>NW_024039124.1:0-600000 GCF_016077235.1 Cyprinodon tularosa | reverse complement strand
CGTAAGTCAGAGGAATGTTAGATGTGCTCACAGAAAGATGCACCTGATACTAAAAAGCACTTCAGAGGAGCCCCAGTACATGATGGATAACTCCCAGGAGGATGTTGCTGTTCTTTTATGCTCTGGAAGCTATATGCCTCTATTTTATTTATTTTTTTCCACAGAGGAACTTATTTTGGAAGTTTGTCAATGTTTCATTTAAAATTGGAAGATACTTTTATTCTGGTAGCATGATGGCTTCAAAAGCCAGTAACTTAGATTACAATATAAATTAAATAATCCCTGTTTTTTGTTTTTTATCACTAATGATGAGTTTTTACAACATCAGCAGAACTCGTGTGAAAGTGGGGCCTATAATGGGTTTTTAAAAAGTGAAGTGGACTTTTTGAAAGATGCATACAAGTATTTGGAACATCTACAGATTACACTGACCTTGACTTTAACACCTTTGTTTATGGGGACTTTTTGCAGGAACAAATCTTTGTTGCATCAGGTAGGTGTTTACTCTCCTGTCTCTCTCTGTAAGATAGATATTTTCACAGGTGAGGAACCAAAGTATATAGCTTTCCCCCAATAAGTTCTGGGTCTGCTCCTTAAAGGACATGCCAGGAAAAACCCAGGTGGGAGATGTCCGTGCGGTATAACACCCACCAGCCTTCCCAAAAATAAATCTCTCCTTTGCTCCTGAGGAATTGATCTATAGCTCATGACCATAGGGGAGTTAGAACATAGACAGATCTGTAAGCCTACAGCCTCAGCTATTTCTTCATCCCAGCAGACCTCTGCAGCTCTCTTCAATCGACCAACTTACCTACCGACCTAAATAGAAATGTCATCCTATATGAATGAGAACCATGACTTCAGACTTTTAACTTTAGCTGCAAACGATCCACGTTAATGCTAAGAACAGAGATGTTTACTAATTATTACTTCCAAGTAAACTCTTTATTCTTTTGCGACTGATATAAGAATTTTCTCATAATATCCAGGACAATTGAATTAGTCTGAATTCTGTTATTTTTGTGACTTGATTTCAGTACAAGGATATTTGAAAGTGCTTTGCATGAATTAAACAATAAATTAGAAGAATAATTAAAGCAGAATGAAGATAAAAACAGGATAAAAGCAGGTAGTAAAACAAACAAAACAGTTAGACTGCAACCTTGAGGTAATGATAACTCAGTTAACAGTTTAACTACAGACAAAGGCAGCTTGACTTGAACGAACTCAGACTTTCAGCACTTTTATAGTCTTCTGGAAGTTTGTAGAACATCGGAACTAAATACGGCTTAGTTTTCTACACGTTACCTCTATATCCTCAATTATATTTCTTTTTTCTTATTTGCTTTTTTCTTACCTTTGCATTTTATGCTTTGAATAAGGGTAAAGGACAGAACTCTAGAAACCTGAACTAAACTCGTTCCTCCCATGTCAGCATATGCAAGAACACGGAAACACTCTCCCACTATCTCAAACCGAGCCAGTATTTCTTAAACCTCATTACAGCAGCTTTTTTCTATATTTCACGCATATAGGTTTTATTTTCTCCCCTTATGGGTTCATTTTACTCCCTAACAGTTTTGCTGTATGTCAACATGAAACATTTGTCTTTTTGGGTGGCGGTGTGATGAGCGAAGTATAAGCAAAGTTGCTCATGACACAGTCTTCCACCCTTGGAGGAGAAACAGGCCCAACACATCAATAAAAGTGTACTTCTTTCACATGTAGAAATACCAAACTATCAGTCACGCAGCAGGCAGGGAGGCCTGGCTGAAAGACCCTCCTGCACTTGATCTCACATCCTCCTTGAACACATGTGGTCTAAAGGTTTGCCACCTTTTTCTAATTCTCAAACCCCTTGATTGTTGGTGCTCTTTCTGCAGACTATAAATCACACATAATCGATTCCTTTGTATGTTGTTCTTTCATGAAAGCAGTCTGTGTTTTTTATCCTTCCTTTCTGTCTTGAGTTTGACCAGTTAGCATGCAACATTTACAATTTACTGAGGTCAATATTGGGCTAATTCGAAATTTATAATATGACTACCTGCTTTACAAAAATAGGTTAAGATGATGTCTAACAATTAGTTTTGAATTGGTCCAACAAAGCGCAACCCACTCGGATATGAAATTATGCATTCATTAGCATCAATCAATTATTAGCATAGGAAATTGTAATATTGCGTATGTAGAAAAAGTTTTAGATTTTTGAGTTAATCTCATAAAAATGGGAGCAAACGAAAAGTGTTGCATTTATATTTTTGTTGAGTGTAATTATATATAGAAATAAAAAAAGAATAATAACAGTAAACAATCTTCTCAAATAATATGTGGTAAATAGGTCATATCAAAGATAGCGAATATACAAACCTACAAGTGCCCGAGAAGGTGTTTAAAAGACAGAGAAACAGCTCTACAGCTACAAAGGAGAGATTGTTGTTCCAGTTAATGCTGTGTTTGGAAACATAGTCCTGCTGATGAGCCAGTTAAAATGACCACCAGGATAGACAAATATATTGACTTTTTACTAAGAATACTAATACTAATAATATTGAGTACCTCAATATTTGAAACTTTGATTTATTGTCCTTTGGTGTCATTGTTAAATTTTAAGTTGGAAATCTCAAAAAACCTATTTTCAAATTATGCATCAGTGTTTTCATAGGTTCCTCTAACAATTCTTTAAAGATGACGCCTTTCTTCTTGGGAATTTATTATTTTTAAATTGTATAAATCCTCTGATTAGCTAAAGAAACCAGAACTAAAATTATGTTTGTGTTACTTGAGTTACTGTACTCTCCACCACCCGCATGCAGGCACTGAGATTATATATGATAAATGATTGTTATAAACAACCACCAAAGTAGATATGATTGAAGTGCTATGATGAATGTATGAGCGATAACAGCCCCTTTCAAAGGTAGGGATACTGATAGAACAGATAGTGGGACCATGCTTTATTTCTCACACTCACACAAGTAGAACTGTGTTAACATTTTGATGTACGACTGTGATCTTTATCATACTCTCGATTTTTTGGATGGCCGATAAACCACCTCGTTGATTTGCTGATGTTAAAAAAGAAATCCTCGAGTCCGGGGGTTTCACTTTGATCAGAACCTTCAGCAAGATGGCTGCTCAGATTTCAGCCGTAGAGCACCAACACCTGTGTCCATGTTGTTTGGCTTCGCTACATTGATTTTCTATCAACACTAGACATGATAGACTACCATGGTCTACCTTAAACATAAATGACCAACAAACCTGGAGAGGAAAATAAAACATTGTTTCCCTCAAAAGAGATGTTAAAAATATGAATCTAAAAGTAATAACTCAGTGGTCAGGGTCATATTTTCTAAAAGAATAAAATTATTTTCTTATAAATTGTCAAGGCAATAATGGTGTTGGGTATTAAAAGCCACTACCTAATAAAAGAAACATGGCAGCCCGTCTGAGATTTGCATAAAGGCTCCTAAAGGGCTTCCAGACCGTGAGAAACAAAATGCTCTGGTCTAATAAGACAAACATTTTACTATTGGGTATGAATCCCAGGTCTCATGTTTAGAGAAAAACAGACTATGCTCATCGCCTAGCCAACACTCTTCCTACAATGTGGTTTGGTGGTGGTGGCATCATGCTATGGGGGTGTTTTTCCGTTGTAGGAACTGTTAGACTTCTGTCGATAGAGGGAAAGATGAGTGCAATTAAGAGAGATATCCTGGGTGAAAACCTTCTCCTGAGCACCTCAGACCTCAGATAGGGCAACACCTAAAGCACATGGTCTATAAGTAGTGGATCGGAACCTCTCTGAAAGTTCTGCAGTGGCCAAGTCAGAGTCCAGACCTGAATGTGATTGAACCTCTTAGGAAAGGTCTGAACGGCTGAGCATGACTTCTCCACCTGACCTGAAGGAGCTTGAGATGTGTTCCAAAAAAAAAAAAAAAAAACGGTCAAAATCCCTAAAGATGGTGAAGCTTGTGGAATTAGAGACTGTAACTGCCGCAAAGTGGATTAGCAATGTGTTTTATAAAGGCTGTGTATACTTCCTTAAAAGAAATTTCTTAGTTTTCTATCTGTCTTAAATTTGTATAAGTCAAAAAATATTAATAATTCTCATATTGTTCCCGTCAGATATTGAGTATTGAACTGTGAGGAAAGTGGTTATTTTTGAGACATTTGGAATTAGCTTTAGCATAACTAAATGCGACAAAATCTCATCGCTGTGAATACTTTATGGATGAACTGTAATGCAGAGTCCTTTTACTACTTGATCAATTTAAACCACTCTGCTTTCTCTTCTTAATGCAAGACCAAGAACAGGGGAGCTGGGATAGAGGCATACATACAGGAAGCGTAATGTGGACAGGTGTCCGCATGTACTGATTGTTCACACAGACAATGGCAGAAAACCTCACAAATGTATTGATAATATTCCATAAAAGAGACATGGATACTATTTTCACTTTGCAAGAGTCAAAGGGAATATCAGCCTGTGATTTGCACGGTATGTTTGAAGCGAGGACTATTCTAATCATCTAATAAAGCACCTGGTATCATATCACCTATCCCTGACACTGACTTTAAACTGGGTTTACTTCCTCAATGTTACACTGAATATTATCATGTTATGCCCCTATTATTTATGCAGCTAGATTCTATCAGGTTTAGTGGGTTTGTGGGTGCGTGCAGAAGGTTAAACAAAAAAAAATCATAATTTTTCAAAGCTATACCTATTCTATTGTCCGAAAGCATTTTAGATTACAAATAATTGCTGATGAAGGTTCTCAGTCATCCAGGTCATAGTCATTCCGTAAAAATTCAAAAAATATCCACTGGACTTGGTTTTCAAGATTTGAAGACGTCCGTCTTCAAATCTTGAAAACCAAGTCCAGTGGATATTTTTTGAATTTTTACGGAATTACAAATAATTGTAATTTATGAAACATTTACTATGTTGTTTTTTTATAATCATCTCTACATTACATAAAGTTATTACAGTTGACAGGGTCTTGACTTATTTTCAAAGGCCACACACACCAAATGTTGTGTTGACCAGTTTGCAAAGCTTTAATAAATGTAATCCTTTCCATTAAATAACTAATCAATAGATTAATTAATATGGACTATATTTCATTAGATATTTTAAAGTCTGTTGGTTTTTAAGTTCCAAAAAAGGGAAAATCATCCAAACTTATCAAATTTTCTATTGTAGAAATATCTGCAAAGTTAGTTTGTGTAGTAACTTTTTGCTATAACTGAATTGCCAAGTCAATTACTTTTTGTGAGAAGTAACTATAACTAGCTACTTGTCTAAATTAATCCTACAGGAGAGGCCTTTTTATGATCAATAAAGTTATTTGTCATGAAAACCTTTCATAAGTTTTCTTGCCAACTATTTCTTCTAATAACACAGATAATATTTTCTTTAACTACGTTAAAACCACTTTAAAAAATAATATCATCCTCATTGAAAATCTTCTTATAGGTTATTTTGAAAAGATGTTTTTAATCTGCCAAACTAGCCTTACAATGAATGCATTTTCTGATTAATTTATAATAATTCTCTTTATATCAGTCATTTTGAATTTTAGTATAAAAACATAAAAGTAATATTTTTAAAGAATGATATATTAAGGCCAGTATTTTTCGAGTCTTAACCAGGGATTTTTGGTGTGGCCCCCGAATGAAAAATGTCTCAGGACACGACTGATATATAGAATCTGATAGTATTTCTATTACAAACAAATCAATGTGTGAGTATGAGAGTAAAAGTTGAATTCACTGTAAGGCTTTTTACATAGTTTAAAGAGTGTTCATAAGATGTGCAGAAGAGGTTGTATCTATTTTTGAAACCAATAACAAAAGCCCTTGTTCTTCTCAATAATCTATTATTATGAAAACACAAAGTGACACTTATGCAAAGTGGAGAGATGAAGCCTGGTGAGGAGCGGCTGCTCTGAAACCATCAGAGGGTCATCTGTCAGCGGAGCATTGCAGCTGCTGAAGCACTTTATTAATCTGCCGTTGATAATTTCCCCCATTTACCAAAGTGCTTCCTTCCCCAGGGCGTCTTTACTGGGCCTCATATTGGTACTTAACATTACCAATAAAGGGGGGGTCTAGTGTCAATAAACAGCACAGCTGATCTTAAACTCTTTCTGAAGAGGCAGCTCTCAGACTCAAATAGCAGTTTAAACAAGATAGAAAAAAAAACGTTCCACGTTAGGAGATGGAAACATTTTATGCAAAAATACTGAATTCAAATTAAATCATGCCTCCACATGAAAACAGCTTTTGTTACAAAGAAGCATTTCTAAAAGTTCAGCATTTTTTACTTGTATCACTTTGAGTTGATTTGCATCCATTCTTGAATAACACCTGATCATATTTGCCTTTTAGGCTCATGAGCGTGACTTGTGGATGTTGTCTCTGGCTGTTGCTATCTGTCACATCAGACAGTTTTGTTTTGCAGCTGCAGAGATGTAATCTGTGCTTAATGCGAGTGATTATTTTGTTCCGGATTAATTTCAAACTCCCAATAGATAATTTTTCTAGTTCCTTGCAGTATCCTCCCACTTGACTTTAAGTCAACATTTCCCCTTCATTTAATTGGTTCTAAGTGATTTTAAAAAGCTTTCTCAGAGCTGAGATTAAACAAAGTGTGAATTACGCTCGTATTTATAAAACAACGTTTTAAGAAGGACACGTTTGGTTCATTAGAAATTTGTATTTGACATCAAACAGGTGGCAGCAGTGGTTGTTTTGGTCAAAGGTGGTTTGTTTTAAATGTAAATATGAACTCCAGCTTTTCAGGAATATGTGCAGTAGACTCCATGTTCCTAAAACAGTTCATTTTAAAATGAACAGTTTAATCACAGACCTGAGCGGTACTGTCATATAATATCAATCATATTTTGTTTAATTACACTCAATTTGCTTGGAATTTGTATAAAACAAATAAAGCAATAGTTATTGAAAAAAGCAAAACTAAGACTAAAACAAAAAAAATGCAGGGAAAAAACGCAATGACATTAGAGTATGATATAATAATATATAATCATATTATATATTACAATGTCTATAATATTATATTATGATTAATACTGTCAGTATTTGTAGAGATACAAAACCATTTCCTGAATAAATAAATAAATAAATAAATATGACATTGGTTACACTATTTGAAGTTTTTATTACATTATATTTGTTCCAACTTTATTGTTTGACCAAAGTCTCTGACTTCCTGTTTGAACTTAAATGAATCTTCTAAAGGTTTTCTGCTCAAAATGTCTCTTTCTCACCCAAGAAAGCTTAAGCGTAAATTGAATCTGGAAGACTCTTATCAGGTTCACCTGAACCACCTGCGATGTTACTCGTTCATCTTCAGCCAATTGCCTCAGGGGCCCCACATTCTCCGAAGCCAATCATCTTAGAAGTTTAGCTACTGGCCCAGCTTCTTTCTCCCACACACAAGCCAACATTCACCCTCTTCTATTCCATCTCCTCCGTCATTCTCAGTCCCACTCATCCTCTGGCTTATTCCAACACAAGACTACTCTAATTCTTTTCTAGGTTACTCAACCTAGCATATGTTGATTCACAGCATTGAAGTCTTCTGAAGTCTTCATTTATGTCTTCATCTGCTTCTGTCTCCTTGAACCCCAGTCCCGTCACACTGAGCCTGGTTCTGCTGGAGGCCTTTTCCTGTTAAAAGGGAGTTTTTTCTCTCCACTGTCGCTACATGCATGCTTAGTTAGAGGGATTGCTGGGAGTCAATGAGTCCTCGCAATCAGCTGGTTTTCCATCCATCCATCCATCCATCCATCCATCCATCCATCCATCCATCCATCCATCCATCCATCCATCCATCCATCCATCCATCCATCTCCCCAGCCACTTCTTCCAGCTCTTCAGGAGGAACCCCAAGGCGTTCCCAGGCCAGCCGAGAAACATAGTCTCTCCAGCGTGTCTTGGGTCTTTCCCGGGGCCTCCCCCCAGTGGGATGTGCCCGGAACACCTCACCAGGGAGGCGTCCAGGAGGCATCCTAAACAGATGCCCAAGCCACCTCAACTGGCTCCTCTCGACGTGGAGGAGCAGCGGCTCTACTCCGAGTCCTTCCCGGATGACCGAGCTTCTCACCCTATCTCTAAGGGAGAGCCCATTTCGGCCGCTTGTATTCGCGATCTCGTTCTTTCGGTCATGACCCAGAGTTCATGACCATAGATGAGGGTAGGAACGTAGATCGACAGGTAAATCGAGAGCTTCGCTTTTTGACTCAGCTCTCTCTTCACCACGACGGACCGGTACAGCGCCCGCTTCACGGCAGACGCTGCACCAATCCGCCTGTCGATCTCCCGCTCCCTTCTTCCCTCATTCGTGAACAAGATCCCAAGATACTTAAACTCCTCCACTTAGGGCAGGACACCCCCCCTGACCCGGAGAAGGCACTCTACCCTTTTCCGGCTCAAGACCATGGCCTCGGATTTGGAGGCACTGATCCCCATCCCGGCCGCTTCACACTCGGCTGCGAACCGATCCAGCGAGAGCTGCAGATCACGACCTGATGAAGCCAATAGGACCACATCATCTGTAAAAAGCAGAGACGCAATCCTAAGGCCACCAAAACGGATCCCCTCAACACCTTGGCTTTGCCTAGAAATTCTGTCCATGAAGGTAATGAACAGAATCGGTGATCAAGGGCAGCCCTGGCGGAGTCCAACTCTCACCGGAAACGAGCCCGACTTACTGCCGGCAATGCGGACCAGACTCTGACACCGGTCATACAGGGACCTGACAGCCGGTATCAAAGGGCCCGGCACCTTGTACTCCCGGAGAACCCCCCACAGGGCCCCCCGAGGGACATGGTCGAACGCCTTCTCCAAGTCCACAAAGCACATGTAGACTGGTTGGGCGAACTCCCATGCATCCTCCAGGACCCTGCTGAGGGTGTAGAGCTGGTCCAGCGTTCCACGACCAGGACAGAAACCACACTGCTCTTCCTGAATCCGAGGTTCCACTATCCGACGGACCCTCCTCTCCAGCACCCCCGAATAGACCTTGCTGGGGAGGCTTAAGAGTGTGACTCCCCTGTAATTGGAGCACACCCTCCGGTCCCCCTTTTTGAATAGGGGGACCACCACCCCAGTCTGCCAATCCAGGGGGACTGCCCCCGATGTCCATGCAATGTTGAAGAGTCGCGTCAGCCAACACAACCCTACAACATCCAGGACCTTGAGGAACTCCGGGCGGATCTAATCCACCCCTGCCACCGAGGAGCTTTTTAACCACCTCGGCGACCTCGCCCACAGAGATTGGAGAGCCCAGTCCAGAGTCCCCAGGCCCAGCTTCCTCAATGGAAGACATGTTGGTGGGCTTGAGGAGGTCTTCGAAGTATTCCGCCCACCGACCCACAACGTCCCAAGTCGAGGTCAGCAGCACACCATCCCCACTATAAACAGTGTTGGTGCTGCACCGCTTCCCCCTCCTGAGACGCCGGATGGCGGACCAGAATCGCTTCGGAGCTGTGCGGAAGTCTTTCTCCATGGCCTCTACAAACTCCTCCCACACCCGAGTTTTTGCCTCAGCAACCATCCGAGCCGCATGCCGCTTCGCCCGCCGGTACCCATCAGTGGAAAGCTCAGCACCTCTCTTCACGCAAGTGTCCAAGACATACGGCCGCAAGTCCGATGAAACGATGACAAAGTCGATCATCGAACTGCGGCCTAGGGTGTCCTGGTGCCATGTGCACATATGGACATCCTTATGCTTGAACATGGTGTTCGTTATGGACAATCCATGGTTTTCCTTAGATGTTTAAATAAATTGTTTATTTTGTAATTGTCTGTCCAGGTTAAATTATTGGTTTCAGATTGTAGATCATTTCATGAATGACTATGCATTGTTTGTCCAACATTGGCCACCTTACTGACTTTGCGCGGGCCAAACAGAATTCTTATTTTCTCTGTGATGTTCCTTGTTATGTATCTGTGTGGGAAGCTTTTATGACAGTGCAGTAAAGCTACAGTAACGGTGAACTCGTCTCATGTCATCCTTAGCTCAGAAAAAAACTTTTACACAGATATTTTGTAAACAGCAATAACCTGTTTTCAAATTGATAGGTAGCATCTGCTCACTGAGATCAGTGCTGAGATGTTTTCTCCTCAGCAATGTCCGTCCCAGAGCAGATGATTTCTTAGAGGTGGTCACACTATCGATTATCATGTAATTGATGGTTTTGATAAGAAGCAAGAGGCTGCTACTGTCCTTCATTAATGCAAAGGGGAAAAAAAAGGTTATACTTTTTTTCATTGATGTTGGTTTGTTTTTTTGTTTTTCTGTGGTGCGAGTGGGGGCACTAGGGAGGGAAGGCGTGATTGAGATTGTGAGTGTTTTTTTTTCTCTCCCAGGTTGGGGTCTCAACTGCCCCCTCTCCCAAATACATCTAAAGTCTCCGCTAAGTGCGGAGCCCATTCCCCCCGTCCTGCTCTCCCTCCGCTTACTGGCGTTGGAGCTCGCCGGTGCACTGGTGGAGCTCGGGGTCTGGGGGTGAATGCCCGGGTAGCTACTGGCTCATTCCTGGCAGCCTCTCCGCGGGCCCCGGAGAGGCTGCCAGGCGTGGTGGGGCTGGGTGTTGTTCGGGGATTTTCGGTGCCGGTGCCTTCGCTTTGATGCCGGTTCTTGGGCATCAATGCTTTTTTCGATGCCGATCTTGTGGTATCGGTTCGGGGAGGAGGAGAGCTGCATGGCGTGGTGAGGTGTAAGTCTTGGGTTTTGTTTTGGGCTCTGGTTTTTCCATTTCCATTTTTCCTCTTGCATAGGGCAAATTTTTTCGATGGGGGGAGCGGTTGCGGGCGGGTCCGTGTCTGGTGTTCACTGTTGCATTATGTGGGCCTTTTAGCATGGCATGTCTGTTTTCTCGGCGGGCAGGCGGGGCCATTGGGTGGGGATCCTGCTAGCGGCCCGCAACTGGTGTGTGGGGGTCTGGGGGGCTCTGGCGGGGGTGGTGTTCGGGGGCTGGGGTGGATGGGCTGGCTGCGCTGATTGGGTTTTCGGGTGGGTTTTCCCACTTGGAGGCATGGTGGAGTTGCTTTGTTCCCGCTGATCGCAGCGGGTGTGGCTGCATGGCCACACCCGCTGGCATGGCCGCCTATGTGTTTTTCCTGGGTGGCGCGGTCGAATTGGCTTATTGCCACATTGCCAGACAGGACACAAAAAATAAATAAATAAATAAATAAATAATAATAATAATAATTATAATTATATATATATATATATATATATATATATATATATATATATATATATACACTCACCGGCCACTTTATAAGGTACACCTGTCCAACTGCTCGTTAACACTTAATTTTTAAGCAGCCAATCACATGGCAGCAACTCAGTGCATTTAGGCATGTAGACATGGTCAAGACAATCTCCTGCAGTTCAAACCGAGCATCAGTATGGGGAAGAAATTTGATTTAAGTGACTTTGAACATGGCATGATTGTTGGTGCCAGAAGGGCTGGTCTGAGTATTTCAGAAACTGCTGATCTACTGGGATTTTCACGCACAACCATCTCTAGGGTTTACAGAGAATGGTCCGAAAAAGAAAAAACATTCAGTGAGCGGCAGTTCTGTGGGCGGAAATGCCTTGTTGATGCCAGAGGTCAGAGGAGAATGGCCAGACTGGTTCAGGCTGATAGAAGGGCAACAGTGACTCAAATAACCTCCCGTTACAACCAAGGTGGGCAGAAGAGCATCTCTGAACGCACAGTACGTCGAACTTTGAGGCAGATGGGCTACAGCAGCAGAAGACCACACCGGGTGCCACTCCTTTCAGCTAAGAACAGGAAACTGAGGCTACAATTTGCACAAGCTCATCGAAATTGGACAATAGAAGATTGGAAAAACGTTGCCTGGTCTGATGAGTCTCAATTTCTGCTGCGACATTCGGATGGTAGGGTCAGAATTTGGCATCTACAACATGAAAGCATGGATCCATCCTGCCTTGTATCAACGGTTCAGGCTGGTGGTGGTGGTGTCATGGTGTGGGGAATATTTTCTGGGCACTCTTTGGGCCCCTTGGTACCAATTGAGCATCGTTGCAACGCCACAGCCTACCTGAGTATTGTTGCTGACCATGTCCATCCCTTTATGACCACAATGTACCCAACTTCTGATGGCTACTTTCAGCAGGATAATGCGCCATGTCATAAAGCTGGAATCATCTCAGACTGGTTTCTTGAACATGACAATGAGTTCACTATACTCAAATGGCCTCCACAGTCACCAGATCTCAATCCAATAGAGCATCTTTGGGATGTGGTGGAACGGGAGATTCGCATCATGGATGTGCAGCCAACAAATCTGCGGCAACTGTGTGATGCCATTATGTCAATATGGACCAAACTCCCTGAGGAATGCTTCCAGCACCTTGTTGAATCTATGCCACGAAGAATTGAGGCAGTCCTGAAGGCAAAAGGGGGTCCAACCCGTTACTAGCATGGGGTACCTAATGAAGTGGCCGGTGAGTGTATATATATATATATATATATATATATATATATATATATATATATATATATATATATATATATATATATATATATATATATATATATATAATTATTATTATTAATTTCTTCATTCTATAATTTCATACTTGCTTACATGACCAGTCATGCGACTTTGATAGTTTTGGCTTTCTGTACATGCTGCTATTCATTCCTAATTTAATGTGAAATGGCTGCTGTTATTATAACATTGTTTGTTTTCCTTTCATCTGGTTCAGCGAGGTCAGTAAACCTGAGCTATTGAACCACCTTGACATGATAATTATTGCAGTTTTTCAGTCCACAGGTGCAACTGTGCAAATATTGACTTAAGCCCCTTCAAAGTAAACCTACATATTTCCTACAAATGTTGAAACTGTTGGCTTTCTCTGCTGAGCCCTCTGCACCAGTTATTCTGCATGTCCTCTAAATAACAGCCCTTCAGATTCCCATCACCACGCCGATTCCACAATGATCCACATTCAGAGCATGACTGATGTGGTGTTTGCGCAGTAAAGTACACCAAACCCCGCTCCTGCTTCTTTACGCTAAGTCCCTCTGTAGCAAAATGTCAGCAGGTTGGCACAAGCTCAAAAATAAGATACAATATTCCAGTTTATTAAAGACAGAGGACATGCAAAGACAACAGTTCTCTGAGGCACCTCGCCCTGTAAAACAACAAGAAATAAAACAGCTCAAGTGTTCCCATTTAGCATCATTGTTGTAGTGACAGCTTGCCTATAGAGCCAACCAGGTAAAAAGGGCTTGTTACATGCTTCTTTGGCACTTTTCATTATCACCTGCACAAAGGAAGCGCTGAAAGACGAGGAGGAGGAGGGGCGAAGCTTGCAGAATCCCAGCTCTCATTCATCAGAGCTGAAGGTATCTGCATCAGGCCCGGGTGTCAATAAAGCCTGGTGAAACTGGAGCTGATTTCTTGCTAAATTGCACCATTAGTCACAGGCCCATATTTCAGGATTAACCAATCAAAAGAAGGGTAATTGTTGTATAAGTAGGGCCTTCTTCAACCTGTCTGAAAATTAGTGCATTAAACAAGCTTCCCTCCTCTTTTTTAGGCGCACCTTTTGAAGAGATCTGATATAGAAGTATAGATGACAGGACTTTTGAGATTTTTTGGTATTTTTACACCAAAAAAATATTAGTTTTTGATCTTTCAGCCCAAGAAACAAGAGAGATAAGTTTTTTTTTTTTTAAAGTACTACATTAAGCTTACTTTTCAGATTATAAATATTCTTTATTGTCCTACAGTGGGGATTCAGGTTTACCAGCAGCAAATCAGTTAGGATTCATTGCTTTTTGCCTGAACCAATAATAATGAACTGTTTTCCTCAATTCAAAGGTTTACAATCATGTTTTTAGTATTTGGATGAATGGTCTATGAAACTGTCTGTAACCTTCCTCAAGCTTCCAAACATATTTTGACCCATTTCTCCTAACATATCTGTTGTTCCTAAATAAGGAATAAGGGCCCACAAAAAAAGAAAAAGAAGAAGAAGATAAAACATGTCCTGTTTTGATCTCATTTGCATTACCATCCCCTGCTTTAAAGGCCCCCCTTTTAATCAACATTAGAGCAATGGTTATGTCTTCATTTTCCTTTTTTTCATTCTGCTTTTGAAGTAATTACTCTCCCATTTCAGTACAGGATAGCTTTGCTCCTGACAAATTTCAGCTGTCCTAGTAGGATATTTCTCTTAGAATCTGCTCATTTGCATCCAGCTGAAGCCAAAGTTTGCAGAGAAGTTAGAGAGATCAAAATAATCTCATATTTTAAAGAGACATCAGTCAGGAGAGGAGTGCCAACAATTTCCATTGCATAGCTGTTTCCCACTTCTAGTCCCGAGCTACTATCCTGTAACTTTTAGGTGCATCCATGAATCAAATGGTTGACTTTTCTCTTCAGCATTAATTATTCTGAGGGCTGTTTAATGAGTCATTAATTGGATTAAGGTATGTTGGAGAAGAGATGCATCAAGTTGCAGGAGGGTTGCTACCTACTTTACCATTGGACTTGGACACCTCATACTCTGTATTTTTTGCTGTTCTGATATACCAATTTTAATGCAAGTTTGCTGACTTTATATTTTATGTTTAGGAAGTCATCTAAGTATGGGCTGTTCAGTGACACAGTGGGTAGCACTGCTGCCTTGCAGCAAGAAGGGTCTTCGTTTGATTCCCGGCCTGGGGTCTTTCTGCATGGAGTTTGCATGTTCTCTCATAGCATGTGTGGGTTCTACTCCACTTCCCTCCCACCTGTTTGGTTAATTGTCTTTTCTGAATTCTGCTTAGGTGTGTGCATGAATGGTCATTTGTCTCTATGTTGGAATGGTGGACTGGTGACCTGTCAAGGGTGGATCCCGCCTCTCGTCCGTAGACAGCTGGAGATAGGCACCAGCACCCCTCGCAACCCCGCTTGGGATAAGTGAGACAGAAAATGGATGGAAGTTGTCTAAAGATGAACTTTTATTGATTTAATTCATGACCATGACTATATCCCTCCAACGGATTGTGTAATAAGACAAGCATTCATCTTCAGATGCCTTTGAGACATAAACTTCACCCCTCATTTTTAAAGCAACAACAAACACAGAGTAAACCATGAGAGCGGCACCATTATGTTGTTGGGTTATCAGATTATGGGTTTTATCAAGGTATATTGAATTATCTAATCTTCCAAATGCCAATCAGCCATAAGCTGAAGATAAAGATGGATATTTTATGTACCGGTAGTAGCTTTGCTGGGAATCTAAATTTAAACCTACAAAATGAATGCTTTGGTGAAAGAAATGGAAGGCTTTTTAAGATGACAGTACGAGTAAAGAATATAAAATAGGTCCGTCTTTAGGGACTCCTGAATAGGGCTGTGGATACGAAAGGCCTGAAAGTCAAATTCAGAGAACTTTGCAAGGTAGAGTGGGCAAATATAAACGAGCCAGGATATGACATGCTTTCAGAATAAAATAAAAAGAAATCAAACAGCACTTTCAACAAAGCCTATTTCAAGGATGTGCGCTCTATCTGACGACATTATTGCAGATTCCCCTCCCCAAACGATATTTCTGTAATTGTAGTACAGTATGTCACATTACAGGTGAAAAATCTTTTAAACGTTTTGCCTTTGTTTTATAGGAAACATGAAAAGCTTACATTATAAAAGGGATTTGTACACCTTTGAGTTCTGCTGCATAAACCCCCGCTCCCCCCAGAAAGTGTTTAAATGGATCAGGTTTCTTCATCGTTCGGAGCCGTTTAGAAGACAGCATGACGCCCCAAAGCTGTTTAAGGTGATATTTGATAGATGCCTTAATCGTTATTTTGGGGCAAAGCAAGAAAACGGCGCCCAAAGGAGAACAGTCAGACTGGATTCCTCCTCTCTGTTTTGTTTTGTTTCCGTTAACACATTAATGTGTCATGCATGTTAAATCTTTGCCACTGAGGGGAATTTTCAGCACCAAGCATTAGCTGCAAGACAAACTACAGAGGAATAAGTCATCAGTTTGCAACTCTATCTCGTTTGATTTTTGCTCTCCAGTGAAAGGAAATCGTTCCCATTGAGCTCTGTGAAACAGGGAAACCATAACATTTGGTCAGTCTCTCCTGTGGTTTCAGGGAAAAACCAAAATATCCCGTCCTGAACAGGCTTCCACAGGCTCTAAGCGCACAATGAACTCCTGCTGAACTGCTTGTTAATGATTATAACCCTGATACATGCTGGTCTGTATTGTAAATGAGGGCACACTTAGGGAAACCACAGGGGCCTTGTTATGCTTTTGCTGTTTTCTTGCAGCTTAAGTAGGTCCACCTGTTCCCTCTTAAGCCATATTACTGGTGGCTGGGAAGATTTTAAAGGTAACACCAAGGGAGATAAAAATAAAGCTCTTAGTGGGTTTCTCGCATTTTCACCATTTAATCTAAATAAAGCATAGGACCTTAAATATTAGAATTCTGTTATTTCAAGTGTAGCATCTATACTGTTTTCCAAATTGTATTTTCCGATCCATAATAATATGAAGAAATAATTTTGACCAACTGTGTGTGCGGCTTAAAGGAGAAGAATGAAATCTAGAGATACAGTAGTAAAGCATATTTGCAAGAGCCAAACTTTGCCATAAAATCAGTTAGAAAATAGTATTAGAATCAGCTTTATTTGATTATGATTTTGTGCACATTCAAGGAAAGTGATTTTGGTTACCACACTAACCTCGTACTGACGTTAGTTTAAAAAGGAAGGCTTAACATCAATTAAGGAGAGTTCACTATTGTGAGGCGTTTCATTGGTTTCATCAGAGACACAGGGTGGAGAAAGAAACAGTCTCTGCCGTGAGTCAGTGTTGCAAATGACAAGAGCTCTGTAGCTCCACCCTGAAAGTAAAAGTCTAAGCTGTGAGTGCAGGATATATGGAGAGATACTGTTTAAGCTGCCCTTATTATTTCTGAAACTCATACGCAGCAGTTAGCTTAATCTAAAATCCAAAAGTTTTACTATCTTTTAGATTAAGTGCTTCACAGCCAAGGACTACTGGGCAAAAAGGAGTCCTGTTTGTGTCCTTTTAGTTTTCATTTATTTATTTACATTTGTTACTTAATAGTTTCTCAATTATATTTGATCGACTTGTTGCAAAACCCCTGAGCAATATGTTGAAAACACAGCTTATAGTCTTGAATTTTGCACCAAAAAGTATGTGGAAATGTTTAATGAAGATGACCAGGACAAGCTAAAAAGATCAGATTTGATGTAGAAAAAATCAGCTAATTTAGAGGACATAATTGTTATGTTGAATTTTAAAACAAGAATTGAATAATGAGGAATTTTAAAGGAACAATCAGGAAAGAGAGAAAAAAGAATTGGCTTTTAAGGAACCCGAGGAGACATGGTTGTTGGTGCCTAATTGAACAGCTATCCCAATCTTTACAATAATCTTGTAGGTTTACAGGTAATAGTTAAAAAAAGAGAGAAAATATCCAGTGAGCAGCATTTATGTTGACAATTACCCTTTGTTGGTCTCAGACCATTTCTTACATGTAGGACCTTGTAATAGATGAGATACATCAGCAGAAGGTCACATCAGGTGCTACTCCTCTCAGCTCCGCCCTTACCAGAACATCTAAATTGGACAACAGCAGAATGAAAATATCTTAGCTGGATTTATAGGTCTCAGGGTTCAAATGATGGGGTTGAGACATCTCATGCACTATGGATTCAAACTCTTCTTGGTAATGACATATTTGGCCAGATGGTTCAACTCTTTACACTCATACTGTATTCACTGTAGATCTTAAGATGGAAGAGGGATGTGCAAACATCGTTATAATAGACAAAAAGGTGGGTATTAAGCCTTTCATTGCCGTACACAATCTAAGATGAATTGTTCAAAGATACAAAGTAAGGAACCCTTAAGTGACTGAATGATGGAACATTTTTACTAACCATAAACTTCTGGCATGAAGGCCCAAGTCCCTGATTATACACTTTGTTGAGTGATTCAATGGAATTTTTTGACTGTATACGAGGCCCTATCAGAAAGATAATATCACTATTTTAAAAAAGTGGCAAACTTCTTTCAGCTCCACAAACCCAAGTGTATTAAAGCGTTGGCTGGATTTTACCATATATATATATATATATATATATATATATATATATATATATATATATATATATATATATATATATATATATATATATATATATATATATATATATATATATATATATATATATATATATATATATATATATATATGTATGGGAAAATGCACCTTGTCTTTAATCCTTCCAACTGAGAGTCCAGTTCCATCTGACTTGTGGTTGACTCCCCCTAGTGGTCTGTTTCACCTCCATTTTGTGAAGTTTTTACTGTTGTTTTTGGTGATTACAGTCTTTCCCTTTGCTTCTGGCTATTTTCTGTGATTCCAGGATTTCTGTTTGGGAGTGTTTTTTTTTTCTTTTTCTTTTTGTGCATCTTCTTTTTCAGTTTACCTCATTTACGTGTTTGCAGCCTGTTGCTGTCTTGGCCCTTCTAGCAATTTGCTGTGAGTTTGCACCTGTCAGCCACCTTATCTTGTCATCTACAACAAATCCACAATGATCTACTGTATCAACAGGGTCATGGATGCTCACAAATTTCCAAAGATTTCTTCTTTTTCTTTGTATTTATTTTTCTTTTATGAAATTCTGCATCAAAAACACAAATGCACCATTAATCTGTTTATTTTATATATTACAGTTGAAGTTTTTGAAAAGAAAATACCTCTCGAGCTTTGCTTTGAGATATAATCCCCTGGAAACAGCACTGAGAAAGGTTTTGTCTAAGGACAGAAGTTTGGTCTAGCAGGGTCAAAGCAATTGAAGTACAGAGTTGTCAAATGAGACGGATGTTGACACCCAATAACCAGCAGTCTTATCACACTCATTTTCAGGTACTGACTACTGTTTTCACTCTGGGAATCTGTGGGAAAAAAATAGACCAAACAAGCCAGTCATGCTCTACTGAAGTTACAGAAGCTGATCTGTTTTCTTTCCAGTTATTAAATGTTCTTGAGTGTCCTGATGATACCAAGGTATTTCCACATACAGCAGTTGCTTCCTGTTGAATGCTGTGTAAATCCCACCTGATCTGCCCATGAAGTTCTCACCTGTTGAGGCACAGACTTAATTCTTAAAACAACTTTAAAAGAGTGAGAAATATATCTTGCTCCATGGCAAGAAAATATTTAGATATGAGAGATCGGATAACTTTTCTAAGTTCTGCATTGAGACTTAAAAATACACTGTAAAATAAATCTTTCATATCCATTATTATTGTTGCGGTTCAGCAATTTACAGCAATTAAATAAAAGAAAATAATTTATTTGTTGGCTTTTTTATCTTTTTTGCAGTGTAATTTGAATTGAAATGATCAGGATGTCTCTGCAATCCCTCCCTTTTTTCTTCAAATTTCATGTTTAATGAAATTTACATTAAAGTTTTAATTTTTTAAACAGATGCTGTTCACAGATTTCATAATTTTAACAAGTCTGTTAATGATGCTGATTCTTAGCTGTTTTCCTTTCGGTACTATTTTAGTTTTTTTGTCAGTGCTAACACATTTCACTTTCTTTCAAGGTACTTCCTCTGGTTTGATCATTATTCCCTCTTTACTACGTTGACTGCACATCAAATTCCTCCTGAGGACTCCGCTGGGCCTCCTGTGCTCTGGCTGAGGGCCAGACCCGTCTACATTTCACTGATGGGCTCGTACAGCAATTTGCCTGAACAAACTTATCCCAGCTGTACACTTAAAACCTCTGGAAAGCACATCACTTTGACAATTTCAGGCATGTTTGGGTTTTCAGATGGATTTTAAAGGAATGGTTCTTCCTGCAGCTTGTGTTATTTGAGTCAAAATAAAAATAGAATCAAAGTGACTAATGTCAGCACGCTGCTCAAAGATAGTGTTCAGTTCATGTGTGAGGCTTTTCCTTTCAGACAAGAAACACAGAGAGAGTGGGGACCTGTCCGTGGATGAATAGTGGAGTGATGCATGCTTGGAGTTAACTTTTTTCTTTTTCTTGCATAAGACAGAAGAAATAGCTGTTTTTTTTAAAGGTTAGAGTATATTTAATTTGAAGATTCTCTAAAAGCACATACCTGCTCTTGCTTTATTGACAACTTTTATCTTTGTGGTATCAAGTTCGACTGTATCAACAAAAGTATTTGCACATCATATAGACAGTTCCTGTCCATTAAATGCTGCCCAACTGCTATCCTGATAAGACCTCTATGTTTAAAAATTGAACAGAAAAATAACATGATGTCATTTTTACACTTTTTTGCTTCCTTATAAATATTAGATGGTTGTTGATCATTCACAAACTTATAAGCTTATATTGTTATTTTTTTTGGAATACCCAATTTGGCTGCATATCTACTTAAATCTCAGAATACAGTTTTGGATAACAGTATAGTGTGCTATATTGTAATATTAGCTTAACCTTGTTATTTTTATCTGAATCACCCAGCTTTGACATGCATGCCACTTTGCTGAAAGCACAAGTCAATCTCCCCGCTGAAGGACAAGTAAGGATTTTTGTTTTAATATTGAGCATAAAAAGCAGTGACGATTAAAGTCTACACCCAAAAACAATATATAAACTGACATGTGGAGATATGCAACATGTCCATCAAGATAAGGCAAATATAAATGTCTCATTTTTTACCAGAGTAGAAAAACCTATCCGTTCTTTCACTCCTCGTCTTTCATATCCCTCATAATTCTTAATAATCTTATGAGGTAGGATTATTAGGTAATAATCTTTCTACTCATCAGTTTGTTTTTCCTTAAGGGCATAAGATAACGGGTCGATCACTTCCCCGATCTTCCCCTTTTGAGAAAAGCCCCAAAGAGACTGTATTTGATGGATCTCTGCTCCCAATCAGATGCAGTTCCCTCTGTATTTAATGGGGGATGCGGTATTTGATGGGCCTCCTCATCTAGTCAGATTACCAGTCCTTTTTAGTTATGTGGCTTTATTGCCAAAAGCAGTTTTTTTTTTTTTTTTTTTTTTTTTTAGTCAAAGTTAAAAACCCATTTGTTTAGAGCTGCCTTTGAATCTTGAAGTTAAACTGTTAACTGAGTTACCATTAAGGTTGTAGTCCAACTATCATATTTCTCTCTTTATTTGCTTTAAATCTTACATTTAATTTTATTCTATTCTATTGTTTTATTCACATCCTTCTATTGATTTGTCCTGGAGAAATAAACTTGCCTTGCCTTCTTTGTAAAAAATGTTTGTACAGAGAATCTATTCCTCATTTTATACATCTGCGGCCATACTGTCGAAATGATTAGAAAACCTAATTTCAAATATCTTGATGGTTTGGAAAATACTTTTCCCAATATGCTAGCAGGATTTAGAAAGGCCACGATGAAATGCAGTACCTGGAGGTTTTTCAGAGTTTTATAATTATTTGTCTGAGTTCTTTGAGTTTAATTTTAGTTTCTGTGTTATACACTGGGGAAAAATCAAATAAGGGATTTTTTTTTTCTTAAAATAAATGCATTTATTCTTGGATTGAGGAGTTAAAAGAGACATTTTGCCAATGGAACAAGACAATTTACATTTAAAATAACAAAAGACAATTGGATTGTCTTATTTCAACTGCTTATTATCTAATTATCTTATTTTAAGAGTAAAAATACTAATTCCATTGGCAAACTATCTCATTTAACTACACAAATTAAGGGTAAATACACTTAATTAAGACATTTTCACTTATTTCTAAATAATTTTTCCAGTGTAGTCTCTGAATCCTTTTGAGGTATCACTTCTTTCATATTCTGGCTCAGATCTATGTTACATTGACAGTCAACATCCAAATGCATGTCAGTTTTGGATTTCTTGTTTTTTACCTTGATCATGGAGCTTATCTTCTTTTTGAGGTAAAGTTCACTGAGTGCTTTCTGTATTTTTTTTTGGATCTTCTGTCTTTCTGCTGAAGTTGTTTATCTTTTTGTCTTTAAACCTTTTCCTTCTATATAACTTTTTTGTTAATCTCTTAAGCTTTTCCAAACTAGCACTCCTTTTCTTGATGCATAAATTCTGTTCGGGCCCTAGACTAATCAGGCTCACTTTGTATGTATTTAAGACAAGTCAGAATATGTTGAAGCTTGTATGTCTCTTTTCAAAGTATTTTCTTGAATTTGCATCACATTGTGGTTCTTTCACAGCTTGTGGTTAAGGTGTTCGATCTTAGTCTTCAAGGCTATGCTCTGTGATGTTAATCTTGTAATAGGCTGTTTCGACCTGCTGTATTTATCAAGAGCATTTTTAAAATCAGGAGTATTTTGTCAAAGTTTTTTATGGTTTTAATCCAAAATGTTCTTTAACTTCTGACTTTCATGTTGTTACAAGGTTCCCATCTTCTCAAAGTCCTCCTTTAAAACTCACAGATGTAAATAAATGTATATTTCAAGGATTAGTGGCGTTTCTTGAATTTTTTTATGTGTTCTTTGAGTTTCACACATGCAAAATATTTCTGCTACTGAAGAAAAGACTTGGATGTTTTTCTTTTTTGTTCCCTTATTGTATCTTAAAGTGGATTGTTAAAACAACAATGAGATTGTCACTGACTGTTACAATTGTTACTAAGTTACTATTTTTTCCTCTTTGTTTTTGATTTTCAGCTTGTCATTGTAATTGGATTTATTGCAAAAATGTCATCATAAGTAACTATTACTGGAGTTATAATTTAAATACTGAACGTACATATATATTTCTAAAAGTAACATTTTGAACTATTTATATCATTTATATTTATATCTGTACAATTTTCATCATCTTTTTGCGTGGTCAGTTTATTACGGAGCCATTATGGAGTTTTCTAATGATACTGCCATCTGTGGCCAAAACACAGAACTGCAGCACTCTTCTGCTCGCTCTGTTAGCTCAGCCTTGTACTTGACAAGGTTTTTTATTATCCTGAAAAGTTTTAAAAGGTCATTAAGATAAAAAAAAAAAAAGGACACCTATTCAACCAACAGTGAGTATAGTTTCTCTGAGTTTAACACAACTATTGTCAGATGGAATAAGCATAAAATTAGATTAACTATATTTTAAATATCGAAAGCTGTATCTGCTTTAATATTTGGCTCAGTTTATCTTCCTAATTTACCTTAACTACTAAATGAAATATTAAAACCAAATAAATCTTATTATACAATAAAAGGCACTATAATTCACATAGAGTCCAACCCAGTCAAAATAGACAACTATTACAACCAGTGTAATATTGTTTTAATTTCTTGAAAATGGCGCCATTGTCTTCTAAGAAAGTATTTTTTCTAGGCCTTGGCCAAAGCAGCCAATGCCGAAGATCCTAAAACCGCCCCTGCTTTCAACATACAACACCAACACTGGAAATCTAACACGTTTGATTTGATTGTGCATTCTATTTTATGTTAACTGTTGTTTTGAAATAAAAAATGTCTAAAAAAACAAAAAGAGTGAACAGTAACTCAATGTCACTGTCCACATATTTTTAATGAGATAAGTGTGCATATTTGGCTCAGCTCTTGGGACTGTTATAGACATAGGGCAGGTAGATTGAGGGTAGAAACAATCACAGACTCCTTGCACATAATTCTGCGAATGCTTTCTGTGCTCAATGTCAAAACAAAACACAGTCCTGACAGAAAAGACAGGCCAATCTGATGGTGAGCAAGTTATCACAAGATTCCCTTACAGGGCTACAAACTTAGTCAGCTCTGACACATAGAGGGAAATAAAAAGCCTTTTCAATAGGTAATGGTGGAGGGAGGGATTTCCATTGTAAAAGGACTGAGAAAATGGAGGTGGGGCTTTTTGACAAGTGCTTTGTTAGCAGAGGAGTCATATTAATTGCAGAACAGGGCACTTACAAACCGCTGTCAGTGATCTTTCCTCTGCAGGTGAAATATCACAGGCTTGAATTGAACATCTAAATACTTTTCTCGCACGTTGTTTTCTCAAAGCGAAAGCTTTCTCAAGTGAAAAGATGAAAGCTGATGAATGTGATTCAGTTTGTCAGAAACGTGTCTTTCTTCGCTTGAGGTAATAGCTTAAAGCCTTAAAAGCTGTCAAATTGTGCAAGGCTAACAAAACATACATCACCCACTGTTTACACACACACACACACACACTATAAGGACTATTATGCATTACCACAAGTGGAAACCTGTGCACTTAAATGTTGCACGGCCTTAAAAGAATTAAGGTGGGACAAAAATGAATATAAAGCAGAAGAAAACAGATGGAATCTAAATACTTGTATCTAAAAATTGTGGGTCAACTTTGGGGAAAAAAGAAAAACTGACATTATTCAGGAATCAATGTAAAAATGCACTTATTTTACATTTCCGCTGGTTAGACAGATCTTAGGTTGAAATGTTCCACAGTTAGAAATCGATTACATTCTGTTATCAACAAGGTATAGAAGCCTGTTTGCAATGGCATTATTTTAATCAGTGTCATTCCATAAAGTGATTGTTGTTGTTTGTAAATTGTTTGTGTTTTTATCAATTCATAAAAACTACTGTAATTCAACATTTGGCACCAAACCAACAGAATGACTGTGGAGGCTGCCACCAGCCCCTTCTTCTCGTGCTCATATTTTGTCACATTACTGACTGATCTGTGATTATTGGTTTGTGCACACTTGAGTTTCCTTTCAAATTAGTTCCGCTGTTTGTTAATCGACAGGTTTCATTAAGGGGGACTGTCATTGTTGCATTTATGCTTATTGTACATAATATTGCTATCATTTCTTTTCCTATTTATAAGGTAATTGTCCAATTAGAATGAATTTAGTTCAGAGCTTGTCTGCTTGGCTGTGCGTTTCCTGGATAGGGCTGCCTTTTACAGTTGTTTTTTGTGTCTCTGCTTCTGTCTCCTTGAACCCCAGTCGGCCTCAGCAGATGGCCGCTAAAACTGAGCCTGGTTCTGCTGGAGGTTTCTTCCTGTTAAAAAGGAGTTTTTCCTCTCCACTGTTACTACATTGCATTCAAATACATGAGTCAATGCAATCAACTGGTTTTCCTTAGATAGAAAACTTTGAATCAATTTGACTGGATGATCTGCTTGAACTGTAAAATGCCTTGACATGACATGTGTTGTGAATTGGCGCTATATAAATACACTGATTTGAACTGAATTTAAGGTGTTGTTTTATATTAAATTATCTACAGTAAATGTGCTTTTATTTTGAAGTTTAAAAAGGTCTCATTTGAGCTCTCGCAGAAAAACCGATCAAGCAGTAAAGGGGGGTTTTTGCTAGGTCAATGCTAACGATGTTACCATTCTGGAAAAAATTTTTAAATATTTTTTTGGGGTAATTCCCTTTTTTCTTGCAGCATGCGGCCAATGAGGTATTTTATTTATTTGTTTACATTTTAACTATTATTTAATATGCTCTGCAAGTTATTATTTGTCACATTAACATTTATGTTTGTCAGCATTATTTAGTTTCTTAGGGTAGATTTTGAGAGACCAAGAGCAACTACAAATAAACCAGTAAAAGAAACCCAATTGAGTCTGCTTGTGCTGGAGGGAATTACAGGGGACTGAGTTCAATTCCTGGTTGTGTGTTGTGCAAAATAGGCCAAACCGTGTGCAGGTTTTTATGACTTGCCTTGTCCATCCCTGAAGGAATGACTCACTAACTGGTTTGATTCAGACAATTTTACAATCTGATAAAGACTGGATCATTTTATGTTGGAGCTCTGTGAAACTGACGATGGGTGCTTAGCTTTACCATGACTGCATGGTGTATTATGAAAGACTGATGTCTTTGTATGATTTTTTTTCAGCTATTCTGAGAGGATTCTTTTATCTGACGTGTTGAAGTTTACTCAGAACAAATGGGAAATGGATGATGGACCACCTGTTTACCTGCCAAGTATTTTTGTGAAAGTACCTAGAGAACTGTATCCACTTCGGGCTTATCACTGTCTACCTAAACCATATGGTGCTTCAGGTTAACTGAAACTAAAGCTCTCTTGTATTTTATAGCTATCAACCTGGGAAAAAAAAAAAAAAAGCTCATCTGATGAATTCCAGGAAATGAACCCATTTCAGGAAACTTGAAGGCTTTCAACTAGTTTGTTTTTTCATTTTTTTTAAGAAAAAACAAGCAGTCCAAAGGACTTAACACTTTGCCTTATACCATGCCTGAGAAGACAGACCACATTTTTTTCTTTACCCCAGATACATTATTTTCAAATACAAATAGACATGTTGCTTCTTTTTAAGTCTTTAACACCAATAACCCCACTTCTGTGCATCTGGTTGAGATGAAGTGGTCTTAACAGCTTGCAGATGTGCACCATACGCTGTCAATGGGCAGGTATTCATGGCTGACTTAATCCCCCCTCTGAGTTGCGTCAACTCAGTGTGACAAGATGAAAACATATGCTGCCTTTGAGCTTTCACCCTCATTTCTGCTACAAGGTGAAATTGGTGGAACACAAATTTGGATAAAAAGAGCTAAACTGTCCACTCTTGTCCTTTTTTTATCTATTTCATCCTATTCCATTGGGTAGGGAGGACACAACTCAATTACAGATGCTTTGAATGACTCCTCTGTTTATATTTGTACCGTGAAAGGTCCCAGGAACAAGCCATTCCTTGTTCACCTTTCATATCTTTCTGTCTGTTTCTCCATAAATACATACTCCAAATATATGAATTTCTAAAAAGTTTGTATTATCCCTTCTGCAAAAGATACAAAATCATTTAAGACTTTGTTTGCTTTTCAGAAATATACAGAGTCTCTGGTAATAATCAAGATTTGTTATTATCTGTCAGAGATATTATCAGGCAGCATCATCATCATACTGCTGCTTTCTTTCTACCAGAGCCACCAGATGTCCAGCAGGTTGTAATATTAAACAGCAGGCTTTAACAGTGAATGGCAGGGCACCTGCAACAAAGGCAACTACAAAGAGGCTCCCTCTGACAGCATTTCCTTTCTTCACAGCCTCCGACATGGCCCCCGCACCATCTTGGAAAAAGATCTCAGCCAGCGCTTTTGCTCTAGAACAGATGCTGGTCCCCGGAGACTCCTCTGAAAGCAGTCCTCGCAAAGTGAGCACCGTCAGGGAGAAAATTAAGTGGAATGATAAAGGAAGGCATTGGACACCAGCTCATAAATCTGGTTGAGGTTTTCCTTTCATGAGTTACAGTTAAAGGGAGAAACGGCATACAGTTGTCAAGAATTTAGGGAATAAAGTTTACCCTTAAAAAAAAAAAAAACAGCAGCAAACTTTTCCTTTTTTCTACATTGAAAATAATGTCAAATAACCAGGTCACATGGCAACAACTTAAGCCCAGAAGTTGTTTCATATTGAAAGAAAATACATAATAATGTCTTATTTGGTGTGGTCACTGACAGGGATTACTTCCCAAACTTAAGTAAACCATTTCTCAGAACTTTTACAAGCTGTTTGTAATTAATTCAGTTTTCAGTACCATCGGTCCGTCCGTCCGTCCGTCCATCCATCCATCCATCCACGTACGAACAAATTTTTATATCGTCCATAGGAGTGATTTAGGATAAGATGTCTGATTCATAATTTTTCTCCTATTTCTAGTCTTCTCTCAGGTACAAACAATTAGTGTGAGTGCTCCAGACTCCAATCACCAATCATTGCACTGTTATCCAAAACTAGTTCTTCACTAAATGCCTACATTTATCATTACCAAGTTCTGATTGTTTATTTTACTAGGCTATATATGAATTGTTATATACTATGTGGTTTTCTGCAATTATAAATTATTTTTTTATTTAAGGACTGAATTATCAGTCACTACTTGCAGCTGGATTGTATCCAGGGAACGCCGGTTTACTTTGTTATTATTTCATCAAAAGAAAGAATAGTCAGTGAGCTGTATGTGAAATCAAGCTTCTATTGAAATAACATCTGGAACTGAAAATAGATTGAGAGTTCAGCAAAGCTCCTCTAATGGTCAGACTTGCATTCATTAAGCTCCATGGCAACTCCTTGGCTTATACACTAAATGTGGAATGTTTGGGTCTGTCTGACTTAATGAAATCAGAGTGTCAGCATTACTATTTTTATGTTGATGCATGAAAGAGATGGAGAGTGAACGAAGGGATGACAGACATGGTCTCGAAATGTGCAGTAAAAGAGTGTCTGTGTGTTAAGAGGGCATTTTGCAGAATGTTCTCATGTTGGCAAACTCATATTAAGCATTTACATCATATGTTGCACCTCTTGACTCCTTTGTGTTCAGTGACACCTCTATGAAGGAACACCTTCTATGTTAGCCTTGTATGGCATTATTGGGGTGCTAATTATGCAGATTTACATTCCTCAGGATCGCATGCTCAATTACGCACAGGTGAACTACATCAGGTTCACAATGATGATTTACAATCATTTATTGAAGTTATGAACGTTTGTTGAATCTGATGTTGTGTTCGTAAAAGCTCACTGTAGATACATTTACGAAATGAATACCAAAATGGTGTTTAATGCCAAGGCTGTGTCCCAAAGCAAACAGGGAGGCTGGTTGTCATGGAAAGGCATCTCCAACAGGCCCATGTCATGGTCTGATCTGCGGAAAATCCCCCAAGCCGGGCTCAACTTCTTGATCAGAGCCACCTATGACACCCTACCCTGTCCAAGAAACCTCCACCAATGGTACGGTAATGAAGAGATCTGCTCACTTTCTTCACAAGAGCCGGGAACAACCCCTGCCCAAAGCTGCCCACCGAACATTATCGTCAGGCCTCTTCTCACCTGGCGGTGAGTGGTCCATCAGGGTTTACCTGGGAGACAACTTCAGTTTCCCAGGGACATTGTAGAGACATTACTCCACCAAACCTGATCTTCTGGTCAGTTCCATGCAAGACCATCCTCCTGGTAGAGCTCACTGTCCCATGGGAGCAGGGCATGGAGG
The DNA here is from genome assembly GCF_016077235.1 of Cyprinodon tularosa. Taxonomy (NCBI): domain Eukaryota; kingdom Metazoa; phylum Chordata; class Actinopteri; order Cyprinodontiformes; family Cyprinodontidae; genus Cyprinodon; species Cyprinodon tularosa. Next base: position 570,994 of record NW_024039124.1, on the reverse strand, counting down.
CTGCCAATTAGCACAAGTGTGCCAATTATTCAGATCTGGCAGCCGAGTGCAGAAAGGCTGGCTGGAAAACCATCACATGACGCATTGAGGTGACGGTGAAGGGCAGTTTTTGTGATGGAAAATAGTTTGTTTTTTTCAAAGGAACAACTAGGGCAGCCAGTTGTTGGGATTTTAATTATTTATCTATCTCATCCAGGACAAACAGGAATAAAGGGCATCAGTACGAGAAGGTTGTGTTGTAGTTGACAACTTGATTGATATGGTTACAGAAAAGCATTGCTGAACTATGGATAATTCTGGTAAAGCATTGTAAATTCCCACTTCCTGTGCTGCGACTACTGTATGTTTTAGACCAGAAAGACGGGCTGACAAGCAATGTATTCAATGCATAGTATTAAACAGTCTGGCTGACCAGACTGGACCTAATCCTCTTATGTGTAAGTGCTTGTTTATATTTCGAATTGTATTGGTTTTCTCAATTAGGTTTTTTCAAAGTGTCAACACTTATATTATACGTCTAGGTTTTAAATTGGGAGCATGTATAATGATGGGGCTGGAGGCCTTTGTCACAAAACAACTGCAAAAAGAAAAACTCTTTAGTTGCATTTCTCCTTCTTCTGCATACCTTGTTAAAAACTCATACATTTTCTTTACTTGCTATTGCAACACAGTGAAATTAGGTGTTACATCTCAAATCTGACATCCAAGACAAATTAACCCTGAACCTTGAGTTTATTCATTTTTTTTAAATAAAAAATGCATCATAGCAGCCAGACTACAGTAATAACACATCTGAGCGTTTTCACCGACTGTCACTGCTAATCCGAATGCCAGAACCAAAGCCTCGCAGACTGCTTTTGACCACATTTCTGGTAAATGGAAGTAAGCAGCTGCTTACACTTAGCAGTTAGATAACCTGTCATTGGGAATTTGCAACAAATATTAGCTAGATTATAATTTCATAGCTATTACAATTGATAATTTTAAAGGGTCACCAAAATGTCTCTAGTTGTTAAGTCCTTGTTGGGAGCTGGAGAAGTTCCACCTTTCTCCAGCAGAGTCCGCCGTGGATCCTTCTGAGTGAGCCTCCTGCACAGCTGCAGCCCATCAAGATCATCAGAGGATCCACTATATAAGCTGTCTTCAGACCTTGCCTCAACGCCGCAGTGTTGATCCAGTTGGTCAGCGCCTAAGCCTAGACTCTCAGTGTATCTTTGTGACTTTGAATCCAGCCTGGATTCTAACCGTTGTCTCTATCTTCCAGGAAACCGGTGTCTCCTCTGTGAAGCTCTGGAACAGCTAACCTGCCGAGCCGACCCTCAGAGCCAAACCCAAGGAACCATAGAGAACTTCCATGCAGCTCTGGACTAAGAGCTGGAAAACCCAAAGCCAAGGTCTGTTCATTTATAGACGTGAGACGCTGAAGCAGCAAGCGGACTCTGCTGAGCAACTCCTCTCCAGATCCAACAGTGACTCTCCCAAAGCTAACCTCAAGAACCCTCAAGGTACAATCAGTTATCATCAAGAGATCAAGTTCCAATGTGCTACGCTAACTGAACTGTCTCTCACGCAGACTCCAGTGAACCAGTGTCCAGGCCCGAGCCAGAACCAGTACAAACTGTGTGCTCATGTGTCAAATAAACTTGTTGAACTTTTATTCCTGTGTCCGTCAGTGGTGTTCTGCATCATTGGGTCACTTTCAGAGTACCCATCATGACAGTCCTGTCCAGTCCACCCACTGTGATCCATAGATTAATGAAAATGTCTGGTTATCTTTATTTTATTTTTACAGGACCACTCACTGTCACAATTCAGAACAGAAGGACCCAGTATTCAGGCAAGGCAGATAATGGGATTATTCAAAAAGTGTTTAATAAAATATACAGGGATCGGTGTAGCAGCGGCTAGGATACCAAGAGCAGTAACCTCCACAGGGGAGAAACACAGGTTAGTGATGACGATAATCTGATGAAGGGTGATTATGAATGCATGAATCACCAACCTGGTGTAATAGTTCAAGTCTCTGCCAAGACAACGAGGTAGGGTCCAGTTGGTGGGCTGCCAACAATATGCGGTGGGCACCGCCCAGAGTGTCCCAGACGCTGCAGCCCTGGAGAAAATGCAGGAGTCAGAAGCCAGGTCAGGCAAACAGATCAGAACAGCAACATACAGGCTCAGAGGTCCAGGAGTCCAAAGACAGTTCAGGCAAACCATTCAGACAGGAACAGGCAGGGTCAGTGGTTGAGAGGCAAAACAGATCAGGATCAGGAAATCAGAAACACCAAAGAACTCGAAAAACACTCTCACTACTGGCTAGAGAGAACAAGTAAATCTGACTATGATGATTGTGAGAAAGCACCTTAAAAGGAGTTAAAATGAGGCAGGAGCAGGTGAATCAGATGAGCAGTTATTGGAAACCGGGCAGAGTTAGACAGGTGAATGAAATGATTAATTAAGCCAGTCATCAGCTCAAAGATCATGACAGTAACAGCTTTTATCTGCTGTTTAAACTGTTTCTTCATTGAAAGCTAATCACGGTTATCCACAATACAGTGCACTGCTGTGCCTACGTTTCGTAAATGATGCATAACTTCTTGGTTTCAAAATAGCAAACAAGAAATTTAAACAGGAAAAGGGGGTAAAACCAAGGAAACCCATTCTTAGAGTTTTGCTGAGCATGATATGGGGTTAGCATTTAAATTTCAAAATGCTAAAGGGCTAGCTAATTGAATTATAGATTTCCCCATTTATCATGTAAAGGAGAGCTCTATGTTTACATATTTAAGATTTCTGTCTCTGTTTTTTTCCTGAGAAGATAGCACTCTGAAGAAACACTTTAAATACTGTAACACCTCATAATGTATACTTATGAAATAACTATCAGACATGAAAACAGTTTTTATAGAGATTGCAATCTTACTCAGCAGAGAAATGGCTCAAGTTACAAATGGCAGCCCCTACCACTGGTACGCTTCTTTAGAAAGTCGGCCCATAACAGCAGTCAAAGAAGCAATTTTACATCTCCCCAGCCACATTATCACATCATTACATCACACAGGTTTTTAAATTAGGAGGTATCACTGGCTTCAACCATATCAAGATACTGTAGTACACCGTGTTCTACATCAAGTACATGCACAGTGACATAGAGTTCGCTGTTAAGAATAATCCACTCTATATGTGCTCATATTCTATTCCCAAATCTTTTTCATGTACAGAATGAAGATTATTATGTTTTATCCTGACAGAAGAAATGTCCTAATTAGATAAATTGCTTTGGGAAACCATTAGCCTTAACAAGTAACAGGCAGGTATTAGAGTTTAACAAGCACATACATGAATAATCGAAAATAATCCTAACAACTTGAAATAGAAAAAAGGAATATGAAGAAAATCTGCCAGAAAGATTGTTTTTTTTTTTTGCTGGAAAGAATATATTGAAAATAATTAATTACATTGACATCGAAAAGAACACAAAATTGAAGTGAACATTTGAAAGATTTTCCCCGGAAAATGTGGAAAGTAAAAAAATTTTTAAATGGCTCTTTTTCTCAACCAATAATCTTTTAGCAACAAAGGTAAAAAAAAATGTAGAGGTTTCACAACTAAATCTGTAAGACTGACCCTCTAACCTTCATAAAGGCTACAGATTAGAAAACAAAAATGGAGCTAAAAGAGCTTTTAACTCCTATTACTATTCATTAATTACACATAAAATGCATGCTGTCCTAAACATTGTGAAACTGACTGCAAACAAGTAGCGACAACAGTGTAAACTTTAGTACGTTAAACAAGCATATTTGCTACTCATGACCAATATACTGCCTGTCTCTTCTGTTTAAACAGTCACTTCATCATCAAACTTCAGGAAAAATAAGTACACCGCAATGTGAGCATTGGTTATTCAAATGGGACTCTCAGGTGACACAGAGAGAAATGTAAACAGCTCGCTGCCAAATGTGGCACATGTAAAACTAATTATAACACACCTTTTGTTTGCACACACCTGCAGATTACTGCTCAGTTCAAGCTTGGATGTCTGTGTTTCTATAGCTGTCTAAATGTCAGAGCATGTTTGAAGGAAATAACCATGAAAAACAAAATAGGCTTTATTCTGTCTGAACTCCATAACCTTACATTTAACATGGACTAATGCCTATTTAATTACTTTATCCTTCAAAAGACTGATATTGATAATCAAATTTGCGTAATTACAGATCATTAAGAAATAAGACGATAACAGAAAATATGGCATAATTATGAAATGATTTCCACATCAGCAGTTTCTCTGAAATTTTAAAGAATTATAAAAGTTTTGTCTCTGTTGAATGAGAGACAAAACAATATTTATTGCATTGACATTTTTGTAACTAATTATTGCAATAATTGTAGTTTACTTTGATTTTTATATGAAAATATATATATTTTTGGCTTTCTAACAGAGTAAAATCCTGTCAAATTACACGAGTAGAAAAGAAAATTCTTAAAAAAAAAAAGTTATATATTAGATACATTTATTTTAAGCCTACAATTATTTGTAATACAGTTGTTATAACTAATAATGCAAAGAATGTTAGATATGCTCACTATGTGAATATGTGGAGTTTGTTATGAATAAGGGCAAAGGTTATTTTACCTGAACAATTGCTGTCAATCAGGAGGTGCAAAATAAGTCTTTAAAAACACCATATGTAGATGTTTAGGTCCCTCCCAGAGTGGTCAAACTTTTCTGTCAGCTAAACATGTCTCAATCAGTCACTCTGTGCATTAATATATTAAAACATTTGTGAAACACAACTGAAAACATATATATTATATTTTAATTATATAATTTTAAAATAAAGCAGTAAAGTTGAAATTCCAACAGACCCATAATTTATAAGAAAAGGTTTGTATACTTTTTAAGGCCCTATATTTCTGTTGCGCCAAAATTATGTGTAAACTAGGATGTTCTAAGTGTTTAAAAAGTCAAAATTAAAATTCACCCAGTATTTAAAAATGGCTGTTTTTAGTTCATTTATTTGGATTGTCAATGGACAAAACAAGATTTTGGAAGAAGAATAAGGAAGTCAATACATCATAGTACCTGAATGTGCTATTGTTCAACAAAACCATAAAAAAAAAAAAAACTCTAAAAAAAAAAAAACCCTCTGAACTTTGAATAAAATGTCATGCCATTGACTTTCCGGAGCCTTTTTTACGGCACGTTTCAAGGTGAGTGGAAGCCACAACCACTAATCCTTTCACTGACAAATGACTGCGGCCTAGCCCTTTCCTGGCTCTCTGAATCTGAAGAAGCCGGTGGCTTCAACCACGAAGTTGATTGGATTTGTTTACATTGGCAGAAATTTACATTTTGGAACCCTGTGTGCATCCTTTCTGTAGATACAAAAGAAAAAACAGAATTGTAAAGGAGGGGAAGTTATGATCCAAACCTAAATGAGCACTGCTTATAGATCTGTGAGCATAATCAAATGAGGTAGGAAAAGCCTTTGCCTTCCTGGGTCATCATAGAGTCATTCCTCATCCGGAATGTACATTTGAGAAGCTTCATAATTCATGTGTGTTTTGAATTTTATTCAATGATGAAAATCTAGCTGACTAAATATCTGCTACACTCTTTTTTTTTTTTTAACTCTTGCTGTAAAAATAAAAAATAAAACTTAGACAAACGTAATCGTCATTTTGTATACACAGAGTGTACAGCTTTCATGAAATTTCCATTTCTTAAGGTGCAGCAGTGATCAAATGTAAACGTTGGGTGAAAAAAAAGTATGATGCAAAGAAAAAACAACAAAAAAACTCATTAATATGGTCAATTTGTTGAAGAGACTGCGGTATGATTTAGTTTTTTAAACATTCAGGCTTTTTTTTTCTTTCATTTTTTTTCCAGCTTCTCAATGGGATACGAATGATAAATTAAATTATTTCCTTCCCTTAATGTTTTGCATGAAGGGCAATTTTCAGAGTGAATGACAAGAATTTGAATGTTTCTTCCTTTTAACATACCTATAATATATGAATGAGTTACACTTGATGTTAAAATAGTAATCTGCAATAAAAACAACAATATTTATATGACTGTTGAGGTTTAATAAACAAATTTCTAGTGAAAACAGCTTTATCTTTTCATAATTAAACCATAACATAGTTTCTGATGTCAAAATGATGCAAATAAAGCTTTGGTAAACTTGTCTGTCATTTGCATACCGAGCCTCTGAAATTCCACAATGCTATAATCCGACTTACTAAGTTAGACTATGTAAATAAATCGAACAGCGGCCAGCTCTTGTTTGTTTTGGACTCATATGCATGTTATTGATAGAAGTTTGGGAATAGCATTCTCCAGAGTTGCACGCAGTTTTCATAGTGGCAACTTTTGATCAGTGCTGCCATCTAGTGTCCATTCAACATACTGTTTACAGAAACTAAAATGGCCAATTTTTCAGCTTTGAGACTATCCCTAAATATATCCATAAATAAAACCTAATGTTTTAACAGTAGGTGTAATGATCTGTGATGATGGCCTATACCTAATGAAAACTCTAATTTAATAAAATGACAAATTTTATTTGACATTGAATTTGATTTTATTTCTCTTGAGGATATTTAATTTCCCTAATATAAAGAAGTCTCAGTACTGAAAATTATATCAATGTTTGTACAGTAAATGTAGTGAATACTTGGTCAAAGCTCTTTTTGCATGAATTTCTTCATGCATGCAATATGGCCTGGTTGAGGTGTGTGTTTGGCTGTAGTGCCTTGTCAATAAAGTGCAGGTTGCTTAGATTGTCGCTTTTAGCTCAGATGCATTGTTAACTCATTACAGATTTCCATAGTTTCTCTACAGACTTTTGGCCATTTTGATGATCAGGCAAATACAGTGATGCCAAGGTCAATAAACCGAGTATTAATAAGTCTGACAGAGAGCTGGAGCACACAAATAATATAAGCATTACCAAGTGCTAAAACAAAACAAAAGATGAGAGTGAGCAATCGGTCCTGTTTCTTATTAGCAAAGCTAAGACATATCAGACGTCACAGGTTGAAGTCTCAGTTTGAATCTGTTTCCTTGAGCTGCAGTTTATTTATTTTCCCAAATTTTGAATGAGCTTTCCTACCTAGTTGTCTCAAGATTTCAGTTTCAGTTTGCTCACAATAACACATGATTTGTCTGTTATTGTGAGTGATGTTAGAACTGTAAAGTGTGTTTTGGTGTAACTATGAACCCCTTTTTGTGAAAGGTTTGTACATTTTACAGCTTTTTAACTGTGCACTCTGTTTAACGGTGGAAATAGTCCTTTGGCTCTAATCCGGCAAACATATGGGTTCATTAACGTGCACTATCCCAATCAAATAAGTATATCATTAATTAAATAAATAATTTTCTTTCACTCTTCCATTCATGTTTGGCCTCCTGTAAAAAGCTTACCTCTTTAAGTCATTTATTTTTTGTGGCTTACTCTTTGCAGAGTTCCAGAGAGAGTCAACTGAATAACAAGTAAATAAAAAAGGCATAGCATAATTTTTTTTTTTTATAATTTTTTTTTTTTTTTTTTTTTGTCTTATCATACTTCAAAACTTAATTTGGATTTTTGCTATTATCGTTTACCCTTTATATAGTCCATTATAAGAAATAAAAATATAATGACATCTGCTGGTGCAGATTCACAGTCATCCAGGTCACAGTCGTTCCAAAAAAGTTAGAAACAAAGCCACCTTAAAAAAAAAAATGAAAAAAAAAGTCCAGAGGTTATGTTTTTTTTTTTTTTTTTTACTTTTTTGGGTAAGGACTTAATGAGAATGGAATTTCGGATTCTCATAAGCCGTGAACACGAATTTACCAAATTAGGAGAAATGTTAGAATCCCCTTCAGAGCCAAACGATTCGAATCTTTAAGATTGAACTGAAAAAAATAGACCCGACTCTCGTAAAAGAATCGCAGTTTTTTATACCAATAGGCACACGCCCATCAACAAAATAAAAAGACTGACGGTTATTAAGCCAATGACAATCGCTGTAAGGCGGGACTTCCGGTAACATTTGCCAATCAATGTTGGCGATACGAGACGACAGCAAATTGAGTATGACAGCTAAACAACAACATGGAGGAGGGAGCGAACTTCTAGACAGCCGTCATATTTTGGAGGAAACGTTACAATAATTCATTTTTCCTGTGTGCAGTTTCGAACCAATCGAAAGGTAAAACGAACTATCTCATTCTGTTTGAGATATTTATGCTTTTCTACAAAACTCTGCATGCTGTAAACTGTCCAAACTTTGTGACATGGAACACATCACAAGATAGGAGTCCGACACGACAGCTAGCGGGCTAAGCTAATTAGCAGTTAGCTTAAGTTCTCTACCGTGCGAGCCAAACAAACACCATTAAAACGCCTCAGTAATAGCTTTATGATACCCAGGCTTTCTTAACGCCACGTTTCATTTTCAATAAGTCACCCAGAGTAGTAGGATAAAGCTGACAAAAGCTGAGCTTTCATCTTGACTTAGATTTTCGTCTGTACATGATGGCCACCAGTGCTTTAGGGGAAGCCATGATGATCCAATCAGAGTAGCTTCTTCATGGTGATAGTTAGCCAGCTAACGGTCGCGTAACTGTACAGGAATTTCTATGGGTGCAATGTAAGAAGGTAATGTTGTTATACTTTGGCGATTGTTTACATACGGTGGCAAATCAGCTGGACGGAGTGCAAATTTTCTATTCTGCATTCAGCGTTTTCTATTTATTTCGATAGTCGATGTTTAAATGTGTCATACAGGCAGATTTTTATAAGCAAGTCGATGTTGATATGAAAGATAAAGGACATCTTTGTTTATCAAAGTACTATAGAAGTGATCTAATCTCAACAAGTAAATAAAAGATTTTACTTTAGTTACTAAAATAAGTAAACAAATAACCAACTCCACGCTGTCATTTATTGGAAATATGAAGAAGCTGTGCTGGAAAATAAACAGAACCCTGTTTAGATTCTTTTCAAATATATGATAGGGAGAATTTAGGAGTAACAGTTTATGATTAGATGCCCCTTAATTGCTGATGCTGATTGTAATGAATCACCTCTAGAAAAGAGGAATTTTTTTCAAGTGCTGCATTGTAACATATAAGTATGTTCATAAAATGCCAAGTCTGACAGTTTCCTCTCTGTAGCAAATTAACTTTCTAATCTTAAATGTATCATGCTAATTAAGAAAGAATGTTATTTACCATGGGCTGCTCAGTGCAGCAGTGGGCAGCAGTGCCGCCAGGCAGCAAGAAGATCCTGGTTCGATTCCTGGCCCGGCTCTTTCTGCATGGAGTTTGCATGTTCTCCCTGTGCATGCGTGGGTTCTCTCCGGGTACTCCGGCTTCCTCCCACAGTCTAAAAACATGACTGTTAGGTTAACTGGCTTCTCTAAATTCTACTTAGGTGTAAATGCATGCGTGAATGGTTGTTTGTCCTGTTTGTCTCTGTGTTGCCCTGCAATGGACTGGTGACCTGTCCAGGGTGCTTCTCGCCTGTAGACAGCTGGAGATAGGCACCAGCACCCCTCGCGACCCCAGTAGGGATAAGTGTGACAGAAAATGGATGGATGGATGTTATTTACCATTGAAATGTATCTTTAGAGATTTGTAGAGAATCTACAATAAATGTTATTGATTTAAAAATGTATAAAGAAACCAAGTTATGTGTGATAATAGTTCTATACTTTAAAAGGGTTCATATAGTGTCAGTTTAAATTAAGATTGTAAACTGATTGTTTTTCTTTTTTTTTCCTTTTGTTTTCTTTGCCTGTTGTGATTTTACCTGAATAAATACCCAATGATTGCTGTTTTTCCCCTTTTAGTGGACTGGTGTCCTGGCATTTCGGTAGATGTCCACGCCTTCAGACACGTCAGGTGGCATGTCCCATCCTGGCCCATCACCAGGGGCAGGCCTGTCCCCAGGGCCCATCTTGGGCCCCAGCCCTGGACCGGATCCCTCCCCTGGTTCAGTTCACAGCATGATGGGGCCCAGTCCTGGACCAGGAACACCCAACGCACCCCATGGCATGCAGAGCCAGGGACAAGGCGATTACTCTCAGGACAACATGTATCCTATGCATAAGGTACGTTGTCAGTTCCGCTGTTTGATAGAGGAGGCCGAATACTGATGTGGACATAAGCTTTTCTCTGCTGATGTGGGAAACACTTATTTTCAGATTACCAAAAATCCAAGACATCTGGATACAATTTAGAGTTTTCCAAAGAATTCAAAGTTGTTTCTGTTCTAAAGTAAAATTTCTGATCATCTCATCATCCTGTATCATTTGCTCACTCCTGGTTTATATGCTTTTATAAGTGAAATATTAAGTGGCAGCCGGTAGGACAGGGTTTTGAAAGTCGCTAGCTGGAGTTTAAACGGTTTAAAGCAACAGTGCATAACACCGGGCAAATATTAACTTAATTTGATATACATTCAGTAATTATTCAGGTCAGTATACAGCACTTGGTCTGTACAAATTGCTCTGCATGGCCTGCCTTTCCCAGACGATCACATAGTGTGATGAGTGGATTGAATTCTAAAAACCTGACAGCAAATCCCAGAGCACCGTTTTGTGGCAGTCTGAGCCCCTCTTAAATATGAGAGCTAAGTTAAAAATTTTTGTTGGGTAACAAAACAGATACAACACATTTCGGATCAGACAAATTTTGGTTTGCCTGGCTGTAAACTAGAGGTTGAATATGCTCTTGTCTTTGCAAGTACAGACAAGGGATTTTTCTGTGGATTGCTGAATGCAAGTAGATCAGTTTTTTGCTAAGCTATTAGTTCCTCTCTCTTTTTTTTTCAGCCCATGGAGGCAGCAATGAATGACAAAACTATGTCTGAGGCGATGCATTTCAGCCACATGAAAGGTGTGGGCATGAGGTCCCTCCACAGCGGCATGGGACCTCCACAGAGCCCTATGGACCAGCATAGCCAAGGTAAAGTTTCTCAATTTTTCTACAGAAAGCAAAAATATTTCTTAGTTTTTGTAGCTTTGAGTATATAATTCAAATATAGTCTCATCTGAATCTTTAAATTCTTTAAAAACTAAATTAAAACTCCAAACTGAGGTAGCACAGACTGTTATATTTAATACTTATCATTAAAGAACAAATATGATCTGATTGACAGAAATCTACAGAGCTTTAGAAAAGTATTCACGCCCTTTGAACCTTGTGGAGCTTCGTTGATAATGGTTCCCAGTATTTTTGATAGCTAAAAATCTGAAGACTGGCATCCATTGTTATTCATCCCCTTTAATTTGATGCTATAAAACATTGTGCAACCTATTAGCTTCAGGGAATTAGTGGATAAAGTCACCCTTGTGTTATTTCATTTTGGTATAAATCCTACTGCTCTGTAAAAGACTCAGGTTTTTCAAGAAAAAAGCCTTATTAAGACTTAATAATGCATCAGAAATGTCAGAGGGAATTAAAGGGGTTTGAAGCAGATTGAGGTTGTTAAAAAATATCCTAATATATCACCCCAGAATCACGTAGTAGCAAAATTATGAGTTGGTAACATTCAAGACAGTCACAGCAGTCTATTAGTTAGTTACAACAGATTGCATTAATTCCTAATGTATTTAACACCTAGGTAAGAAGCACTGCTTTGATTTGAATCACAAGATTTTAGAAACATTAAAGCTAGTATGTTTTCTGTTATGTTGAATAGGTTACATGTCTCCACATCCGTCCCCGATGGGAATCCATGAGCATGCTTCCAGTCCCATGTCAGGAGGTGGAGGTGGTCCTACACCGCCCCACATTCCTCCATCTCAGTCAGGCCCCATGATGCCCATGGATCCTCAAGGAGGGATGCCCAACATGTCTGCAATGGGCCCACAAGGACGTGGCCCCTCTGCTTTCAGCCCAGTGCAGCTGCAGCAGCTCAGAGCCCAGATTCTGGCCTATAAGATTCTGGCCCGAGGGCAGCCGCTGCCAGACAACCTCCAGCTGGCCGTTCAGGGCAAAAGGAGTCTCCCCACAATGCAGCAGCAACAGCCGGTGCCACAGCAGCAGCAACAACAACAGCAGCAGCAGCAACCACCGCAGCAGCAGCAGGCATCTGGTGCCAGCCCATACAGGCCTTCAGGTGGGAAGATTAAATTTATTATATCAACAACTGAAAGAGTAAACATTTGGGTAACTGTGTTTTAACAACTAGTGGTTCTTCTTTTTTTCTTTTTTACATTGCTATTGTTCAAGTTTCTGCTGACATTACATTCTAGCTGGACAAAATCTTCAATAATTTAGTAAACAGTATTTTTTTATAGATTTTTGGTGAATGAAACATTGAACAAAGGGTCTAAATTGAGATTGTTTATCATGTCGCAGGAAAATTATGGATATCATCTCTCATTTTTTGAGCTATTGTACAATAGAATTTTTAAGATTTAAAATTAATTCATGTCAAGATCACGTTGTCCTCTAATTGCTTCTTAATCCTCATGACCCAAAATATTTAAAATTGGAGATTTAAATGTACTGTATAAAAAACACACACTACTCACACCCCCATTAAGTCGAAGTGAACATCTCCTGATTTCGATCAGCTGTGATTAGCACAATAATTTATTTGTTTAGTGCCTGATTAATTAATAGATATTTTATACTTCAATTCAGAGGATTAAACTGTCCTTTATTGTTCAGCAGTGCTGTCTTTACCTTGTATTAGCTGTTACTACACACATACGCTTAGTTGGTTGTGTGTTTAGACAGTTTGAGAAAATAGATAAACCGTGATTCTTGCTGATTATTTCCAGATGTCTTAAGGCAACATGTTTATTTGTATGGTTTTTGCTTATATATAGCGTAAATGATATTGATTTATATAATGAAAACATTATATAAAAATGTGCACCCCTTACATAGTCACAAAGTGGCCCCGTAAAGTGACTGTCTTAAACCTGACTTACAGTATGCGTGATGCGTCTGTCTAATCTGCACGGCTAAATTACGGGATTTAAGATTAGGGGTGTGGGAAAAAATAAATTAGGCAATATTTTGGGATTTTTGGCCTTAAAGGTGGCATGTCTAAAACTAATACAATGAGGGAAAATGGGCTACCTCTGTACCGTCACTCTGCAAGATAGTGCTGTGGAGTCCTTTTGCTGTGCATCCCCAAACAACATGATTACATTAATTAACTAAATTATCAATATCTTCTGATGATTATATACATCACTTGATTTTTAAACTAAACATTTAATTTGATACCTGGGAAAATATTTCAATATATATTGATATTCTAGTATTGTGACCCAAGTATTGTTACAAGTATCATATCGCAACACCCATGCCAATACTCCCCACTATTTAAGATCCAACGCCACTCAGGAAAGTTTCTAACCAGATGGCCAGCTGGTGGAAAAGCAAGAGCTCCCACCTTCTAGGGATATCTTGTGATTTAACCCATAAATATCACTACGATAAACAGATTGTAAAAAAACTCTTGGAAAGAAATTAGTGTCACTCTTGGGTAACAAGAAAATGCTTTCACAAAAGTTGAAAACACCTCCTCATGTAGTAAACTTGAGGAGTAAGTAAAGTGCTGGCTATCCTCCCTTAGCAATGTGTCGCAGTGAACTTGTTGCAGATATTTTTGATTTATGCCCAATATTGAAGCGTGGTCTGCATTATGTTATTCCACGCCACAACGTAAGAGGGAAAATCACAAACTAGCTGTGGATCTAGATATGGCCGAGGTGGTGAGTAAGTGGGGGCAAGTTTGTTCGACAACGGACATGAGGGCCAAAAAGAGCAGGGATCCAGGTGGAAAAAGGGTCCCAGCGTTCTCACACACCTCGCTATTCTAGCTGGTCCAACTTCACGAGTTGTTTGCCACAATGGCGGTCAAACAAACAAAACAAGACGATAAGGTACCAAACAGGAAATACGCATAGAGTAGAGTGGCTGTAGATTTGACCAATCAGGGGCTTCCTGCCTGCAGCACTGTCAGTGGTAACCTACAATTTCGGAGAGGTGCAGCAGAGTGTCTGCGAAAGGGGCGCATTTGTGTTAACTTCAACACACACGCAGATGACCTGTTTTCTGAGTATAAATCAGCCTTAATTGTTGAAAGCTTGTGGTTTGTTCTTGACATGTCCTGTAGACCCTACTAGAATATTAGGTACAAGTAAAATAGCCACACAGAATATAAAAGCTGGGGATGTTGTGTCCACACATCGCATTTTCCACCCTGAACGTACGTAGATCAAGCATAAATCAAGCTTTCTTCCACCCAACTTCATATATTAGAAGGGAAAGTCTGTGAGGCAGATCAAGTATATGTCAAGTCTCATTAGTTACTTTTATGTTGCTTAAAGGTATGGCGCCTATGAGCGGCCCCCAATCAAGCCCCTGCCCAACACCAGCCATGCAAGGACACAATCAAAGCACAGCAGCCAAGCCTTGGACTGATGGTGAGTCCCCTCAGGCTTTCACACACTCTTGGATCAATTGTCAGGTTTTGTTTCTTCCAAACTGACCTGTTTGACTGAATATATTGACGAAGCTCAGAGATCGATTGAAGTTTTAGATCTGAACTCAGACATGGCAGTAACTACAAAGGTCTGTTTTTACATAAGGAGGACATGTGAATCGTAAATAGTAAAACTGTAGCTCAAATAGTTGTGGTTCATTTTCTATAAATCTTTCAGTGATTTGGTTTTAGACAGTGTTTTTCTATAGCTTTTAGTCTGTTTAAGCTCCATAACTTTAGGGTTTCCTCTTGGTTTGTTTTGTACATTTAAAGAAATTTCGATTATAAATTTGTAATCTAAGAAGCAGGTAAATAAAAAAATAGTAATAAAAAGGAATTACTGTTACTTTTTGTGGTCAAGAAATTTCTTATTCTGGATAAATACTTATGGTAAAGAAATAGGTCACTAAGCTCCTTTTTTTTTTTTTGTAGGTCAAGGTGGTGACAATCAAGCAAACGCACAGAAGCACCTCACTCCGGTACCCAGTGGCCGCCCATCTCCTGCACCCCCGCCGATCCCTGCAGGACCGTTGCCAGGGAGTTCAGCAGCTGCTCACCCTCCGGGTCAGCAGGTGTCCCCCATGCTCCAAATGCAGCAGAAGCAGAACCGAATTACTCCGGTCCAGAAGCCTCAGGGTTTGGACCCAGTGGGAATCCTGCAGGAGAGAGAGTACAGGTAGAGTTTAAAGGCTGCTGTCACACATTTGCTTAGACTTTCTTGGAAGATAAATATAATAAGCTCTGCAGTGTTCTTTTTTTCTTTTTTTTCTTTTTTGCGATTCACTCTTGATTGATGGTTATATTTGCTTTAACTTCTCTAACTCTTTATTTTATATCTGAGTAGTTTTCTCCCTGTGTTTATCTCATTAAAAGTCTCAACATAAAAAAAGCCTTTAAAAATAATGAAAACCACAGCATTGATTAAAAGTGCTTCATAGGAGTTTTTAATTAGAACTTATTAAGGCCAAAGTTCTTCTGAGATCCAAATCAAGGAACCAAATAAGCTTTAAAGATATTTTTTAAGTTTGACATGTTAAAACATCTCTGCTTTTTTAGCATTTACTCCATCAATTCCCAGTGATTTATGTGTGTTTACCTGTGCAGATAGACGCTGGTCCTGACAGAAGGAACACAAGGGCTTAGAAAGATCCACCAGGGCAGAATCAAACATGGTGGCCTTTTAAATGTGGAAACGGAGAATACGGCGGATATTTGTATTAAGGATGTGTTCCGTAGTTTCCATGTTAACTGTTTTTTGTGAAAATTATTTATAAACCCATGAAAGGATATCAAAGAAATTGTTACCAAAGGTGTGCCTCATGCCAAGGAACAATTCATAAACATTTTAGTAATGATCCAGATCATTTGTGAGTTTAAGCTATAGGTGTAAGTCACAATATGGGACAAAATGTGCTGCTTGGTGGAGGTCTGCGCTCCCAAGGGCTTTTCTTAGATGTATTTTATTTTCCTGTTTTTGATTGTATGCCTGGGAAAATTTTAAATCAAATTATGAAGCATAGTTGCTGAAGGTGTCTATTATCATGATTCCCTCAGGGTTAATGTGGAGTCTGCAATATTTTAACAAGGTGTGCTACTGATGTCTTTCAGACTGCAGGCTCGGATTGCTCATCGCATCCAGGAACTGGAGAGTCTACCCGGTTCCTTGCCTCCGGACCTTAGAACTAAAGCTACAGTGGAGCTCAAAGCTCTACGTCTGCTCAACTTCCAGCGCCAGGTACTCTGCCACTGAGATAATTGTTGCAACTACATGGATGTAAAGCTGATCCTAAAAGGGGATTATTTTGGAGTGAAGGTCCGGAAGCTGTAATCTGACAGGAATCTTCTTTAAGGAACCTTTTGCTCTCCGATTATTAAACAAGTTATTAAACAAAATAATCAACAGAATAATCGATTAGCAAATTAATTGTTAGTTGCAGCCCTACTAAGCTGTAGTTCTGTGAAGACTATAAATTAACTCTGTCTTTCCATTTCACATCTGTTACCAACAGGAAAACAAACATAGTAAAAAAAAGATTTAAAATGCTACAAAATTGTTTCCTGTTTTTAATGAAACCCGATTGAACGTCCAGCTCAGGCAGGATGTGGTGGCGTGTATGAGGCGAGACACGACCCTGGAGACGGCCCTCAACTCGAAGGCTTACAGGCGCAGCAAGCGGCAGACGCTGAGGGAGGCGCGCATGACAGAGAAGCTGGAGAAGCAGCAGAAACTGGAGCAAGAGAAGAAGCGCCGACAAAAACATCAGGTAAGTCATCATGAAACAGCCTTCTGAAGTTTGATTCTAACCGTAAGATATTTATCCAGTGTGAGATGTGGGATTTAACTTTATCCCTTGTTTTACAGGAATACCTCAACAGTATTCTTCAGCATGCCAAGGACTTTAAGGAATACCACCGCTCAGTGTCCGGGAAAACCCAGAAACTCACCAGAGCTGTCGCCAACTGGCACACAAACACCGAACGGGAGCAGAAGAAGGAAACTGAGAGAATTGAGAAGGAGAGAATGAGAAGACTGATGGTAAGAGATGTGCCTTCCATCAGGCACCAATGAGGTTATGTTTGGTTCTTTCCTGTCATTGATATCAGTATTTGACTAATACAAAGTTGTACCCATCTGTGCAAGAATTGAGTGTGTTTTGAGGTTGTGCTAACTGTGACCCTCTGAGTTTAATCCATCAGGACTCTAGAGCTGCACTCAGCTCCTGAGCTCTTCCACAATTACCCTCCTGTCACTGTTTTGTCCAGGCAGAGGATGAGGAAGGCTACCGGAAACTCATTGACCAGAAGAAGGACAAACGTCTGGCCTATTTGCTGCAACAGACGGATGAATATGTGGCCAACCTCACATCTCTGGTGTATGAGCACAAAGCTGCTCAGGCTGCCAAGGAGAAGAAGAGGAGGAAGAAGAAAAAGAAGGTAGGAAGAGATTTTTTTGTTGTTTTCTTTTTAAGGTTTAGTATGTTTTAGCAACCTGTTTCAGTTTGAATCCTGTGAAGCATTCAGAGTGTTTATTAGTTAACACAGAGCATCATGAAAACCAAAAATCACAGCAATGTGGTCAGAAAAGAAGTTTGGAAAGGTTCAAACAGGATCAGGTTATAAATAAAACAACAACCCTGCTTTGAACAGGTCAAAGGTCGCTCTCCGATTTCATTGGAGAAAGGGGTATGAGGCAACTGAAAACCTACCAAGAAAATGAAAACACTCTGATTAGCTTGTAAAGGTCTGTGATAACTTTGGAGAAGCTGCAGTGATCCACATCTCTCCCATAGGAGTCTGTAGGTGGTACGACCATTCTGGGCCTTTGCTATAGAATGACCAGAACAAAGGCGTCGTTGATAGAAAGATAAAGTGTCCAGTTTACAGTTCAGCAGGTTTACATCTGCTGTAGAAAGAGGGTACTATGTCGTACATGGCGCTGCTTTCACAGCACGTAACCTTGAACAAACCACATAATATTACATAAAATTCCTATAGACCTAAAGATAAACCGATATAGGTTTTTCTTTTCAGCTAATGATTATTTTGCTATCAGTCTAACCAATCCCCAATATGTGCTGCTGAAATTTTTGGGCTGATTCTTAGAGCTGCTGTTTTTTTTCCTTGTCCATTTACGTGATAAAAATGACAACATGATTACACAAGTTAAAGAAGTTTCAATTTAAACAAAAAAGGAAAAAAATCTTAACGATCGATGGCAAATTTAGGAAGTAGAGATGCATTTTCTTTATCTGATCTTAAGACAGCTAAATAGTTTTGTGCGATAAGACCCTCAGTCTGGAGCCACTAAGTTATAGGGATAATATAGCTTTGTTTATGTATTCTTTTACTATTTTTGTAACAAAATCGTTTTTTTTTATAGGATCGGGTTAAAATTCAGCTCCTGAAAACCTTTTGTGAGACTAATGTTTGTTAGCACTACCATAAGCTTTAAAATGTTGTCTTTTTGTCTATTTCATCTCTAGAAGGTGGAAGGAGACGGCGAAGGCACCAGCGCCATTGGACCCGATGGAGAGGTTAGTTACAGATTTAAAGAGGAGATATTTTTATTTAGTTGTGTGTATTAGTTTTTTGTCATTTACCACTGAGCAGAATGTGCAGCTTTGCTTTGCCCTTCAGAACAGAGTAAACATATTTAGAGTGACCTTTAACCTTTTATGTTCCTCTCACCTGTAACCAAGATGTAAACGATCCATAAGCTTTACTTGATGCATTGATAACAAGGTTAAATACCTGTAGATTTTTTACGGCGCATCTAGCAGCTACATGCAGTGTTTCTTGGAGCTGTGATGGCATCAATTTGATTGAGTAGCTTTAATCCAGCTCCAAAGAAAGAAGAGATTTTTCAAGTTACTGAATAAATAACTGAAACTTCAGTTCCAAGTTTCAGTTTCCTGTTTGATCTCCTATCAGTTGGAAAGTCCATTTAACAAACACAAACATCAGTAAATAAATCAACCTACCACACAACTTGCTATTAACAAGCTTCACCAATCCCCATCAAATCTAAATAACTGCAATTTTTCAGTGAGTGGTGTGAATACTTTTCTTTAAATTCTTCTTATACAGTTATTTTTATTTTTATTTTTTTCATTTACAAAAGTATCCTGAATGCGATACTTGAAATAATTGCTATCAGCTGCCTTTATTATCAGTTGATTTTAGGCTGTTTAATCATATCCAGATAAAGAAAAATGGCAGGTATTTGTAAAAGATTTTTGTTCTGCTAAATCATCTTGTATCCTAACTGTCCTGCAGCCCATGGATGAGAGCAGCCAAATGAGCGAGCTGCCAGTTAAAGTGATTCAGACGTCGACTGGGAAGGTTCTACAGGGGACAGATGCCCCGACGTCTGGCCAGCTGGAGGCTTGGCTGGAGATGAACCCTGGGTGAGAAAACATAGCGTTACTCATAGTTGCTATCAGCTACAGAAGCATTGCTGTTTTTGTTATTGGGGTTATTCATCCTTTATCTACTAAATGTACATGTTAACAGACATTTATATGGAAATGGGTGTAAACAGGAGGCAGTATTACTGTTAACAAGCACAAAATGGTGCATCTGTGTTGTTTTAGTTTGTTTTGTTACCACTGCCATTAATCACAAGCAGACATTAAGCAGATTTCCCATTCATGAAAAGCCTGGACCAAGATTTTCTTAATCGCTTTCCAAGTCTGTGTTGGAAGTGAAAAATGGATAATAGAAAAAAGTTGCTATTTCCAGACTTTATTCCTTATTTGAGACACATTTGAAAAGGAGAGTTTTACCTGCTCAGGTTAATGTTATTAGAATCTGTTTTTTAGCACACTTTAATCGAAAGAATTCAAAATATTAATTTCTTCCCTTCTTTTCCCATTCTCCATTTTTTCATTATTAGACATTATTTTTGCACTGTGAACTGTGTAGATGATACAGATGTTGAAACAAATGTTTCAAAATGATGCTGTATTTAAATCTATTGACTAATATTAAATCAAGTGGAGACATCGGAAAAAGCAAGTGTACAGATACTGTGAGGATGTTGGCTATAATCCTTCATCTGATGATGCTGTGCAGAATATTATCTTTTCTGCTATCAAAAGACACACAGTGTTTAACTCTAACCTCTTCACTGAGGTGCGGTGACAGGCAAATCTATTTCCTGGAGATGAACCAAGTTCCTTTTTTTAGTTTTGGTTTCTGAAATCCTTGTTCAGAGAGATATCTAATTATAGAAACTAATCATTTCTCTTGTAGGTATGAAGTCGCCCCACGTTCAGACAGTGAGGAAAGTGGCTCCGAATTCGAGGAGGAGGTTGGTGACCTTTATTTTTGTGATATTCATTCCTCCATAAGGTTCTGCATGTCTCCAAATCAACCACCCGCTGTTTTAAAGAGAAATATTCTTATTCAGATGTGGACAGGCTGCTCCAGCAGGGGGCTCTAGCTGCAAACTTTTCACAGTCTTAATTCTGCCTGATGTGAGTGTTTAATGCGATTTAGTCTTTTTGTTTTGATCTGCTTTCAATTTCACCTGATAAGGATGAAGAGGAAATGGGCAAGGCGGAAACGGAGGAGAAGAAGAAAACCGATCCCAGTGGAGACGAAGGGGCTAAGCACGATGCCAAGAACATCATCGAGTACGCCATTTGCTTTTTATTATCAGACACATTTTAGTTTGAGAAAACCTGACTCTAATGCAGATATTTTGGAATGATGAGACAGAAGTGCCCTTCAGCTATAGCTGCTCTGTTTCCTCATTCTGCTTGTGCACACGTTCAGGTCAGCCAAACAAGATGTGGATGATGAGTACAGCGTTCCCACTGGGCAAACCAGCTCCCAGTCTTATTATGGGGTGGCCCACGCCGTCATTGAGAAGGTGGAGAAGCAGTCGTCTCTGCTGATAAACGGCATGCTCAAACATTATCAGGTAAACATGCTCGCATCATTTTTACACTTTTCCCCTGGTTTTCATTGCTGACATTTAAATCAACTTCATTCATTTGTTACTCGTCTAGAGTCTTGAGTGTACCGGGACCGGATTTTTACTACTGAATCAGTTTGTTATGGATATTTAAAGAAAAAAAAAGGACCCATTAAAAGCAAGTAACAAAGCAGAAAGATCAGAGGGAAGTTGGCTCTGTTGAATCCATTACCTGAAGACGACGATATGGCACAACTGTAGACATACTGAGACATGGCCTTAACTTACAGGTTAGACAATTAGATGAAGCTGCAGAGGTCCACGGTTCCATTAGGAGAACATTTCCAAGGTAGATTCCTTTAATCAGGCCTTTATGGAACAGAGGCAGGTCGAAAATTAAAGCTGAAGGGAAGAAGACGACTCATTAATGGATTGTCACAAGTTATATAGGGGAGACATTAGACATGCTTTGAGGGCGGAACAAAACCTTTAAGGCCTTCATACAAAATCCCTGTGTGGCCTTGTTTCCAGAATTTACCACAGGATCATTTTAATCCTTTGATTAACCTGTAGCCCAATTAGACATATGTATCAGGAATATAATGTAAAAGACTAGAGCGAATCTTGCTCCAAATTCCTAAAGGTCATTACTGGAATCATTTTTTTCTCAAGAATAACACACCCACAGAAAATCTAGAAGAATAAAGTTTAAATCATATAGGAAAGAAAAACATTATGTATAATTGTTATTTATTTTATTTGACTTGTACAAAATATATAAACATTTACTTCTTTGATACCAGCATCTAATTCTACACCAACAGTAGCAGTTTAGTGCCCAGTTTCTTTAAAACAGGGGGCCAGCTTTGTACAATTGAGAGGCTAACGTTTTTCCATTGTAACTAGGCCTGCAACTAACGATTATTTTTGATAAATCGATTAATCTGTTGATTATTTTTTCAATTAATAATTAATAAGCGGATAGCCAAAGGTTTCTTAGAGAAGATTTTTTTTATAATATTAAACCAGGTAAAACTAAAACTTTTCCACTTCAGTTGTTCTGAATAGAGCATATTGACAGACAAAAAATTTTTTTTTTTTAAATTACTGCTCTCAGTGGGTTGCTCTGTCAGGTAAAGGCATGTTTTACAATCTCTGTACTCCAGTTGACGATCATTTCAATAATTGATTAATTAGATCAGTTAATTTTAGCCCTAATTGTAACTTTAGAATATCTTTCATCTGCTTAGATGTGGGGGTTTCAAAGTAGGGAAACATAGATGTTCCTTGGGACAGTTTACATCTCTGTTAAGATGAAAAGAGAAATCTACTTATGAAAGAAGTACATATATATAAATGTGACAGGTTCCTCAGTGGAAGAACACCTGGCATCTAGAGAAAAGATAAAAGATCTCTGTCATTCCTGCTTTTAGACACAGCCGTGTTGGTTGTCTTTACCCTCCTACCATCTTCTTCTGCTGTGGCTCTGCCCCTTAGCAGACTGGCTGCTCTCTGCAGAAACACAGCAAGCCTGTAGCTCCCTGCCTTCTAACAAAGCAGAGTGAAGCGTGGCACAAGCTGTTGAAATCTAACGCATTAACTCATTTTTGCTGTGTCCCGTCTAAAACTTTACGGATTTCAGAGCCTCAAGATTGGACAAATGGTGAAGAGCATCCTAAAGCCAACATTCCAGCTTGAAAAGTTGAAAGTTTCCAGACTCGCATTTCAAAATCTAATAAAAAATAAGTTTTTAGGTTTATTTATTTGTTGTGTTTACAGTTTGTTGCTTTTAATGCACACAATCATTTTTATTTCTACAAGTTTAAATTGATGTAGCTCTTATTTGGCAGTTTAATAAATGGCATTTAATTATAAACAGGGGAAACAATTTAAAAACTGCATTAGCGTGTGTTTAAAAAAAAAAGCCCCCTAAACCTAATAAATAAAAATACAGTCAAGCCTTGGCGATAATTTGCATGGAGTAGAATTGTTGTAATACAGAGAACTCTGAGGTTTTTCGAACTCGAATGCCCTTTTTAAGGTGGGCTTACTGGTGTGTTTATATCATTAACCTTGTGCAGAATCAAGTCTGTTTCAGTTCAACAACAGATGGTCGACATTTTTCTTCAGGACGTTTTTGGTAGACGGCAGAATTCATGGCTCCATTTATTACAACAATCTTACTTTGACACCTGATGTGATACCAAAAGTCTTGCCGATCATGAATGTGACTTCTGGGAAAATTTAGACTGCGTGGCTTTTGTCTTGGAGCCCTGCCATGTAGCCATTTTTACCCAGTCTCTTTCTGATCATGAATGTCAGAACTCTGAAGCAACTTAGGCCTGCATTTGTTTGGATGTTAGATCTGGTCTTTTAGACCAGTCACTGCTTCACTCTTGGGTTGATCTTTTCCGGACAGACGGCCATTCCTGGGAATGTTCACCCCTGTTCCATATTTTCTCCATTTGTTCATCATGACCGACTGTAGGTCATCGGAATCCTTAGAAATGGCTCGTTTACCTTCTCAGGCAAGGTTACTTCCTCTCTACTGGTACCGTTTTGTCTATTTCAAAATGCAAGCTGAGCAGACAATTAAAGCAAAGCACAATATTTAATTTAATTAGGGGAGCAATTTATTTAGAGGCTTCAAAGTAAACAAAAGTCTCACACAGCACTATATTTACAAAGAGGAGATAAAAAATTTAGTGCGGCGTTGCTGCAGCACCATCCATCCATTTACCCTTTCACATCTGCTTAAATAGAGATTGGATCTGGGAGGAAATCGCTCCATGAGGGAAACCTAAAAATCCCTATCCTCGGTATCATCTCCACCTCGTTCTGGGGG
Source organism: Cyprinodon tularosa (assembly GCF_016077235.1). Lineage (NCBI taxonomy): Eukaryota > Metazoa > Chordata > Actinopteri > Cyprinodontiformes > Cyprinodontidae > Cyprinodon > Cyprinodon tularosa. Next base: position 547,221 of record NW_024039124.1, on the reverse strand, counting down.
TCCAGATGCAGTCCCAGGCAACATATATCCTTCCTGTTGCAAGTTTACATCTGCCTTGGAGTCTCCTTCCAATGAGACAGGCCTCTAAAGAGAGAGGCACGTTTATAGGATGCCTGAGTACATTGCCTTAGTTAGCCCACACACACTCTCCGCTATAAGTTTCCTCCAGGTGACGGAGCTCCCACACAAAGAGAGTTTTAAACTTCAGCCGCTTGTATCTCTGAGTTTGTTCCATCGGGCAAGATCCTTATTTCATGACCACATGAGGGAAGGTCTGAATGTAAACTAAAAGTAAAATCAAGAGCTTGGCTTTGAGCTTCACTCTATCTCAGCACCACGGACAGAAGCAGCTCCTTTGTAACTGCACATAAGGCCTCGGACTGCTCTCCATCTGCCCTCCATCCCTCCAAAGCCTGATACCTCCTCTCTCATAGACTGAGATTAATTAAAAATTAGTGATGCACTAATCTTTTTGTTTGCCTCTGACCAGAGATAATTAAGTCTGCTCCTTTTAATCCAGATTTTTTTTCTTTTTTTTTTTTATTTAATTAATTTTATTTGATCTAAAGTTTTGACACATAAAGCTGGATAAACAGGCAATTAAAAATAAATTCAAATAATAGCTACTGCAATTCTCCATTTTCCAGCAAAAGCTGCAGGGTGTATCAACAGAAGGGTGAAGAAATTAATATGCTGGGAAGTGGTAGTTTGAGTAGAAGTTAAGCGCTAACTTTAAAAAATGTAGATCAATTGTTTGGAAATAATTGGATCTTGATAATCTCCATGTTTGCAATTAGCATATCGATCAAGCCAAGCTTATGGGTTATTTTGGCCAGACTTGTTGCTGTTATGTCAATTAATGTAATGTTTGGCAATTCACTCCTAACATTAAGGTTATTCTCACAGCACCTTGTACCGACTATTTTGTTTATTGGCTATAGTGCCTGTAAATTTGCTGTTAGCTCTTGATTTGAGCATCAAGATCTGCTTTGAAAAGGAATGCTTAGGCATTACTGGCAAACTAATTATGAGCCATCTTTTCTGTATTCTTATTTTACTTGTGGTGCAAATAGCTGAAATAGGAGATGATTAGTAGAGTTGTTTTGTCAGAAAATCAGTTACAGCTTAGATTATTTTCCCCTCATGTATTTAGGAGGCCGAATGAAAGAGCCGCCCTGTGTTTTCCAGCCTGTTGTAGGTTCTTTGATGAGCCATATAAGCTATAGATCTGAGATGGAGAATGGCTGTAAAAAGAAAAAAAAAACATGCAGCAAGATCACCTATAAAACTAGAAAATGTATCTTAATTGGATTTACCTTTAAACTTCCAGCATAAATAGTGGTTTTAATTTGGGCAGGACGGAGCTTAAGATGTTCTTCACTTGAAGCTGTCCTGTGGAGGTTTCTACATCTCTGTAATACACCATTATACCTGCAACCTGTTATTTTCATCAATAGGAACTTCACAAAGAGGAGTGTGGTCTCTCTCGCTCTAATTCACAGCTCTGTGAACCAAGTGGCCCTATGTTTTCTCACAGCACATCTTTATATCTCTTTGTTATTTAAGATCCAGGGGCTCGAGTGGATGGTGTCCCTCTACAACAACAACCTCAACGGCATCCTGGCTGATGAAATGGGCCTCGGTAAAACCATCCAGACCATCGCCCTCATCACCTACCTGATGGAGTACAAGAGGCTCAACGGGCCCTATCTCATCATAGTCCCCCTATCGTAAGCACTCCCCACTTGGCTTTAATCCAACTATAGTGGGGCACTGTTAACTTGCACCCTGTAATTACTTTACACTAAAATATACAGCAGGGGGGCCAGAATATTCTACCGGGCATATAAAGTGGCATTATTTGACGGTTTCCTTTCAAGAAAAAACATTTCACAACATTCATCTGCCTTGAGCTTTTCTAGGAAGGCAAGGATAGAAGTCCAAGAAACTTTTTTAACAGTGATTTTACTATTTTTAACTAGTTGATGTTATGTACTTTATGTTGTTCATATACCAGACACTCACAAAGTATAGTAGAGAATTGTACAGAAGGTATTACATTAATGTGTTCAGGAGAATGTACTTATGTTCTTCCAGTGAGTTACTGTAGCTGCAGATGGGCTGTGGTTGCCATGGCGACCTATACTCAGTAGACATGATACTGTGATTTTTTTTTTTTTTTTAACTCAAAGTAATTATCACCCAGCTTTAGGTTGAGGTGGCAGCATTAGTTACATTTGCCTTCAAATCAGCAAATCAACTGAACTGCCTTTTTGAACTGAAAGCCTAGATATTTAATAAATGTTTAGTGCAGAAATGGGTTTAATTTGAGCTCAATGCTTTATACATTAATATCCATCCATGATAATCTAGAGCAGAACAAAATAGAGATTTTATCCTGCATTGTCCAAATGGAGAGATGATGTGCTCCAGTTTTTAATTGATCATTTTCCTAGAAACTTCCCAATTTGAGCTGAAATCCTCTGACCGTCTTCTTGCATTTATTCTCTCTCAAGGATGCCTGGGCTTTTATTTTTTTTCTCAACCATGATAAAAGTAATCAAATTAGGTCACCAATCTTCTTCTGTGGTTACAAGTAGCTCTTCACTTTCCTCGCTGTGTTTTAGATGGGATAGATCTGAAGTGGCTCTTAGAGCAATTTAAGGTGATGCCTTTGAAGAGAGACGTGTTAAGTGCTCTAGATTCAGACCCATAGGTAACAACTCCCTCTTCAGTTCAGAATGTTAAAATCTATTTATCTTTTTTTTTTTTTTTTCTAGGACTTTGTCCAATTGGGTTTATGAACTTGACAAATGGGCTCCTTCTGTGGTCAAAATTGCTTACAAGGTAAATAACTCTTTTTTGTTTTGTTTTATTAATTTGGTTGGTTTACTTTGACCTGAAACATTCCTTTATTCTCCCTCTCTCCCATTTAAGGGCACTCCTGCTCTGCGTCGCGGTCTTGTACCTCAGCTTCGCAGCGGCAAATTTAATGTTCTTCTGACTACCTATGAGTACATCATCAAGGACAAGCACATACTGGCCAAGGTAAAGCAGTTGAAGGATATGTCCTTTGTTTAAAACACTCTTGAATTTCAAATCTTTTGCATCGTCTGTCTCAAAAAAAAGTCTTCCATCTTATTATGCAGCTCAAAGTATAGAGTTCTCCCTGGTCCTTCAAATCCTTAAAAGTTGTGAATTTGAAAAAAATAAGTTCCAGACCCTTTATTTTTTATTTTTTTTGTTAAACAGACATTAAGACAAACCTGCCCTGCAAGTCCTTGAATTCTTTGCAGGGTAGAGATTTCATACAAATAATGAATTAGACGTTAACCAATGTGTACAAACTGTAAAAATAGCCTCTTATTGTATGACTTTTCTCTTTGCTTTGATTTGTATCTAATTTAATTTCCATCACTAAAATGATCCTTTATGAAATAAAGCTACAAAGGGAGTTTCAGAATAAAATATAAAACATGTGTTTCCAAATATTCCTATTTGGTTTTGATCAGAGGTTTGAGTCTGAGAGGATTTTCTAAAGTAAATCTGGACACGTGAGTGACAGATATTTTGAAATCATTTGCTTTAAATTTTTTTATATATCCATATTTATTTTTTCCTGTATGTGAATGTTAGCTAAATGTTTTTTCTATGTTCTTTTTTTATTGATTAAAGGATTACCGTAAAACCTATTTAAGTGAAATCTAAAGCTTTTTAGGTTGTATTATGTATAATATCGTTGATATAAAAATAGTCATGCCTAATCTTATACACAGCTGCATTTTCTGAGTTTATAAGCAATTCAAATCTATTTCCAGTTCCCATCTGACACCTGGCTTTTTCATCCACCTACAGATCCGCTGGAAGTACATGATTGTGGACGAGGGCCATCGTATGAAGAACCACCACTGTAAACTGACGCAGGTGTTGAACACCCACTATGTGGCCCCCCGCCGGCTCCTCCTTACCGGGACCCCACTGCAGAACAAGCTGCCTGAGCTGTGGGCTCTGCTCAACTTCCTGCTGCCCACCATCTTCAAGAGCTGCAGCACCTTTGAGCAGTGGTTCAATGCACCTTTCGCCATGACTGGAGAGAGGGTAAACATTAGGTTATATTTCCTATCATTTTTCTATTCTTTACAGTTTAGGAAAAGCTTAAAATATGTTTTAAATCAACCTTTCTTCTTACATATTGCTCTTATTATTATTTCAGTTGTTGCTGTTTTAACACTGTAATACACATTTTCATTTATTATAAATGTTGCATATTAAAATATCAATATAAAAAACACAACAAGATGTTTGATTCCAAAAGGGATAAGAACCTATTATGAATGTTGGTGTTTACTGATGCGAAAGCTAAAGCTGCCGGCTCAAATTCATTTGAGGGCTCATTAACTTATACATGATGGGGAAATCGCATATTAATGCTTTTAATTTACATTAATTCCAATAAATAAGTATTTTTCTATTTATTAAATTGAAACATGTTTTATGTTGTGTTTGCTAAGAGCACGAATTTTCTTTGCTCTCGATGTTCAGAGGAGAGGCTCTCGGGAGGAGGTTAAAGTGGTCTACAGATCAGTTTATCTAATTAATATTGGGGGATCTTCGACCATCTTGATATCTCGCTTTACCCACAAAGCATTGTGGGACTCTATTAAGTAGCTGTGTCAATTGTTGCCATCTTGCTTTCAGACAGTTCCACAATATTGCCAGCAGATGGGACATATGTCTGTTTTCAACATGTTTGGTGCCAGAATTCTATTTATGCTCACTGTTAGGACAAACGTTTAGTGTATAGAACTTTTTTTTATCATAATCAAATGGTTTTTGGTGTTCTTTGTACAGACACAACATGACGATGCACCTTTTAGGATGAGCAGCAGCACCCTCTTCTGGAGGATGATCACATTACTGCATTGAAAGGTCTTGTTAAGCTAGTGGTCAGAAACATTGTGCTTTAACTTTAAGAAATGTCTCTGCTTCAACTCACCTACTCTAATTTAAGATCATCAGTATAGCTCTGCACAAGCTAACCGTATGCTGGTGAGGTATTTTAGCCAATTCATTAGGGTGAGGGACACATCCAAAGGTTGAAGGACACCGAGTCTTGAGAATTTTAGAGATAAAAAATACAAAACTTACCAGGGCATTCACCAAAAGTCGCCTTAGTCAAGCCGAGTCTACCCACATCTGGATGTGGCCCAGCATGCAAAACTGGTCCCTTATTAGCTAATTCTTAGTAGAGCAAGCACTTCGGTTGGCAATAAAAGCTGGATTAGACCTACCTGATATAACCAAGACTGGGAGTGCAGCATGACCCTCTGATTTAATGTGATTACTTGAAAAAACAAGGAATCGACTCTACTTTGACTTTTACTTTAAAACAGTAGACTTGGAAAAATCACAACTCATTACACTTAAAGTTCATGGGATGGAGCCAGGAGAGCTTCATTATTGTGTTAAACCAAAAGTTCTATCCTACAGAATGCTCAAGTCCTTAAGTCTCTGTTTATCTGTTTTTCAGGTTGACCTTAATGAGGAGGAGACCATTCTAATCATTCGGCGTCTGCATAAGGTGCTCCGCCCATTTTTGCTTCGAAGACTGAAGAAGGAGGTGGAATCTCAACTGCCAGAGAAAGTGAGTCCTGTTTGATTTGACATTTACTGTCAGGAATCTGTTTGCAGTACAGCTGCTTTATTTTTTTAATCTGTCTCTGAAAATGCACGTTAAGATGAAGATCATTTAAATGTACTTCGATGCACTTTTAAAAGTGATCTTAAATCCTTAATTTGCAGTTGTAGTGACATTACTACAAAGAAAACTGGCAAACTATATTCAGCACACAGACCTAAAGGCTTTTTTTTACTTTTGTCAGACAGTTTTTTACTTGAATTCATGTTATTTCGATCTTAGAGCTAGCTTCTGCCCTTGGCATCAGTTGATTTTTCCTTTATAAGAACATAAATATTTTTTTTTATACAAAGACATCTTCATTTTTTTTACCGCCTCAGTTTTCTTATGAATAAATGTTTAGCATGCTGATATAAGTGACCATAAAAGACCTCAGCTCACCACCAGTGAGAGTTACTGTTGACTTTTTCCTAGTTTTAATCCAATCTGTAGCTGCCAGTTAGTACACTCATGGGTTCTGCTCTGCCCAGCTGTCTCCTGAATCAACTTTCTCTTTAAACAAGGTCATCCTTGTTGACCCTTTAGTGCATCTATTTAATGTAAGGAGGGAATTTAAGCCGCCAGTATTAACTGCTGATATATGCAACATGCTTGCTGCAGCTGCAGAGGTACAGCTTGGGAATTGATGATAATTTCTGGTGTTTAAGCTGCCTTATGAACCATATAACCATTCTGTTCCATATTTCTCAGGTGGAATACGTCATTAAGTGTGACATGTCAGCGATCCAGAAGGTTCTCTACCGCCACATGCAGAAAGGCATACTGCTAACCGACGGCTCAGAGAAAGACAAGAAGGTGAATTTTATTCTAACATGTCGGGCCTTGCTGTATTTTACCATGTTTTTGTTTTTTAAACATCAAAGAAACCTCTATTAGATAATTATAGGACTGTTGGTTCCCCTGAGTAGGTTTTGGATTAGAACAGGTCAACACAGCACATACTTTGCACTTTAATAGTTAAAACATTGTATAAAAGTTAATTTAGCTCAGTAATTTGAAACCTTAACTTGGGTTATTTAAATGAATTTATTTACTTACTTATTTGTTAAACGCACTAAATGTATGAAGTGGTTTCTAACCATGCTGGTCTCTCATCACTCTAGACTTGAGCCTTGTCTCTTGGGGTTTAGTGACTTGCCCAAGGGCATGAGTGGCAGTAGGACAGTAGATTTGAAACAATGACTTTCTTTTTTACCTCACAGCAACTACTTCACAGAGATCAAGTAAAGGATCTAAGGGATAATTATTTCCATTATATTATTTGCTCAAGAGGACTTTGTTTTACTGGTATATAGTCCCCACCTTAGTTGTTCAGAGGGCATTTAATGCAGAAATTTTACAGCACAGGACCATGATGCCTCTCCTGTGGGGTGTCAAAAGAGCCCCAAATCTGTTTTAAAGTGGACAGTGAAACTCCTACAGGATCTGAGAGGGGAAGGTTTTTGTTTGGGGGGTAGGCTTGTTTGTATCAAAAAGAAATAAATCAATTATTTGCATGAAAAACATTCCTTCAATCTCAAATGTAAATAAGCTGAATAATTTCCATTTACATGCCCGATTCTCTTTCATTGTGTCACCCTCTCTTTCTATGAAATAGGCTGGATGTCAAAAGGTTTCACTCACTACACAGTAATGAAACAGACAGTTTTTTCCGAGCTGGGGAGAAAAAATTTTTCTATCTTCTCAAAAGTTCATGACCCGTAGAACAGGCATGTCCAAAGTTGGTCCTTGAGAGCAGCTGTCCTTCAGATTTTGATTGCTCCTCAGTTTCATCACATGAGATTCTGATGATTAAAGTTCAGCAAAAGCCTGTTAATCAGTTATCAATGGAAATCAGCTGTGCTGAACAAGGGAAACATCTCAAACTTGCAAGAAAGTTGCCCTTGAGGACAAACTTTGGATATGGTTGATGTAAAGTGTTTAACAAAAACAATTTACAAACAAAGGGTGGAGCAAAATGGTACACAGTAAGTGTAGGTACTTATTCTCTAGAGATGCTGCTAAAAACTATTTCTAACATTTGACACCTAAAGTAAAACGCCTGGGAAAACATGTCTGAAATATGACCCATTTAATCATCTGCTCTTATTGAAACTGAGTTCCTTTGCAAATATTTTGCACTTTTGTATACAAAACTGACAGATTGTCCTGTTTTCTCCATCTGAGCCTGATTACCATATTTTCACGACTATAAGGCGCACTTAAACGTCTTTTTTTCCCCTCAAAATGTGCGGTGCGCCCTATGGTGCGGTGCGCCCTATGTGTGTTGTAACTGCGACTTTTGAGACCACCTCATTGAGGAGATGATGAAAGAGTGGCTGAATGTAAGGAGACCAGGTGTTTTTTTTCCACTCATCACCATCGCTGTTAATATGTGACTCCATGCGTGCCCATCTCACAGCTGATGTGAAAAACATGGGGAAACAAATTAACCCTGTGCTCGCTGTTCAACCGCTCGACATCGGTGTGAACCGGACCCAGCAGGTGCAGCAGAAGCAGCGAGTTTACATGCAAAGTCAATGGTTGACGCGCGTATAGGTGCAGAAAAAGGTCCTGCAGCGCGTTTTGAGCAGCAGGTGCAGCACGTCGGGAGCGTTTAAGCATCTGACGCACCGCCAACGCGCTGTTGCTGCTCGAGATGAAAAATTTAAGTTTTGCTGCTGGACGCGCCGCATCAACCAATCAGAGAAGCTGATCTGGGAGCTGACAGCGAGACAGACACAGCGCTCTGATGACATTAACGCAAATAAAAAAGGCTGGATGGATGAGGAGATGATGAAAGCGTGGCTGAGGCAGGTGTATGTGAGGAGACCAGGTGGTTTTTTCCACGCATCACCATCGCTGCGTGCCCATCTCACAGCCGATGTGAAAAAAAAGGTGAATCAAATGAACGCTGTGCTCGCCGTTATCCCGGGGGGTCTGACAAAGGAACTTCAACCGCTCGACATCGGTGTGAAGCGGCCGTTTAAAGTAAGGCTGCGAGCGGCGTGGGAGCGATGGATGACCGACGGAGACCACAGTTTTAGGATAAGTGGAAGGCAGCGCCGGGCAAGTTACGCCACCGTTTGCGGATGGATTGTAGATGCTTGGACTAACGTCTCTGCTGGCTCTGTTGTTCAAGCTTTCGCAAAAGCAGGCATTATTTCTGAGGAGCCGCGCTGCACGGAAAGTGACTCTGACAGCGAAGAAGGGGAAACTGGCATGTCTGATTTAGCGCAGCTGTTTAATTCAGAAACAGAGGATGATGACTTTGATGGGTTTGATTAATACTTTGTAATAAATACATGAATAAAGCACAAACATACTCAGTTTTGCTCCCGCTCTATTTTTCTACCTGAAAACTTAATTCAACAGCAGCCTCTGGGCGGGTCTCCTCCTCTTCACCGCGGTGGCTGGCAGGTGTTTTTTCATCTAAATAATCTAAATCTTGCAGCTATATTTGCTGTGATCAGTGGGAATAAAGTAGTTTTAATATGTTTTTAAGTGAGAAAGTCCACCTGAAAACTTAATAATTGCAGTCAGTTCATCCAGATTATCTATTTCTGTCGGAGGCGCTCAGACCCCCACATACAAGCGGTGCACCGACAGTAGAAATCTCTTCAACAGCAGCCTCACCGCGGCGGCTGGCAGGTGTTTTTCATCTAAATAATTTAAACTGCAGGCACCAGGATACCGGCAATAAAAGCGTACATATTCCGTCCGCAGGTTTCAGGATTTTAAGTTAATTTAGGAGTGACCACAGCGCTCTGTCATCTGCGATGTGTCTGTCTCACGGCCAGCTGCCAGGTTTGATTAATACTTTGTAATAAATACATGAATAAAGCACAGTCATACTCAGTTTTGCCCCAGCTGTATTTTTAAATACGCAGTAGAGGTATTTAAAGGTAGTAGAGGACATGTACCTGTATATAAAAAACGCGCCCTATAGTCCGGTGCGCCTTATGTGTGTGTTAAATACAGAAATGGGACACATAACTGAGACTGCGCCTTTTAGTACGGTGCGCCTTATGGTCGTGAAAATAGGGTAATATACTTTAAAGGAGAGTTTTGTTTGATGCACAAAGCATTTTATTCATTTTGGTTATTTTATGTTAATATTTGTGTATTTTTTAATTTTTTTATTTTATTAAAGTGCATTGTTTTGTTAGCTCGTAAAATAGGGTGCTGGACCGAACAAAAAATATAATAATCAAATGTAACAAGCTCAACTTTATATAAGCTTTCTGGGATCCTAAAAGATAATTATTTTTCTTACAAGGTGATATGGGAAAAAAAAAAAACATGTCTAATTTTAGCCACTTAAAAGTTTTTTTTTTTTCTAGATTTGAGTATCTGAAAAGATGCATTATAGTTCATGATTTGAACCATAAACTACATGAATACTCTAATACCTAAAAGACCCAACAAACAAAGAAACAATCAACTTGCCCCTCAAAGAAGAACTATACAGTGTAACCAGTATTTGGGGTAAAGCTCCAGGCTTTCGTTAAGGTCATGAATATCAACTTCCTTTCTACAAGTTTCAGAAGAGTCATTTAGATTTGTGTAGTGATTAGTCTGTCTAGAGTTGTTGTCAATTTTCCCAATATTTTCATATTTCTAGAAAGTAATTGTGTCTCCTGGCTGATATAGGTGTCACTGGTTTCTGTGAACCATGGAAATAGACATACAAGGACATTTGGAAAGTACTTATAGACATACATTTGTTCAGTTGTTCTTACAGTTCACTCATTCATTTTAAGAACAACTATTAAACATTAATACAATTATTTTTTTTACTTAAAACAACTTGTATGGTGTAGATCAACTTTATCTTGAAGAAAAATAATAATAGTAATAATAAGTATTATTATTTTTAGTTAAGCAGACTTGATTAACACTATTTTCATTTTCTTCAGGGCAAAGGAGGTGCTAAGACCCTGATGAACACCATCATGCAGCTGAAGAAGATCTGTAACCATCCGTACATGTTCCAACACATAGAGGTTTGCACTGCTGACACAGAAATGTTATATGATATTTTACTGATGTAACTCATTTAGAGCTCTTCCAGTCTCTTCTTCAAATAGGGTCTGCCTTACTGGGTTAGATTTTTTTTTCTTTTTTCGTCTTAGAAGTTGTTGTTTGAATAGTTTCATTCTAGCCGGCTAAATTCTCATCAATATTTTGTTACCCTCCATTATGACCCTTGAGATGAAAATGTTAAATTTGTTACCTCTGTTTATTAAAAAAATGATGTGCAGGCATATTTTAAAAGGTTGTTCCAGCACAGGAGATTAAGATTTAGGACTTCTCTACTTTCCTTTATAAGCACTGAATTCTTTCTTTGATACAGGAATCTTTTGCTGAGCACCTGGGCTACCCGAATGGCATCATCAGTGGGTAAGTTAAACATAAAACAACTTCACTCGTCTGTAGATTCACAGCTCATTTCACTGAGTTTTCATCATTCTACCTTTAAAAATAACTAAATATGAAAGAAAGCAGCTCCACCAAGTATCAGTGTGAAAGTAAAACCATATTTCTATACTTTGAGTTCAAAAAGGCTTTGGAAGGACTGAACAGATATGGCTCTTATTGAAATGTCAAGTTTCCATTGAATAAAACATTACATTGACTTTATTAAGCCATAACAAGAAATTACCTCTATAGGATCTTTACAAGGAAAATGTGTTAAATATAGCTGCAAAATACACTGCTAAAAATAAATAAATAAAGGGAACACCAAAACAACACAATATAACTTCAATCGAATAAAAATTCTGTGAATTCAAACTATTCACTTAGGAAGCAACACTGATTAATAATGAATTTCACCTGCTGTTGTGCAAATTAATAAAAAGCAGGTGGAAATTATTGGCAATTAGCAAGACACACTCGATAAAGGAATGGTTCTGCAGGTGGGGACCACAGACCGCTTCTCAGTACCTATGCTTTCTGGCAATGTTTTGGTCACTTTTGAACGTTGCTCATGCTTTCACACTCGTGGTAGCATGAGATGGACTCTACAATCCACACAAGTCGTTCAGGTAGCGCAGCTCATCTTGGATGGCACGTCGGTACAAGTAGGTCTGCTATGTCTGTCAGTGTAGTGTCCAGAGACTGGAGGTACTACCAGTACACCCGGATATGTGGAGGAGGCTGAAGGAGGGCAACAACCCAGCAACAGGACAGCTACTTCTGCCTTTGTGAAAGGAGGAATAGGAGGAACACTGCCAGAGCCCTGTAAGGTGGCCTCCAGCAGGCTACAGATATGCATGTGCCTGCACTAACAGTTAGAAACTGACTCCATGAAGATGGTATGCGGGTAAGACGTACCCAGATGTTTTGCATTTGCATTCGCCACCGGCGCCCTTTACAGATGAAAGCAGGTTCACACTGAGCACATCTGACACACGGAGATACTATGGAGAGCGTGACCAGGTTGGCAGTGGGTCAGTAATGGAGTGGGGTGGAATTTCTTTTGAGGGCCACAGCCCTCCATGTGCTCGCCAGAGGTAGGATGACTGCCATTAGGTACCGAGATGAGAACCTCAGTCCCCTAGTGAGACCATATGGTGGTGCTGTTCGCCCTGGGTTCCTCCTAATGCAGGACACTGCTAAACCTCATGTGGCTGGAGTGTGTCAGCAGTTCCTGCAAGATGAAAGCATTGAAGCTTTGGACTGACCCGCCGGTTCACCAAACCTGAATCGGATTGAGCACATCTGGGGCATCATGTCTCCATCCAGCTATCAAAGCTACATTGCACCACAGACTGTCCAGGAGTTGAAGGATGCTTTAGTCCAGGTCTGGGAGGAGATCCCTAAGGAGACCACCCACCACCTCATCCGGACCATGCCCAGGTGTTGGGAGGTCATACAGGCATGTGGAGGCCACACACAACACTGGGCCTCATTTTGACCTGCTCTAAGGACTGAACTTCAAAGTTGGATCAGCCTCTAGTGGGATGTTTCCCCTTTAATTTTGTGGGTGACTCTATTGGTTAATACATTTGATTTCCATTGATTATTTTTGTTGTTTTATTGTCAGCACATTAACTTTGTAAATAGCAAAGTATTCAATGAGAATAGTTAATTTATTCAGATGTAGCATGGTTTATTTCAATCTCCCCTTTATGTTTTTCAATTAAATCACAATTATTATAGCAGAACTAGTGGAACATTTTAATAAAAACACTTGAGAGGATGTTATATTTTAAGTTTCCTGCATCCACACTTTATGTGAAAACATTTAGCAAGTTGAGTTAACCTCTTAAGCCCTACAGCTTAGGGCTGTAGAGCTTAAGACTTATCTGGTAATAAAACATAAAAAAAACACTAAATCCTATTTCTCACCAAGCTCTTTACAGCAGAGTTGTTTAGTCTATTTTGGTCTTTTTTGTTTTGCCTTTATTCAGAGAAAACTGTAAATAATTCACAGATTATAATTTGATTTAAATTATTGAAATTTGCTTATATAAAACAAATTATTTTACATTCACACTGTTACAGTTTTAAGTTGAATCTAAGCATTAGAGATGCTTTCAGCTGTGTCCAACACCTTCCTTTGAGGGTTGGTGTCCTGCAAATTTAATGTGTCCTCGGTCCAACGCAGCCAATTCAAATGGCTTAATTACCACCTCAGCATGCATTCAAGTTCAACAGAGTCCTGCTAATGACCTATTTATGTAAAGAAGTTGCAGGGCTCCAGTTCTCAGGGACTAAAGTCTGTCATGTATGATTTAAAGTAAACTCTGTGTGATGCTGACAGGATGATGACTTCTGAAACTAGTTTTCTTTATGTTGTGCTGACATTGATGTTGACATTGAATTCTACCCCTGGGGGACATTATTGTCCTCTGTTATGATTAATGAATGGCCATAAGGAGCATAGAGTTTGTCAAATGATGAAATCCATGAAATTTCACCATAAAATATTGTTTGGATAAGTTTTATATATTGTATGGTTCCATTAACAGAAATAAGTAGTTTATTAAGATCTGTTCTATAAATAAGAAAGCATAGCAGCTGTACGTTAATTAGGTTCCACCAATGAAGGGTTTTAAATTTATTTGCATGCTCAACAATTATGCTACATTTCCCCTAGCAACAAGTCTTTTGTTTTCATTTTACAGTGTCAGTAGTACAGCTGAGCAGATAAATAATCTTTATTGTAATTTTCCCCACTCAGACATGATCTATACAGAGCTTCTGGGAAGTTTGAGCTTCTCGATCGAATCCTACCCAAGCTCCAGGCCACTGGCCACAGGGTGCTGCTCTTCTGCCAGATGACCTCTTTGATGACCATCATGGAGGATTACTTCGGTTATCGTAACTTCCAGTATTTACGGCTTGATGGTACGATCCCAACTATGATCTGTTCTGTTAGCGTTTAATAATACTTTACTGGTTGAGCACCAAACCTGGTTTGTATTTGTGTAAATTTCTATTGCTGTAGAGAAATGCAGTGGTTATTCAGCCCCTTGTTATGCAATGGTTTTTGATTGTGAGCAGGGATCCAAAAGTCTAACCACGTCTGCACTTTGACTAGGCTATTCTAACGGGTTTTAATGTTTCCCCTGAAACCACTTAAGATTAGCTTTATACTTTTTGTTCTTTATTTTCACTGTCTTTATGAAACGTACACCTCTTTCCCAGCCTCAAAGCACAGGCAGAATGGCATAGATTAGACTTAGACAGATTTAAAAAAAAAAAGAAGAAATTTCGTTAAGAACAGCTCTGCAGACAATTTCATTTTTTTTTGAAGTGCAGCCTTGAAAACAGTAAAAAATACATAAAAACAATAGTATAAACATATGAGAGTATATTTACAGTTCTAACATTAAATTTTGTTTGTTTTTTGTTTTTTACTTAAAAAAAATTACTTACTGTATAGATTTTACTCAAGTATATAATTTATTTAGCAGTGCCCCTCTTTTCCTTTACCTGGACCAGTCTCTCATTACCTGCTGCTGACAAACCCCCCCACATAATGTTTTTTTTTTCTTTTTTTTTAACATTATTACTGGAGGCTAAGTTGAGACTTCTATTGAAGTGATTAGACTGGTTTTACATTTATGAAGACTAGAGTATTCATTAATGCAAAAGCTTAGTTAAAGATGGCAACTTCTGTTACATCTGCATTTAAAAGCAGATAATTTGGAGTCATCCACTTTTTTACATCACTTTGACATGCCTGGAGTGTATATGTCTATCTAACTGATTACATTTATCAGGATCAATGAACAAAGCTAAGAATCAATAGCGTAAGAAATTTATCCCATACTCTGCAGCAGTCGGAGGCGAAGGTGACTTGACCAAGGATTGGTCATGGTTTCAAAAAACTTCTGTTCACTTTTCTCTTTTTAATGCTGCTTTATACGATCAGAAAGTACATTTTTAATGTAGCTGCAACATTTATTTGTTTCCAGGAACCACCAAATCTGAGGACCGTGCTGCTCTCCTGAAGAAATTTAACGAGGAAGGATCTCAGTACTTCATCTTCCTCCTCAGTACCAGAGCAGGTGGCCTTGGGCTCAACCTGCAGGCTGCAGATACAGTCGTCATCTTTGACAGTGACTGGAACCCACACCAGGTGCATCCATTAGTCCTCTAATATATAGACGTTTTGATGGGCATTTATGTTTTATTTTTACCACCAAGCTATATCTGCTCCTTATTTCTGGTTTAATAAGGTAAACTTTTATTGAAATTGGATAGTGATGGCTCTACAATTAGTATATTTTCATTTATTTCTCATAAAAGATATGATATGAATTCCTCATCCTGCTTTGTTTTTAGAGTGGAAGGATTATTAAACAAAATGGCCTAATGTGTCAACACGCAAAATTTTTTTTGTATTTTTTTGAGAGTTGAGAGAAGTAGATGGAAAGCTTATCAGAACTAAGAAAGTGACAAAATAATCCATGTGCCGATACACAACGCTGGAATTTGGGGCACTTGTTCTTACTTCATCATCCTAATGCCATGGAAGACACTAGGATGGCACCTGGGTGAAGCTGGCCCCTATATTTTACAGGATTGGGGGTCACTCATGCAGGTGGAGACAATGTGTGACTCCTTAATAATTGCATTTAACCCAATACAGAGTTTCTGTCTGTAAAATTTAGAAATAATTGGACACGTACTGGTTATTTTAATGATGGAGCTCTGTGCTTTTTATTTCAGGGACAGCACTTTTGTGATTGAGCAAATTGAAGCTTTAAGGACAAAAAGATCCTTGCAAACATAGAGAAAATGGGGATTTATTTGAGTTTTTTTCCTTCTTTTTTTTTCTTCATCACTGTGCCATGTTGCATATGAGTGTAAACGCTCAACTTAGACTGCCTATCATCCAATTCTTTCTGCATAAGTAGCCATTCGCTTACTGGCTCATTGGGCAACACGCATTTTTAAAAACCTTCCATGAGCCAAACAAAGCTGCTGTATACATGAATTGTGGGTTTCTCCCCTCCTGATATACAGATGCAGCCTGTTGAGATCTTACTATGAAAAAGGGGCAGATTTTCTCAACTCAAAATCTACCATCTCAAAACTTCAGAAACTATAATTTATAACCCTGAGCGGTCCGTTTAAATCTCAACAATCTCATTTTGCGGTGAAACGAAACTTACTCTTCTCCGAATTTGATGGCTTTTACTGTTTTTCTCAGTTTGTGCTCTGACGACTTTTTCCTAGTTTTGTCAAGGCTGCATATTTCTAAGAAATGTCAACTCTTTTATGGCAGGCTGTGCATGGTTTTCTGTCCTTTTAGATAAATGGCTTTAGCAGGCACACTGTGAAAGTGCTTGTGGAACTTTGACAGTGATGTGCAAAATGGGAGATTTTAGTTTTATTCAGAAATACTGATTTTTTTCAACAGTTTTTAAATTAATCTGTTCCTTTATTTTCCACACTACTGCTCCAGCCTTTGAAAATGCAAGCGCAGGATTGTGTAAATGCGTAAATACTTGAATTTTTGTCTTTTCAGTTATCTATTGAATTTTCTATTCTTCTAATATTGGGCCTTAATAAGTAACGCTGGCGTCTGCAGTTACATTTCGTGTGTCTTTTTTTGTTTTGTTTTGTTTTCTTGCCTCCATTACACTCATGTCCAAACGATGCCACAGTTTGCTACCAAAGAGTAAATAGCAGATCAGTTTTTCAGTTTAGGATAACAGAGCTCAAAATAAAAAAAAAAAGATCACCTCCAGTGATATCTTTCAAGGTAGAAGCCTGGAAGAGCTCTGTCTAGAATGCATAAAGTTTGCACAGTCTGAAGTTAGTCTCCTAATTGCTTTTGTTGATTTATTCTGGCTGAAAAAAAAACAAAATCTTATCCTCCATCATGGCTCTCAAAGCCTAAAGTAAAAAATATGAGGTTGTAACATAGAGCTGAATCATGAGAAAAACATCAGAAAATTATAGCTTATATACCTGCAGTATATAAGCTATAATTAGGATCCAATTTGGTAACAATTGACCTGGATCCAACACAATCTGGAATGCTGAAGATTATATAACCCTTACTATCTAATTTTCTGGTGGGTTGGGTTGTTTGCTCGTTGCACAATAAATAAAAATATTAGTTAAGAAAAAGGACAGTTTTGTGTCAATAATAAGTCATAAGTTACCATGGCTGGGTGTATCACCAGTTGACCTCATGTTTGATTAAGGGCGTGGCAGTGCGTCAGCAGGATGGCTTTTTTATCGGACGCCAACTCATTGGAACAAATTAAACACATAGTATTTAGATAAATTAATTAACAGTAAACACTTCCTGAGAAGCAAATCTAATAAATGTATATATGTTAGATTTCCCTTACCTTACCTTACTGGAAGAAAAGATGTCAGAATGTTCCCTCAGTAGTGAAATCCTCCTCTGCCCCGTAGGATCCATCCTCCATCCTCTCCTCACATTCCTCAATCTCCAAACTGTCTTTACAGCTCTTACATAACTTTCCAGACTATTAGAACTATACCAGAATATCTACAGTATTAAAGCTCTATCCAAAACCTGAACTGAGAAACTCTCCAACAAACCCCTACATTTTGAGCGAATACTAAGCTGTTTCAATGTCTGTCTGAAGCCAGACTCACCCAGGGTGTTTAGCTACAATGATCTTCATCATAAAACCAGAATTAATTGTTTAAAGAGTTACAGTGGGGTTTTAAAGCACCATGAAAACCTCGTCTGCTGAATTGGCACTCTCCAGGTAAACTGAATTGAATAATATTTTGAAGTATTACCAATATCCCTTTTTTACTGGGGTTTTTTACTTGTGTGAACAATATATATATTTTTTCATTTGAAGATCACATTTGTCAAACTCTCTTTTCAATCTTTTCCAAAAACATTTTATCAGAAATCAATAAATTTTTAGGATTTGCAAATAAAAACTACCATTTAACATGTAGATGAAGGGATATGATTATCTTTCACTCTTTGCCTGGAACAAATCAGTTTATTTTATATTTTTCCTTCAGATGAGGATGATTTCAGTCACGGCTAAAAGTTTTATTCTACGATGTTGAGTTATTCCGGAGGTTTTATGTTCTTTGTTCTTTACTTTTCCTTTATCCAGCCGTTAATGCCTGGAAATGTTGTCCCCATTCTTTATTTCCAGGATCTTCAGGCCCAGGATCGGGCTCACCGTATCGGACAGCAAAATGAAGTCCGTGTGCTTCGTCTCTGCACAGTCAACAGCGTGGAGGAAAAAATCCTGGCTGCTGCCAAATACAAACTAAACGTGGATCAGAAGGTTATCCAAGCAGGCATGTTTGACCAGAAATCCTCCAGCCACGAGCGGCGGGCCTTCCTCCAAGCCATTTTAGAACATGAGGAACAGAACGAGGTGGGAACTGAGTTTTAACGCTCATCAATTTTCAGTTGAAAAGATTTCAGAATTTCGGCTTGTAAGCAATGTATTATGTGTTAGGAACATTTTAATTAAATTTTTGTCTGCATAATGAGGGCTTCTCTTTGATGTGAAAATTATTTGTCCTTGAGTCATTTTTTTGTGGTCGTATAATCCAACCTCAGCTGTTTATTTGTGAAATCTGAATAGCACAGTGGAGTCTACTTTGTTAGCATATTAAATAAAATGAGCAAAAATATAAAAGTTTTAAATTCTACATGAGTTCAAAGGGCTGTTCTGATGATATCTTTGTTCAAGGAGGAAGACGAGGTCCCTGATGATGAAACCCTTAACCAGATGATCGCCCGCAATGAAGATGAATTTGAGCTGTTTATGGTAAGAAAAACACATTTTCATCAGCTCTGAAAGGCATTTACATTTCAGTGAACCTGTTTGGAAGTGGAAAGTTTAGAAAAAGACTAAAGCAGATGATCTGTCACAGCCCAATGCTCCTGGAACATTTCATCATTTCTTTGACAAACTTCACAGAGGCGTCGTTCTGCATGAGAACATCTTGGGTGTTGCAAAGTTCTCAGTTTTAGTGCAATTCAAAGTTCTTCAGGGAACTTTTTTCTTTTATCTCTAATGGCTTATTTAGATTTTTCATGCTTAATTTTGTGCTTTATGTTAACTCGCTCCTTGCTTCACTGGGTCCAAAAGCAGATGTACAGCATACTTATTAAGAGCATTTTGTTTGATATATATATATATATATATATATATATATATATATATATATATATATATATATATATATATATATATATACATAAAAGAAAGTAAAGAGAATATATGACTTTAATAACATGGGATTCATTTTATATTCTGTTAGAGAGAAATGTGGACTGTTCTCTGTGATTTCATGGTGCATTTGTGTTTTGAATCAAATAATAGTCTTGTTGTTTCACATGTGAAGCTACCTGCTGCTGTACGGTTAAATTATTTTATTCTATAGTCATCAGGCTTGGATGTTACTATGGAATTAACCTTTCAATAAATGTAGAAAATACCCTTCAAACAGTAAACATAATTCTGTGATACATTAAAACCTCTCAGATCCATCTTTGAGCTAAAAATATCAGAGACCCTTCTTTGTTTATTAATGGAAATAACTTCTCCTGCCGTGTTTTAGCGCATGGACATGGACCGTCGTCGAGAAGACGCCAGGAACCCAAAACGTAAGCCTCGCTTAATGGAAGAAGATGAGCTGCCTTCCTGGATCATCAAGGACGATGCTGAGGTGGAGAGGCTTACTTATGAGGAAGAAGAAGAGAAGATGTTCGGCCGCGGATCACGCTGCCGTCGGGACGTCGATTACAGCGACGCCATGACCGAAAAGCAATGGCTGCGAGTAAGAACTCTCTCTAACCATATTACTTTATTTCCTTACGCTTACAAACAATGGGATGAATTACATCATAACCTAATAAAATTCTAAAACTGTTATAACATATTTGACAGATGTGAACAAAAACACAAATTAGAGTTCCTTTAACCTCTACTTAGGATCCTAAATGTTTCGAACTAAATCAATCCTATTTGAAAAAGCTGAATATTTTTATCCCATACATTAGAAACTTTTTCTAATTTCAGCTGACGAATATCCACATTTAAGGAATTTACTGCATACCTCTGTATAATTATAATAATACATGTTCGGTGATTTAACAATCGAATACAAAGTAATGTTAGTAAACTAGAGTTCTATTTCATCCCTACTGACCGCCAGAGGGCGGTGCTGAAAGCACTGAATGTTCCCTTCGGGCATGCGCAGTTCGAGTAATTATACCAACAGAGTCACACCTGTGACACCGGATGACCACTCAGAAGCTATACAGGTGCTGGTCATAAAATTAGAATATCATGAAAAAGTAGATTGATTTCAGTAATTCCATTTAAAAAGTGAAACTTGTATATTATATTCATACATTACATACAAACTCATATATTTCAGATGTTTATTTGGTTTAATTTTGATGATTACAAATGACAACAAATGAAAATCTCAAATTCATCATATCAGAAAATTAGAATATTACTGAAGACCAATAAAAACAAAGGATTTATAGAAATGTTGGCCAACTGAAAAGTATGAACATGAAAAGTATGAGCATGTACAGCACTCAGTATTTAGTTGGGCCTCCTTTGGCCTGTATTACTGCAGCAATGCGGCGTGGCATGGAGTCGATCAGTCTGTGGCACTGCTCAGGTGTTATGATAGCCCAGGTTGCTCTAATAGTGGCTTTTAGCTCTTCTGAATTGTTGGGTCTGGTGTATTGCATCTTCTTCTTCACAATACCCCATAGATTTTCTATGGGGTTAAGGTCAGGAGAGTTTGCTGGCCAATTAAGAACAGGGATACCATGGTCCTTCAACCAGGTACTGGTAGCTTTGGCACTGTGTGCAGGTGCCAAGTCCTGTTGGAAAATGAAATCTGCATCTCCAAAAAGTTGGTCAGCTGCAGGAAGCATGAAGTGCTCTAAAACTTCCTGGTATGTGGCTGCGTTGACCCTGGACCTCAGAAAACACAATGGACCAACACCAGCAGATGACATGGCACCCCAAACCATCACTGACTGTGGAAACTTTACACTGGACTTCAAGCAACGTGGATGAAGTGCCTCTCTTCTTTTCCTCCAGACTCTGGGACCTTGATTTCCAAAGGAAATGCAAAATTTACTTTCATCAGAGAACATGACTTTGGACCACTCACCAGCAGTCCAGTCCTGTTTCTCTTTAGCCCAGGCAAGACGCTTCTGACGCTGTCTGTGGTTCAAGAGTGGCTTGACACAAGGAATGCGACAGCAGAAACCCATGTCTTTCATACGTCTGTGTGTGGTGGTTCTTGAAGCACTCACTCCAGCTGCAGTCCACTCTTTGTGAATCTCCCCCACATTTTTGAATGGGTTTTGTTTCACAATCCTCTCCAGGGTGCGGTTATCTCTCTTGCTTGTACACTTTTTTCGACCACATCTTTTCCTTCCCTTCGCCTCTCTATTAATGTGCTTGGACACTGAGCTCTGTGAACAGCCAGCCTCTTTAGCGATGACCTTTTGTGTCTTGCCCTCCTTGTGCAAGGTGTCGATGGTCGTCTTTTGGACAACTGTCAAGTCAGCAGTCTTCCCCATGATTGTGTAGCCTATAGAACTAGACTGAAAGACCATTTAAAGGCTTTTGCAGGTGGTTTGAGTTAATTAGCTGATTAGAGTGTGGCACCAGGGGCCATCAATTTTGAACCTTTTCACAATATTCTAATTTTCTGATATGATGAATTTGAGATTTTCATTTGTTGTCATTTGTAATCATCAAAATTAAACCAAATAAACATCTGAAATATATGAGTTTGTATGTAATGTATGAATATAATATACAAGTTTCACTTTTTAAATGGAATTACTGAAATCAATCTACTTTTTCATGATATTCTAATTTTATGACCAGCACCTGTATAGCCTGGTGTCATCCTTTGCTCTGCTCCTTTTTTCCTCTCGCAAGCGGTTCGCTAACTTCCCCGTTGTCTGAAGCCCCTGTCTCTTGACCGGAGTTGCGGTTATTCTCCGCCCTCCCAGGGCTGCAACGGGTCGATTCTGAAGATTACGGAAGGTAAGTGAGTTGTTTGCTGGTGATGGTAGCGTCCGCGCCCCCTCTCCCGGCTCACGACTTTAGCTTTTTACCTACAGCTTCGTGCTGTTTTGTTCCGAACTGGTGACGGCAGCGTTTTCGCCCCTACTCCCAGTGTGAATAACTTCACTGCCGAAGTTATATACGGCTAACGTAGTTAGCTTCTTTAGTTTGTTGGTGTTATACCTGGTGACGGCAGCGGTTTTCGCCCCCTCTCCCAGTATATTCCCTACTTTTGCATCCTTTTTTTCACCGGTCTGCGCTGCTATAATTACTGACGGCCGCGGTTTTCGCCCCCTCTCCCAACCAAGTGTGGTCTACTTCGTTGCCGAAGTTGGAGACGGCTAACGTTGTTAGCCTTTTTTGGTTTGTTTGCAGCCTTCTTCATCGGTCTGCTTAATTATAAATGGTGACGGCAGCGTTTTCGCCCCCTCTCCCAATATCAACCTTTTTTTGCAGCCTTTTCGTTGGTCTGCTCTCTTAATTGGTGACGGCAGCGTTTATCGCTCCTACTCCCTACTTAAGTTGCCATACAGCTAACGTTGTTAGCTTTTTTTGTTTATTGCTTTTATACCTGGTGACGGTAGCGGTTCTCGCCCCCTCTCCCGGTATCGGCCGCCTTGTGTCCGCAGCCTCTCTTGTTTTATCCGCTATAATTGGTGACGGCAGCGTTGTTCGCTCCTACTTCCAACTTAAGTTTCCATACAGCTAACGTTGTTAGCTTTTTTGGTTTATTGGTTTTATACCTGGTGACGGTAGCGGTTCTCGCCCCCTCTCCCAGTATCGGCTGCCTTGTGCTCGCAGCCTCTTTCGTTTCTCTGCTGTAATTGGTGACGGCTGCGTTTGCGCCCCCTCTCCCGATTTTCGATAACTTTCTGTTCTTTAAGCCTTGTCGGCCTTCGACATGGATGGCTCTCACAGCTGCATAGATTGTGGGGCTGCCCTGCAGGCAGAGGATGGCCACGACCTGTGCCCTACCTGCCTTGGACATGAGCACCTTTTGGAGGCGCTGTCTGAGAACCCCTGTATGAACTGCAGCTTTATGCCCCATGCAGTGAGGGTGGCCCGGTTGGCCCAGTTGTGCCCCCAGGAGGGCTCGGACCTTCCGCCCTCTGGGCAGGTGGTTCCCCCCAAGCGTTCTAAGCGCCGTGGTGGGACCACAGCATCTGTGCCCCTCCCCCGGAGGAAGCGGGCCAAACCTGACCAGGGCCTGTCCACAAGGGTGGAGCAGTTGTCAGCAGAGCTGGCAGAGATGAAGTCCTTGTTGCAGACACGGCAATCTGATCCCTCGCTCCCAGTGGTTGGGCTCTCTTCCCCACCAATGCCCGAGCTGGTTGTAGAGGATGACGTTATCTCTCTGGCTGCCTCCGCTTCTCATTTTAGAGATGAGGAGGAGGCAGGGTCCTCTCAAGCCTCTGAGGCTGGTTCATTTTCATCTCAGAGTGCGGTTGGAGAGGCCGGTGACGGTTCCATGCGGGAGGTCATGTCTATGGCCCTGAAGCAGCTGCAGCTGGAACTCCCACAAGGAGAGGCATCCAGCTCTGGCAGTGCTTTTTTCAGACGTGGAAGGGCTCCTACTCCTTTTTCTGTACCTCCATCAGAGGAGTACCTGAAGGAGTTACACGCCTGTTGGCGGGAACCGAGAGCGCTGTCGCGTCTCTCCTCGGATGGTCGTGTATTAGCTGCCATGCATGAGTCAGTGAAGGCCGGCCTGGACCGTATGCCAGCAATTGAACCAGCTGTTGCTTCACTGATTGTGTCACCAGATGAAGCCCTGCGTCCTGATGTCCGGTGCCCGCGGACTCAATGTCGGGTTACAGATGACCTCCTCTGTAAGGCGTACAATGCAGGAGCGCGTGCTGGCCGCCTTGGTAATTCCCTGGCGCACCTCATGTTTGCCCTGTCTGCATCTGTTCAGGACACTGGTGGTGCAAGTGCGGCGATTGGTTATAGTGACGCAGCGCTGCAGGCCTTCGCGCTGATGACCAGAGAGCTTGGACGGGTCATGTCTTTCCTTGTCCAAGCTCGTAGACAGGTCTGGTTGGCACAGTCTCCTCTGACTGAAGCATGCCGTAGGACCCTCAGGGGTGTCCCGGTTGTACCAGGGGAGCTGTTTGGATCAGCTGCCTTGGAGGCGCTGGAACGGACTGCTCAGGCACGTCAGACTAGCCAGCAGCTTTCCGGCCTTCGCAGGAGCATACCTGCCTTTCCCCAGCGTTCGGGCCGCCCTGCCACTACCCCCAGCGTTCAGCCACGACCTCAGACCGGTGGCAGACCTGTTGGTTCCTATCCCCATGATGTGCGGCAGAGACCGAGAAGGGACTTTCGTGAGCCAGTCTGCCGCCCTGTTAGACAGACCCGGGCCTCAAATCCTGGACGCCCTCCCCCCAGAGCCCCCAGGGGCCGTGGGGATAGAAGATGATGCCACCGGGCCAGCCGTCGGACATTTTTCCCATCAGCAGCTGAGTTTCTGGGCTGCTCATGCCGTAGATCCATGGGTGGTTGCCACCTTAACCAATGGCTACAGGCTCCAGTTCCGACGGCGGCCCCCCCTCTCACACCGGGTCAAGATGACTGTCATCACAGACCCGGTGAAATCTCAGGCACTAGACCAGGAGCTTTCCGCCCTCCTGGGCAAGGGGGCAATCGAGTCTGTAGATCCTGTGCAGCAACCCAGAGGCTACTACTCCACATACTTCCTTGTGGCCAAGAAGACCGGCGGTTTTCGCCCCATTTTAGATCTAAGGGGACTGAATCGGTACCTGAAGGTCCTTCCCTTCCACATGCTCACCATAACAGAGGTCCTTCAGACCATTGTGGCGGGAGATTGGTTTACATCAGTAGATCTGACAGACGCCTACTTTCACGTGCCTATTGCGGCAGAACATCGCCGTTTTCTCAGGTTCGCCTATCGGGGGCGCCATTGGCAATTCCGGGTGCTCCCATTCGGGCTCTCCCTTTCCCCGAGGGTGTTTACTCGATGCGTGAAAGCAGCCCTCTCTCCTCTACAGGCCTCCGGAGTCAGGATTCTGCCATACCTGGACGATTGGCTTCTTTGTGCTCCCTCTCAGGTAGCTGCCTCTCGGGATACGTCCCAGCTTCTACTTCATGTGTCAATGTTAGGCCTCAAAGTCAACTTGGCAAAGAGTTGTCTGGTTCCATCTCAGACAACCACCTTTCTTGGGATGCATCTGGACTCTGCTACCATGATGGCCCGTCCATCTGTTCACAGGGTGGACGACATACTCCAGCTTGTCCGTCGATTCAGACTGGGCAGGGAGTTTCCCTACATCACCTTCCTGCGAATGCTGGGCAAACTGACATCAGTCACTCATGTCGTGCCCTTAGGGCTGCTCCTTCTGCGTCCTTTGCAGCGATGGCTCAACAGCTTTCGCCTAGACGCCAGGCTGCACAGGCATCGCAGGCTAATGGTGACCAGGAGCTGCCTCCATGCCCTAGCTCCTTGGCGAGACGGGACCCTTTTGTCCAGTGGTGTTCCAATGGGGCTAGTAGTGTGTCGAAGGGAGGTGGTCACCACGGATGCCAGCCTCATGGGCTGGGGTGCCGTGTGGCAACACAGAGCTGTTCGGGGTCTCTGGGACCCAAGGGAGCGCACCGAACACATAAATGTGCTGGAGCTGCGGGCTGTGCACATGGCCCTCAGGTGCCTTCTGCCCCACCTAGAGGGAAGGAACGTGCTGATTCGGACAGACAACACCTCTGTTGTTTATCATATAAACCACCAAGGTGGCACCAGGTCAGCACGTCTCTTGAAGGTGTCGAGGGATCTCCTGGAATGGGCGTATCCCCGTCTGTGTACCCTGCGCGCAGCGTATCTGCCAGGACGGCAGAACCAGGTTGCGGACTCTCTATCCCGCCAGGCACCTGCTCCGGGAGAGTGGTCTCTTCACCCCGACGTAGTGCGCATAATCTGGAACCTCTTTGGGCAGGCAGAGGTAGATCTGTTCGCCACAGAGGAGTCGACCCATTGCCCCCTATGGTATTCCCTAACCGGGATGGCGGGCGCACTGGGCCAGGATGCACTGGCTCATCCATGGCCGCAGGTTCTCCTGTATGCCTTTCCACCCCTCTCACTGGTTTGGCCGACTCTACGGAGGGTTCTCGAGCAGGGCCACAGAGTGTTGCTGGTAGCTCCGTTCTGGCCAGCGCGGCCGTGGTTCCCGCTGCTTTGGAGTCTGTGTCACGGTACTCCATGGCGTCTTCCAGCAAGGAGGGATCTGCTGTCTCAGTTGGGGGGACAGATATGGCACCCCAACCCTCAACGTCTCCAGCTGTGGGCATGGCCCCTGGGAGGCTGACTGGGTGTTCAGACACCGTGAGACACACTGTATTGAGTGCTAGGGCTTCCTCCACTCGGCTGCAGTATGCTAACAGATGGCGCCTCTTTTCTCAGTGGTGCTCTGCCCACAATGAGAACCCGCTTTCCTGCTCGGTGCCCACTATTTTGGAGTTCCTCCAGTCTCTCCTTGATAAGGGCCGCTCTCCTTCGACCCTTAAAGTGTATGTTGCAGCAATTTCATGTCTTCACCGAACTGTTGACAACCGTACAGTGGGGCGCCATGAACTGGTTTCACTTTTTCTGCGTGGTGCTCGTAGGTTGTGCCAGCGGCCAGCCCCACGAGCCCCAGATTGGGATCTGCCATTGGTTCTCACAGCTCTGTGCCACCCTCCATTCGAGCCTTTGGCACAAGCAGAACTCAAGTGGCTTTCCTGCAAGGCTGCTTTCCTGATGGCTATCGTCTCAGCTAAGAGGGTCAGCGAGCTACATGCTCTTTCTGTCAGCCCTAGGTGTATCAGGTGGAATCCAGATGGCTCTGGTGTTACCCTGTGGCCTAATACTGCGTTTGTGCCTAAGGTGTTGTCTCCTTTTCACCGTAACCAGCCATTGCGGCTCGCTCGGTTTCAGCCTCAATCTGGTACAACTGAGAATGAGTCGGAGTTGTTGTGCCCGGTAAGAGCGTTGGAGGCATACATTGCAGCCACCGCCAATCTGAGACGCTCGGACCAGCTTTTCCTATGCTATGGGGGTCCAAGGTTAGGCTGTCCTCTTTCTAAACAGCGTCTGTCCCATTGGATTGTGAGTGTCATCTGCCACGCCTACGCTGCAGGTCACTGCTCCCTGCCAGTCGGTGTGAGAGCACATTCCACCAGGAGCGTCACCGCTTCCTGGGCTGCTTTGAGAGGGGTTCCGCTGGAAGCTATATGTGCTGCTGCTTCATGGGCTTCCCCAATCACCTTCACCAGGTTCTACAGTGTCAATGTGGCTGCCCCTCATCCCCTGGGTCAGGTCCTTTTACAAGGTTCTGCTGGGCCTCCTCTGTGAGGTATGTGCTCAGGATTCCTTGTGACATCGTTGGCATTAGTCATTCAGTGCTTTCAGCACCGCCCTCTGGCGGTCAGTAGGGATGAAATAGAACGAAAGTTACGTATGTAACTACGGTTCTATGAATCCCGGATGACCGCCAGAGCTTCTCTGTCACTCAGAATCCTTGCTTTTGCGAGAAGATTCTGTAGGAGCAGAGCAAAGGATGACACCAGGCTATATAGCTTCTGAGTGGTCATCCGGTGTCACAGGTGTGACTCTGTTGGTATAATTACTCGAACTGCGCATGCCCGAAGGGAACATTCAGTGCTTTCAGCACCGCCCTCTGGCGGTCATCCGGGATTCATAGAACCGTAGTTACATACGTAACTTTCGTTTTATTGTCTTACTTCCAAGACATCTGTAATGAATCTTTATATAAACGCTGAGCTTTCTCCGTATAGATGCCTTTGGACTACTGTAGGGTTACTGTATGTGTTTGGTATTTTTAATGATGCACCGAGGGAGAGATCTGCAACCGAATCCTTTTTGTTGTGAGAAGAACTAAATATTTCATTATGCTTTTAATACTTGATTGTTGAAACAATCTACGGCAATCAAAAGTCCTTTGATTGCTGCTGCTCATTTAAACACAGAGAGCAGCTTCCTCCAATTTGATTTCATTGTTATGATCCCCAATATTATCGCCATTACTATTTACACTACTTTCATTCTGTTTTTTTTACTCCATCTTTGACCTTTCCCTGGTTTCTCCTTTTTTTTTTTTTACCTTTTGTCATCCTTTTCACTTTCATGGGAAGCTGAATTTGATTAGATCTTTTTTGGCAGATATGTGAATAGCTGAAAATGGATTTGTCAGAATGTCAGTGGATGTTTGATCAGTGCATCTCTAAGCATAGATAATGTAAGACGATCCATCTGCTCCCTTCATTGTGTTGCACTATTTAAATTGCACCTCAATCTTTTAATAATTGCCCTTCAACATTTTACATAAGATACCAAATATTTACAATTTTCTTATCTTAAATATTTTATTTAGGACAACAAGTTGAATGTGTTGACCTTTTATTTCAGTACTTCTGGTTTTTACATTCTCTCTTGTTTACATTGCACTAAATCAATTCAATGCTCTATTTTGTTTCACTTTTTCATGCTTTCACAGGTTTGCCTTCTTTTTGTTAGTCAGCAAAAAACTGCTTTTTAAAAAAATGCTTTGTATCCATTGGATTTCTCCACATGTAAACATATGCACAAATTTGCTTATCGCTATTAGTTTTATATCACTTAATAATAACTATCCATTTGGTCCAGGTATGTTGGACCAGGGACACATAATCAGATGTTTCGCTTGTGTGATGCTGGTGGCAAACAAAAAATAAACACACTTTCCCCTAGAGAAACGCGTAAAGCCCCGCAAATCAATTTTATTGAGTTGCTCAGATGCTTCAGGGAAAACAGAATTAGAACAAAGACACTTTGAGGCCAAGGCGACAGGATGTTGAAACCACTGTAAGCTGTGGTTCAAACAACTATTCATTAGAGGAAGAAAAATGTGGGCAGACATGTTGGCTGCCAGATAGAGAAGAAGAAAAAAATCCCAACATGACAAAAGTGACACACAGAACAAGAGGATTTGTTCTAAGGAGGAAGTTTATTTTTAAGTTGAATGGTTTAAAGTTAGAACAAGCAGAAAATGAATGACACAAAACAATTCTTTACCGTGATATATCTTTTTTTCGGCATCAGTTACCAAAATTAAAACAATAAACGTAAAGAAAAAATATATAATTTAATGTATCAAAGTATAAATGAGCTTTGCTTCATGGTTGCCATGTTTGAGAGACGCTAATATTAACCTCGTATTGGGTTCTGACATCTGCAAACTTTCAGGCCATCGAAGATGGGAACTTGGAAGAAATGGAAGAGGAAATCCGCCTGAAAAAGCGCAAACGCAAGCGACGTCAGGACAAAGACTCATCAAGCAGAGACGATGGAGGCATGAAGGCCAAGAAGAGACGAGGGAGGCCGCCGGCAGAGAAACTCTCGCCCAACCCGCCCAAACTCACCAAGCAGATGAACACCATCATCGACACAGTGATCAACTACAGAGATGGGTACGGTTTGATTTAACCTCTGAGGTGTTTTTTTTTTGTTTTTCTTTTTGCATTACTTCATGAATTTTAAAACAGAATCTAGAGACATGCAGAGGGTTCAAACACAATGTTGTCTTCTAATTGTCTACCAGCAGTTTGAGATTAAGGAAGACTAGTCAAACAGTGACCATTCACTCCAGCATTTAAGTCCTTCTAAACTCATCAATTCATCATAGACCTCATGCATAATCACACATAGCCTCTTATAGTGATATCGCTGTAAAAATTAGTCACTTGAAACCAGAAAATTATTCAGACATTAATATGGTAATTCTTTGAATATTAATAAGACAATCCTGAGATGGGAGTATAGAAAGCTTAGTATTGGTGTGAACCACTTAAGGCTTAAACTCAGCTAGCCAACTCCATTACCTTTCAGCACTAAATCTTTAGGCAAAGACTAAAAATGTCATATTTAAGGTTATAATTGCTTCTAATTGTTCTTTTTTTCTAATTTTTGGACGGCAGGGAGTTCATTTACCTGCAGCAAACCTCCAGTGTTGTTGATGCCACCCCTGCCTCTTTGCAGAGCGTGCTCATCCCTTTATGACCCCAGTTGTGCCCATGTTCTAACACCAGATTCACATTGAATAGGCTGCAGCTGCACGGCGGGCGTGCTTTAAAAGGGCAATCACACTGATAACTGCAACCAGTCCCACCCAACTACAACTCCAGCTGCAGAGACTTAAATGAAAAGATGTTAAGTCCTCACACTCTTTCTAGTAGATCTAGGGCAAAATTTGTTGAAGGTGCACATAAGTATTTTTATTCATCCTTCAGTAAGAGCCTGTTAACTTTTTTTTTTCTTTTTTTGTTAACTGCTCTGTTTTAACCAGGCAGGTTAGCGTAGATTGGTATGTTGATGCTATTTTGAAAATCACCTGGACTCTTTGCTGTCTGGTGCTTAATCTCTCCTGTTTGGTTCATGTATTCTCCGGTTGCTCAACATTAGTTCAAAGCTCCTCGTCTAAATCTGATAAAACACCTTTGGGAGGAGGCGGGATGAAAAATAAACATGTATGAAAAGATCTATGTGACACTTTCATGCTAATGAAGACTAATATCAACACTTTGACACCAAGGCTGTCAAACCTGCTTTCAGTAAACTGTCACTTTAGTTGTGTGCCGGTGTCAGCACTATGCTAGACCTCCTTTGGTTCAGCAACCTCTGCTCCATTTTAGAAGCTTCCATCCAAGATGATGTAACCAATTCATCAGCTACGTTTACATCCTCAAAATTTCCCCAATCCGGTCTAAACCTTTGTTGATAAAAAATTCAACATCTCTGTTTACATGAACACTGTATAAAATTATTGGATCATGACTTTTGTATACATGTACCAACCGTTCAATCAGTGTGAATCATTTGAGCATGTGCCAAACTGTCATTTTTTTTTGGTAGTAGAAGAAGAAGCTGCCTGTTTTGTAAACAAACCCACCCCTGTCCGCTCATCGTCGACTTTATCTACCCTTTGGGCCTGACCTCAAATTTCTTTGTCCATTGTTGTAGCTTTTTCCCATTATGAAACTTTGTCCCATCTTTTTATCCATTTTTGGAGTCATTTTAGTCAAGGGCTCAGCGGTTTTGATATGATGAGGTCTCAGTCTGCCTATTTGTGTCCATGCAAATGTAGCTACTCTGTGATTATTTTTATTTTTTTTTTTTTTTACACAACAAGAAAGGATAACAAAAGAGGGGTTTTGTGTTTGTTATGGAAGTAAATCTGTGTCGCTGGGATTTGAATTAAAAATGACACTAAGAAAACGTAACGGGATTGGCTGGGTGTAAAGTGAAAAATAAGTATTGAAAATGTAATCACTTTGAAATAGTAATGTGAATTTTTAGCTTGAAGAGAAAATAACAAATGAAATTTCAACTGTGTAGAAATAATGACAATGAATTTTTTTTAGGTCAAAAATGTGTTCTGAATATATTTTAACACTGACACAGTAAGTACAAACATACAACATTTAAATTTCAGTGGCATTTTTAATTCAAATCCCAGCGACACAGATTTACTTCCATAGTTTGTGGCCATATCCCAGAACAGAACTGAAAGAGCGTAGCCAGAAAGAGTTGTTCATACAAGCAGTTAAATGAGTAAAGGTCTCCATTTTAAATTCAGTTATTGTCATTGTATAGAAAAGTACTGATTGTACATTGAGCTGTCTCAATGGAAAACAATCATTTTGACTGAAGCTGCAGATGAAGTGCTGAAATACCACCGCTGTGCTGTTGACACTTGATGGCTGTAAAAGTTTTCTTCAAAGATGTAACTGGAAAAAAAGACTCTAGCTGCAGATTCAACTTTTGACACTAGAGAGAAACAAGATTTAGAGATATGATTCTTTCTGATAAAGAACACAAACGTTTTATTAATAATTTAACATGTGACAATCAACAACTACCAGTGGCTTTGTGACTTTATCTGGAAGATGTCTCTGTGGGAATCTCCCCTGTATTAACTATTTGAAACCCTTAAATCGGAAAAGGCAGGAGAGCACACAGCAGGCTTCCGGCCTCCTTGGGTCTCTGAGCTAATTTAGCGAGTTCTTTCTCCTTCAGTTCTTTCTAAATTTCTGATTGTAGAGTTTAATTGGGGCCTCTAATGATAAAACCTCCTTTTGTTCTAAAGGGAATAAAAAAACAGTTTCCATCAGTCTTCAAATGCTTTCCAATAAACGTTCAGGTTATTTTCTTGCCGTTTCCCATTTGAGGGCAGAATTGATTTTCTTACAGCAGAGAGTATGAAAGTAAACAGTCATGAAGTCGCATAATGTTTAGCCCAACACTACAGGGAGGATCAGTGTAGTCCTGTATGGTTTGAATTCAATAAAACATGTTTTGCTCTTATGGCACATTTTCTTTGTGCCTTTATCGCTCAAATACAGATGTTCAAAATATTCTGCTGCATATGTGGTAGGATCTCGATCCCACTTTTCTAGAAATCACTTTCGCTATCTGTTGCAAGTTGTTATTTTTGGAGGTTATTCATCATCAGCCTTCTTGATTAGCCCAGGTTTCATTGCTGTTTCCTCATTAAACGAAAAAACGTGTGATACTGGTCTGATCTTTTGCTAAAATTTGAGTACATTTCTACAAATATATTACTTTTCATGTCATTGTTGCCAAGCAACAGTGAAAAATCAGACCGTGCAACTCAAACACCTGGAGGTTTGTAGGAATTGCAATATTTAATAGCACAGTCACACTGTTAGACACATCTAAAGATATTTCTACAGACTACATGTATTTACCAGATCATATCTGAGATCATTATGCTTTAGATGAGGGGTCTCTTTTCCCAATCCTCATGGTGTCCTGGAACCTTTAGATGTGTCTCTGGTCCAACATACCTGAACCAAATGGCAAAACTACCTCATTACTATTGCAGGTTCTAAAGAGTCCTTTATTGATCTGATTTATTTAACAGAGGCGCATATAAACCTTGAGGAATAGAGTTGAAAAGCTTTACTCTAGACCAGGTTTTTGCCTTTTTTTTTTTTTTTTTTTACAGTGTGCCTTTTTTGTTTTTCTCAAGTTCATCAGCTGAAATACTAAATCACATTTAACACCACACTTTTACTGGTTTGCAATAATATTTTAAATCGTATTCATACAGAGAATTTTGGTTTGGAAATTATTAAATAACAATCATTTTAATCAAACACTCTGTTTGAAGCACAAGAACGTAGAGAGAAAATGTTTTTTTGTTTTTTTATAAATCTTTTTATTGAAAAGTCAGAGGTAGAAACAATAAATCATCATCATGGTTATCAAAAACTTTTTGTTTTTCATACACACTCAAAAACCACCTCCATCCCCCACCCATTATTATAGTAATAATAATGGATCAAAAGAAACCGTACCAGCAGTAGATTTCAGTTTTTGTTTAGAGAGAAAATGTTTGTGCTAAAAGTGCTTCTTTGAGATGGATTAACACTTGGAACAAATTAAAAGTTCAAAACTAAGTATTATGCCGTTTTCTCTGTTGTAATCGCTCCTCCTCTGATGGCCAGCTCCTGCAGTTGATCTTTGACCTTAAACCAGCTTTTCTCTCTATTTCTATCATCTACACTGGTTCTGATTAGATCAGATAAATGGGCCAGAACTACTTCATAATGATGGAAAGACAGTGTTGCCAGTGTGTCTGTTTAGGCCTCTAGTGGTGGCAAAGTCAGTTGGATAATTATCTTTGTTGGATATCACAAAATACAAGAACAGAAGAAGCTGACCTGGTTTTCACTTAAAGCCCAGAACACTCCAGAACAGCTACAGGAATTCAACCAAGCTCCAAATGCATCAGCAGGGAGTTTGTTCAACTCATCAGAGGCGTCTAACAGATTTCCATTAATAAAATCAATAGCAGCTGTTCAAACCCTCCTGCGGCATTGTTTTCTGACTGGTAATTAGCTCCATTATCTAATCCTTTTCCAAAAGCATCCAGGAGAAACCTGAAGAAAACTGTTAAAGCATAACTGGGTGGAGATTGTTCACTCTGGATGAAAGCATTTGTGTTTTTGTTTGCTTTTTTTTTCCAATTAGATTTCATCTTGGCTTTTGAAGTTGTTAAAAACTAACCATTTAAAAAAAGTATGTTTGAATTTAGAGTAAAAAAAAATTTTACATTTTGTTAAGACAACAGGAAGTCTCTTGGTAAATACCATCAGTGAAGCTGTCATGTTCACTCTTTTAAAGCG
Organism: Cyprinodon tularosa; assembly: GCF_016077235.1. NCBI lineage: Eukaryota > Metazoa > Chordata > Actinopteri > Cyprinodontiformes > Cyprinodontidae > Cyprinodon > Cyprinodon tularosa. Next base: position 512,808 of record NW_024039124.1, on the reverse strand, counting down.
GATGGCTTAGTTTTTTAGCTTACTGTCAGGGTGAAGACAATCATAGTAACATTTGCTTTGCTATTACTTGTTTATTAAAGTCTAGCATCATAAAGTATGTCACTGCCAGATTAAAAGAACTGACCATTAAGATTTCATAGTAAAAATTACAAATACATCTCTCCTTTTTCCTTTAAGTCAGAACCTTTTTCTATTAGTTTAGTCATGTTTCTAGTAATTAAAAGCTCAATTATCCTAATTTTTTAATACTGCTCTTCATCAAATAAAATTGCTGATTTGGATCCCCTAATATCTATAAGAAATATCTATATAACCTTTATCTGTCAAGTTATTACAGTCGTGGCTGCATAGAATTAAATAAAAACAGCCTTTATCATTCTTCAGTTAAGAAATTTTGTTATACCAGCAGCAAAATTAAAGAGTTAAAGACCTCAGATTCAGACAAAGAAATCTAAAAAATATAAATTACAAAAATCTGAATTTTAGAAATGAAAAAAACTGTATTGTCACTTAAAGAAGAATACTTTGATTTTAGGAAGTCTGCACCTGAGTAAAGACATTTAAAGACAGATAAGATTTTCATAAAAAAAAAAAACCCTGACAAACATTCATGTGCAACGGTTCCCTGTTTTGTTTACACGTGTGCAGACCTTATGTATAATTTACTGTAAACATGCTTTTTTTTCTGATTTTCCTATTTCAAATGAATCTGCAACAATTGATGGAGAAATATTTCTCAGTATTAGACAGCAAGTAACAGAAAAAAAAATAATTCATATAATTGGACAAGTGGTATCTTGTCTCAATAGCCATAGTGCTGATCATTGAGGGGAATTGGCAAGAATACTCTACAAGGGTTTAGAACAAACTATTTCATCCTCCGGTTTACATTAGCTGATGCTTTTACCAGACAATTTTTAAAAGTCAGCAGCTAAAAGAGTAAAATCTTGTAGGGTACCGATTATACCTCAGCACATCCAATATAAAAGGGATGGTGAGATCTTCCAGGAATTCATTCAGCCAAAAATGTTGTGTTTACTGACTTAAAGTAATGTGATGCAGTGCAATGCTGTAGTGACTTTTCTATTGAATCAAGTAACTTAGGGTGTGAACACGTCCAACTGTGTAGTAGGACAACTAGTGAAAATGTGATTAAAGTTTAAGGTATGGTAAATTAAATATACGCACATATAGAAAAAAAATCACAACTATTGTTCAAAATATAAGAATTTATCGATACATTTCTTAACTAAGCTAGAGAAACTTAATTAAAGCTATGTAGTTACTATGCACGCAACTAAACATGCAAAGATGCAGGTCCACCAACATAAGTAACTCCTCAAGAGGATGTCCATTTAAAAAGAAAGATCTAAAATCAGAAGATTATTCTTTCCCAGTTGTAACATTGATTTTCCCTATTAGCAGGTCAGGAAGGCAACTGAGTGAGGTGTTTGTGCAGCTTCCATCCAGGAAGGAGCTCCCTGAGTACTATGAGCTAATCAGAAAACCTGTGGACTTCAAAAAGATCAAGGTTTGTTAGCTAAGATGACCCCAAAGTTATGAAAATGAAGGTGACAAGTGTTTTTGTTTAGTCTTGGCATATGCAGCAAACTCTGTGATACCAGACAATTTCCACACAATGGATTAAATGATTACTGTGCTGATGCAAAATATATTAGGACTCATTAGAGATCAGGTTAGCAATTATTTTATATCAGCTTTTATGGATGCTTTAAGCTTTATTGATGTGAGAGAATAACAGCTTTTCTTACTGGTATCAGGAGCGAGTGAGAAACCACAAATACCGAAGTTTGGGGGACCTGGAGAAGGACGTGATGCTTCTCTGTCAGAATGCACAAACATTTAACCTGGAGGGATCCCAGGTATGCACTCACTTCTTGTTTTTTTCTTTCTTTCTTTCTTTTTAGCCTAAACTTTACAGTTTCTGATTTGATTTTAATTGATCTATCATTGTGGGCAATTTTTTCCAACAAAGTCTGCAGTTTTCCATCTCTTGAAGCAAACTTCTCTTTGAACAAGTCCTACTTTGGGAACCTTCATCTCCTTATTCTACTTTTTTCAGTGGTTTAGCTTTCTGCGGCTGAGAACCACATCTTTCTCCACTTTGACAGTTTTGTGCCTTCCTGTATGTTTGGTGAAATCAAAAGCGCTTCTCCAGCAAAAGTTATCAGTAGAATCCAACCAAGCCCCTTTTCCTGTTTGGCTTCAGTTTTTGTTGGCAAATTATTGTCAGGAAAAATGAATGCAGTTTCAAGATTGGGACATAAAGTTGAGAACCAAATTCTTCTGTTTCATTTTTAGTTTGCTGATTTTCAATGCTTTTGGATTCAATGCTTTAAACTGATACTCAATGGTTTTAAATGTTTTTCAGTATTTAATAAACAAGTGCTTAAATGAGGCTGTAATTATATATTACTGTGTTGTCGTTTTCTTCTTGATATCGACTTCTGGACCAAATGCTTCCCTTATGGCCAAGCAACTTGTTTCAATAGTACTTGGGTTTGACCAGTTTGTCACTACTTTTGATACTTTCTGATCCTTGAATTACTAATCCCACCACCCCCATCTCATATCCCATTACTCTGTCTCTGGATTGTTGGAGAAAGTTGCTCTGGGAGGACTGTTGAGGCCTCTTCTGATTTCTGTCGTCTCATTGGGCCAAATAGAGATGGAAAGCACCCTCATACATTGATGTTATCAGGATGCCTCATCACACAGGACTTGTAACTCCCAACTTTTAGGGTTCTCAATAAAAAACATTTCCCAAACAATCTAGGGGAATTTGTCAGAGAAACTCAGAGCTTTATTTTGCCTTCCAGTCTACTGGTTTCTGTTTGTGCTATAATTATTGGACGAAGAGGAAGTTCTTGCTCTTCCTCTCATCACGCTAGCACCCTGTTTACTAAAACCAGGGCTATTGGATGTCTTTAGCTTTTTTTAACAGCAGTAGAATCTCTCATCTTGAACACCATCCTGAAAACTGTGATATCTTTGATACCAGTTTCTTTACATCTTATGGCATTTTCAAAGTGAATGTCGCTTTAAGGGCAGCAGATTATTTTGCACTTAAAGGGGGAAAAAAAATTATAAAATTACTTTGAGTTGAATGTGACGTTTCCTGCTTTTGAAGTGCTTTGGTAGACATTAATATGTATCTCATTTCTTTGCACCAGCGTAATTTGGATCGTTTTTGAACCCGTTTTGGGGGATTTGTACGTTTCTATACAGGTTGCATTCATTATTTGATAACACATGGAGTAAAATTAGTTTTCTTCCACATTTTACTGTCCAAAAATTTCCGCTTCAGCCTTCTGGTTTAAAAATGATCCTTCGTTTCTAGAAATTGTTGGTTACAGCTTCTTTTCAATCATCTTTTTTCTTTAAACACCAGATATACCAGGACTCCATTGTTCTTCAGTCAGTTTTCAAGAGTGCCAGACAGAAGATTGCCAAGGACGAAGACAGTGAGGATGACAGCGATGAGGAAGATGATGATGACTATGACTCAGAGGCTGAGGGTGAGATGCACTCTTTAAAAAACAGGCAGAGAGCAAATCAACCTTGTGTCTAATTCATGTTCACAGCTGGAAGGTGAGTTCATGCTGCTCAAAGCCTCCCCAAAGAGAACACTGTGCTGCTGTGGCCATCGAACTGTAGCAGAGAAAAAATTAATAATGTGAGACAATATTAGTGGGGAAAAAATTAAAAGGATAAAAAAAGCTTGAGTAAAAAATAAAAGTTAAAGAATCTGAACTCTTCAAGATGCATAGCCAAAAAGTCAATGAAGTATTTCTTTTATTCGTCTACAGCTGAAAGGCTTTCAGTTATCTTTGAGTTATCTGATAGCTACATAGCTCGTAAAAAAGGCAGTCAAAGCAGTTACATCTCTGACATGTGCATTCAAATGTGAGTCATCGCTTTCTATCATGACTTGACATTAGTTTACACTTCAGACCACCTTTGATACATCTGATCTCTGGAAGTTTGAACTCAGCTTAGTTTCCGTTCATGTTGCATAGAAGCTGTCTGAATATATGACAGATTAATTAGATATGTCTTTTTTACTCAATCTCTCTCTTATCCTACAATTTTTAATGTAAATTTGTGTCTTCAGCTAGTATGTAATTAATTCATCAAGCTGTGTCCATTCGTGTCATTGTCTGGGCAGCGGATTTTGAAATAGACAATAAAGTACTGTGAAATTTGTCCGTAAGATTTCTTCTGAATTTGCTTTTCTATCACACATATTTCCTTTATATTGTCAAAAAATAGTAAGATCAGTTTTCCCAGAAGGGACTTCCGAGGCCAGACCCCCATATGGTTATAAATAAACAAGGATGCATGTCCCACATTGACCCAAAATATGTTGTAATAATCTATAATGCCACATGTTAAATATTCTGCAGAATGATGAGATTGAAGAAGAACCTTCTGGAAGATCTGCATTCAACTACCTCTGTCTTAAAGCTAACAGCGATTTTAGAAAATCTTTATGCTCATTAAATATACTAGTGGGAGAGAGATGTTGTGGAGATGCTTTATGGTCCAGTTCATCCACATGTTTGCTTTGGATATCTTCCTCCTCATCAGTTAAATCTTAAATTGAAGGTATTTTTCTTTATTTATGCAGGATTATTTTTAAAAGAAAAATGTTTAGTTGTCTAGAAAGTAGAAATGTGTAAGGGTGAAATTGTCATTTTACAGTCCTGTCCATTCACCTCCTTAATATGCTTTTTTATTACATAAAGTTTTAAAAGTTTGTATTTCCCTTATTTTTCTATATTTACACATGTAGCCTAGACCAGCAGACGGAAGGTAAACATCTAAAAGAAGGCGCAGACTTTCCTTACAGTGTTCCATATTTGCTGGACATTGATCTCTGACCACAGAAACTCTTTAAAATCTTCTCTGAGCATACATGGGAGCAGAAACTTTCAGCTGTTTTCATGTTAAACCTGCCTCTGTTTTTTCAGCTAAGTCTGTGCGGGTGAGGATCAAGCTGGGCAGGGAGGGACGCAGCCACGACAAAGGCAAGAAGAGGCAAAGCCGCGGAAAGGCCAAGCCGGTGGTCAGCGACGATGACAGTGACGACGACCAGGATGATAACGTACGTCTCTCACATGAACAGGGGCATAAACTGGGATGTTGTCATCCATGGTAGACCAAAATCACTGATTTTTCAGCCAAACCAAAATAACATTTATTAAAAGGGCAAAATAAATGAAATATAAATACAATAAATTAAAGGAATGGATAATTATAAAAAGGTTAAAATCGTGCTCATAATCCAGTTCACTTTCTATTGGCTTTACGTATTCCATCCCATACTGGCTGATTGTGGCTCACAGACCAGTTGAGTCTTTATGATGTTTGATCAAACCAAAATTACTTACTGGAGTCATTTTAGCCATGTCTTCTTTTATTAGACCAGGAGTAGTTCAAACTACATCATTTATAATCGTTTGTCAACACAGGAACAAAGCGTCCCCTTGTCAGGCGTGTTATATTTTAGGGCGGAGGTCTTCAACAGGGGATCCGCCACCCCTAGGTCCGCGGAGGTACTGCATGGGGTTTAATGAAAGTTTTGGTTGATTAAACTTTTTTTTTTTTATATTCCCCCCTGACATTTTTTCCACTAATGGAAATGTCTTTAAATACACATTAACATGAATTCAACAGACTGTAGTAAACTGATAAATGGAGCCAGTCATCAATGCACACATTCAGCGACACACAGGAGCTTTTTCAAGCTGGGCACCGTTTCATTCACAACACCTGTCCCATCAACCAGGAATCAGAATCAGAAATACTTAAAGTAATTACTTTTATTACATGACTCCATCTGTAATAGAGTGACTACAGGACCAGTTTGATATAACACAATTTCATACAGTATATATAATTAGGGGGTCCCCGCTCCATCTCGCAATCAGTTTGGGGGTCCTTGGCCTGGCAAACATTGAAGCCCACTGCTGTAGGCAATTGTTGGAAGGAAAAATCCCCTGAATAAATCTGGCTGTTTGATCTGGTTAAATTGTCTCTGTAAAGCGCCTTCAGATGACATGTGTTGTGAATTGGCACTTTATAAATAGACTGAATTGAAACTGAATTGAATTGAAACTGAATTGAATCTCCGGATGGGTTCAGTCTTAAAAAAAAAAAAATTCAATTGGAATATTTATTTTGCTTCTTAATGAGGAGCCAATCACAGAATATTATCAATTGTGATAAATAGATAATTGGAATAATCTTCTGGTTGTTTAGTTATAAAGTAATCTTAATCTTAGGTATAAACATGCAGATTTGTATAGGAAATATTGAGAACTGTTAACATCTCGGATTTTTTATTTTTTCCCAGCGTTTTATTGTCATTACACTGTTACAAGTACAGAGCAATGAAAGGAACTCTCTAGATTTAACCCATCCCATTTTGGGGAGCAGTGGGCTGCCATTGTGCGGTGCCCGGGGAGCAGTGTGGGTTTAAGAGTCTTGCTCAGGGACTCAGAGTGGCACTCTGTGAGAGTGGGGTTTGAACTCAGGACCTCAGAATTCCAAGCTCTATGCCCCAACAACCAGGCCGCCACTCCCCCCGCCACTAGAAAGCTGGATTTTGTTTTATTGTAAAAAAAAAAAAAAACTAAAAAACAATTTTGTATCTTCAGCTCCAGTTTATTTTACTGTTTTTAGATCGTTGCCTTTATAGAGAGAAACTGAGCAGGAGGGTTAAATCTCCTTTTACCAAAATGTAGCACACTGTCCTGCAACAATAAATACTTAAGGTGACTGAAAATTCCCAAGCAGCCTCTTATTGTTCACCTCTTGTTTATTTAAACTAATAAAACGGAAAGGCAACTTTAATGATGTACAGCCTGCATTTTAGTGTTTTTTGGATTATCTTTGCCATTTTAGCTTAAAACAAAAAAAATAACATAATAAAGCTAATTAAAATAAGAGGCAGTGTCACATTGGAAGAGGAATGAAAGGATCCTGACATTACCACTGACAGCACAAGGGATTATGGGATCAGTTGGAGGGCTCCGCCTTGATTATTTCTTTTCAAAATGACTAAGATCCATTTTTCTGCTTTGATAGGAAGCCTTTTCTGTGTTTTAGAGGAAGAGTAAAAATGAGATCTCCATACGTCTGCAGCAGACGGAAAAGACAAAACAACTTGTTTTATCTGTATGCTGATGCTGTTTTGTCCCTGCAGAGTGTTTCTGTCTTTGATGGCAGCAGTGAGATGGAGGTCTGCTGCGTTTTATTACCGAATGTCACTGCTTCGCTATAATAAGTTTTTAGTGTTGGACTCTCTGGGATGGTCTGAGGGACTGAGATGTATTGGAAGTACAAACCTTTCATTGTGTTGCCTTAACTTGTATTTTCTATCAACAATCTCCACCAGTAGCAGAAAGTTACTATAAAAACAGAAGCAAAGAAAAGCAATCAAATCTTCAGGGTTTTTTTGTTTTCAGTCACTGCTGCAAGCAAAAAAACAATGTGTCCATCCAAGGGTACTACAGCCAGATTAATAAACACCAGGTGTTCAAGGTCGACCCAGCAATGCTGTGCTGCTCGAATCCAATCCTTCTTCCTACTTCCTGGGTCTTGATTTTGATTAGCTATCCAGAATTCAAGGATTTTGTGCAGTGTTGTGTAAAGCTTTCGCCTTATACGGTTGGGATTAATCCACATCCTGCTCCACATTTTCTTTTTCCCCGACCAGACATATTTCCAGCTAAATCTGTGCCTGTTTCACTTTGAATTGCACGTTAAGTAACTCATACCCAAAACCACACCTCATTTTCATAACAAAAGCAGAACAGAGACGCTTTAATCTAAATCAAACCTCAGTATCTCCCGGAGGCGATGAGATTTCCCACGTTAGCTGTTAGCTTCTGTAACCCTGACGGCGGCAGCGTGTGTTTTGTAGTGACAGCGCTGATACCGAGCCGGCGGGCGTGTGAAGCCCTGATTCGGCTGAGCTGTTTACATTGACCTTCACTGAGTGGCCCAGAGCTCCACTAGGCTGAATATAAATGTAGAGGGTAATTTTTAGTCTGACCTTGTACATTGTGTCTCTGTCAGGGATCTACTGTGCTCTTTCCTCATTTAAGGCTTTTTCAGACTTTCCGTTTAAGGTGATCTGCGTTGCCTTTTGCTTTTTCTCCTTACAGAGAAAATAACCTTTGTCACACCCTTTTCTTTTCTGCACTTTTAATCTTTCATTCTCTTTCTGCAGGATCAGTCGGACAAGAGCAAAAGTGACGAGGACTGAGGAAGACCAGCAGCAGCAGTGTGAAGATGATGTTCGTACAAAAAGGACAATATCTTCATTTTCTATCATTAAGCTTTATTCTGTTTTCTTTGTATTTGTCCTCTCTGTCTGACTGTAGTGTGTCTCTCATCTTTTCCATCAACTTTAAAATATATTACTAATCAATCAAGTAACCACAGAAGTACCAATCAGCTTATTATGTTTTTAAGAGTTTTCTAGTATATTTTTTAAGTCTGTGCTGATATAAGGCACAATAGAAGTTCTACATAGAAAAAATGCATTTGGTCAAACTATGAATTCTTCATTATAATATTAATATCCCCATTATTACAAGGCAACTGAATACAAGTTGATGTATTAGCAACATATATATACAGATTTGTTTTGTGTTGATAGGGAATAATACAGTTATACCTTTTTTTCATTGTTCTTTTTGCATTATGATGCACAAAGTGGTAAAAATGAAAAATTAGAGATAAAGGTCCTGTATGTCCTATCAACAGCAACTTCAATGAGGCATTTGTAAAAGAAATTGGGGAAGATAAAACTGTTCTCCCAGTTTTAAGGGTTGGTGGCTTTGGAGGAAAACAACAATATTAACAATGGCAGTTTGATTGGCCCTGCTAGGAACACATTGCAGCTCCCACTGTGTGTTAAAAATGATCTAATTTGCTAACAAAGTGCATTAATTGGTGATTATTAATTTTGCTCAGTAGTCAAACCTTCAATTATTGTTGAAGTCAATATTATAAATGCATTCTCAAACAAATTATGCAGTGAAAATAGCAGGTTTTAGTTAGTTTTATTGTTCCATATTACTAAATTAAAAACTCTTTTGTTACTGCTCATTGAGCGCCTGCAGATTTTTTTTTTCACATCATCACATTGAAACTATTTAAATATCAGAAAAGGAACACCTGAGTGAATAGAGCGTTATTCCATTACGGATGGTTTTCTTTTATTAAAGGTGAATAGTTCCAATACGCTCCCACTGCTCCTGTACAGATCTTTTTTTTTTTTTTTTTGCAGGCGTAATGTAATGAGGTGTAGGAATGTTTTAACGCTGATAGAGCCAGGTGGACGACAGCATGTAATGCGTGACACACGCAGAGAATCCATTTCTCATGAGCTGAGTATTGGAGCCTAGAAATGCAGCTGCAGTAAATAGAGTAAACCTTATTTTAAAAGTCGCATGCTTGTAAAGGCATGTATGGAATAGAAGAAATATTATTTAACTTTTTAACCTGAGCAGTGCATCTTTAAGTGATGGTTATCCAAAACACCTGCATATAGAGGCAGAAACAAATCCCCCAAAAGACCTCAGGAGAAGTGGGGTAGTGTCTAAAAAAATTTTTCTGATTCCTCTGAAGGATTTATGCCTTCTCTTTTTTAGCAGAATTGTTTAATAACATCCCAGTTCCATTCAGGCTTTGACTAGCCTTCTTTAATAATTGATTTTTGCATCTGTGCTGTGGATGCTTGCAGGTAGAGGTGCGTTGATCCAATGCTTGGATCGGATATCGGCTCTGATATTAATTAGCTGGATCGGATATCAGATGAACAATGCAGCCATTTCTATTTTTATTGATATCACACACAGCAATACAGTCACAACAAATGGTCACTTATATTTAATGATTAGAACATTTATACTTTTTGAGCTATTTCGAATGCCCCATCTGGTTTTCATCCCTATAACCTAAGGGTTATTGATATCACACACTTTAATACAGTCACAGTGATTTAGTGACTTACATTTAATGATTGCAACTCTGATTATGTCATTGCACGGAGCACACACATAGCAAGCATGATGCCTTTACACACATTGCTAAGAATACTGTACGGATAATTTGCTCAGCCTGTGTATCAGTATCGGATTGGATCAGAAAAATGTATTGGTGCATCTCTACTTGCAGTAATACGACAATGAGTCATGTTATATTTCACATAGTGCCAGGTTGATCTGGATCGATTTTAATAGATCAAATCATTTCAAAGCTTTTTCGTTTTCTCTCTGGCTGTTGTTTTCAGACCCAGTGTACCATTCCAAGTGCTTCAAGTGCATTTGTTTTATAGTAATTGGAAGCAGTGATGTTATTTTGAAGTTATAATTTAGTTTCATTTGTTCCATTTTTTTTTGTTTATTATCGAAAGAAAGGTTTTCCTGAAAATTATTAGAATGCAATCCTTAAAATTTAACCATTTCCACACTTTAACACACTGTAAGAGATTCAAATCTCCAGTAACAAACACATTTCAGCTTCTTATTCAGATACTAATATAGAATTAGCCTTAAATGCTGGTATTAGCTTCTGTTTAAATTAATGTGGATTAAACAAAAGAAAGTAAAGTTATTAAAGGCTAGATGGCAGCGACAAATGCAGACCAATGTTTTGTTTTCCTGAGGAGTGACATAGACCGATGGTAAAGACCACTAAACGTTCAGTCTGATGGAATATCTGAACTAGCTTAAACATAAAAAGTCATAGAAATTCTTAGTTTTACTTCATGATCAAATATATATTTATGTATAATTGCACGCCATTTTCCAAATGATTAAGATCTTTTGTTTTTTTCTAATGAGGAGTTTTTAGATCACTGTAATGTGATTTACAGGAAGTAGCTCATTTAAATTGGTTAAAGTAGCATCTTTAAGGAAACAGGCGCTCCATAAAACAACAGATAAACAACTTCTTGCTGTTTTCTGATTATTTTTAAAGACGATGGAAATGAGAAATTTTACAAAAGAGGAAAAAAAGCAAACTTTCAATACATTCTAAACAGATTTTAAATGAACAATATATTTTTAAGTGTACCGATGTATTCATCTAGCCTATATGTCTGTGAGTTCGTTTTACTGTCTCCCTCCAGCGTTTTGTGTGTTTGTAGCATGAACTCCTGAAGAATATACCGTGCACATGCAGAGTCATCCTTACTGCGTGTGTAACGTCCCCACCAGCTCTCCAAATAAGCCGGATTTCATTTTTGCTTTCTTTGCACAGTGTCCCTGTGGTTGTAATCTCATAGCCCCGAGCAAATAAATATCAAATGATTTTCTGCGTAAAGATGTCCTCTTGTTATTATGTTTAATATTATGTGATCTTTTTGTGTGTGCATGCCAAGGTCAACACAATCTTTAAAAAGTTAAACCCCCCTCTGGCACATTTTGCTCTTATCTTCTAAAGTTGTTCTCTGCAGGTTGCCGTTAAGATGTGACTTTTGAAAGCTCTTTATCTGATGTATTTTCTTCAAAAGCCTAAATATTTGTGTCCTCTCCTGTTTGTTCATGAACTTGGCAGAAAATAAGCAAAACTGGCCTCTGAGGTCAAGAAAAATGGAAACATCTTTAGGAAGCCTGACAAAATATTGAGCAAAACATTTTTTAAATGGAGATTAAACACATATACAGTTCCATAAATGACAATGTCCTTAAAAGTTTATTCCAGTAATTAGATCCAAAAGGGTGACAGTGACATATATTTAAATTTTTTATTTTTTTTTTGCTAAAGTCCAATTGAAATCAGTTTGTTTGTAGAGCACTAATTCACCACACGTGACCTCCGTTACACCAAGCATGCTTGTAGTGACAGTGGAGAGGAAAAACACCCTTTTAACAAGAAGAAACCTCCAGCAGAACCAGGCTCGGTGTGAGCGGCCATCTGCTGAGGCTGACCGGGGTTCAAGGAGACAGAAGCAGAGATACAAAAGGAAACTGTCAACCAGCTCCACAGTTGCCCGTCCAGGAAACACACAGCCAGGTAGACCAGCTCAGAGCCTCGCTCCTACCTCACATGTCAGTGGATGAAAGAGAGCAATTACAGTTAGTCACAGTCAGAGAAACGGGACTAAACTGAATAACAGGCCAAACTCCAAAATCTATAGTAAAGCTGTGATTGACTGTGATTGTTTCACTGTATAAAATTACATGATGTTAGTGGATTTACAAATTACTTATTATTACCGTAGGATATAAAGGAGGTCTGCCAATTAAGATGGCTGTTCCAAAGGTCTCTTTATCCAACCATGTTAATAAAAAGGGGAGTGGAAGGACAAAGTGTGAAAGAAAAAGCTGCAAAAACTTATTTAACTCAATGGATGGATTGAGCCCATTCAAGAGTTTTGAAGGCTATCCAGAATCAGCACAGCAGATTTCCATTTTTACCCTGGATAGTGCTCTTACTGTTGACTTCATGAAAGGCGGAGGAGGAATAGGAGCTAGTGTTTGCTGTATTTGGACAAAAGGATGGTGTCTCTTAGTGGCTGAAGAGAAACAGAATTGGACTCTTTATTAGTCCAAAGTTTTCTTTTTTAGATTAATATAAGTTTTATACTTCTAGATTAAGAATCTCAAGTTTGTTTGGTTTTGTTCATTCTATAAAATGTTTTACTCTTTATTTTCAAGTATTTTTGATTTTCTTTGTGTTTTGAAAGACAGGGTAATATAGAAAAAAGTAAAAATATTTTCAAACAAATGGGAGCAAAAATAAAATAAAAAGTGTGTACAGTTTTTAGAGCTCTTCATGCTTCCCCATGCTGACAGGTTTTATGTAGATGCTGATTTACATTTTTTTCCCCCCTACCTTGACCTGGCTCCTAGAGTATAAAAAATACCCAACACCTGCTTTAATGAGTATCACAGTAACATTTTCCCTCAGCAGGCAAACAAACACATCAAGAGGAAGATCAGACACCTGAGTGGAGCTGACGTCTGCTGTTAGGCAACCTGGGTTTCCTGAAGAGCTCATCAGAACCACAGGCCAATCCTCTCTAGGTCTCATTTCAGGTGTGCCCTCATTTATGCAAAACCAAGTCCTGATCTCTGTTTGAGTGCAGATACCGTAAGGTCCATGGATACTCTTCTAAGTAGACTCACATTGGTGTAATATATAATTACACACCTATTGATGCCTTTTTATGATATAAGTAATGGAATGACTTTTTTTCTGGATACAAATTGGCCCAAAAAGATACTTCTGATTTTGTAATTAGTTTCATATTTTGAGATTATTGCCCTTAATAATCTACTGAAATAAGTGATATTTCTAATGAGTTTATTGTTTCCTCTGCTGTGTCTTTGCCCTTTCACTGTTCTTCACGTCTCTGCGGCTGCACTGTCCAGTCCAAACACCGGAGGGCAGAAGAAGTGCCCTCACACTCCACAGCACATCAAAACCCATCCTTTTTGTATCCCTGCCATTTTAAACAGAGCTTCACTAAGCCAATTCCCCTCAAGAATGACCATCCACCGCTCCCTTTTTATCCACCTCTTTGAAGTGCCGAGTTGTTGGTACAGACTTGAGCCCAGGAAAAGATGAGCAAATTGGATGTTAATCCTTGTTTGAGCAGCAGGGATGTCAGGTGCCAGGGCCCATTCCTGCTATTCCTCTGTAGCCTTTGTCTATGGCTTCACCATAGGGGCTCTGAACAACTCCAAGTAAAATCTGGGCTTTATTTTTCCTCCTGATGACTCATGGATTGCGATCTGAAAGGGCCAGGTGTCCTTCTGTTATTAAAGAGTCCAGTTTGCTTGGTGCTGTAACCCGTCTCCATTCAAAGGTGGGAAGCGGGCCCTATCGGTGCTAACGCTTGCACAGCTTAAAAGGAATGCTGGGAAAGGGCTTTGTATCCCTTTGGATTCCAGGGTTCACTACCAGTTTAACGCATGATCGGGGAAAATGCTTTTTCTGTTTGCAGCTCTGAGACTTTTAGATCAGAGAGAAGCTGAGGATTCGTGTACGAGCAGAGCATCATACCTGATCCTTCAACTGAAAGCCGCCTTCACACCTTGACCCAAAGTCCTACGTGATTTTTATGATGAAGCAACAAGCAGCTGTTTTTAATTGATGCACATTTGTGTTATAAAGAAACACTGGAAGGCCATCTGAAAGGCTTTTTAAGTTCAGTTCAGCACTTACTCTTTTTCATTTCATTGTAATTACCTGATTAAAACTGAAACTTCTATAAATTTAAAACCTGAACTTCTTCACCTCTGTTTAAAGCACAAAATACAAAACCTATGGGTTTTTCCATGATAAATATTTAGCAATGATATTTACTGTACTGGAAGTATGTCCAGCCCTTCTCTGGAGTTGCCCACGGTGAGAGGCGCCGGGCAGGAGTGGGCATACTTGTTGCCCCCCATCTCGGCGCCTGTACGTTGGGGTTTACCCCGGTGAACGAGAGGGTAGCCTCCCTCCGCCTACGGGTGGGGGGACGGGTTCTGACTGTTGTCTGTGCTTATGGGCCGAACAACAGTTCAGATTACCCACCCTTCTTGGAGTCCTTAGAGGGGGTACTGGAGGGTGCCCCTCCTGGGGACTCCCTTGTTCTGCTGGGAGACTTCAACGCTCACGTGGGCAATGACAGTGAGACCTGGAGGGGCGTGGTTGGGAGGAATGGCCGCCCTGATCTGAACTCGAGTGGTGTTCTGTTGTTGGACTTCTGTGCTCGTCATGGATTGTCCATAACGAACACCATGTTCAGGCATAAGGGTGTCCATATGTGCACATGGCACCAGGACACCCTAGGCCGCAGTTCGATGATCGACTTTGTCATCGTTTCATCCGACTTGCGGCCGTATGTCTTGGACACTCGGGTGAAGAGAGGTGCTGAGCTTTCCACTGACCACTACCTGGTGGTGAGTTGGCTCCGGTGGTGGGGGAGGATGCCGGTCAGACCTGGCAGGCCCAAACGTGTTGTGAGGGTCTGCTGGGAACGTCTGGCCGAGTCCCCTGTTAGGCGGAGCTTTAACTCCCATCTCCGGCAGAACTTCGAACACATCCCGGGGGAGGTGGGGGACATTGAGTCCGAGTGGACCATGTTCCGTTCCTCCATTGTCGAGGCGGCTTATCTGAGCTGCGGCCGCAAGGTTGTCGGTGCCTGTCGTGGCGGCAACCCTCGAACCCGTTGGAGGACACCTCCGGTGAGGGATGCTGTAAGGTTGAAGAAGGAGGCCTATCGGGCCTTTTTGGCCTGTGGGACTCCGGAATCAGCTGATGGGTACCGGCGGGCGAAGCGGCATGCGGCTCGGATGGTTGCTGAGGCAAAAACTCGGGTGTGGGAAGAGTTTGGAGAGGCCATGGAGAAAGACTTCCGCACGGCTCCGAAGCGATTCTGGTCCGCCATCCGGCGTCTCAGGAGGGGGAAGCGGTGCAGCACCAACACTGTTTATAGTGGGGATGGTGTGCTGCTGACCTCGACTCGGGACGTTGTGGGTCGGTGGTCGGAATACTTCGAAGACCTCCTCAATCCCACCAACATGTCTTCCATTGAGGAAGCTGGGCCTGGGGACTCTGGACTGGGCTCTCCAATCTCTGTGAGCGAGGTCGCCGAGGTGGTTAAAAAGCTCCTCGGTGGCAGGGCCCCGGGGGTGGATGAGATCCGCCCGGAGTTCCTCAAGGTCCTGGATGTTGTAGGGTTGTGTTGGCTGACGCGACTCTTCAACATTGCATGGACATCGGGGGCAGTCCCCCTGGATTGGCAGACTGGGGTGGTGGTCCCCCTATTCAAAAAGGGGGACCGGAGGGTGTGCTCCAATTAGAGGGGAGTCACACTCTTAAGCCTCCCCGGCAAGGTCTATTCGGGGGTGCTGGAGAGGAGGGTCCGTCGGATAGACGAACCTCGGATTCAGGAAGAGCAGTGTGGTTTCCGTCCTGGTCGTGGAACGCTGGACCAGCTCTATACCCTCAGCAGGGTCCTGGAGGGTGCATGGGAGTTCGCCCAACCAGTCTACATGTGCTTTGTGGACTTGGAGAAGGCGTTCGACCGTGTCCCTCGGGGGGCCCTGTGGGGGGTTCTCCGGGAGTACGAGGTGCCGGGCCCTATGATACGGGCTGTCAGGTCCCTGTATGACCGGTGTCAGAGTCTGGTCCGCATTGCCGGCAGTAAGTCGGGCTCGTTTCCGGTGAGAGTTGGACTCCGCCAGGGCTGCCCTTTGTCACCGATTCTGTTCATTACCTTCATGGACAGAATTTCTAGGTGCAGCCAAGGTGTTGAGGGGATCCGTTTTGGTGGCCTTAGGATTGCGTCTCTGCTTTTCGCAGATGATGTGGTCCTGTTGGCTTCATCAGGTCGTGATCTGCAGCTCTCGCTGGATCGGTTCGCAGCCGAGTGTGAAGCGGCCGGGATGGGGATCAGTGCCTCCAAATCCGAGGCCATGGTCTTGAGCCGGAAAAGGGTAGAGTGCCTTCTCCGGGTCAGGGGGGGTGTCCTGCCCCAAGTGGAGGAGTTTAAGTATCTTGGGATCTTGTTCACGAATGAGGGAAGAAGGGAGCGGGAGATCGACAGGCGGATTGGTGCAGCATCTGCCGTGAAGCGGGCGCTGTACCGGTCCGTCGTGGTGAAGAGAGAGCTGAGTCAAAAAGCGAAGCTCTCGATTTACCGGTCGATCTACGTTCCTACCCTCATCTATGGTCATGAACTCTGGGTCATGACCGAAAGAACGAGATCGCGGATACAAGCGGCCGAAATGGGTTTCCTCCGTAGGGTGGCTGGGCTCTCCCTTAGAGATAGGGTGAGAAGCTCGGTCATCCGGGAGGGACTCGGAGTAGAGCCGCTGCTCCTCCACGTCGAGAGGAGCCAGTTGAGGTGGCTTGGGCATCTGTTTAGGATGGTGAGGTGAGGTGAGGTGTTCCGGGCACGTCCCACCGGGGGGAGGCCCCGGGGAAGACCCAGGACACGCTGGAGAGACTATGTTTCTCGGCTGGCCTGGGAACGCCTTGGGGTTCCTGCTGAAGAGCTGGAAGAAGTGGCTGGGGAGAGGGAAGTCTGGGCCTCCCTTCTTAAGCTGCTGCCCCCGCGACCCGACCCCGGATAAGCGGAGGAAGATGGATGGATGGATTTACTGTACTGCTACCCAACAGTCCCAACACCTTTGGATAGAAAATAAATAAATAAAAAATCATTCAAATAGCATCTTTCTGACAACATGAGGTAAGCATGAACGCTGTTACATCATGTCCTTTAGAGAGCAAGAGTTTGCGATATGCTTTTTGACATTTTTCAGTCTGGAAGTGGTTAGAAAAGCACCAGCACACCTGGAACTGAGCAGAACCAGCCTGGGAGATGCTGGCTTATCAAACTGACTCCCAGGAGCGCATGGATGACCCATCCTCAAGGCCTTTCTTCTCCCAATCAGTCAGGAAAAGATTTAACAATAGAGACAATAACAAAGGAAAGAAGAGACTGACCAACCAAATATAACTCAACTTTTATTATAAAGCTCTTTAAAAAAAACCAGATGCCACAAAGTGCTGTACATGTCAGGTAAAGGTAAATTTTTCACAAAAACAACATCAATCTATAAAGGAATGAAACAGATGTAATCAAATGTATTGATTAAACCAAATAAGAACTAAACAAAGATAACATGAAGGTCAATCTCACACTTTTAAAAAAAAGTATTGGGCCTGTGGGAAAATACTCAGGGGGTGGAATAAATGAAGGCTGTGCATTACATCTGACATAACTGACATAAAAGCTCATTAAAAGACAGAGAGACTGGCAATTAAACATGGTGGAAGGTTTCACGGGAGGGTGGCTAATCCATGAGATTAGATTTGAGTTTATATGCAAAATATGGTTTGGATTAAATCTAGATTTTAACATTTGTTTCTTGAAGGAATGCTCTTGGTGTTCAAGTCTCTATTCAAACAAATCGTATGTTTTATATGTCCTATTCTTTTTGGATTGTTAAGATTATTAATGCAGCTATTATATATAGAGGCCTCGCCTGGTTTGATGGTCTGGGACCTGGAAAACCAATCAGAATCATGAATTGTGGCAGTAAAGTTCTTTTTATTTACACAAAAAAAGCCAATTCGTTGGAGGCTAGTTCTTTAAAGTAACAAACAAATTATTATAAAGATAAATACAATTATAAGAGCTTTTAACATTTGTAAAGGAAAACAAATATTTATATTCTACTCATATCTCTCTGAGGATTTGTTTACAAATGCAGCCGTTGTTAGATGTGTCAGAGTCTGAATTTGATCATCTATAACTGAGTCTTCAGTTGAGGCAGCAATGGGAGCAACAAACACGGATTCTTTCATGAATATGTAGAATGGATTGTTATTCTGGGGAAATCTTTGTTAGACTAAACATGTCAAGGACTCCGCTAGATTTGCTTTTACGCAAAGCACGTCCAGCAAGATGAGAAGTAAGCAGACATCAGCGGATCAATAGATGTAGCTTTGTTCTCTGGATGGAGGCGTAGAGAAGCAGTTTCATCAAAGATGCAGGGGGACACGTGGGTCCAGTTGAGACATTTTCAAAAAGAAATCTATTTCAAAGTGATGTACGAGGATGAAAAGTGTCTGGACTTTTTTCTGTTTTAAAGGAGGGAAAACAAGGGTAAATCTTTAAAAAGCAGAGCTTTTATAGCAGCAAGATTTTATACTGAAAACCAAGAGACATCTATCTTTTTACATTCTATATAAATATAGGGCCTCAATATCTGCTTCATGCAGCTTCAATAAAATAATATAAATTAATTATTGCATATTTTTTAGGTTTTTAGTCCACTCTATAAAGCTTGAAACTCAACGCTAATCCTGACATTTTGAATTGAAAAATCTTCCTGGATGGAAAGCAAAAGATCTTCAGAATTGGAAAAAAGTCCAGTGGAATTTGTTTTTTACTTTTTTGGAATGACTATGACCTTGATGACTAAGAATCTTCACCATAGGTTTATCAAAGTATAGTTAAATCTAAGTACTATTCCCCATGACTTTATGTTCACCTGGAGTATAGATCTGATGCAAAAAGATCTCCATCTTTGCTGCTCCTTAACATTACAAAACTGACCCATACTTATTGGTGTGGGTCACCAAGCTGCCATAACAACCATGACTTTACAGCAGGATGGAAAATAAGGAAACTGTACAACAATCGACCTTTTTGACATATCTGCACAAATTGATATTTATTCTTTGGAAATTGTGAAAAAATAAGAAAATATAAAGCATAATCATTTGAACAAATGTATAGTAAGATAGAAAAACACATGCGCCTCAGTGTTCAAAAGCTTTTCCACTTAAGTAAAACATTTTGTTCTTAACTGTAGTTCAATAAGTAGACTTATATTTTGATGCTTATGTGCATTGGATAACTTTTTTTCACATATAAATAATAGATTACATTGATTTTTGTGAACAGTTCTTAGAAAAAAAAATATATTTATTTACTAAGTTTACATTAGGGCTGAAACAATAGTCATCAATCAATTACTGAAATAATTTAATAATCGTCAAACACAAGCGTCTGGTTTCTTCCAGAGTTTGTTCCAGGATAGAGATCCTAATTTAAGGGTCATCCAGGACCCACATTTATTTTTGTTTTTACTTTGAAATCTTTTTCTAAAATCCTCTCTGTTGGACTATTTCTCCCTGTGGCACCAAATCTATATATTTCTTTTTTCAAAGAAGAAGATGGGTGATTTAATCTTGAGATTATTTTGATCGATGCAAAGCTCTCTCTATTTTCACCAAACAACTTGAGGTAAACAAGCAGATATTTCTTCCCAGCAATTAGCATGAACAGCATGATTTTACTCTAGGCTTACATGTATCGTACAAAAAACAAAAAATGAAAAGCCAAAATGCAGTTGGCACACGGAGGATTTCACCACAGGATGCAGTTTATGTGAATGAAATGTGTAAACACTACTGCGCTGCTGTGGGATGTTTTCTTATCCTCTGATCTTGGTTCTGTTGCTGCAGTTTTCATTACAACACTTTAGCAAAAAAAGTTTGTTCTTTCATCCAAAACCATTAATCAAGATAAAATGTTTACTTGATAAGTAGAATGGGGGGAGAACAGTTTAGTGAAAAAGGATTTTGCCCCTTTACACATTTTCTCTGTTTTTGCTGGGGCTTTTTATCCTTGAATATTTCAAACATTGAAACATATTCTATTCAAAGATATGCTTCATAAACACAAACGCAGGTCCCAAATAACAGTTTTATTTAAAACTTTATGTAAACCAGTCTAGCTCTATGTCAAAAATGGTAATTATCTTCTCCATAAATAAAGAGTTTAGTTTGGTACCCAACATATTTTAATTTAGCTTCACATGAGAAACTACAGCCTGACGACTGCCTGACCTACAGAGTTACAGAAAAAGTGATAATCCGAACATGCTATACAACTAAAGGGTCTAACTTTTTACTTATCTATGTGATTTACTCCATTAATAATAATTAACATTGTAATTTTTATTATTAAAATAATTTATAATTGATACTGTATATACCTCTGTCTGTATAGCTTAGAAGCTTATTTTGCTTTAACGGCCATCCTGTAGCAAACGCAATCTGCTATTTTAAAGGGGCAAGCTATACCGATTTGCAAGTCTTTAACATTTGGTGTCTTTGTAGGTCACCAGCAAAAATCCCATATATTGCATGTCCAAAAAAAAAGTTAAATCTATCCTCAACTTATTGCCCTTTATGTGGAATCTTTGATGATCAGGCATTTAGTAAAACAAACATCCATGGGAGAGTTTAGAGGCTGTAACCATCATGACTGCCAGAAAAAAGTAAAGAAAACTAAAATAAATACCTGGATTATCTCCGATAATTCTTGAAAATCATTCTATAAACTAAATAAAAATAAAGGTTTGCTACCTTTCACGTTTGACATAAAAATCATAGCTTTTCAGAAAAGGAAAATGTAGTCTTTTGCTTCTGTTTCACAAGGAAAATTTACAAAAACATTGTCGGCTCAGACCTACTAAGATCTGAATACTACCAGCAAATCCATCCTTTGTCCAGGTGACAAGTTTTCAGTAGATCCATACAGATGTGGCTTTCAGGAGCTGTGCTTTTAAGGTCAGCAACAGAAGCAAACAAGAAGACAGGCTGAGGCAGCTTTAAGTGAGACCTATTCTAATAGATATGACAACCGAATTCAGAGCATAATAATACGATGAAAAACTCTCCACTCCAAAGACATGCATGGGTGGCTTTAAATGATGAGACAAGGACTGTGAAAACCAGTCTCCTGGTTTAATCAGCAAGAAGATGAAGTCTTTGCGGGTAATTGATAGATATGCAGACCAAAAAGAAGTTCACATTTAAATATAAAAGTGAGTTTAGTCATTCTATTAGCTGGGAGAAGCTGTTCAGTTCTATCTAACAGAAATATGAGGCAGCATTAAGTGAAACAGATCCTCTGCTCACTTTAACAACATTGCTATTTTCTCAAGAACATGGAAACCTTTCAGTTTCAGCATAAAAAGCACTGATTACATTCCACTGGATAAGAGGTTTTCTTTTTTCTGTCACGATCAACAGCTTTAAGTGTCTCTGTTAACTGCTTTCACCTTTTTCTGTTAAACCTTGTATTTATGTTGTTTTCTGATGCTCTATTCTCATCCCGCCGCTTTCACCCTAATTATCCTTTTTAATTAAAAACACAACCTTTCAACATGTAGCTGCCAATTTTCCGATGGCACTTTAGTCCTTTAGCTCCTCTAATCCTGACCTTCTAATTTTTTTTTCTTTCAGTCAATTTTAGAAGTAGACTAATTATGCCCCCTACCTTTGAATATCCGTATTAATAATTTAATCGGTCCATTTATATATGCTTCTTTTAGAGAAAATTCACTTTTTTTTCTGAAATATTAAAGCTGAAGCAAACTGTGGCACTTAAGTTGAAGTACTTCATTGTTTTTTTGGAATCCAACAGCTTGGAGTGAAATTAGGTTTCGTAAGGGAATATTTGTGCTCTACCATAACATTATAAAACTTCAGAACCCAGCAGGAAGAAAGTTAAAATTAGGTAAAACTTGACAGATCACATGATGACCCTTAAAGCAAAAATGGCAACATGCTGTGCTTCATACCTTGGAATGATAAAACCTACAATTTTACAGTCTTCAGCTGTTCTTTTTTTTTTTTTTTTTTATAGATTTAGATTAAAAAAGTTTTGTCTCTTTGTCAGCTAGACTTTGAATACACAGCATTTTGTCTTAGGCTTCTAAATATAAAAAACAATGAAAGTTTATATTACAAAAAGACTGGAGGGTAATTTGTTGCCAGAGATATACTAAACATGTTTAACAGTGTTATAAAACATCACTTCAATATATAGCTACTACTGCAATTTGCATATAAACCAGACTTCCATCCTGAAATTCTAATAATTAAAAAGAATTTTCAATTTTTTCGTCTTGATGCAGGCTGCTCAGTGTTTGCGGGTTTGATTCCTGCATGGAGTATGCATGTTCTCCAAGAGCATACATGGTTTTTCTCTGGGTACTCCGGCTTCCTCCCATAGTACAAAAACATGACTGTTAGGTTAATTGGCTTCTCTAAATTCTAAGCGTGACGGAAGATGGATAGATGGATGTTTTGATGCATGAAAATGTTTTCTATAAGTTCCAAAATTCTATCTGATTTATTCTTATCAGATGGATTTAAAGTGCTGCATGTGAAGGAAAAAGCAATCCATGATGGCTTGAGGTTTTTTCACTCAAGGATAAAGTTGTCATTATTGTCCAGCACTCTGTTTTTCTTTTTCTTCAATGTGATTTCCTTTTATTAGGCCTGTAAATTGCATCAATATGAACAGGAATGAGTTAAATAAATTACCAGTTCTAGGGAAGGATGCAGAGGGGCAGTAGATACGTTTCTGATTTGGAATACTAATTAAAGCACTAAAATAGCTGAATGACTGATTAAATAAATGAGTGCAATGTTCTAATTAAAAGAGTTGTGATGATTAGACAGACTAAACTTTCAGCCTAACTCAGACTCCTTGCTGTTCTACTTTACTGCAAAGTTTCAAATTAATATAAGACCAGATTTAAAATTGGCTACTTAGCTTTCTGGTAATATCATTAAAAGTTCAAATCCAAAGTTAAAGCTATTAGAATATCCAACAAAAACACACAGTGATGAATAAAAAGAAATATCCTGTTGAGTTGTGAGTGGGACTCAGTTTCAGTGTCTGATGTTTGGAAATCAGATCAGTGTAGATTGACTGCATGCAGAGGCAAATTAGCACAGAAGTGTGTTATTACTCAGGGTTTTTTGTAGGACTCCTTTTAGCAGTGTGTAGAGCTGTTCTATTTTTTATTTTTTTTTGTAAAATGGTATGAAATCATCAGCGATTTGTAGTATGCTTTGGTTTTGGTGTAGAACTTATTACTATTCAATTAAATTCAGTATATTTATATAGCACCAGTTCACAATACCGACACAATTTTTTTTTTGTGCTGTGTTCCTCAACTGTTTTTAATACAATGAATGATTCATACAATGAATGATCCCAGACATCCCTTTCAGCATCACCTCTTGTAGACCTTGGAATGTCAAATTTTAAAAAAAAATTTAAGTACTCCCATTTTGGGTCAGAGTTGTCTTTAGTGACTTTAATCACAGTAGATTGTGAAATAATGCCCAATTTTTTATAATGATGTATTCCTATTGATACCCAGATGGAGGACAGGTTTACAGAGGCACTCAGCTCAGTTAAGCTCTGCTGTGCCTTTCGGTGGCCCCCTACTGCTCAATGAGTGACACATAGGTCCTGTCACATGGATCAAACTAAACCCTATGTCTCTTTCTGAAGCGTGCACTTTGTCAAAATGCACATTAGGGCCAGAGAGCACAGGTTACATGCAAGGTTACAAGCATGGAAAAACTGGAGAATTAGGATAGGTATACGTACTGTGCCTCTGCATTTTTCACTGTTTTTATAATGTTATTACTAAAAAATATTTCTGAGAACTGCAACATGAAATCGCTTTGTATTCACACATACACAGCATAGTAAATGAGAATTATGTTTGATAATCCCATTAACACATTTTTTTGAACAGGGGACTAGATCTTTTTTTTTTTTTTTACAAGTAAATAAAAGTAAAATTCCATTAAACTGTGTATAACACATGCCCTAAGTAAGTAACATATGTGAAGGGAATAAATGCAGCAGGGTCAAAAGGCCAAAGAAAAGGAAATTAAAATAAACATTATTATTTAGGCATGTGATCATTTATTTTAACGTGTGGTTTTGTCTGTTTTCAGTTCTTTGATAAATATCAGATTTGAAATCACCCATAAACCATTTAAAAATTGCTATGTCCCCTTTTTTTGTTTGTAGGAATTAATGGTTCCATATTGAAAAAATGAACTATATATTCCTAGGCCTAGGCTGTCATTTTAGAGAATACCCGCTGATTGAAAAGTTCGAATGTCATCAATTTTGAGTGATGATCAATATTCATAGTATTCATATCCATTAACTTCAAATCTGAAACTTTTTACAAATTCAATAGAACGGTATATTTGTTTTAGTTTTTAAAATTAAATTTCTTTAACCTTGAAGAAATAGGTCATAAAAAACTCACAGCATCACTATTGAGAATAAATGCCTCTAAATGTGGTGCTTATAAATCAGATGCTCCTTCATAATCATTGAATAGAAACATTTTTAGAAACAGATTAATTAATGAATTATACAATTATGACCAAAGAATATTTCCCAGTAATTTATAATTAATTTTTATGAGGACATTGTGGGGACTTGTAACAGTGTTCTTCATTAAATTAAGAGTTGAGGTCTGGCTCTGCATAACTTATATCATGGTTCAGTACATCTTAAGCTATGTTTTTTAGGCTGGTTTAATGTTTTCCAAAATGTTAACATTTGAAAAGTATTTAATAAAAAAAAAAAATAACCTTTTGTTGCAACCCATTACCCTATTGTTCCATAAAAAAAAAGCAGCATTTAAAAATATATACACACCGGTATAAATATTTTCAAGAACATATGCATCTGTTGGTGGAAGTCGATCATTTCAGGGGAATTCTGTACATATCTAAACCACATTGCAAAGCACAAGAAAATAAAATTTACCCGAAGTCTGCTTAGGTGAGCACTTAGCCAGAGTATGGATCAAGGGAGTAAACGGGGCGGGGCTTAAGACTCTGTTTGAGAATTGGGATATTCCATCAGCAGGAAGATGCATTTGAGGTTTGTGAAGGAAGGTGGATGTGTGAGTAATGCGATAGTGCCAAACAGATTATGAAGGGTTATTGACAAGTTTTACACCAACCTTTTACTTTAGTGATGAAGTGCTACACTCAGACAAAAATACATACAGTTGACATAAACGCATTTGGAGATAGAAAGTCTGGAAACAAATGTAAGTTTAGTAGGAGTTAAAAGAGTAGAGAAATATACTGATAAGTTCTGCAGAGAAGAAGTGCCATGGTAGATATTAATATTAAACAACAACACAAAATTAGATTGAATCGTGTACAGATATTGGGTTTTCACAATACTAAAATTTCAAACCCAATATCAGAGAGAAGAACAAGAAGAAGAGAATAAAATCAAAAATAATTAAAGGCATGAGAATATTGTAGTTAACAGGATAAACTTTCTTCAACCCCAAAATGTTTTCTCAACAGAATCTCAGAGGCATACTGGTTGGATATGTGTGCAAATAAATTCAAAATAAACAACCTAAATATAACACAATATTACAATTGTCTGATGTATTATTCTTTCAAAGTGCAAGTAATTCAAAAAAGCTAAAATAGCAAAAATATGGAAACAACAACTTTATTCTTTAGTACCGATACCACGACAAATTATTGTGGAATCTGAATATAGCGATCAATATTTTTCAGGGTATTGATTTTTATACAAACCAAGGTAAGGATTCATATTTGTTTTTTTTTTTTCAGCCCTACATCAAAAATGGCAGTGAAGGAGCCAGCAATCTGCAGAAAGGATGAGGCTGTTTTTGTGGAGAGGACTGTTTTGGTCTCCTGCTTGATGGGAGTCTGGAACAGTTTGTGACCAGGATGAGATTTGTCAGCTGCAATAAAAAAAATAAAATAAAAAATAAAAAACTTTTTTAAAAATTACAGTAGGATTCCTGTTAGAGTTTGATTTTTGGAACTGAATTTGTCATAGGAATTTATATCCCATATGGACCTTGCAGCATGGCAGGTATAAATGTTGATTCCATGTCTATGTTGCTGTCACCCTCTGTTTCTGTGAATTATTCTTTTAATTTAATTATATTCATCATAAAGTTTTGCTGTCACAGTACAGCATGGCACTTTTGCAAAGTACTGTGCGCTTCAGGTTTGAAGGAAAATGGATCAGAACTTCATCTTACAAAATTAAAATGCAATGAACAAGTTTTAAATTATTTGTTAAAAGCACCTTACTTGTGAAAACAAAATTAAAAACGGCAATATTTTCTATATGTAACTATGAATAGATAAAAATGATTAAAATAGGTTTCTTCAAGGCTGAGGGGATTTACACTTTGACCATAACATGGTCATTAAAATGGACATTTGTGCTTCCACATTTCCTGATTTTAAACAGTCTGAAGGAGGATGTGCCCAAAGCAGTGACATGTATCAACATTCTGACATAACCAGTGTGAGAACTGCCAACCCATTAACATATATAAGGAACACATCCACGTTGGCTAAATAGGCCAATTATCTCTGATAGAAATGACAGTTAGCCGGCTAGAAAAGGCTATGAAATGAAGCTGCAACTGGGGAAATCATTGCTGTTTGTAGGAACTCAGGACAGCTTAATATTGGGTACAAAAATACTTAGTGTTTATACTTTCTTTTCACTATTGTCAGAATAATTTTTGTAGATAATCGGTGGATTCCTATAGTCATTTCACTAATTAGTTTTGTTTCAAACCTAAAACATAGAATGAGGTGAAATCAAAGCATGCCAGAGGAAAGGTACGTCACTGGTACGTTTTTATGGATTCAAAAACTCAGTACAAAGTGGATGCCAGGGTTATACAATTCAGTTCAATTCAACTTACTTATATGTGACCAATTTATAACTCATGTCATCACAAGGCACTTTTTAGACAATTCTGAATTAGATCATACGGTCAGATCGGGGAAAAAACTGTTTTCTATATAAGGAAAACCAGCATAAGGAAAACCAGCATGGAGTCATTAACATTTGCATGACTCACTCCTGGATAAACATGTAACTACTGTAGGCATTCACTTGTATTTTGTCATCGACTCTAGGGCAATCCCTCATACCAAGCATGCATGCAGTGACTGTAAAAACTTCCTTTTAACTGGAAGGAATCTCCAGCAAAACCAGGCTGTGTGAGGTATTGAAATGAAAAATGCTGCAGTATTGGAGAGTAATGACAGAATTAAGAAGAATAATGAAAAGTGGTCCCTATGTCCACCACCAGCATTAGCCTATAGCAGCATAATTATAGAAATAGCTCCTAGCTGCTAGGATAACTAGAGCCACTCTAAGCTTTACCAAAAATGAAAAGTTTTAAACGTCTTAAAAAAAAAAGTTGAATCATCATAGAATAACTAATAGGTCCGTATTTATCCCTAAAACTAATATGTTTGCGGTAATTTATTGAATTTAGAGTTAATCATTAAAAAAATAAAAACAATATTTTTTGTCACAATCACCGAGTCTGGGAATGTCCATTTTTGCCCAAGTATAGTAACACCTCACTCCTGACATCTTCCGGCAGCCTAGCGCCTCTGACCAGTTATTCCATCACCCTATCTTTTCCCCAAGCAGAACCCATAAATCTTTTCCTTAACCTAATTGACTGTCTATGTGGTTGCCCTGATTCAGAGCCCTTCTTCTCTAAATATCACACATGTAACTGTCCTTTTAGGATGTTGCTGTACTGTTCGTCCTTTTGACATTTTAATCGTACTGCTGTTTTGATTCTTAATATGTTTCAATAATTGTTTTAAATTTTATGAATTGCCCAATACACGTCTCTAGTGGGTTTTTAGATTTTTTCTTGCCTAATGTATGCAAAAAAAACTCTACTGACCCAACTGTGTAATTAAGAGAGTTGTTTATGCTTTTATACCTCTACTACAAATATGTTTTTAACAAGACACAGCCACATGATGTTGAGCCCCGTACCATGAATAAGACCATTTTTTTGTTCTGTTCAGTCAGCATAAACAGTCAACAGATTTGCATATCGGTAGCAAATCAACAGGTATATTGTCTGACAGGCATTTGCTGTTAGACCAGCATAGACGTTATTAGCCATATGACTTCCTGACTTGTGAATCTCCAAGTGATGTTAGGTGCCAGAAAAGCACACACCCAATTTTCAGTCATCTGTATAAAATCCTGCATTTCATATAACTATAATTTCTTTGATCACTTTAAATGTTTGTGTTGCTGTCAATCTGTCTGTCAATCACAGCCAAGATCCCGCCCATTCCTCAAATTTTGTAAGGTGAATTTTCAAATATAATGTGGGTAGAAGTGGCACCTCTATTGTCAGATAGGTGGCATTAGAGACACTAGGGACCGTAGTTAAAATGTTTGCCATGGGCCAGAACAGACAACATCAAATCCTACCTGAAATTGCTATCTAAGGGTAAGGTTATATTCAATAAGATTGTTATTAACATGGGAGGTAATCACACCTGGTTACGATCAGAGGTCTCTAAAATTAGTGTTGCTTTGGTGTGCAAGTTTGCCAAAACAATTTTGGACTCCACCATTTTCTCAGGCTCCTTCCCTGATCCTACCAGTGATGATATTTTTAGCCATGATGACATTTTGTCATTCAACAGCTAGTTGTTTAGGTGGTGTTTTTAAAAAGATGTAATCTATATTGATAATTGGTAAACTTTTGCCAACCTGGTCTGATTTGGAGAAACTGCATCCAACCCAATTTGAAAAGTGCAGCTTTCTTTTAGGAATCTGGCAAAATGTATATTCCCTTTTCTTCTCACAGTTACTTCAGAGCGTTAGCTGGAGGCAAAACAATCTGACAACTGCAGGAAGGCAATAAAAACCACTACTACAGAGGGAGATTTTAACATTCATTCATTCATACACAGGGATTTTAACATTCATGCAGCCATTTAAGGAGAAATCTTAAATGAAGCCATTGCCATGAAGCTATGTTACCCTCGATTGGATTTTTTCAATATACATAGTCCCACACATTTTCATCTTCATACTTTGGACATTGTGCTGACACATGACATTGATTGTGAAGAAATAACAGTATTTCCTCATAATCCTGCCCTATCTGACCAATTTTTAGTAACCTTCAAACTTATTTTAATAGAGTTTTCCTCCTCCAAAGGAAGATTTCACTTTAGCTGATCATTATCAGATATTCAGTAATACACTTAAAAGAAAATATTACTTTTTTTTTTTTTTTTTTATTCCTCTGTACAATACTGCAGAGGGCAAGCATTTAATTTGTTGGTTGGTGATTTTATTGATGGTTTATTTCTTTTCTGCACACTTTAGACAACTTAGCCCCTTTTAAAGAGAGGAGGCTGGCTCATTGGTTTAACCGACTATTGTGTACTTGGAAGCATAATGCCAGGCAACTGCAGAGAAAATGGTGCTTTACATGCATAAAGGAATCCTTTCTAATCAAGAGAAACAGTCTACTGCTGTACAGTATAAAAAAACCTTTGTGAAACAGGAATAATAATAGAGGAGAATAAGTATAATTTTAGATATCTCGTCAATCCAGAAAGTAATACCAAAGGTACTATCTTCATTTAAATATTTAACTGGTATGTTAGATTTAAGGATTCCCTCTAATTTCCACTCCCATTTTAGATATGATTAATCTATTCCTGTTAGAGAGATATGTACCTCCGGCTTTTAAGGGAGCTTTGATTAAACCTTTATCTGTGGTTTCCTTCTTTTGATCTGAACAACTTGGTCAAATAAAGACTTATGCTGTATGTAACCTTCCTTTACTATCTAGAAGTTTTGAGAAATTTGTTGCTAAAAAGTGTGTGAAAACTTACACCATAATGAATTATATTAAGGTTTTAAATCAGGTTTTACAGCTCATATAAGCACTAAAACAGCACTGGTGAAAGTCATTAATGATGTTCTCGTGGCCTCAGATAATTGACTTGTATCTGTCCTTTTCGTATTAGATTTCATTGCTGCATTTGATACAGTCAATCACAATATTCTTTCATAAAATCTTGGACATTCGGTAGGAATTAAAGGAAAACCAGTAGGCTGGATTAAATCTTTGCCTGAGAGATTTTTGCTGATCCAAAATGCTGCAGCTAGAGCTATGATTAAAATTAAAGAAGAGATTATAGTCTTCCTATTTTGGCTTTCCTTTGTTGGTTTCCTCTTGAATCCAGAACAGAATTTAAAATAATTTTTATCACTTTAAACACCCGAAGTAACCAAGCATGTATTTGATTGGGAGTGGCGGTCTAGTGGGTAGGGCATAGAGCAGCTTGGAATCCTGAGGTTCTGTACCTAAGGTTATCTTCTGTTATCTCTATAGTTATGCTACTATAGCCTTAGACTGCTGCAGGGCATTGGGACAAAACTTCATTATTGTTTTTCATTGTATCTCTATCCTTCCGTTCTGCAGTATCTGTAATGGTGCATTCACACCAAACGGTTTTTGGGCGTCTGATTTACAGGCAAAGTCTATGGGGGAGATTCAGCAGTGTGTCCGAGCATCGGGAGCTCAGAAAACTGAACTTTCCTTCTGGACACCAGCGCGTCAACCAATCAGAAAAGCTGAAACATTTTTTGGGGGGAGATAGAAGCTACAATCTACATGTTATCGTTTCTGCAGAGGTATCTGCATATGAAAAAATAAATAATTGCCAAAGGGTAAAACTCCAAAGAAAAAAAAAAAGAAAAAGCTGAGAGAATGGATAATTATGTACAAGGAACAGAGATAATTATTACTGCACTAAAACATTTTTTTAATGACCTATGGTCAAACTTTTTATAAATACCAAAAAATTTACTAAATAAGTTAAATATTTGATTGCATATTCTGGTACTTGTAGTTTTTACGAGAAACCTTAAAAAGTCTTTATATGCACTTCCAGTCTCTATGAATGGCAGCAGGAAATCCCCCAAAGGCTGGCTGCAGCAGAGCTTTCAACAGGGATCTTCATGCTGCCGGCAAGTGGTATGCTGGAGGTCTGGTGCTCCGAACGAGAACTACATATTTTAGTAGGATCACAATCGTGATGAACTGACTGCACAAATAATGTTTTGAAATGTACTTTCTTGCTTTAAAAAATGTATGAACTATTTTTCCAACTGATCAAAGTAAATAAAACCATGCGGTTTTCCAGTTTTATGTACAGAACAGGTAACCAACCGGGGTGCAGAATATTCAGAGCTTTGGCTCAGCTTTAACTGAGTAACTGTTTTTATTCTTTTGAAATAGAAACTGGCACAGACCTTGTCTGCTTGATTGTTTCTTTCCTGTACAGGGCGGCCTGTGGAGCTAGTATACTGTTACCTTTTCTAACAGAAAATATGTTTCTTTTGTATTTCTACTTTTCTCTCCTTGAACCCCCAGTCAACATTGGCAGAAGGCTGTTCACACTGAGTCTGGTTCTGCTGGAGGTTTTCTCCAGTTAAAAGGGAGTTTTTCCTCTCCACTGTCACAGCAGGCATGCTACTGTAGGTATGAGGGATCACTGTAGAGTGAACAATAAAATGCAGGCAAATATCTAATGTTCTTCCAGTAGGAGCGTATCCTGCATCTGATTGACTCTGTGCGATCAGCTGGTTTCTTCTTAGATCAAAAAAGGTTTCACCAACCTGACTGTATGATCTGAATGAATTGTCTGTAAAGCATCTTGAGATGACCTGTGTTGTGAACTGACTCTTTATAAATGAAGTGAAATGAACTGAACTGTAAGTTGCTATGAAAATCTTTATTTTTTTCCATCAAGCTTTATTTGCCTGCAGTATCTAAACACAAATGGAGCTACTCAAGATCTTTTTATTCATCACTGCACTACTCAAAAGCAGAGCAGGGTTAAAATAAAACCTTAACCTCAGCACAGATACCTCTCCTCTCAAAGCTCCCATCCGTTTTTTGATAATTCATAGCAGAAAAGGAGAAGCTAATAAGGCATTACATTGGTTTTTATTAAACATAGCTCCAGGCTCCTTTCCCCATCATCAGAACACATGCACAAATGTAAAAAATAAACAAGATAAATCTGAGTTATGTGAGGAATTTTAAAGATGCTGAGGTTTTCAAGTATTTCATCCCTTTTTTGTTGCTAGAAATAAACAACTCATTCATTTTAACAGCAATTCAGTTTATACAGAAAAAATGTTGCTTTACATATGAACATAAATGGACGAACTGAGACTAGTATCACTTCCATTGAGCTAACGTTTGAAAACATATCAATCATCCAGCACAGAGCAACCACCTTACACATGGTGCCAGACAGAACACAGGAATGTCCAGACATGTATTGGATCAGCACTCTTCACCGGACAGCCAACTATTCAAAGCCCATCTGTTCACTGACAGCTCAGAGACAATAACATTGTGTTGATGACAGCAATGATGCAAATTTGCACAGAAAAGACAGTTTAAAGAGCAGAGTAAAAGATATGTCTCTGCTGTCCTCTAAATCATTCATTACTGTTTCACATTTTGTCGCAGAACCACAAAGAAATTCCTGCGCTGCTTTCAATGATAACGTATAAACATAAGTGTTAGATCCTTTCCAGGGTCCAGATTGGGCCTGAGGAGTAATTCTTAGTGTCTGGCATAGCTGACCCAGACAGTACATGTACCACTGATGGTAAACCTATAAGAAACCGGTATTATTGATGCTGAACTAAAACATTACTCAGAAAAAAAAAAACACAAGATTGTTTTAATGTAACTTTTTAAGCGTGGTCTGTTTGAAATTGGATTTCACATTAGTCAATAGTACAAAGCCTTGCTGATTATTTCAAGAAGATTTTTTGTAATACCTGAAGAGCACTGTAGTTTTTCCAATTTTTCCAGTTTCATAAAAATCAAGTCTGCCTGTGTTATTTCATTTTCAGAATAAATCAACTTGTTCTTTGAAGGTCTCAGAGTTATATTAAAGAACATTAAGAAAAAAACAGCCTCACAAGGACCAGGAACCCAAAAGGTCAGGAAGTTATAATTCATTACAACAGTTAAATTATAAAGTAATGGGTAATAATTTGGCACATTTTTTCTTTGAGCAATTGTTTTGTAGAGTGCTTTATAAAGAATAAAGCAGTATTAGATTGCCTTTTTAATTTAAACTGTCGACTGAAACACAAATCATTTTAGTGTCTCACTACTTATTTTTTAAAATTGTATAACCTTTAGTTTAGGAATGTAGGATCTTGTTTCTTTTTTTAAACACTAACATAACTTAGCAACCTAAATTTGGTTTGGTGTTGTTTTTAGAACACAGGAGGGTAAAGGGCTCATCAACTGTTGCTATTTATTTGATGAGAATCAATACTGTCGACCTGATATTCATCATGTTGTAATGGTTTATTACAAGAATATTTCCTAATCTGTAAATAATTCTGAGAAAACCAAACTCGTGTCTGAGTGCCTTTCTTTACCAGGGTTCTGGTACCAAACCTTTACCAGGGTTTAACAATTGCGCCAAAAGAAGTTCCCTTGGTTGGAGAGTTAGGGTTGGAACAGAGATTTGAACCTCTCTTACCACATTAATCCTTTGTGAATGGGGTTTTCAGTTATGCCAGTGGCCACCAACGAAAACAAATTTTAACTTCTTTTAAAATAATGTTAAGATATATATATATATATATATATATATATATATATATATATATATATATATATATATATATATATATATATATATATATATATATATATATATATATATATATATATATATATATATATATAAATTCCAGGTAAAACATCAGAGGTCTCTGTCCAGAAGAACGCTGTCCTAGGAACAGCTAAGATACTGTGCAGAACCCTCAAACTCCCAGGCCTCCGGTAGAGAACCCGAGCTTGAGGATGACACATACCACCCCACGAGGGGTGAGAAAACATATATTTTATATATATATATATATATATATATATGTACATGTTGCATCTCCCCATAATGTCACATACTGAGGTTTTCACTGCAGCAATAGGTTGTTTAGCATTGACTAAAGTCAGTTGGATAATAAATTCAGCAAACTTGTAATAAATGCTTTTGCAAGTCCTTTGCATAAATAGTGGATAATGTGAAATCTATCAGCAAGTGAAAGCTTGAAGCCTTACTATTTTCCTTTTTTGTCTTATTCTAAGGTAAATATGGCAAAAATAGGTCAGTAAAGACAATAGGCAAAAGCAGCTCCTGGAGTATCAATGAAAACCTCATCCAACCAAATGGGAAAAACACAGATGTGAAAGGTAATTTAACTTTTTCAAGCTGATATTTATCATTAAAATGGAAATAGTAGATGTTTGATGAATTGACAAGTTGGCTCGCTCTATCCACCCTTTGCCCAAACAGGTCAGTCTCAGGCAAGCACCTTTTTTAACCTCTATGATGTATTCTGCTCTTTAAATCCTAGTAAGAGAAAGGATCAAACCAGACAGATGTAAAATCTTAAGCACTCCACTGACACTTGAATTGAGTTCTCTGGTTATTCTGGTTCTATTCTGGCTCCCTGAGAAGAAAAAAACAAGCGCTCATGTTTTAAACTGGCCGCACAAACTTAACAAAATGACTTCATGTTTTACTGAAAAAAGACTACATTTAGTATGTAGAGAAGTTTTTCAATTCTGTTCTTACATAATCATTTCACCTTATGTTCCAGATTCTTGTATAATCTTAATCAGCCTTTACCTGCAGACTGATTGCATGATTTCTGCCT
This sequence comes from Cyprinodon tularosa, assembly GCF_016077235.1. NCBI lineage: Eukaryota > Metazoa > Chordata > Actinopteri > Cyprinodontiformes > Cyprinodontidae > Cyprinodon > Cyprinodon tularosa. The sequence continues at coordinate 477,839 of NW_024039124.1, read as the reverse complement.
GATGTTGTGATTAATCACGCTGATTTGTTTTTACAGATGCTCAGCTCACATGTTATTCCCAGACTTTGAGAACATATTGATTACTTTCCTAAAATCCCCACAGAATAGACCTACATCTCCATGGTCTTCTCTGTGTTACTCCCATCCGTGATGTTGGTTTGTAGTTTTTTGACTGACATGCAGAAATATATGAAGAACAAGTGAATACTAATGTTTTATTTACAAAAAGCAACACAAAACGAGAAGCGGAGAACTGCAGGAAGTCAGTTGAACTTTCTGGTTGGTTGACTGGAGGAAGCAGGAAGGAGTTGGTTGATGACAAGGGAATAATGATTGATTTACTTACTTGAGAGAGGAAGCGGAGCTACGTAGAATGGATCCGTAGAGGTTTGATTCAGCGGGCTTTGCAGACTGTATCCCAGAGGTTTAGGAGAATGTCAGTGAAATCTGAAAGCGTTGGTACTTGCAAGAGTACTGGAGAGCAGGAAGACAGGTGATGAAGACTGAGAACTGCTACACACAGGTAAGACATTTTTCATTAAAGTCGAAGGGAAACGGCTGTTCCAACTGTTGCATTTCTGAATTCACGAATGAATAAAGTTAATTTGATTGGTCGTTTATCAAGAGGGCGGGATTGTTGTGGCGGAAGGTTCGCAAGCAAGTCTGATTGTGGCCGGTTTCTTCGAAACATTGTTGCTTACCAGTTAGCAACTTAGTGCTAGTAGGTTCCCAATGGGAAATTATATTGCGACCAAGTAGCACTAAATTGGTGACTTAGCCATGGCAATGTCAAGGAACGCTATGGACAGCGGAAACATGCAACAGGAGAGGAGTTTTGTGTCTGATGTTGTGGATGAGTCTCCTCCATATCCTTTCAATGGAACGGTCACAGATCTCAGAGTATTAAGTAATAAGTTCTCTTTTCTGTTGCTGTTGGTCAATAAAATTACATTTTAAGATAATTTGAGGTGAGAACAATATACCTTTAAGCATCACTATATGGCCCATTTGCTGATTTAATGTGTAATTTTAAAAAATGTTTGGAGGATCGCGGCAACCATTGGACCTCCGAGGTTAACGGCAGCCAGGTCTAATCCTAGCCCGTCTGCAACAGCCCTCTCTCGGCCTAGCTGTGTGTGAAGGACCGCTGGCTAAGATGGTGATTTTTTTGTTTTATTTGGCAAATTGTTAATTTGATTTGTGTTTATCTGACTGTGTTAATTATTATTCCTCTACTAAATGAAAAAAGTCAATATTCATTATTATCTAGAGACTATTAATAACAGGAGGTGAAAAGCAGCTCCAGACGAGCCGAGCGTGTGCTGACATCAAAAATACGCTTCTGTTCCAATTGACCCATGTTTTTGCTGCGTGCTCCCATTCTCCCCAAGTCCACACTTATCTGTGTTCTTCTCAAGGACATACTTGGCGAGGACAGGAGTCCATACTCGCAATTGAGAATTGAGAAACGGCCAGGATTCACTCTCCAACTATACACCTGTAACTGTCACCACTACTCTGCAAAGATTCTTATTTCAACCGTTGCGTATATTAGCTGCGACATATGAATCAAGATGCTGTGAGCAAAAAAATTTGATTGACAGATGACCGTTGATATGATTGGTCAAATTTAGGTGTTCAGGCTCACATATAACTAACTGGCCTGCATAACATAACATAAAAAAAAACCACAGATAGGATTTTTTTTTTTTAAATAGAATTTTGTTTTTAAATTTGGGACCATATATGACAAAGAGTACATTTACATGCATGTTTACGCCAAATTGATTTTACAATTAAATATGATTTCCCTACGACTTTTTAGAAGAACTGAGGTTCATTAGTTGTCTAGAACATCAACACAGTCCACATTAAAAGAGTTTCACAAGAAGACAAATTTCACCAAGAAGGATATTCCTGGTTTAGGTCTTTGGCTGTAATACTATGAGGGGTGATTGTCTAGCTAAGAGAAATTATCCTTTGCTTCCTTATATACATGCTGGTGATCTTTCTTGAGAATTGTTCTCAGGTCTGGAGCAACACAGGTCTGCCCAACCACAAGCAAAGATCCTTTCTGTGACAGGAAGCTCACTCACACAATTAAAACAGCAAAACACTACAGACCCCAACACCATCTGTTGTGTCTCTCTCCCCCCAAACATCCACATATTTATGGGGTTTTTTGTTGTTGTTGTTTTGGTTTGTTTTTTTGTTTTTAAATCAAGCTTTCTCTTCTGTGTGAAATGATGTCAACCCAAACAAAACATCCCCTTTGTTTCTGCTTCGCCCTTGCTGCCATTTCCCCCAGCATGCTTCTCTGTGTGGCATAAAAACACCCACTGACCTCCTGCTGTGAGGTATATCTTCCCCAAAATTTGGAGCATTTATATAGCTGAAAGGTTGATTTTTTTTCCTCACTGTGAAATGTTTCGAGTTGTGACAGTCATTACAGTACTACACATACCAGAACGCTGCATCAAAGGCCAGCTATAAAAAGCAAATACACTTGTAGGTAAATATTTTTAAATTATTACACCATCATTTACGCCTTATAAATTAAGAAGCACATAGTCTCCTTTACAAACTATGCCTTTTGTTAGATTTCACCTGGATTTTTAACAAAAGGTTCACAGGAAATTAATAATCTTAAAGTTGCTGCTGAAAACATATTTTGCCAATTTGACATTGCGTTTTAAATGGTTCTTTAGAGTGATGAATGGTTAGGAGGATAGGGAGGCCCTAATGGTTCTATAATAGAAATTAAAACCCTTAGCATGTTGCTGTATGGGCAACTTTCAGAGAAAAACGAACTTATAGTGAAATCTAATTTTACTTTATTTTGAACTGTAAGCTCATTTAAAGAGTTAAACAAGCATGAGACAAAGATGAGACCCCTAAAACAAGACATGCTACAGTATTTTTTTTCCAAATTCAGGTCAGACTAAAGTTTCTTGGTCCAACAAAAGTTCTAGTCCTTTATTGACAAGTCAGTGACTCAAGTAATTTAGAAATAATAATAATAATTGAACTTTATTGATCTCACATTGGTGAAATTTAGCTCTCCATTTAACCCATTCCCTTGGGGAGCATTGGGCTGCCAAAGTGCGGTACCCGGGTAGCAGTGTGGGGTTAAGGGTCTTTTGCTCAAAGACCCAGTGGCATTCTGTGGGAGTGGGGCTCGAACTCAGAACCTGAGGATTCCAAGCTCCATGCCCTAACCACTAGCCCACCACTCCCCCAAATAAGTCCAAGTACATTCTGGATGATACATAGTTACTCTAAAATTTCTGTTCATCATCTGCTGTTGTTATTATTATAGGTGATGTGAACACTCCATCTCCATCCATACTCTTCCTTCCTTGATTTCTTGAACTACTATACTGCTACTATCTAAAGGAACTCGTTGATGTCTGCACTCAAACCAAAAACCATATTTCAGACCAGGAGAGAGGCTCAATAAATGCTGTGCCTCTCTCCAACCTGCAGGGATACAACCTCTGACCACAAGATAATTTCCATGGTATTGCCAATTCCATGTAGTTTTTTCAAGCCTAAAGGCAACATCTGTTTTAGACACATCAAAAACATTAAGTCAGCAGTCTTTCAGCATCTCTCCAATATTTTTTATATTGATGCATTGGTATACTACAGTAATGTCAAACTGAGCACACCGCCTTGAGCGGTGCTGTAAGCCTGATGCCTTACTGTCCACAAATTGATCTACCAGGAACAAAAACAAATCTACTTATTTAAATACTGTAGGAAAGGCCACCATTCCAACCTAGTATCATTAGGTACATTCCAATGGATAAAAAAATGTCTCCACTGTTAACCACTTCCTTAGATAAAAGCCCTGTTCACTTACTGTAAAACAAACTAAAACAATGCAACCTTTTCATTAATTTCATGGGGACTTTTTAACTTCCAAAATTGCTTATACAGTATTCACTTTTATTTTTCAAGTACTCCAGAAACCCAGGCTGTTTCCCCAGCATATTTCCCCTCAATCTGTACAGCTTTCATCTAGTTTTATCAGAAGAGGTTTAAAGGACATTATCAAGAGAATGTGACCCTCTCCCCTGTGACCTTGACCTTCTCCCAACTTACCCATTAAAACCCATATCAATGTCATAAGACCTGATCATACTGTTATAAATTGATCCTTCCAATCTAGTCATGTCCCTTTTCTCCTAAAGAAAGTGATTTTTAGACCATTTCTCAAAAACACATGCTCAACCTAAAAGTCTTCCCCAACTACAGGCCCATCTCCAATCCTTACTTTATTTCCAAAGTATTTGAGAAAGCAGTTGTCAGTGATCTCTTTAAAAAAAAAAATCTCTTCTAAAAATTCCAGTCTGGTTTCTATGGTTCTATGTTGTGGCTGTGGAGTTAGTTTTGCTGTGTTGTGGCTTTTGTATTGGGTAACCCTTCAGGGCCAACGTTGGATTTCCCCTTTTGGCTTCTGCCAAAACTCAACCAGGAGCTTACTGTATACTATACTCACCGAGTGTATTCGCGTCACCTATTTTCATTCAACAAGAGTTTATATAATGTTAAATGAGCGTAGTTTATACTACACACATGTTTTTTTACGTCCCACAATTACAGTTTAGTGACCATAAGCACAGCTTTCTGTGCATCAGCCTCCTCTCTTATTGATCTCCTCCTGCATGCTCATCTTAAACAAGTGAAAGATATACACTATATTGCCAAAAGTATTTGCTCACCTGCCTTGACTCACATATGAGCTTAAGTGACATCCCGTTCCTAATCCATAGGGTTCAATATGACATCGGTCCACCCTTTGCAGCTAGAACAGCTTCAACTCTTCTGGGAAGGCTGTCCACAAGGTTTAGGAGTGTGTTTATGGGAATTTTTGACCATTCTTCCAGAAGCGCATTTGTGAGGTTGCACACTGATGTTGGACGAGAAGGCCTGGCTCTCAGTCTCCGCTCTAATTCATCCCAAAGGTGTTCTATCGGGTTGAGGTCAGGACTCTGTGCAGGCCAGTCAAGTTCATCCACACCAGACTCTGTCATCCATGTCTTTATGGACCTTGCTTTGTGCACTGGTGCACAGTCATGTTGGAAGAGGAAGGGGCCAGCTCCAAACTGTTCCCACAAAGTTGGGAGCATGGAATTGTCCAAAATGTCTTGGTATGCTGAAGCATTCAGAGTTCCTTTCACTGGAACTAAGGGGCCAAGCCCAGCTCCTGAAAAACAACCCCACACCATAATCCCCCCTCCACCAAACTTTACACTTGGCACAATGCAGTCAGACAAGTACCGTTCTCCTGGCAACCGCCAAACCCAGACCCGTCCATCAGATTGCCAGATGGAGAAGCGCGATTCGTCACTCCAGAGAACGCATCTCCACTGCTCTAGAGTCCAGTGGCGGCGTGCTTTACACCACCGCATCCGACGCTTTGCATTGCACTTGGTGATGTATGGCTTGGATGCAGCTGCTCGACCATGGAAACCCATTCCATGAAGCTCTCTGCGCACTGTTCTTGAGCTAATCTGAAGGCCACATGAAGTTTGGAGGTCTGTAGTGATTGACTCTGCAGAAAGTTGGCGACCTCTTCGCACTATGCGCGTCAGCATCCGCTGACCCCGCTCCGTCAGTTTACGTGGCCTACCACTTCGTGGCTGAGTTGCTGTCGTTCCCAAACACTTCCATTTTCTTATAATACAGCTGACAGTTGACTGTGGAATATTTAGGAGCGAGGAAATTTCACGACTGGATTTGTTGCACAGGTGGCATCCTATCACAGTTCCACGCTGGAATTCACTGAGCTCCTGAGAGCGACCCATTCTTTCACAAATGTTTGTAAAAACAGTCTGCATGCCTAGGTGCTTGAATTTATACACCTGTGGCCATGGAAGTGATTGGAACACCTGATTCCAATAATTTGGATGGGTGAGCAAATACTTTTGGCAATATAGTGTAGATAAAAAAATGTTAACCTTCTTATGATTGGCCACTTTTCTCCTATCCCAACCCGGTGACGTTAACTTATCTGAGTGGAGCTAATAGAGCTGATTCAGAGCTTGGTGAGTAGCCGTTATACGAATTTGCATAGAAACATCCCATATTAACAAATGCACACCATCTTTCACATTCTGTGTGTATGCCTAGACTGCAGCACATCCAATCAAATTATCTAAATAAAAGAAGCAATACAATTATACTCCCAAGAGTAATCTCTTTATGATTGTATGATTGTATGAACTTCAAAGTACTTTAAAAAAGGATGAAATACAATACGTAAAACATACATCATATATTGGGGACAACCAACCTAATACTTTGTCTGAATTGAAGTTGCAGAGAGAACAGCAGACACTTTTGTTTCACTATGAGGAGATAATTCACGAAAGCTTACCGTACTTTAGCTTATTAGCAATTGCTCAGTTGCACAGATTGCAACTGAAAAATCCTAGTTTTTACTCTGGGTTCGTCCTATATCCAGTAGATGTTGATGTTTTTTTAATGACTCCTTTCTCTTTATTGTTTACCTTTTCTTGATCTCGCAGTTTTTATGATTCTATAAAGGCTTATGTGAAGCATCAGTAACTGCTCCACCTTAGTACCAAATTATTTACTTTTCTCTTGTTCCCATTTTTCTCTGTTTCTTACATAGCTCCCCTCCTCCTTTGACTCAGTTTTGTTTCCCATGATTTTTTGAGTTTTATAGTCTTCTTATTAAATTAAAGGTTTTTGTGTGTTCAGAGATGGGATTCTGCAAACCGTGGTTATAACGATTAATTATGGTATTTAAGATGTTAGTGTCTTTCTGTTCTGTTACACAGGTCTACCCATTAGTCATTATTCTAGCTAGCACAAGTGAGACTCACTGGAACTTTGGACTCTTTGTGTGTGAGAATTCTAGCAGATTAGAAGGTTTCTGAAGTACTTAGATCACGATGTCTGGCTATAATGCACCATATTACGGTATATAACTGTATATAAGAATGGCTATGGCAGGATCAAATCACCACATATTAGGTCATATAGTATTGCATATTTCAATGTATGAGATTCTTCACGATTAAATCTATTTTGTTAAATGTATGGTGAGATTTTTCCTGGTGTTTTATTGTGACTGTTCTTAGAACTGCTATGTACGTTGTGTTTGTATGTGCTGTATAAGTGACCCCTTTTTTAATTATTTATGTTTGTCAATTTTATTGTTTAATAATTGTGTTCCCTCTGTAACTCCTACCCAGAAATAAGCCTTGCATGTTTACATTCCTAGGTTTTCCCATAAATATGCACTGTCCCAATCAAATAATTTTAAAAAGTATTTGATTTATTCCACAAACATTTCCTTTCCTCTCCATTCTTACACTGTCATCAAAGCCTAACGGTATTGAGTTGCTACCATCTGATTGACTGATTTACTGCCTGGGTTATCACCCCCCTGAAATGGTGCACCTAATGAAGTGACTAGTTAGGAGATAGATGGGGAACATGCTGGGTTGTGAAGTTTTTCTGTTCATCTCAGAATATCCACTAATTTACCTCTGCCTCCTGCACAGAGGAGGATCTCTCTAATCCTCTTTTAAAAAGTTTTGTTCCGAATTCATTAAAAATGTTTTTCTTTTTGCCCTTATCAGTTAGAAGATCTTTATTTGTATCAGGGTTTTGATTTTCCTTTGCATGGGGATTCTATCTGTTCCTTGCTGTTTGTTATTCTCTTTTGGTCTTGCCTTCTTCAGTTTTTCCCCTGTTATTCATTTTAAGTTAATCCTTTTTTCTTTCAATAATGTGATGTTTTTTACATCTTCTTGTTAGATCTCTACTTGACAGCTTCCCTTGGTTTTAATTCAGCTCCATTCGTGTTTATCTGTTTTAAACCCTCAGCCAAAGCTAATAGAGAAATAACTCATTCTTGCCCACCTGTGTCACCTTATTTAGCCCATTGCCTGCATTTGCTTCAGTGTCCATTTTAAACTCTCCATTTGTCTCCATGTGCCGCTGGACTCTCTTGTTGGCTTACCTTTTCCCCACCTGGGCCATTGGGCTCCTCTTCCCTGCAGCTGAAGATGAAGATTTATTATAAAAAACCTTCAAGTTTATCCCGCTGCTCCAGAGCTTGTTTATATTTTGGTCCTAGCCACAAGCCATGTAAATCAGAACAAATGTAAATAATTGTTCCACCTCTGACCAAGCACCAACTTTTTATGATACAATAGCTGCCACAGGGGAGAAACAAGGACTGCTTTTCTGCATGATTGCCTTAGTAATTACTGTAAAAGTGACATGACCAACTGTCGTGACAAAATGTTCTCCTTCTGAGCAGCCAAGTCATTGTTACACAGATGTGCTGCCATCAGGGATTGCACTTAGAGCAGAGGCTCAAACCACTTCTGATTCCAGTCACACAGAAGGTGAAAGCCAATTTTGTGCACCGTAAATTAGCCTGAACTTCTCATTTCGTCAGGTGAACGAAAAAGCGCTCAGACGAGTTATGAGTTTGGATTTATTTCAAGCTATTTGGCATTTTGCAAAAAGCATGCAAATGAAAGGTATGCCCAGCTAAGGTTGTTTCATTTTCCAAAGATTTTTAAAGTTCCATTTTCGAGGTTACAACATATAACATCACACATCATCTGATTGCCAATCAAAAATGAGCAAATGTAGAAAATGACCTTTGCAAATGTCCCTCCAACAGCTGAATTGCCTCTTAAACATGAAACAGAAGTTTATTCTGCTGCCTGCCCACACACACCCTGCTGACCAAACATTCGAATAGCACACTGTTAAAAAAGTAAATGGCAATTGTTGTTCTAACACACAATTGTATTGTAATCCGACTCAGAAATATAAATTTGACATCTAACAAATAAATACACGTTTGCCCAACTCAAATTCTCAGAAGTTGGTTTAATAAGGAGTTTTAAATCGCCTATACAAGATTTTGTTGAGTTCCCTCAACTGTAAACTCATGGGCATGTGCACTGCTTATGTTCATGGACACGCCCACTACGGTTACGGGGTTTCCTATCCCTTTCTTCAGGGGCACAGCCTTTTTCCCTCGTGTTTGAGAAGATTGGCGGACATTGTGCTTTTATGCATCTGGAGAACCATGGAGGAACGACCCTGGGACCTTACCAGTTTTCTGAATCTTTTCTTTTCCCGGTGAGTGCTGCAAAGTACAGACAGTTAGCGGCTAGCTCCGTGAGTTAGCATTCCCTTGTGGTGTATTGCCACCGAGTTGAAGCATGAGTTCACATGTTTTTCACGTTCTGATGAAAGCAAAAGCCATGCGCGTGCGTGTTTATAACGCGCATGTGCGCGTGCGTGTTATGCCGCGCATGTGCAGGTGAGTGTTTATAGAGAAAAGAGTGTGCCTGTTATTTTCATTGTACAAATGAAAAGAGACATTAAGTTGAGTGTAATAACTTATGAAATTTCTAAATTGTTTTATGTAGTGCAGTGTTGTTGCACTCAGGCACAGAATATTACAAGATTACAACATTTTACTTTCTTAATCCGATGTGGGTATTTACTGTTTAACTGTAAGTGGTTTTATAATTATTTGCATGTGGATTTTTTGCTTTCATGATTTTATTTGCTTTACAAGAAAAACAGTGACAATAATATTTTATATGTTAACCCTGTAATGCAGCAGTTAATTCGTAATGAGTTAGAAAAGTTACATTACACACTGAAATTTATCATACTTGAAGAGATATAAACTGTACAGTTAAGAACAAGAAGTGAATGGATTTAACTAAGCCCTGTTGTGCTATGCAGGCTGGGTTTTTTGGATACCCTGGATTCTGGATTCTCTCCTTAAATGGAGATGGCGAGCCAACCGTGTGAACATCTGGATTTGGAGTGAAGAGAAGGATTTGGACTGAAGAGGACTTTCTTTTCTTGCATTCATCGTCCTGTCGGAGTGGTAGGACAAAAAAGAAAAACTCAGAGATAAAAAGGGAAAACCTTTTTCTATTTCCGTTGGGAAACAAGACATTTTATTTCATTTTATTTTTTTAAAGGGTGCACCCAATTTAAAGAGACTACAATTGAAAAAACAAACTCAAGGCCGTCCAAATTTGTAAAACTGTTATTTTTTCATACATGTTAATACACTTACTTCACAAAAAATTACCTGTGTGTTTTCCTCTTACTAAATCGGTGTCTTACTGTTTTTTTCCCTCATCATCACTCCCTCTTACGAATCTAGAACATTCTGGTCCAGCGTCAGGTTACTTTGATCTGTGCAGTTAAGATTATGTTGTTGAACATGGTTTTATACTGTATCTATTGATACAATGTTTGACTTGAAGCAATAAAAATGTTGTATTAACATCATCTTTTGTGTGTTGAATGATTGGTAGTGAAGACGATTGGTAGGACTAAAAAAACTGAGTTGATAGAACTCAACTTGCAGATAACACTACAAAATCTGAGTTTGTAGAACTCAAAATCTATATGTCAAACTCATAAAACAAAGTTGATAGAACTCAGAACTTAAAGGTGAAACTCAAAAACCTAAGTTGGCAGAACTCAAAAATCTTTGTAATCTCAACCACAGTGAATTTAAGTAATGAAAACTCAAAAAACCAAATGCATCACGTTGCCTAGAAAATTTAAGTTCTGTCAACCTCTATTTTTTTTCAGTGCATGAAGGCAAACCGTCTGCATTCCTGCAGCCCTCTGGGGTCTGCTAAAAGAGGACTGTGAGGCCTTCTCAGAGCAAATGCTGCTTTTTTGACATGAACATTCCTAACCGCCAAGTGGGTTTCATTTGAAAGATACTCTGACTATAAATAAATACAGTAAAGCTTAAACACCAAAATATTCAGCATATGGCTTACATTTAGAGGTATTAAATGGAAAAATGTTGTGTTTTTGAAAGAAAGCTGAACTCAAATGATGGATGCTTTGGATTATGGATAAAAGCAGAGTCTGTCAGCCTCCTCCACATGTCACTCAATGGTTTTATGCTTCATACACTGAAAACCAAAAAAAAAAAAAAAAAAAAAACACTGAGGGCCGGATCTATCAAAGGTTTGCGTGTATTAAAACGTGAGCTATTTCACTGCGCACGCTAAAAAATGTACAAACTGATCTATCAACAGCGTGCTAAAAGCATTTGGTCTTTAAAACGTGCTAAATAGCGCCTCTGATCCATTTAGTACTTTTTCTGCAATGAATATGCAATATGGGGCGTTTACACGCTAAAGTGCGTCTTGTGGGAGGAGAACATGTAAATATATTAATTTAGCACTCGCAAAGTGATTTATCAAACTTGAACGCAATTTTGCTAACGGTATCTGACTATATATTTAACACGTTTCAAAAGAAGGTGCAAATGGTCTGTATGCGTAATTGCGCACACATGGCAGCAGTTATTGTCGCAAGAAGGAGACATGGAAATAAAGCAAGGAGACGCAGAGAACGCATTTTTTCACTCCGTGTGAATATTTTTGCAATGAACGAGGAAACGATCATCAAAACATATCGTTTATCCAGCATTGCCATTTTGGAGCTGTTGGGGGAACTCCGAATGGATTTGGAGCCAGCCGCAAGGAGGACCCACGCAATACCAGATATCACAAAACTCCTTGCAACATTGCACTTTTTTGCATCTGGGTCATTCCAGCGTACGGTTGGAGCGAGAGCTGGGATCTCCCAATCTCGTTTTTTCAGAAGTGCTGTCCGACGGGGTCGGGGTTCTCCCCCTGCGCCCGTGGAGCAACGTGCCAAATGCTGCGGGGATCTCATCCACAGTCACAGGCCAATACAAAACACCTGTTTTTTTTTTGTTTTTTTTTACTGCAGCACATACCACCTTAGGGAATAAAGGTTGCCAATTTATAAATATATATATATATATATATATTTACTTATTTTTTTTTTGTTGGGGGTCACTGTAATATTTAAATTTCTTAATGCACTAGTTTGTACAGACTACAAACTACTTTGCCGCAAACCACAAAACGCGCAAAACCATCATTTAAATAGGGCGTCTCCAACAGTTTTGCACCTTCCACCAGTTACGCAATCACTCTTGTTAAATCACCCGCAAACCATGGTTCAGCCCCTCGCGCAAAATTCCAGTTTGCGAGCGCAAATTACTGCACGCAAAATTGGATCTTGATAAATCCGGCCCTGAGAGAATAATGGGCTCAGTTCAGTTTGAAAACTCTCCCAGTGAAACATCAGGTAAGCTTTTCAGATAAGTTTCTTAAAAGCTCAAATTATCTTTTGACACTGCATCAAACTGAGGAACCCTGACAGTGAAAAGAAGAAAGGTTTCTGAAAGCCTATTTATGTAGTTTCAACACATTTTAGAATGTCTCTATTACCAATGATTCTGGATTTCAGTGTTTGAAATTTATATGATCATTGTGATTGTTTGTCTCTTAAGAGTCTTGAAAAATAAATATTTTGTTGAAAAAGGCAGTTAGCTGTCAGCTACATTTTATTAGCAGGAAAAGAATTTTCCATTTTATTTTCCATTTTATATATCCAATTAATTCAGTCTTTAATGGACCAAACTACTTTGTAATTTGACATAGAGACTGTTTCAAGTTATTTTTTTTTCTTTTCAGAGTAGCAGTACATCAAGTATTTTTATTAATGTAAGATTTTATTTTTTCATTTTAGGCTCCTTAGGTCGTTTAAAATCATATTTTGCTTGAAAAGCAAAATAGCATACATCTTTACCGGTTTGTGTTTGTTTTTTAAACAAGAACCAATCCTTTTATATAGAGCCAATTCATTTAATCTGGGCATTTAAGGTCAATTTCATGCAGACAGACCGGTTAAAAAGTTGTTTTTTCTAACAGCCCCAGCAGATTGTATCTCACTTACAGAAATCATTCCTCCTGGACGAGCATTTTTGGGTGCCCTTTGCAATCTACATGTAGCAATAACTCTCCTTTAATTGGAAGAAACCTCCTGCAGAACCAGGCTCAGTGTTAACAGCCTTCTACCACGACTGACTGGAGGTTTGAGCAGACAGAGCAGAGACACTAAAGGAACACAGATGCACTGATCCAGAAGTACTTTCTTTGTGAGATAATAGTAAAAGGTAAGTAATCGCTTCTATAGCGTTGAAGCACCTACAGTCATTAGATCAGAATCAGACATACTTTAATGATCCCAGAGGGAACTTACAGTTTTAGTACAATCCGTTCTTTAAAAGCTACCTTTGAGCCAGAAAATAGCAATTTTTATGAGATATACAGGGTGCAAAAGCTTAAAATATGAGCATAGACCTATGTTATAGCCTCAGATTTATCAAACTGACTCAAATCTATACATACAACTCAGTTTGTTGTTTAAATTGATCTTTAACGAGCTGCACCATACTGTAATTAGAATGCAACTTGTAGCCATGAGGTTTGACTTACTCTTCAATAAAAAAAAAAAAAAAAAAAACTGTTCTAGTGTAAAAGAAAAAGCAATTGCTTCTCAGTGATGGTCTGTAATTGCATTTTGGACCTTGACCCTTTTTGCAGCACCAATGGTCAGTTTGCTTTTAAAAAAAATTCTAAAGAGATTTTGTTCATTATTGATTGATGTTTTTGTTTTTACACAAATGCAGATAAGTTTTAATGAATTTTGAGACTTTACTGCAAAATGTTTAGAACAGATTGTGAGGATTGTGTTCTCTCTAAGGTTAGACCGCTTGTTGTCAAAATATTTTCTCTTTAAATGACTTCCCATTTTTAATTAAAATTTGCTCACCCATGAAAAAAGATGTTAAAGATTATAAAAATGTCTTGTCTTTGTAAGGGTTTAATCACTGATATTTTGGTTAGAGTTTTCTGTCAAATTATCACAGAGTTTCTCACAATTTGGTTTACGAAACATACAATTCTAATTTAATTCTAATTATAGTTTAGCTAACAATGTTTCTTTAAATGCTGTTTTTAATTATCTCTTTAAGTCTTTTTCACCTTATAAAACTCAATGGACACTAGATGGTCTTTTCTCTGAAAATTATTTATAAATAAACTTATAATTTCTACAAGTTATTTGTCAGAAGCTTTAAGTCTCGTCTGTTTTTTTTGCCTGCCTAAGCCTGCAGTCCAAACCAGGCAGGAATCAACATAGAAAAACACAGCGGCAGAGCGTGTCCACTGATGAGCATTAATTATTAGTTTTTAACACACATTGGGGGCTTTCTGTTTTAGTAGGGTGAGAGAACAGATCATTGGACTTCAGCTGTGGGTAGTTTTATCAGAATCCATACAGATCAAAAAAGAAATGGGTTCCATAGCTTTACTTGAAAAATATTTTTTGAACTTGAACACACTTTGGGTCTATATCAGGGATAAAACACTACCAACCTTCATCACTTTTTCTTCTGTCTTAGATTGGTGAACAACCTGGGAGACCTGGGTCTCCTCTCCATCTGCTGCTGGATCATGAACCTCCTGACAAACGGGTGACTTTAGGATCCCACCTGTCCTCAGCACTGAGCACCAGTATTGTGTGCTCATGACTGTACCTTCACCACACGACCAATTCTATCATAAAGTTAGCTGATGATACTACAGTGGTGGTGGTCATCCCTGGAAGAGGTGAGACAGTGAACGTCTGTCTGTCTGGTGCACCACCAACAACCTCCATTTGAAGACCTTCAGAGTCAAAGGAATGGATTAATGAGTTCAGGAGGTATAAACCAGGTAGAGATGGTGCCACGTTTTAGGTTCCTGTGCACCTACATCAATGAAGACCTCACCTTGAAAGCCAACTCTACCCGGAAAACTGAACTCTTGGTGTCCTTCTACCTGCTGTGTTAAGCCATGGCATCTCACTGTGGTTTTCCAGCTGCACTGTGGCAGAAAGGAAGCAGTTCCATATGGTCATAAACACTGCCCAGACTGATTGACTGCTGTTTTCTTGCTGTGGAGAACATCTACAGGACCCACTACCTCTGGGGAACCTACAGCATCATCAGGGTCCCCTACCATCCTGGACATGTCCTGTTTGGACTCCTTCCCTCAGTAGATGCCTTTCAGGGAATAAAGTCAAGAACTAACAGACTAACAGTTTCTACCCAAGAGCTGTTGTTACTCTGAACAACACATTTTCATTTAGACCCTAATAATCATGTATCTATTTGTTTGTGTGTAATAATTTCATCTTATTGTTTTTTTTTTTTTTTTTTTGCACTGCTTTTAAATGTTGCTATTTTTTTTGTCATGGTGCTTTTGTGCACCATGACAATAAAAGTAATACTGATTCTAATTGTGACCTCAGAGACACTTAAGAGGTAACTATCTATTATTGGTGCCTAAAACATACCTGAATGATAAATTAAAGTTATTAAATATGAAATTCTGACTTAGAAACATAAATAGAAAATCAGAAACCAAAAATATGTATCTTTTGGGAAAGTTTACACTTAGCCCCCTTACCATAAGCTCTGCATTCGAACACCCTCTGAGCTAAGGTTATTTTTGAATCAGCAAGATTGTAAATACAATGCTTTCTTGTCTGTTAAATGGCCAACCCGTCTACCTCATTCCCCACGTATTTGTTTACAACCAACTGAAGTAAACTAAGATAAAGTACAGAGTTGGATTTTTAATGAGTGCAGCACCAGAGAATTGTGAGAAATATGCGGACCTGTTATGCATGTCATATTCATATTCAAGCTCGTTCAAATGTGGACAGAATTATGCAATGGAGGCCCACCAACAGAGTAAACCCTTCCTTATCTGAGGTCTGTCTAATTATTTCAGGCAACATCAATACTTACTATTGTTTGCACCGTGGGCAAGGATATTATAATTCCCCTGTAGCAATTTATAGACCAGGTCTCTGCATTATACAAAAATAACTCTGCTACAAATAAAGGAAATTGGATTTTCTTCCTAGGATTTAAACTAAGGATAGTGGATTCCTCAAAGAGATAAAACATGGATTCCATTATCCTTTTGCTTTCAAGGACAATCACTCGAGAACTGACTCTTTCTTGCTACTTATCTCTTAAAGTTGGGATATTTCATTATATATATATATATATATATATATATATATATATATATATATATATAAAGAGAAAAGAAGTCATATTTTTAATTTTAGAGTACCTTTCAGTACCTCATGACCGTGTTAAACAAAATCTTCAGCAGTAGTTTCGACTCTGCTTTCAGTGGTTTCCCAAAGTTTTACCCTCCTGCTGACAAACCACCTGGGAGAATTATCCACTTAGAATATTGGATACCTTGACTTCCCTGCTTTTGTAGTGGAAGCCCATTTTTTTCTGTAATTGCAATTTAACAACTGAGAATCCTTGTGGTTAATCTAAAGAAATCTTTGACATTGCCTTTTGATAGTGTTATTTAATGCATGAGTAACATGAAATAATCTAAGTAAGTTTGGACCTGTTTTTTTACTTCATATAATTAGTCTTTAAAGACATTTGCCAGAAGTATATTGTGTTTGTAAAATTAAATATTGCTATTAAGCAATAATGGAAGATAAAAAACGAAATTACAGGAGTTTATACAACAAAGCTTTTTTTGTCTGTCAACTGAGTGTAAATAGATCATTTATAACACGAAAAGGAGCATGAATTAACATTATAGGGTGGGAGGATTGGCAGTAAGCAGAATGTTCTTGGGTAATTAGTTTGATTATATAGACATTTAAGTAGATAAGCAGTTGTTGGAGATTTTGGAGAAGATACTAAAGCTTTTATCTGCGATAGCGATATTTTCCTTGAAAATGCAGAGCTGAAAAAAGATTACACAAAGGGAGTTGGAGTTGCAACCATACCTCTCTTGTTTTCAGAGTTGTTAACTTTAGTCTACCAGTTCAGGTCAGGCTTTAACTCATAAAACAGTGGCATCCAATTACTGGCAAAGATGTTCAAAAATCACTGAAAGTTGTGCTGATATAATCCAACATCTCATTTAAACTTGATTAAGTAGGGTAAAATATAATCGTTATATTCGTTTTTCATGTAAATTATATCTGACACAACAATAGGCACCTCTCCTGTTTGTTATCAGTGAGAGCTCTTTTCACAAATGGAGAAACTCAGAGAGCAGTGTTGAATGGTACAAAATGACGATGTTCGGTTTCATGTCATGCCTTCAACATTAGAGGTTTCTAAGTCTGGTCGTCAATTATCACCACCCTGCATGTATTAGATGGATCTCAGCTTCACCCCAACTGATTTAAATAATTGCATGACCTACTTGATAGCTCAAGAACTGCAGAAGCCTGTTCATTCATTGCTTTAAACCACATCACATCAATGATTGGCAAAGGTTTTCAATAAAATATGTTCAACGAAAAAAAGTGTTTCTAACGCCAGTTCTGTTTGTGACAGAGTTTCTCATAATCATAGAGTCGGGCTTGAAAGTAAGCCAACTACCATCATAAAATCCTCAGCAGCATGAAGGGTTTCTTGTCAAAGCAAAAAATGTTCCAGGTTTTCTCACAGTTTTCATTGAAAAAAAAAATCAGTCAGGCAGCTACAAGTTCAAAGTGTTGTCCTCAGAGTCCTTTAATACTGTGCTGGCTTACTTCTTGTAAACAGTAAAAATTCAAATCTTGATAGGTGCAACAGACTGGCGACCTGTCCAGGGTGTACCCCGCCTTTCACCTATAGACTGCCAGAGATATGCCCCGGCCCCACCACGACCCTGATGGAATAAGCCGGACGAGATGGATGGATGGATGGATGGATGGATGGATGGATGGATGGATGGATGGATGGATGGATGGATGGATGGATGTTATCTATTTTAAGCAAATATATGCTTTCGGATTTAAATTGTTCAGAAAAAACAGCCTTTTACCCTCCTCGTTAATGATTTAATTTCAAAGGCCATAAAAATGTCAAATTACCTCTCTCTACATATTGTTGTAATAACTGTCAGATTTTTAGGGAATTGTTTCAGTTTGCTAAATTTCTGTATACCCTCCCATGGCTATCAGCATGCTCTCATAAATCCCTTTTATCTCACTATGCACATCACCTTATAACCTGCAGGCAGCTCTGCAAATAGTAGGCAAGGTTGAATGTCAGCCTTAATAAGCAAGAAATAGATTTCATTTTACATAATGCCAGCAAAACTTGGGAACAATTTTACTTACAAACCTCAAATCTGTCAAAGATCTTTTTTTTTTTTTTACTATATATAGTTAGATAGATGAGGAGAAAGATGAGTTGAAAATAATTAGCCATGGTCCTAAGAATTTATGGTAATTAGGGAAGCACTTAGAAATATCTGCTGTTGTGTCAAGTGGTCAAATTAAGTGTGGAAGTTCATCACATATGTCAATTCGTTTAGGGAAAAAAAAAGTTGGGTTGGGATTTGGCTTTGCTGTAAAGAGTAGGGATACTTTAGACTTAGACAACATTTATTGTCATTTTGTATACACAACGAAATTTCTTTTTGTATAATTTATTATTTCCATTTTCTATAAGTGCAGCAGTGAGCAAATGTAAACGTTGTGGGAGAATAAACATGGTGCAAAAAAACACATTGGTATGGTCAGTTTGATGGAGACTCTGTGACATGATTTACAGTTTATCCAACATGCAGCAGTCTGATGGCAGTGGGGAAGAAGCTGATTTGGAATCTGCTGGACCTGCATCGAATGCTTTGAAGTCTCTTCCCAGAGGGCAGCAGGGAGAACAGTCCATGGTGGGGGTGTGAGGGGTCACTGATAATAGTACAGGCTTGGGACATGCAGCGCTGGGATAAAAGGTCTTTTATGGAGGGAAGAGGAGCCCCGATCATCTTCACTGCTGTTCTCACCTTCTTAAAATCTGAGGCGCCGCAGCCTCCACACCACATAGTGAGACAACTGGTCAGAACGCTCTCTATGGTGCTTTTGTAGAAGAACGTGAGGATGGGTGGGGGCAGGTGGGCTCTCTTCATCCTCCACAGGAAGTACATATGCTTTTGTGGCCTTTTGACCAGTGAGGTGGTGTTTACAGTCCAGGTGAGGTTGTCTGTGATGTGCACCCTCAGGAATATGGTGCTGCTGACAAACTTTAGGGCCAAAAATTCAGCTGATGCACAGAATCAAAAGGTTTACAGTCTTTATTTTTAAACAGGAGTAGCATATGGCAGCCTTGATGCAACTTTGACACAGGATCACAGGAAAAGTGTGCAGATCTGAAGCAAAGAGATATCAGTCAGTGAGTCAGAAATTGCACAATCTTTAGGTCAGGATTGACAAAGCTGTCAGGGTTATTCCAGATTGGAAGGAGGGAAAATGCATGACCAATTGAGGTTTAGGATGTTTGAATAGCAACCTGTAAAACTTGCAGGTGTGTGAAAGAACTCAGGTGTTTAACTCTGAAGAGAAACAGAGCTGGTGTTGGGGAAGCGTGGTCCAAATACAGTCCAGGTTTAGCTCTAAGTGGGTCCACTGTTTCACAAAGTCAATAATCTGGCAGGAAGAGGTATCAAAGCCCTTCAAATTAGAGTTTGTAAGAATAACCAGGCATAGGCAAAAACACGGTCATTAACTCAACAACCTGGCTTGACTTGACAAAGTTTGATTCTGTTTACATGGAGGTTGAGATAATATATGTGTAAACCCATTCACACCATGACAGAATGGAGATTAGTATTGGTGAGATGAAGTTATATATAGCAGGTTTGTTATACTGTGCCATCAAGTGGACAATAAATGAAAAACAGCCACAGCAATCATACTGACGTGACCTTGGTGTTTAAAGCATTGAAAAGCACCAAACTGAATGGATAAATGAATAATAGTCATGATGCCAATACCTAAATTCTGAATACAGTATGTTCTTTATTTTACACTTAGCAGATCAAAACAATAAGAGGAGCTTGTAACCTTGCTAGGGACAACCATTTATTTACATTCACTTAAGAATAACAGCTTCTCTCTCAATTCTTGAGATAATTTTACCCAATTTAGAGAATACACTGTCACCAGGCAAATATAAAATAAAGTTGTCTAAAAAAATGGAAAAGCAGGTTTTTACAACTAGGGATAAATGATCTTGGTCTATCAGGAAAAGGAAGCGGAAACAGATTGCTTACAACCTCTCATTACACTCAGAAGGCAATGGGAGGGTCAGTAGCATTGTGCTGTCCCTTATATTTTGAATCAAACTGGTGATGCAGTGCAGGAATTACTCTCAATACATTTGGATTGTGAGGCTTCAAACATCCTATATATCATAAATACAAGCTACAATACGTCCTCCACTAAAATCTCTGTGCTGTGCTTTAAAGGCTTGTCACAGAGGGACACAAGACTAATTAAAATATTCATGCAGGGACAGGTGAACATGGCTGACAAATAGAATAGCCACTGTGAAGTGAGATATTGAAAACAAGTGATAGAAACAGGCAAGTAGGCATGACATGAACACAATAGAAACATGAATCATGACATTTAGTATAACATCTATGACTGACTTGGGTTTTGCTGTCATTAAAAGCTTACATGTGCCTGAGCATAAAAAGGACACAAAAATCAGGTTTTCTTTCTGTTTTTGTTTTTTTATTTTTTATGCCAGGGCCTAAAATAATTTCTAAAACTACTGTAGAAGACTTTAAAGCTACAGTGTGTAATAATTACAGGGATATACAGTCAGAAATGTAATATATTATACATAACTATGTTATTTATCATCATCTACGAGCTCAGCCTCTTAACCTTAATATTTGCGTTGCCTTAGAATTCGTTATTTATAATTACATAGGAGCGGGTCTCGCAGCCATGGAGGCAGACATCTTTGCGCTACGGCAGCGCAGAGCCAACAAACTAGCGATTGCGAGATCGCCCATTACGCTCGAAAGTAACTACGGCAAGTTGAGAGAGATGAACTGAGACGGTACTGAACACACAGACTAATGAAATACTATCTCTAAAATTATCTATGTAAACAAACCTCATCACTTGAGAAGGTAGATGATGCGGACGTCGTGGAAGACATTTTGTCCCGTAACGCTTGCTGTACTGTTGGGGGGCAGAAGCGGTGGGGGGGAGATGTTCATGTTGCTGCGGTCTGCAGTCTGGACATTAGATGTCGCAGAAAATTACACACTTTATTATTATCACCGTTTATTGTTTATTCTTAATGCACCTTTTTCCTCCTTGTTTGCACCTTCTTTGACTTCTATGCCAATATGTGACAAGTGAATTTCTCCGCTGTGAGATCAATAAAGCTCATCTAATCTAATCTAATCTAATCTAATCTAATCTAATCTACTTTGTGGGAAAGTTAGATGCTAGAAGGTCTCTTTTGTTTTGTTGCAAAGTTAAGTCAAATCTATTCAGTCCAGCTCAGAAATTAAATGTCCATTTTGTACAGTGAGCTTAAACAGCTTAACACTTTGCTACCTCTGATGCGTGCCTATGTCTTCCCATGCTTTATTTGGATATAAATATCTCTTTAGGCAACCGCTCTCAGTAATACAGATGAATAAGATGATACACATAAGTCTACTTACTGATGTGCCAAACATCAGACAGCCTGATGCCAATTAGGAAATGAGGCCAAGCATCCTTCTCATAAAAGAAGGCATAAAGAGCATAGAAAATGGAAACATGTCATAGTTTCAGTTGTGCCGTTACTGTCCTGATGTTAGGCATTTACCTTCCAAGAACAACAAACCAACATACACAGGTCAGAATTGATTCATACCTTGGAATTGGATCTTCAATCATTTTACTGTTTCATTGTATTGTTCTGAAAAAAGAGAGGCAAAAAGACAAGAATATGTCCTTTAAAGAAGTAAAAATATATGATGGTGAAGCATATTTATCCCATGGTGTTTACAGAGATAAAACATTTGTAATTAAAAAGAAGAAGAGAAAAAAAAAGAAAAAAGAAAGGAAAAAAAGAGGGAGAACATTTGATTGCCTATTGATACTCATTATATTATTACTATATACCTATAGTGAATTTGTTTTGTAGAGATGTTTGTATTTTGAACAAATAGTTACGGTATGGTTTGGCTAGTGTTTATCGGGTGAGAAACTGAAACATTTGGGAATCTCTGCTATAGGGTCAAGATCCAAGTGTCATGATGGGTTCACAGAAGGAGACCCAGTTATGCAGAACACCACTGACGGACACAAGGATGAAAAGTTGAACAGTTTATTAAAGCACAAAACACACAGAATGTACTGATTCTGGTTCGGGCCTGGGAACTGGTTCACCGGAGTCTGCGTGAGAGACAGCACAGCTAGTGACTGCTGACAGGGTTTGATTTCCACTGGTTCACTGATTGTACCTTGAGGGTTCTTCAGGTTAAACTTGGGAGAGTCACTGTTGGTTCTGGAGAAGGGTTTGTCAGCAGAGTCCGTTTGCTGCTTCAGCGTCTCACGTCTTAGCTTGAACAGACCTTGGCTTAGATTTCCCAGCTCTAGTCCTGAGCTGCTTGGGGGTTCTCTGTGAATCTTCAGGGTTTGGCTCAGAGGGTCGGCTCGGCAGGTTAGCTCTTCCAGAGATCTCACAGAGGAGGCACGGGTTTCCTGGAAAACAGAGACAGTAGTTAGAATCCAGACTGGATTCAAAGTCATTGAGATACACTGAGGATCTAGGCTTTAGCGCTGACCAACTGGAACAACACTGCGGCGTTGAGGCAAGGTCTGAAGACAGCTTATATAGTGGATCCTCTGATGATCTTTGACGAGCTGCAGCTGTGCAGGAGGCTCCCTCAGAGGATCCACGGCGGACTCTGCTGGAGAAAGATGGGAATTTCTCCAGCTCCCAAACACCAAGAACAGACACTTCACCGGTTGTTTGTGATCAGATTATGTAAGCAACCATTTAAGTAATTTCCATTTCTCTGCAGCCAGACCCCTGGATTAAGATACTGCATTATTTGGGAATTATTTGGACTATTTTTTAGATTTCCATTTGGTTTTTTTATTGAGTCAGATTTAGAATGTTCTTGGGATCCTTGGAATTCATTGGCAGATTATGAGCATGCTTGCATTAACTTATCAGTTTGTTCTGTTCTGCATGTTTTCCATCAAGATAAATTATCGACTGTGGTTTGTTTTATTGCTTCCAGTCCGCATGAATACAATTAAAGAAGGATCGGATGATATCACAGGACATTACTCAACCACAAGATAGCTTTTTTATTATAGCTGGAACATGTAAAGGAACAAACCTCAAAAATGTTCCACATTACCAAACTGGAGTGCCAACATGTCTGTCTGTTATATAACAGCTTAGAAAGATTATTTATTTAAATTGCTGTTTAGAAAGTTCAAGGTAATCAATTATAGAGACACTGTTTCTTTATAACATTCTAATGGTTAATGTTTAGGGGGCTAAGACTCCCCTTCTAATGTTTAGGGGGAGTGTTGGCCTAGTGGTTAGAGCAGTGTGCTTGTGCTCTGAGAAGGTTGCAAGTAGCCGCTTCAATCCCCACAGCCTGAACTCTGGGTTCCTGATCAAGACCCTTAACCCAACACTGTTCCCTGGGGGCCATACAATGGCAGCCCACTGCTCCCCAAGGGGATGGGTTAAATGCAGAAAGTGCAGAGAGATTTATTATTATGATTAATGGACAAACTATTTTTTAAACCAGATACATATAACTTTAGGCAAAAAAATAAATAAATAAATAAATAAAACAGATCTCAAATAAAGATTAGGATTATTAAGAAAAAGTGGTATCAAAAGAAAAATACTTGTCTCCTTTCTAAATAATGTACTTTACTCAACCACAGTTTTTCAAAAGGTTACATCTCATATTAAATTAATATAGCATATATTGAGTAACATTTGATGAATAGAAAGGAACTGTTTCTTTAACCCAAACTTGTTGGGCCTCCGGGGTTTTACTGTTAGTGAGCTTCCTGTCACAGAGAAGATCTTTGCTGGTAGTTTGGCCGACCCATGTTGCTGCACATCTAAGAACATTTCTTTATCAAGATGACCAGCCTGTATATAAGAAGGCAAAGGATCATCTCTCTTTGCTAGATGATTACCCTGATGGTATTATAGACAAAGACCTAAACCAGGATAATCCTTCTTGTTGAAATTTGACTTCTCTTTAATGTGAATAAAACTGTGTTGTTGTTCCAGACAACCAGTGAACCTCAGTTCCTCTCCAAGTACCAACTCTGTCAGATCTTACTCACATTCTCCTGGACCTCTGGGGTTCAGTCTACAAAGCCCGCTGAATCAAACCCCTACAGATCCATGCTACGTTCCCTTTATCTCTCAAGTAAGCAAATCAATCAGTTTTCATTAACCAACCAGTCTTCTTTCTCCCCTCACGCCAGAATGTTCCTGCAGTCCTCTGCTTCCAGATTTTTCTTTATTTTTATAAACAAACGTTACAATTAATTCGTTCTCTGTGTGATTCTACATGTCGGTCAAAAAAACTACAAACCAACATGTCATAACTGAAAAACGTGATTTTAAAAAAAAACTATTATTCAATGTGCAGTTATTGACACAATATAGTCAGTGATACTCTTGGCCTAAACACCCATCCTACTGCATATAACATATTTTTCAACAATTTTTGTTAAACCGGTTTATATATTGACTTAGTATGAGCACATGAAATCCCTTTTATTAATCTACCCCGTGTGCTGAAACTCTTTTTGGTTGTCCAAGATGTAGTACAGAGTATTTTTTTCCTTATTTCCTTCTTTTAAATAACCCCATCTGTTGCAGAACAGTTTTCTGTGACAGATGGAACCCAATATTTTTTTTTGGTGTAAAAGCTAACAGTGGACATTAGAAAAGGAATATATTTTCACTTAATCTTTAAAGCAGATGGAGCTAAACACTTATTTGACGTCATTGTTCTCTAACTGCTGTCAGCGCTAACAGCATAAGGGAAGAAGAAAGGCAAAAGTCATTAATGGATTGGCTGCAACAAACTAACATCCTCTGCATGTTCTTGGACATGGAAAAATTCTTCTCTGCTATTGTATTTACTGAGTTTTACTATCTCCTAGTTATTTTGAAATTATATCTGAGAAAGAATTGGTACTAGATAAGACCGATAGAGAGAGCATACTCGGCAAACATTTCTTCTATGATTTAGAAAACAGCAACAAGCTACTACTTATTCAAATGCAAAACTGCAAAAGTTCACTTGGCGAACACACTGATTCATTGAGGATCTTCAGTTTGAGTAAGACTGAAAACTACTCTTATACTGAACCTCCCATTACATTAGTCTTACACTAGTGGGAGGATTAATCGTATAATCAGAACAGTTTCTTTTAAACAATATACCACATTTTTATGTCTTATAAAAGACTCCAATTTGTCAGAAAGAGGTCTCAATTGATTCAGCTAATTGTTAAAACTATTCATCATTTTCAACATTGATTAAAGCTTATATTTTAGAGGTCAAATAGTTCCTGAAAAAAAAAGGGGTTTATTACAGTCAATACAGTCAATTGGTCGATGTATTACTGAATAAAAGGGAAAATGCAAAACGGAGCAGCAGGAAAATTAATAAATGCTTGCTGGACTTTTTCATTTTCTGTTTACAAGATAATGAGTAAAACTATCAGGCAGGACAGCTTGACCTAGTTTCAGCTCCACATGGGGGCAAACTAATTTACTTATTTTACTGTTTGGGAACAGTCTGTTGCTATATCCAGCAGGCACAAACAGTTAGATCAAGCTCATGTAAGGATGTGATGTTACTCATCACAAAAAATAGGAAGTAAAAAAACACTTACTGGCTGCAGGAGTCATGTTTGAGCCATGGCTCAAATATTCATAAACAGGAAATTTAATCAGCCAAGAGTTCACACACTGATGGAAGAGGACAACATCATCTTAAATGGAGTCACTGAAGCAAAAGATGTACTTGAAATTGTTATTAATCAAAATCCTCAAATAGCTAACGAAAATGTTCTCCCTTTCTTTTAGAAGAAGGAAACAGAAAATATAAAAGGAGAATTTAAAATGGGAGGGAAAGAAGGATAAGATAGTACATAATACCATCCTACTTGCCTCTTCACCCGCAGAAAGAAAGAACAAACAAAAGACAAATAAAACAGTGCGACCAACAAAAATGCATAGGAATGTCAACATGCAGGACAAAGACCTTATAGGGAAACCCCCATTAAGGCTCTGACCTCCCTGTCCTTTACTTTCCTCTGCACCGATGGCCCTACCATGAGTTTAAATGTACAGATAAAAACTCACTGCTGTAGCCTTAAACTTGGATTTACAGGAAAAAGGTCTTATGTGCATGGAAAAATAGATGTTCAAAAACAAAAGAGAGCCATGAAACTAATCATATGCATCAGTATTTAGAAACGATTCCAACTTCTATATTCAAATCAATATGTTCTAGTTTGCTATTTATTGATGATGAATAATAGATGAATAATTGATGATCATTAATAGAGGAGAATAAGAATAATCCTAGATTTCTTTTTAATACAGTTGCCAAACTCACCCAGAGCCATAGCTCTGTTGAACCGTCCATTCCACCTGCTCTTAGCAGCAATGACTTTATGGGATTCTTTATAAATAAGATTGATCTTATTAAAAATAAGATCATAAGCACTCCTCTATCCGCGATTGTACCTGAGGTAGTCGTGGAATCTGAACTGGGTTTAGACTGCTTTGATCCAGTTGAACTCTCTGAATTAGCAAAATTATTGTCTTCATCTAAGCCTTCAACTTGTACGTTAGATCCAGTTCCAACCAGGTTATTTAAGGAGGTATTCCCTTTGATCTCCTCCTCCATTTTAGATGTGATTAATCTATCTCTGTTACAGGGATATGTACCTAAAGCTTTTAAGGTTGCTGTAATTAAACCTCTGCTTAAGAAACCGTCTCTTGACCCAGATGACTTGGTCAATTATAGACCTATATCCAATCTTCCTTTCTTATCCAAAATTCTTGAGAAAGTAGTTGCCAAACAAGTTTGCGATCACTTCCACCATAATGAACTTTTTGAAGAGTTTCAGTCTGGCTTTAGAGCTCATCATAGCACTGAAACAGCTCTGGTGAAAGTCACTAATGATATTCTCATGGCCTCAGATAATGGACTTGTATCTGTGCTCGTCCTGTTGGATCTTAGTGCTGCATTTGATACAGTTGACCATAATATTCTTTTAGAAAGACTTGAATATTTTGTTGGAATTAAAGGAACAGCACTAGACTGGTTTAAATCTTATCTATCTGATCGAATTCAGTTTGTTCATGTTAATGATAGATCTTCAACACGCTCAAAGGTTACCTGTGGAGTACCACAGGGATCAGTGCTAGGACCAATTCTCTTTACTTTATACATGCTCCCAATTGGTAGAATTATTAGACAGCATGGGATTAATTTCCACTGTTATGCTGATGATACCCAGCTATATCTGTCTATAAATCCAGATGAAGCTAACCCATTACATAGATTACAGGCATGTCTTGAAGACATAAAAACCTGGATGACTCTTAACTTTCTGCTTCTGAATGCAGACAAAACAGAAGTTATAGTCTTTGGACCAGAGTCTCTGAAAAAGAAACTGATTAGCCAGTCACTTCATTTGGATGGGATTAAACTGATTTCAGATAATAAAGTAAAAAATCTTGGTGTTGTTTTTGATCAGGACCTGTCATTTAAATCCCACATCAAAGAGGTTTCTAGAATTTCCTTCTTTCATCTGAGGAACATTGCAAAAATTAGAAATATCCTGTCCAGGGGTGATGCTGAGAAACTAGTCCATGCATTTGTTACTTCAAGGCTGGACTATTGTAATTCTTTACTATCAGGAAGTCCACAAACTGTAGTTAAAAGCCTTCAGCTGATCCAAAATGCTGCAGCCAGAGTTCTAATGAAAATTAAAAAGAGAGATCATATCTCGCCTATCCTGGCTTCTCTTCATTGGCTTCCTGTTAAATCAAGAATAGAATTTAAAATCCTCCTTCTCACATATAAAGCCTTAAATGGCCAAGCTCCATCTTATATCAGAGATCTGATTGTTCCTTATGTTCCTAACAGAGCACTTCGCTCTCAATCTGCAGGTTTACTAGTGGTTCCTAGAATTTCTAAAAGTAGAATGGGAGGCAGATCTTTTAGTTATCAGGCTCCTCTCCTGTGGAACCAACTACCAGTTTTAGTCCGTGAGGCAGACACCCTGTCTACTTTTAAGGCTAGGCTTAAAACTTTCCTTTTTGATAAAGCTTATAGTTAGAGTGGCTCAGGTTATCCTGAGCTATCTCTATAGTTATGCTGCTATAGGCTTAGACTTTTGGAGGACATAGGGCCCCCCATTTCATCATTCTGCTTCATTCTCTCTCTGTTCTCCTATTCTGCAGAATCTGTTAGTTCAATCTCTAACCTTCTGCTCTCTCTGCTTTTCCTCAGAGTAGCTTTGCCTCGTCTGTTCCTGTTTGGCTGTGACGTCATCCTGGAAAGAAACATCAGCTGTGCTGCTTCTATCAACACCCTTGTTTATAGATGTTGGAGATCGGCCTGTTTTCCAGTGTGGTCCTGTTTCTCTGACCGTGACTGAGTGGATGTGCTTTCTTCGTCCTCTGGCATGGGAGCTGCCTTGGAGCTCGTCTGCCTGGCTGTGTGTTTCCTGGACGGGGCCGCCTTTTACAGCTGCTTTTTGTATCTCTGCTTCTGTCTCCTTGAACCCCAGTCGGCCTCGGCAGATGGCCGCTCACACTGAGCCTGGTTCTGCTGGAGGTTTCTTCCTGTTAAAAGGGAGTTTTTCCTCTCCACTGTCGCTACAAGCATGCTTAGTGTGGGGGATTGTATTTGAGTCAATGAGTCAATGCAATCAACTGGTTTTCCTTAGATAGAAAACTTTGTATCAATTTGATCTGGTTGAACTGTAAAGTGCCTTGAGATGACATGTGTTGTGAATTTGGCGCTATATAAATAAACTGAATTGAATTGAATTGAATCAAAAGATTTCTTATAACGAAAGTATCGCACAGAGTTGTTCAATAGATTAAATACATGACCTTCCCAAAAGGTCTAATTTACCTAATTGCTGTGAGTCACACTTGTGTTTTGTCTCAAAACTAGTTGGCTAAAATATTTCACTGTGTGTTGGTGTTTATAATTGAGTTTGCTGGTGGTGTTGGTTTTGTGATTTCTAAAAATCCCTTGAATAACGCCGATTATGACTGAACAAAACAAGCTTCTTGAATAGCCATTTAAAAGACCTGTCTAAAGTTGCAATAACAGTGTGTAGATTATGTTAATAGATGGGTCCATGCAATGAAACCACTATGACTCATTCTGCTAATTCAACAGAAGAGTAAACAAACACCAAGCTACAATTATTCTTCTTTCTATTTAGGAGTCAGTGTTTATTATAGAAAAAATAAAACTTGTGCTTCCAAACCTTGCTTCATAAACTTCCTTGCTTGTTGAAAATGGGTTCTCCTTAGATTGACAGCATTATTATTCAGGTGCATTGATAAAAGCTCAGAATATTAGTTGTTCTGCCATACACACAAAATTGTGCCATATAGTGAGGAGGGTTGTTACAAAAAGACAAATTACACCCATGACATTTTTAAACATGGACATGATTTCAGTAGGACAGTACAGTTTCTGAAAATCAAACTAAATTGTAAATGCTTAAAGGACTTTTTAAAGGGCTTTTTCTATTAATATGGCAGCTATCTTCTGTGATACCGATTGGAAATTTCTGAAAAACTCACTTTCCAGTATTCAATGGCAGTCAGTTTATTATTTAATTATTCACTAGCTACCATTAGTATTTTTTTATAATGCTTGTTAGCATTTTCATTTACTTATTTTTGTGTTATTCTGTTGTATTGTGTTATTATGAATCCCCAGGTTTTCAACAAGACATGAGAATTACAGAATCTGCTAGAACCTTCAAAGAATTAGCAGCTGCTTTTATTTTCCTCATATTAAATCATTACTACAGTATATGTCTTACATGATGATAATATGCAGCAAAGCCGGTTTTCAAAGCCTTCACTTACAGTTAAAAACCAGAACATTTGTTGACCTCTTTGAGATGATAAAGGCCTATATTTTTAATATTTTAAAGACAGAATGTAAGAAATGAAGCATAAAAAAAGCATTTAAGGGTACTTATTTCCTTATGGTTCAGTGTTGTGTTAAATTTGAGAAAAAGTGGTCTTATTTTAACTGCTTGTGTTTGTCCTCATTAGTGAGCAGATATAAAGGCATGTGGCCTGCTGCCTGAGGCTGCCAACATTAAAAGACAGAAAATCATTATAAATATTTAAATAAAAATGTACGTACTAAGGGAGGGGATATGAAAAAGTAAAACGAGGGAGAGAAACTTGACTTTTTGTGAAAACAACAACCAAAATGTAGGAGGGATTTCACAGCTGCATGCAATTAAAATTTTAGAGGTCCTTAGAACCCAAAATGTTATTACAATGTTTAAACGGAGCTTTTTCTTTGTAAAAATTAACCACAAAAAGGGTAATCAGTCTTTAAAGATCACAAAGACACAGTATCTACAATATATTTCAGAAAACAACTTCAGCTAGACGTGATCAATGTTTTCAACCAGTTATGAATGGATGAATAGGAATAGGAATTTATTTTAAGACAATTTCAGTCAGACAGCACAAAATGAATCAACTAAATAAACACAAAAGAGACAAGTGCCTGAACATAAAAGAAACAAAACCCTCCACCAAATAAATCTGTCAGTTTATATAGCTAGAGAACTGACATAGATGAATGTAAATTGTCTAAAAACGGGTATGAAGAAGTTAAACATATTATTCATACCCCCTCTGAGCGGCCACCCTGCTTATGGAGAGAGCATTGTCTGTTTTGGCTTTTTTTATTATCTGCACCCTCAGCTCGTGGCCTGGCTGTGACAGATTTATTACTTTTATTTTGACACCATTTATTCTCTGAACAAGTGTGTGTGACTGTGCTTGTGGACATTCCGCTCGGGGCGCAACCGCGCAAACCTCCGGGGCGATGTCCCTCTCCTCGTGGACCGGCTCTGGGATGGGCAACGGTGGCGTGGGGTGCGCACAAACAAGCCAAAACGGTGGGCCTGCGCAACGGGGAACAGCAGGCTGCACCAACTGAGGAACTGGCGGCTGTCAGGCCGCTCTCTTTTTCTTCCTCGCCTGTGGGACCGAGCTCGCGGCGGCTGTGGGCGGCGGCGGCGGAGCGGTCGGGGAGGCAGGTTTTCCCCGCCAGCCGGCTCCACGCTCCTTCCTGATCGGAGGGGGCGGACCTGGCGGTGGTGGCCGCCTCGGTATTTTAAAACGCGGCGGCTGGGAGGCTGCTTGCGCAAAGGTTTTGCGCTGCACTGGAGGTGAAGGCGCTGGGGCTTTCCGAGGGAGACAAAGTTTGAGGGCCTCGTTGTCCTTTTTCTTTGCCTCGCATCTTTGCTGCATTGTGGCCAATGCAGAGCCGAAGATGCCTTCAGGGACGATCGGCATATCCAGGATGTCATCCCGCTCCCTGTCTGTCAGGTTAGCGAGACTGAGCCATCGCGCTCGCTCCTGGACGACGAGGGTTGCCATCACCTTCCCCGTGGCCTGGACCGAGACATGTTGGATACGGAGAGACAAATCTGCAATGACCACCATCTCCTCCCACGTGTCCGGATCTTGCTCCTCAGCGGACACGCCAAACAACTCCGCTTGGTAGGCAGTGAGGATGGATAGGGCGCTGAGGGCTCTGGCCGAGAGGGCTGCTGCTTTGTATGCCCTTTCGGTCAGCGCAGACTGAAACCGATCGGGCTTAGCTGGCAGCGTCGGGTGCCTGGGGGAAGCCGCAGACTGCTGGCTCGCGCTGCCTGGGCAGAGGTGCGCAGCCACCGGGACTTCCACCGGAGGCATGGAGAGGAGGCCGTGGGCGTCCATCGCCTCGCAATCGAGGGATGCTGCGCCCGAAATAGGGCTCCTGTTGCTGTATGGGCAGTTAGCCCATGTTTTGGAGAGCTCAGTCAGCAACTCGGGGAAGACAGGAAGAAGCTGCTTCACCGCATTTCGCGCCAGGGGAAGCCGTTTGCCTTCGTAGCGGGACCGGGTGGGCTCCGCTATTGCGACCGGCCAGGGGATCTCCAGCTTCTCTGCCGCGCGTTTGCACATCTCGAGCAGGTCCACATGGAGGGAGGGAGCTGGTGAGCTCGCTCCCCTGTCTTCCTTGGCGGAAGGGCTCAGCGGTTTCGGCTTCTCAGGCTGCGCTGGGGCCATGAAGGTGTCATCCTCTTCCTCGTCCTCTGATATGAGGAACGAGGTGTCGTCATCCTCCTCCATGGGGCTGACTTCCAGCACGTCTTCCTCGGGAAACGGGGGGGGCATGGAGCTGCTCGCACTGGGCACCCCAGTCGTAGTCAGTCTCCGGAGCTTCCCCAGCTGTGTCCACGTCCTCCTCCGCGGCTGCACCTTTGGCGGCGGTGGGGAGGAATGGATCACGGTCCGAGATGCTAACCTGGCGGGCTAGCCTGCGTCTGAGGCTCTTAACTGTGAACACTTTGCAGTGCCCACAGGAGCCGGGAATCTCGAGGGCCAACCTGGCGTGGTCGACTCCCAGACAGGTACTGCACACCGGGTGGGTGTCTTTCCCTGAAAATGTTATTCCCGCAGCCACAAAGACGGTAGTCTCCCCTGGCGTGGGGTTTTTTGACGATTGCCATTTTCCGACGAGCTGGAGTGCTGGTAGGGAAAGGAACCGTAGCTAGCTGGCGTGCTAGCGTGGCGGGGTCGAGAAAGTAGCTGGTGTGCTAAAGGCTCGTCCTACTCGAGCGTCCGCTGAGGGGAGCCGAGAGGGATTCCGCCGTGAAGAGAACGGAAAGAATACCGGTCCGGTCTGGAGTGAGCGGACAAGGCAGAAGCCAGAGCACAGTGCTAGCGTCCGGCGACGGAAACTAGCAAGGTCCGTCTGTGGGCAGTTAAGCTAGCAAGGCTCCGACGTGAGATAAGCTCTCAGGTGAGAAGAGATTTTGAATTGGAGTGCCGTGATCCGCACACGCTTTAGTAGTCGGAGCTACGGGGCGTGGCGAAAGACGGGCACTTTCACCGGCCAATCAGGATTGGCAGATTGAGATAAACGCTTCTATCAGGGCTGCAGGAGGCTGCATCCCATAGTGAGACACCGAGTGAATATTATGAAAAAGAACTGCTCTTTCACACCTGAGGTATTTCTGCATCCTTTGATTTTGAGTTAGGAGAGAAAAGTTGTAAAAGTTTTAAATAAAATATCGATTGCTGGCATAAAAAAATAAACTTTTAAGCCCCCCCAAAAAACAACTTAAATAAAAAAAAAAACAAGAGAGCTGGAGCCTCTGCTTCATGAACTGATGGATTATTTCCAATAAATCTTCAATGAATCTCCAAAATCATACTTAGTTTAATGACAAATTGAAAGTGCCTAAATCTCAGGTCAGATCGCTTCAGACCTATAGTCTGCTTAACCATTAAACAACACACTCTTTAGGATTACTTCACACCACAACTTTATTCATTGTAAAATGACAAAGTAGATATACTGTTGGTTTAAAGTTTATTAATAACAGAACAAATAAATCATTTAGTCTTTTTAGGTTGTCAATCATTTAAGTACTCAGAATCTTTAACGGCATAGAATTGGGATCTTGAGAGGGTTTATTTAGAGATTCTTCTCCAGTCAAGGAGGACAAAGGAGGAACA
This sequence comes from Cyprinodon tularosa, assembly GCF_016077235.1. Lineage (NCBI taxonomy): Eukaryota > Metazoa > Chordata > Actinopteri > Cyprinodontiformes > Cyprinodontidae > Cyprinodon > Cyprinodon tularosa. The sequence continues at coordinate 444,265 of NW_024039124.1, read as the reverse complement.
TACTGAGGAGAATGAAATTAATGCTATAATAAAGCCAGATGAAAACTGGTAATATTTTCATATAACTGGTTAAATGTTGTAAAAACTAATACCTAAAAAGAATTTTATTTGAAAATATATGTAAGCAGTTACTCACTCTACAGTGTTCCGATATTTTTAACAAAAATACAAGAGAAACCACCTACGGAGCCTGGAGGGAGATTGTGACAGAAAATAAATGCTGCATTTGGGATATGGCCTGTTTTTAGTGATTCACTAATGCCTGCTTTTAGAGTCTGTCTCACAATAGTCAGGGTTGAAGAGTAGTGATCTGTCACCCTGATACTGAATAGCCATTTACAGAGCTAAAATATAGAGATATGCAGCTTTGGAAACTAAAAAACACTCTGGGTTTGATTTTGAATTTTACATCTATGGAGACACCACACATATTTACGGTACAATGTTGTAAAAAAAAATAAATGGGTTTATTTGAATCTTGATTTCTTCATGTGCCATCTCAGGACAAAGCCTTGCTTAACTTCACCACATCCACCCTTTCTGTATACTTTCCAGTAAAGATAGTCTTCAGATCAGGTTTCTGTGAACAAAGTGCCTAAAGAGTTAATTTAGAATAATTTCTCTCATCAGATTTCAGGAGTGGACCCAACATTTTTTAATCTTTCACAACCAGTTACTAGGTTTAGGGAGGAGTTACATTTTCCACATGGAGTAACAAATGAGCAAAAAAGAATGCGGAAGGAGGCATATTTTTTTACAGCACTATGTGGACACACTGCCAAAGAGGATTCTTGAAGTGTTGTTCACCTGTTTTACTTTAAATTAGTCTGCAATAAAATATATTGCTGTGGAAGGTGTTACTTAAAGCCTGTGTGTACAAAATTGCTCAGAAGCAGGAAGAATCTGCTTGTACAGCACAGCAAATCCATCAAGAACATTGAGAGCAACCAAATCTTCAGTTGAGACATCTCTAAGGGAGTAGACTGTGCTACTGGTTTCAGCAGTATAGAAAAGCTTTCATGCAAATGGAAGACAAAGATTGATTATCAAAAGATCCTCTCCAGGGAATGGAAAGAAACCCCCTAACAACGTTCAATCAGCCCTCTGCAGGAGGAATGCATTTTTCATAGAGTCCAAAATAGAGGACACAGCACAGAGTTCACCAGAAGGTGCAATCTATTCACTCACATTAAGACCCAAAAGGTCAGATTAACCTTTCCAAAAAACATGACAAGAAGTCTGAGGTATGAATAAAATAATAGCATAATTTAATATGTGGATAAAATTTTAAACTGCAGTAGAATTACAACAGAATGTTGAAAAAGCTTGTATTTCAACAATTCCACATGTAAGCTTCAACTCAAGCTTTTTTATTAACCTCTAATGAAACTATTTAATGAACAAATCTGCAAATAATGTTTAAAAATGTTTAAAATAAATAAATAATATATATATATATATATATATATATATATATATATATATATATATATATAAACCTTGGCAGGCAGGTTAATAACTGAGCATGACCTCACTTCTCACTGTTCACTAATGTTTACTACTGATGTGAGAGAGAACAGTACTAGATGGGGATTACTGACAGTTTGGGAAGTTTAGCTGTCTGCTCAGATACAGACAGCAGAAATAGAAAAGACTTTAAGGTTCAAAGCAAATCTGCCAAAAGAATCTCTGAAAAGGGCTTTGTCATATTTTTTAAGCTTTCTCTAAAACTGCTTCTACTTAATTACAAATTAAAGCTTCGCGTTCCCATTTTCACTTACCGTTGGTGAGTCTGACATGGTGGATAAATTGCCAATTTTCTTTTGGAAAGTAAGTTTGTATGAGCGATGAGAACAGCAACTTTTAAAAGGAGCGTGCACAAGGAGAAATTGGCTCTTGCACGCTCAGACAAGCCTTTAATAGCCATTCCCTCTTTGGAGCGGGTAGGTCTTTTCAAAAATGAACGAAAATCCTCCACTATACCTTTAATAGCACATTTGGTTTTAAAATGTTTTTTAAATGTTTTCTCTGAAAAACAAAAATGAGAAAAAAGCTATTTTTGATGAGGATTTTGGGACTTATGTTATGCAATATTGTTAATGCCTATGATAGTGGGTTTTTGTTAAATAAACAATCTTGTCTTTCCTTTTTAAAAAACGCTGCTTTTATAATAAATTAAAACTAGCTGAGACATTTAAAAAAAAAAAGTAAAAGACACACCTAACATTTACATTAAATTATTCTGTTTTTAAGATGTATCCATTTCACAAAACTCCTGAAAATGGTGCATACATCTACTTTTTTTTTAGCACAAATCTCTTCAATAGTTAAATCCCTTTTGTTTGCGTCGTGTTCTCTCTAACTATTTCCCGTCAATTCATATGCAGATTTTTACACTTCGAAGTCACCTTTTCCCCTCTGTTTGATTGTCTTCCTCTTGTTACCCAGCAAGCCTATTCAACAGTGGCAGTTTTTTACATGTCAGCAACAGAAACAGGGTAAAAGGTTTGCTCCCTGGGGACATAGTTAGTGAACCTTCTCACAATGCCACATCTATGTTTTAAAAAATGTCAGCTGGAATTTCTCCTATTTGCATGGGGATTTTTCATTTCCCAGTCCTCTATCTGTTGTGGTCACAAAAAAGGTCACCCCGGGGTGCACGTCATCATTCTGGCATAGCTTTGGTGTTAGACGTCACAAGTCTTTGTTTTCTGCGGTTTTGTGTCTTATGACAAACCGTGTGAAAGCAAAGGGTCCTTTTTTTGTATGTGAGTTTTGTTGGAACTGGAATTCTTTTAAAAGTACAAACTCTTCTAACTTAGACTCCCTGAAATAGCTATGCTTGATGTCACTAAGCAAAATTATACTGATTGGAGTCACATCCAGAAGCTATGTATTCATTTCTCTGTGCCTAGACAGTGGTTGCCTGGATCAGACTATAATTAAAGACTTGTGAAAAACAGACCATCAACATAAAGTATATGGTTTTCTTTTAAATAGAGAATTAAATTGAAAACAAAAACACAATTTAACATTATTTGCAGATTTGTTCATTAAATAGTTTCATTAGAGGTTAATAAAGAGGCTTGAGTTGAGGCTTACATGTTGAACTGTTGAAATAAAAGTAATAGGTGCAAAAAAAACATGTTCCAGGTTCAGGATCGATTAAACTAAACCAAGGAAAGAGGAAATGCAAGGGCTGGAGCATGAGGAGGGAACAGTGAACTTAACAGAGATAGTCCCAACAGAACAAGATTCAAAACATGCTATAATAAGTATGAAAAAAAAAAAAAACGACCAGTGTTTTGTAAGGGTATTTATATGCATCTTGAACTTTTTAAATCAAAAATACAAAGTATTTCATAATGATTTTGTCATAAGGTTTGGGAACCTGGTTTCTGTGGCATCTTTTATTTTGCTGTTTTATTCTGTATTTATTTATAATCAACTACCTGGTTCTTTTTGTGTTCTATCCTTTCTCCCATGCATTTTGTTTCTAATCCAGCACCTCCTCTTTATTCAATAATCAACCCTCCCTCATATCACAGTCCGCTCTCCTACAATCATCGTCCTACGTCCTATTCCTTCAAGGCTGTTTCCTTTTTTTCCTTATTTGGTAGATATATATATATAAAGAAAGAGAAATGTGGGTTGTGAGTGTACAGTATATAGTACTTTTTTTCACAGCAGAGGAGGAATAGAAAAAGAGAAAACCTTTGTTTTACAAATAATACTCTGTAGTGCAACCTTAAGGTAAGAGTCTAGGCAGCTGATGATTGGGATGTGAAGTATGTGGTTGTCAGAGATTTTAGTTGCTCTTTCCCTGAATAGAAAATGATTACGACCAGAATTAGAATTTTTGGCACATACCTTACCATGATGAACCATGGTGGAGACCCTGCTTGCTGTTTTTTTTTTTTTTTACCATCAGTACTGACAAGAACGTGAGGAAGATTTGAGGAGTATTATTGCAAAAGTTAAAATAGAAAGATAAACGTTTCTTGCTTTTTAAATCAGCTGTATTTTGCCATGTTTCATACTGTGTGTTCCTGTCTTAGTCAGTTTTCCTTCTTAGTCAGTTCTTATTCATTTTTGCACATCTCAGGTGTTGCTGCTATTTTTTCCACATATCCATTACTGTAAAAATGTCCACACCAGTATATTGATTATTCATTCTCCAGATGCAGAGAATTTATCTTGTAAAAACACTGTACATTGCAGAATTTAATTTGTTTCTGTTATTTGTGTACACTTTTTAAGGTCCACATCTGTAGGACTAATTTTGCTATAATCATATGCTGCTGTAACACCACAGTTTCACAATTGTGGGACAATAAAAGGATTTTCTATTCTATCCTATTCTTTGTAAAATTTCAGTGTAAAAAAGGTTGACATACATTATCATGGGAATTGTATAACCATGATACTTTGTAAGATTTATGAGTGAAAGGAGCAACAATGTGTCATTAAGCTAATTTAATAGGATCAGTTTAAACACACAATAGGCCTAAATCAGCAGAAAAACTGGACTTTTACTTTTTCTGCTGGGCGAAAGTCTGGTTGCCTCTGATTTAAGCCTGTTTTGTGGTAGCCAAGACCTGTGTGACTGATTATTTTCACTGGCAAAACAGTTAAATTCTGCTGCAGTCAAAAGATGATCACAAAGTGCCTGAATTACTCTGACATCACGAAAAAGCAAAGTGAGCTCCACATCAACTGTAGAGACATCTGTTGCATGTTAGACAAAAATAATTACAAAGCTATGAAGAAATTGAAACAGTATGGATTAGTTGTTCTCACTACTGAGAAAAACCTTCTTTATATTATGACCCAAGAACACACTGGTGATCTACAACAAGTGTGAAAAATATACTCCAATTATTTTCTATTAAGTAATCCACACTGGCAGTTTCTGGTTGCTCCGAGCATGACTTCTATTAATCATTTTAAACCTGTCCTTTTCAGAAATGTCAAAACCTCTTATTAAGCTATCTACCACAGAAAAATCTCAGCACACCTAACCACGACTCATTCAGTGTATGTCAAAGGTGAACATTTAAATGTCTCTACCCCTATAGGTTTGTAAAGTTAAATCTGAATTAACCTCAACATGTCTTGAGTAATATCCTTTGAACACCACAAACTGGGTTAAATTGGAAGGCAACCAGACTTTTGCTGTTGTTTTGAAGATGTTTCAACACCTATCCGGGGATGAATCAGATTTACTGAAGTTTTATAAACCTTAAAAGAAAGAGAGTTTTCTAAGCATTTGTTTCTGTCACCGTAGTAACATTCTCCTCAGAGCTAACCTAGTCGGTAGCAGGTTTTCTTCAGAGTTTCCTCGGTCTCCGCTCTCCTTACAGCCAATTAATCTGTTTTATTTTCTGATTTTAGTCAAAAACGTTTTTTTAGTTTTGTGCATAAAAAAAGAAAAAAAATCGTTAGACATTAGACACATTAGCTTTTAAAAACAAACTTTCCTTGTCCAGTATATGAAGAACAAATGACATCATTTTTAGATTATACATAAATATATTAATTAATTCCGTGGGGGAAACGGTATTACTTTAGGGTTAGGATTAGGGTTAATTCAGTGATAACAGCCTACAGAATCTACTGGCACAATCTCAAGCCATTCTATGGCACTGATTAATGTATTCCTCATATCTGAAAAAAATATTTTTTCTTTGTTTTAATGACCATCTCAAACAAAATTTCATTTTCCACATCTAGAATAGACATTATGGATGTCTAGAAATTCATTTCAAGTTTTCATGTTCCTAATATATATATTAGGAACATGAAAACTTGAAATGAATTTGTTTATATACAGGTCATCATTTGTTTTATTTTGATTATGAAGAAATATATTTCAGATATCATAAATACATATTCAGTCAAGCTGATGAACGTCAAAAGGGCCACTTAAAATGTGTAAACATTTCTAGAAATATTCTTTCTTTTAATTACTTACACATTAAGTTGAGGAACAATCTTCTCCTTCACCATCTTCATCTCATTGAATCAGTGCTTCACTGGTAATTGCTTTTCATAATTGTTGCGCACATGCTAAACTCTGAGTGGACCTGCTTAGAGTTGATTAAACTAATTCATAGCTCCCACTGTGAAACAGAAATTTCAGAGTTCCCAACTTTAAGCTTGATAAGTTTAGAGTTGCAGATTTGAATCTGAGTTTGTTAAACCTGCTTCAGGAAACGGACCCCAAAGTTTGGGACTGATACCTTCGTTGTGATACCTTCATCCAATACATTAATTTGGACTCACATCACCCACTGCAACATAAACATTCTGTGTTTAAAACTATGACTTACTATTCCCCAATACAGAGGACAAACAAAAGGAACAAAAACAAGTTAGGAAATCACTCGAAGCATGTGGTTATCCAAACTGAGCATTTGTTAAGTTGGCCAAAGAACTAGCAGGAAGAACAACACTGTTGAGAACACACAGGAGAAAACCAAGAGACCCAAAACCATTGTAATTTCATTATGTTTCAGGTATTTCTGTGAAACCCAGAATGATTTTCTCCAAACACAAAATACAGGTGGATATTCAAACTTAAAACAGACTCAGACAAAAACTGTTTCATCCTAAAGACAGAACACCCAAACTTAAATTGAGTGGCATGTATCCAATCCAGCGCAGTGAGGACTGTACAACCCCCTAGGTACCCAAACAATTACTTCATAAACGCATTGGCACAGCATAGGAGAGCCAGCAGCTCTGGGCAAGATTCAGCTGTACACTTGCATCGCAAAGACAAACACACACCATTGAAGAGTGAATAGATGGTTTAAAAAGGGGTCAAGGAACCCATCTTTGTGAAAAAAGAAAAACTTTGACTAAACAGAATGGGAGGATTTCTGTTTCATCTTCTAAGCATTTACAATTCAGTCATGGAACTTATTCTCAAGAAGTTACATAAGCACTCCCATTAGGATTCAAAAGACCAATCACAGCCCATACACAACCAAGGGCTCCAACAATGCAGAAGAACAAGGGGTGGCTATTTGATTTGAATCCGACTTGGAACGTTTGCAGGTGGATGAACCTCCATGCTGCTTAAATAGATCAGCGTTCCAACTAGAGTTTGCTCTGGAGTGAGCCAATAGAATAGACAAAGACTCCTGGATAGGTGTCAAAACATCTTAAAAAAAACTGAACGAAAGTTAAGTTGCCTTCCAGTTTAAGCCTGGTTAGGTTTGCCATGACCCAGATGACTGAGAATTTACACAGGCATATCCCTTGAAGACATGAAACCAAAAGAAGATGTTTTTTTGCAGCCAAACACAGCTCTTCAACACAAACATCTCTTTACTAACTACTAAGCATGGTGGTGAAGGAGTGATAACTTGGGCTTGTTTTGTTAACACCTTGCGCTCATTGTATCATGAACTGCTTGTTGTATCAAGGTGTTCTGGAATCAAATATAGGCAATGTGTCCAACAGCTGAAGCCTGGATTAAAATCGCTGATCTACGGAAAAATCATTCAAAGTCAGCCCTAAATATACAGCAAAATGGAAGTAGAAAAAACACTGTGTGTTCCCATGGCCTGGTCAGAGATCCAACTCCACATGACTATAATTCTCTGCAGAGACCTCAAGAGAGTTATAGAGATAATTTCTGCAAGACTCAACAAACTGAAGCAACGTACGTGACGTACGAGAAATACATTTTCAGAGATTGTCATACTGAAAATATGACTAAGTTATTCCTGTTAAAGATGGCTCAAGAAACTAGGCCAATTCTTGGAGAATACTTGATTATTCTCGGAAATGTTGCTTTTGCATCTGCAGAAAATGTCTGTTTGGTAAAACAAAATTTCCACCTGATAATTGAAAAGGAAGCTGGAACAAAAAAAATATTTTCATGTAACCTCTTGAGTAAAATATTTTATTCTGAAATCCGATTTAGCCTCCCAGGCCTGCTTTTAATTTGCCTTATGATTCACTGCCAGTTGTAACAGCAACATATTTGTCTTGATCTGTGCTTGTGAGGAGGACCAGATGTTGGCCTGGGAGGCCAGAAGAAGGAAGTAAGAGGGGCTGTGTCTCTGCAGTAGGTCAAGGATGAACAGGATGTTGACAAACCAAGAAACACTGACTCCTTTAAAAAGAGTAGCTTGGCTCACAGCTGCCGTTATATCTAAGCTATTTCCCTTTATCACCCTCTGGCTAGTCTAAACCCTCATGGCCTCTAATATATAATGTCTTAATCTTACTTCTGCCCTACCTGAACACCTAGTTTCTCCCTCAACTTTCTCCTTATTTCTGTCCTATTCTCACCTATAGCTGATTAGCCACTTAGTCAGGCTTCCTTGTCTGCTGGCAGCCCTGCTGCTGTCCAGTCCAGATGGGTCCTGGTGCCCAGAGCACACTTAATCAATCACACAAACACAAGCAAACAATAGTAAACCTGTTACCCGTATGCTCTCTTATCAGCTCAGGAACAATAGCTTTGTGTCATGAAAATGCATAAAGAACTGGCTAGGGAAAACCAAGAGAAGAAGACAGAAGAGGAAGATGAACCAAATGTCTGGACACATACCTCTAATGGCTGTTTGGCTGTGTCCAATAAAAGCAGTGATTTAGATTGTGTGTCATCCATGTGTGATGCAGCCAGAGTGCAGCAGCTCCGGACTCCATTAGTCTGACAGTTCGCTCCCTCTTTGCAAACCGCAAAGGGAAAACTCCTGACTTGGAAATGAGTTGGTTGTATTTGTTTTGTTTTTTTGGTTAACTTGCACCTAGGTTGTAAACAATAAGGTACAAAAGAGCACTAACAACCAAAACATGAGCAGTTGTTTGTGTTTTCAGCTGTTTATCAAGCTTTTGTGAAAGTAGGGTTGATGCTGGATTCAAACTAAAAGTGATTTTTTTTTATTGAGTTTATAAATATAGCATCTTTACTACTCCTGTGTTTGTGTGTAGCTATGTTAAAAGGTGAGAGCACCTTTGGTAAAGATATTGGGTTTTACCTAATAAAATGTATTACAACACCACTTTCCTGTATAATTTGTATATAGTTTTTACATTCATTATTTAATAACCTCTTAAAATTTCTCAGTTTATATATACCATTTACTGGTATAGTCAATACATACATAGTCTCTCTGCACATGAAAATAAATATTTATATCCTGTATGACACTTCTGGATAGATGCAAACTACATTTTGTTGCTTTGTACTTGTGACAGTGTAATGACAATAAAGTTGAATTCTATTCTATCCTGTTCTAAAATATCCTAAACAAACCAGGAAAGACCACAAAGATGAACCCATATTGGAAAGTTCCTGTAAAAATGGCTTATGCCACAAAGGAAAGAAAAAGGTGCGAAACAATGTAATCTAAAATGAGTATACATTATATTGTTTGTGATTGGATACAAATCTATAAATTTATTGGTATCCACAATAAAGATTTGTTTAATATCCTTAAAAAAAAAAAAAAAACTTCAAACTGTTTCAGGCAATCTTGCATCATCAAAGGTCTCAGGGCCCCTGGCAGTTTTCAGTTTTTAGCTTCTATAGGATCTAGGTCAAGAGAGTGGGATGGCCATGGAAAAATGCAGAGTTTGAGTCTAGCAAACCTCATTTATGTTAATTTTAACCATGTGTTTTTTAATTATTCACCTGACCTTGTTTTGCTTTTCCTTACAAATTGCATTTCATTGTTTTTCAGAACGTCTTGTCATCTTTAATGATCTGTGAAGTCAGAAACTCTGACAAGGTTCGCACAGCCTTTATAAGAATAACAGGCCAACAGACTTAGACAGATTTATTTTGCCATTTTGCATACACAAGTGTAAACAGGAAGAAATTTTGTTTAGAACAGCTCCCTAGACAATTTCATTTTTTAAAGTGCAGCCTTGATAAGGTAAGCAGCAGTTGTTGCTAAGCTGCTACTACTGCCTCCAGCTCCTGAAGCCCTCGCTTCTCCTGGCTCAGGGGAGGAAGAGGACGATGATGACAATGCTGTGAAGGTTGTAGCCCCCTGGGTTGAAGAGGCTGACATACAGTAGTTGAAGCATCAGTGGTGCCATCAACAGGTTTAGCAGCGACAGACACAGTGACACAGCATAACAGATCCTCCACCATATTTGAGATACCATTCAAGGCATTTTCTTTTTCTTTACCATTGACCTAATTTGCACTGTTCGTTGCTAAAAAGCTGTAATCTAATCTCTTTTAAACAATGCAAATGGATTCAATTAAAGTCTTAGAAGTGTTAAGCACACCCCTGTTTCTGTTTTCAGTGGCAGAAATAGAAAAAGCTTTTTCCTGGGATCATGCTTAAACAAACAGTCGGCGTGTAGAAAGTATTTAATGGCTGCTATGTAGACTTTTTGATGTATGCAGTATGATTGGAAAAATGTCTTAACCCTCCTCCATCCTACGGACTGTTTTTCAAACTTTTTAAACTATTGTCCTGATGGTAGATATGGATCAAATTAAGGTGATTGTTATTTGATCATCTGTCATCTGTCAGTTATAATTCTCTTACTTGTAAAGATGAGATTTCATCTAGCTCATATTAATGGTATGGTTATTCCTGTTTTTTTAAGAATGACTAAAGAGATATCCCTCATGTCATGTTTATACCACTAAAAAACAAAATTTTAATTCACCCATCAAGTCTGTAGATGCTCTGATTAGTTAGAAACATGTAATTTTTTGTGTGCTAGATTTATCTTATAGAAAGGGCTATGTTGCCATTAAAATGTAGTAAAATGTTACATTATTCTACCTTAATAATTGTTATAAAATTAAGAGTTAAATCATTTGAAAATGATTGATACTCATTGTATAGTTTCTCATATTTATTAGTAATCTTCTTACATCGAAGAATAATCTCTATTAACCTTTAAGTACAATAATTTAATATAGTGTTTTAAATTTTGGCAAAATAATTAAGGTTAAAATGCAGTAAAATTAATATTTAAGTCTCTTCTATTTTTTTTTTTTTTATTTTCTTCACATGAATGCTGTCTTCTACTCTCACAGACAGAAAGGATTTTCGAATGTCTGTAAAACCTCTTGGATGGTGTTTATGCTTTTAAATCAAAGTGCTGAATAATCCCCAGGAGACAGTTCATAGGTCATACGTGTTTAGCTGTCTTAATTTCGATTTTAGTAAGGATGACTGCCAAAAAAGCAGTAGTACAACTTGAAAGGCAGAATTCGACTATATTTGAGGCTAATGTGTTAAAAGCACTCTATCGGGAGAGTAATATTTAGGAGCTCCTCCTTCCTGGATGAAAAAACCCTTTTTTTGTTATCTCAGCTTTTAGTCTTTTCAAAGCTTTCTTTACTTCACCTTTTTTTTTTTAAACCTTCTCTGTTTTCAGTTGTGTGATGCAACCAGTCAGGCTCAAACTACTCCTGCCAAATACCATAAAGTGCTGTTTATGCTATTAAAGTGTCTCTAGGAGGCATCTCCTGGGTCTTAATGTGCCCATTTTTCAAAAATGTTGTCCTTTACTTGCTGCTCTCCATGAATCCCTAATTACAAACTAAATGGAGCATCGCTTCTTACCTTCTATATAAAAGTATACTCTACCCTTTAAGTATAACTATACCTTAATCATATATAAATTTTGTCACTTTACACAAATGTGAATCGCAATTATATCCCCCTAACTAAAGCTTTACGTCTTCTACAAGTGCAAACATTAAGAGAATAGGAAGGCTTATGCATTTATTTATTACCAGGTATCAGTAGTCATATATTTGCATAATGTTTATTTAAAAATTGTGTAATAATTTCAGACAACCTTAAGTGGACCAGTTATGACTACCCTTACTGTAACCTCTAGGTGAAACATATCCAATGTCCTGTGTTCCTCAAACATATCCAATGCTATAATATAATTATCAACTGAACGTAAGCAAGTACATATGTTTATATTTATGTAGATTTAATTTGTCTTCAGACTTTGTTTATTACATAGTAAGTAACTGATGGTTGAAAGTATGTTTTTTAACATTTTCCTGGGTTACAATTTTGCTACATGGAGTTAGCAAGCAGCTTGAATGAATTTCCCTTTTTGGATTATTCTAAAAATGTTTAATTGAACTGAATTTTAATTTGTATATAATTGATGGGCTGGTGCAGTGGTTGGATAAATGTCTGATTTGAGTTTTATTAAAGACAAGTTTTTACCTATAAAAAGACATAACTTTTTTAAGCCTTTAATTAATGTTTGAGTTGTTGCTTCTGTGTAACAAGGCCAAGGATGACGCAATGCCTGTTAAAAAATTAACTGTTTCTTTAAAATTTCTATCTATTTTCTACTGATCAAAGTTGTTCTATTTGAATTTTATTGACTAGTTGTTGTGATATTGGAAACATTATATGATTCATAACAACTGACGTGGGCTTGTTAAGTTAGTCATTAATAGTTTTATAAAAGTGTAGTTTACCTTAAATAAATTTCTTTTTTTCAATACATTTTCAGAATGCTTGCTGACAGCAGCAGCACAGTCAATGTTTCAAGCCAGAGAAAAAACAGAGAGAATATAAAGTAAAAAGTTTTAGCAAAAAAAAAATGCAAAACAAAAAAAGAAGAAGAAGAAAGAAGCAGAAAAGTAGCTTATTGTCCTCCAGCATCTTAAGCCTATAGCAGTAAATTTGCAGAGACAACTCAGGATTACCTAAACAGACTAATTATAACCTGTATCAAATAGAGGATATTTAAGCGTAGTCTTAGGTAAATAGGGTGTCTGCCTCAGAGACTTAAATATATAGTTGGTTCTACAGAAGAGGAGCTTAACGACTAAAATATCTACCTCCCATTCTACTTTTAGATATTCCATAAACCACTGGTAAACTTGCAGTTTGGAAGCAAAGTGCTCTGTTAGGAACATAAGGAATTATCAACTCTCTGATATGAGACAAGTTTGATAATTTTGGGCTTTATAAGCCAGGAGATTTTAAATTATTTTCTGGATTTATCAGAGGCATATAAAATAGGAGATAAAATTGGATTCATATTATATTTTTTTTAATCTTTGTAGTCCGAACCCTGGCTGTTGTATTTTGGAATAACTGAAGGGTTTTAACAACATTTTGTGGACTATGAATACATAATTAAAAATAGTAAAACCTTGAAGGAAAATGCCAAGACTAGTTTTGTAGCATTAGTTCTGGACAGAATACTTATAAGTACTTGAGTTGAGGGGGGTGAGGGGGGGTAGCTTCCCCTTTCTTAAAAAACATTTAAAAATCATCTGCCTTCTTAAATGACCATCCCCCCATACATTCCCCTATGACATTTTATTACTGAATGTGTAAAATGTCTACTATATTCTAACAGTAATGGTAATAATATTGCCTGTTTATTTGCTGGGCTGTGAGCTTAAAAGTAGCTTGAGTTAAACAAATCAAATCAAAGAAGTGTCCTACCATGACTATGAAGCTGCATTTGCATTTGTCCCTAACTCTGTAGGGGCAGTGATAGCCATGTCAGTCCAGGGACTGACTGCGGTTCTACTGTAAGGTGCATTGGTCAAGGTCAATGACTGGCGTGCCTGACATGTAACAACCATACCATGCATATTTCTTTAGGTTAATAGACTATATTAATTAGGCTATGTATGCTTCCAAAAAAAACAACATAAAATCCACAATCCCCCTTCTTTTTTATAACGACTACTGCTTATAATAACAATAATATAATAAAACATTATTGATCTCACAATGGAGAAATTTACTTGTGCATGTAACGTACAGGAAATGGGAGTAGCAAGGGAGTGAGGCTTTAATTGAACTGAATTTTAATTTGTATATAATTGATGGGCTGGTGCAGTGGTTGGATAAATGTCTGATTTGAGTTTTATTAAAGACAAGTTTTTACCTATAAAAAGACATAACTTTTTTAAGCCTTTAATTAATGTTTGAGTTGTTGCTTCTGTGTAACAAGGCCAAGGATGACGCAATGCCTGTTAAAAAATTAACTGTTTCTTTAAAATTTCTATCTATTTTCTACTGATCAAAGTTGTTCTATTTGAATTTTATTGACTAGTTGTTGTGATATTGGAAACATTATATGATTCATAACAACTGACGTGGGCTTGTTAAGTTAGTCATTAATAGTTTTATAAAAGTGTAGTTTACCTTAAATAAATTTCTTTTTTTCAATACATTTTCAGAATGCTTGCTGACAGCAGCAGCACAGTCAATGTTTCAAGCCAGAGAAAAAACAGAGAGAATATAAAGTAAAAAGTTTTAGCAAAAAAAAAATGCAAAACAAAAAAAGAAGAAGAAGAAAGAAGCAGAAAAGTAGCTTATTGTCCTCCAGCATCTTAAGCCTATAGCAGTAAATTTGCAGAGACAACTCAGGATTACCTAAACAGACTAATTATAACCTGTATCAAATAGAGGATATTTAAGCGTAGTCTTAGGTAAATAGGGTGTCTGCCTCAGAGACTTAAATATATAGTTGGTTCTACAGAAGAGGAGCTTAACGACTAAAATATCTACCTCCCATTCTACTTTTAGATATTCCATAAACCACTGGTAAACTTGCAGTTTGGAAGCAAAGTGCTCTGTTAGGAACATAAGGAATTATCAACTCTCTGATATGAGACAAGTTTGATAATTTTGGGCTTTATAAGCCAGGAGATTTTAAATTATTTTCTGGATTTATCAGAGGCATATAAAATAGGAGATAAAATTGGATTCATATTATATTTTTTTTAATCTTTGTAGTCCGAACCCTGGCTGTTGTATTTTGGAATAACTGAAGGGTTTTAACAACATTTTGTGGACTATGAATACATAATTAAAAATAGTAAAACCTTGAAGGAAAATGCCAAGACTAGTTTTGTAGCATTAGTTCTGGACAGAATACTTATAAGTACTTGAGTTGAGGGGGGTGAGGGGGGGTAGCTTCCCCTTTCTTAAAAAACATTTAAAAATCATCTGCCTTCTTAAATGACCATCCCCCCATACATTCCCCTATGACATTTTATTACTGAATGTGTAAAATGTCTACTATATTCTAACAGTAATGGTAATAATATTGCCTGTTTATTTGCTGGGCTGTGAGCTTAAAAGTAGCTTGAGTTAAACAAATCAAATCAAAGAAGTGTCCTACCATGACTATGAAGCTGCATTTGCATTTGTCCCTAACTCTGTAGGGGCAGTGATAGCCATGTCAGTCCAGGGACTGACTGCGGTTCTACTGTAAGGTGCATTGGTCAAGGTCAATGACTGGCGTGCCTGACATGTAACAACCATACCATGCATATTTCTTTAGGTTAATAGACTATATTAATTAGGCTATGTATGCTTCCAAAAAAAACAACATAAAATCCACAATCCCCCTTCTTTTTTATAACGACTACTGCTTATAATAACAATAATATAATAAAACATTATTGATCTCACAATGGAGAAATTTACTTGTGCATGTAACGTACAGGAAATGGGAGTAGCAAGGGAGTGAGGCTGGATCACTAACCTGTTAGTGGGTCTCAGAAAGTAGGTGACTGGCTCCATGACTGGACCTGGGCGGAGGTCAGTTAGTGGACGGAGCTTGTGATGGGAGCAGGAGCCACTGAGCGGCAGATGGTTTGCAGAGGGCTTAGACTGATGAGCCAGTCTGGGTACAGCATCCAGAGACAGGGTCCAAGCGACAGTACAAAGGGGCAATCCAGAAGAAAGGTCCAGATCTGATCCAGGGTCTGATAACTGGCAGGTCCAGAGAAGCAAAGGGATTAGGCAGACTCTGTAACTCACTGAGCGGTGGGGGTCAGGCTCGAAGGCAGGCAATCCTTGGCAGAACTGATACAGGGGTCCAGAGGCAGATCAGGTCGGGTTTCTGGGCGGGCAGACAGAACCAGATTAGGGATCAGGCAGGCTCGGACAGAAGACAGAATCAGGTCAGGTAACAGATTCGCAGGCAAGAAGTTGCAATGCTGGAAAGTACTTAGTGGCTAGTCTGAGACGATCTGGCACTAGGAACTGATCAAAAGTGGGGTATAAATGGAGGTGCAGAGAGGTAGAACCACTTAGTGTAAATAGCAGGCAGGAGTTAAGCAGGTGTGCCGAGTTATGGATTAGGCCAGTACCAGTGCCGAGATCGTCACGCTGCATTTAACCCATTCCCTTGGGGAGCAGTGGGCTACAATTGTGTGGTGCCAGTGGAGCAGCGTGGGGTTAAGGGTGTAGGCTGTGGGGATCGCACAAGGTACTTGCAACGTTCTCAGAGCACAAGCACACTGCTCTAACCACTAGGCTAACACTCCCCAATACTTTGACATTTTATAATATTCCAAAGGGAAAATAAGAATAGTTTAGAAACTTGTTTAATGTAAGATATAAATGATGGGTCCTGATAAAAAAGCCAATGATTTTATATACACTATATTGCCAAAAGTATTTGCTCACCTGCCTTGACTCACATATGAGCTTAAGTGACATCCCGTTCCTAATCCATAGGGTTCAATATGACGTCGGTCCACCCTTTGCAGCTAGAACAGCTTCAACTCTTCTGGGAAGGCTGTCCACAAGGTTTAGGAGTGTGTTTATGGGAATTTTTGACCATTCTTCCAGAAGCGCATTTGTGAGGTCGCACACTGATGTTGGACGAGAAGGCCTGGCTCTCAGTCTCCGCTCTAATTCATCCCAAAGGTGTTCTATCGGGTTGAGGTCAGGACTCTGTGCAGGCCAGTCAAGTTCATCCACACCAGACTCTGTCATCCATGTCTTTATGGACCTTGCTTCGTGCACTGGTGCACAGTCATGTTGGAAGAGGAAGGGGCCAGCTCCAAACTGTTCCCACAAAGTTGGGAGCATGGAATTGTCCAAAATGTCTTGGTATGCTGAAGCATTCAGAGTTCCTTTCACTGGAACTAAGGGGCCAAGCCCAGCTCCTGAAAAACAACCCCACACCATAATCCCCCCTCCACCAAACTTTACACTTGGCACAATGCAGTCAGACAAGTACCGTTCTCCTGGCAACCGCCAAACCCAGACCCGTCCATCAGATTGCCAGATGGAGAAGCGCGATTCGTCACTCCAGAGAACGCGTCTCCACTGCTCTAGAGTCCAGTGGCGGCGTGCTTTACACCACCGCATCCGACGCTTTGCATTGCACTTGGTGATGTATGGCTTGGATGCAGCTGCTCGACCATGGAAACCCATTCCATGAAGCTCTCTGCGCACTGTTCTTGAGCTAATCTGAAGGCCACATGAAGTTTGGAGGTCTGTAGTGATTGACTCTGCAGAAAGTTGGCGACCTCTTCGCACTATGCGCGTCAGCATCCGCTGACCCCGCTCCGTCAGTTTACGTGGCCTACCACTTCGTGGCTGAGTTGCTGTCGTTCCCAAACACTTCCATTTTCTTATAATACAGCTGACAGTTGACTGTGGAATATTTAGGAGCGAGGAAATTTCACGACTGGATTTGTTGCACAGGTGGCATCCTATCACAGTTCCACGCTGGAATTCACTGAGCTCCTGAGAGCGACCCATTCTTTCACAAATGTTTGTAAAAACAGTCTGCATGCCTAGGTGCTTGAATTTATACACCTGTGGCCATGGAAGTGATTGGAACACCTGATTCCAATAATTTGGATGGGTGAGCAAATACTTTTGGCAATATAGTGTATATTACATATGATTATATAAAATCGTAGACAGATTCTGCTTTTTCTTTTTCCTAAGCAGGTCCTATTTCAAAGTCTTCAGCTCAAAGACAATAATTTCTGAGTCAAAAGGTAGAAAACTAAAGTCACACAAGTTTTTATGTATTTAAAACATGCCTAGGTATTACATGCCTAAATGAACATGCACACAATGTTCATCTTTTTTATTAGTAAAGCGTTTTTGAAATCATATATTTCTTTGTATTTTACTATTGTATTGACATATTGTTATCATATAAGTTGTTGAAAATGTGCAATTAAAGTTTTCTGAGTCATTTAGGAAGATGGGGGTAGAGTTTAATTCCACTCCCAAAAGTATTGCCAAAAGAAGGAAATATGATTAATAACTCTGCAGTGAGAGAGGACAATAAATGGTATGATATTGAGTCTCTCCTACATAAAGAATTTATTGAGGATTATAAACTTATCACATTTGCAAATTTGGTAATGGCTCCTTATCTCTGCTGGAATTTTTTGACAGTGAAATTTTAAAAAGATAACCTAAGGATGAATGTTGTGATTTGCTTGGCCCTCTTGTAGCACAGTGATAAAACAATATAGTTGTTGAAACTATTATCTGGGTGAAAAGAGTGTAGCCCTTCACTGCAAACATAAACATGCAAGCTACAAACTCACATATGATGCTTAAAGGAATAGTACACCCAAAACATGATTAGCCTTCATTTTCTACTCACCCCCATGCTGAACAACACTCTGGAGTACTTTTTTGATATCTCAAATGCATCTGGAGATCTGGGAGGCTTCTTGCTGTCTGCTGACATTCAAATAATGGAGTTCTATGGTGCCCGAGACAGAAAGGTCCATAAAAGTCCACAAAAAACGTGTCAATATTCCTCCATACTGCTCGTCCAATGTATTCCAAGTGTCCTGAGTGGGTAGCATCCAGAATTTACTCGAAACAAAGTCGTTTAGAATGTTTTTAGAGCATAAACAGTAGTGTATAGGATTTCCTGAAAGCGCGCGCCGGCGCGTTCATGACGCTACGGAAACCGCGGCAGACCAAACCAGATGAAAGTGCGCATTCAGCTCAGCAAAGAACTCATGCTCTTCCTCAACACTGAAGTCCTCAGACATTTTTCTTTCGTTGTTTCTTTCTTTGCACAGGTAAACAGCACATTTCTTCTTCTACGCTTGCATAATCGGCAGAGCAGACGCTGAATGCGCACTTTCATCTGGTTTGGTCTGCCGGCTTCCGTAGCGTCATGAACGCGCCGGCGCGCGCTTTCAGCAGAGATGGGAAGTAACGAAGTACAAATACTTCATTACTGTACTCAAGTAGAATTTTCTGATATTTTTACTTTACTTTACTACTTATTTTTATGGCGACTTTTTACTTCTACTCCTTACATTTTTACACAAATATCTGTACTTTCTACTCCTTACATTTTAAAAAATTGGCTCGTTACTTTAGTTTTGAATCATTTCAATGAAGTTACCGTTATTATTTTCCACGTCATCAATACCAAATTCAATCTAATTGGATGGGAATCTACGTTGCATTTGACGCACCACTACAAGATGAATCGACAGATTCGGCGGTATTCATTCGCGGCAAATCATTGCAGCTTGGTGGCGGTGGCGTTAGCATAGTAGTATGGACGACGAGATGATTGAAAATGAACACAACGGAGATCTAGTCCTATTGGCAGACATCCATTTAAAATGTAGGCAACGGCATGAAAAAAGTGGTTTCTACTTTTACTTTTATACTTTAAGTAAATTTACAAGCCTGTACTTTGTTACTTTTACTTGAGTAAAGAAGTTTAATCAGTACTTCCACTTTTACCAGAGTATTTTTTAACACAAGTATCTGTACTTTTACTCAAGTACGGAAAGTGAGTACTTTTGCCATCTCTGGCTTTCAGGAAATCCTATACACTACTGTTTATGCTCTAAAAACATTCTAAATGACTTCGTTTCGAGTAAATTCTGGATGCTACCCACTCAGGACACTTGGAATACATTGGACGAGCAGTATGGAGGAATATTGACACGTTTTTTGTGGACTTTTATGGACCTTTCTGTCTCAGGCACCATAGACCTCCATTATTTGAATGTCAGCAGACAGCAAGAAGCCTCCCAGATCTCCAGATGCATTTGAGATATCAAAAAAGTACTCCAGAGTGTTGTTCAGCATGGGGGTGAGTAGAAAATGAAGGCTAATCATGTTTTGGGTGTACTATTCCTTTAAAGCCTACCTGACTTCTCCTGACTCTGAATGTATTATAAAGCTGCTTAAAATTAATTAATAGAAACTAATTAGAAGATAAATAAAAACTGACTTTGTACATTTTTTTTCTGCCGGACTTGTCTTTTATCCATTTGCCTTTTCCCTCCTGTACTGCTGATGGGAAAGGTCAAGAATAGGGGATTCTTGATTAATCTGTCCCCCCCGTGTTGAGAAGAAAGAGACTAATTCAGGCACACGCTGTGGTCCAACAGTCTCTAGTCTGACAAAAGCATTTGCACGTTTCTCTATTACTTTCGGTGTTTTTATTGTTTCTTCTAGCATACAAGGTATCATCTTCTAACACAATACCAAACTGGTGTTTACCCACTATGGTTACCTAGAAGTTTTCACCTGTCATTTATTGTTCTGTTTCAAGTTTGTATTTCTATCTATATTAGAAAACTTTACATTCACATTCATTCATTTTAGCTGATGCGTTTATGTCTAACTTATAACTCGATATTTATGATAACCCTAACTATTTCCAATATTCCTAACTACAGTAAGGCTAAACCACACCATATCTCTAAATTGACTCCCTAACATTAATATTGAGGGTCCACCACATTAGGAACAGCCTTTGGTCCTCAATAGGCCTGTTTGTTCTCAGAAGGTTAGTAAATATACCAAAAGCTGTCCTAAATCGGTAGTATAAACAAGAACATGCACATAGTATCTGCTCTCAGCCCATCAGAACGGAGACTGAAGGCTTACCAAATATAAATTTTAAATTCCTGGATATGGTGATGGTTTGTTACATTTTGAAGCTATGTCCCCTGATCTGCTAGATCATTAAATAAACAACCATGTACTGTGTACCCCCTTGCTATGAGCTGACATTTGAGCCAGCTTTCTATATATTTTCTCTTGTTTGGACATCATTAATAAATTTATACAGCCTCTGAGAGAAACAGTTTTTGCACAAGTAAAACTAGAAAAAGTTTCAGTTATAAGTTGAAGAAATAAGTTGAAGTTAAAAGCCAAAACTTTGTTAAAGTATTAGGAATGAGCAGAAAAAAAGCTTAATTACCTTCCTGAAACCAGACATGGGCAATGTGGAGTCAACAAGTCATCTTCATGTCATGTATTTAATCTACCCAGCCAATTAACCAGGTGAGTCCAATCTGCACAGGTTAATTCACGGTAAAGATTGGACTCACCTGCTTCAGTGGCTGGGTAGAACAAATACATGATATGGAGATGACTTGTTGACTACACATTGCCCATGTCTGCCTGAAACACAGAGGAAGCAGGCTCAAGCAAATGGCAGAAACATTGCTGTTGTTGTGCCATATGCCATGATCATACTTTTTGGACATTGGGAAGCAATGTCCATATTTCATCCTGATAGGATGACCAGAGGAGAGAACGCAGCTCTGGTGGATTACAGCTGGGGGAATTCTGCAGCCCCTCCCTTTTCAGCCAAAGTCACAGGCAAGTCACATGGGAGCCACCAGAGGTGTGAAAACCTACCCCCCTCCCTTTGAAGCCAGAGAAAACCATAGAGCACACAGGATTCTCTCTTTTTTGCCTCTTTTCTCTTCCTCCCTCTTCTGCTCCAGCACCTCTCTCCTGGTCCCTTCTGCTCCTGCGCTCAAAGCTGGGGCCCACTGTGGCCCACAGTGGAGATGCGGGCCCCAGGGGAACCAGATCCCCAGAACCATCAAGGATGAGTCAGAACTCTTCAGAACCTAACTGCTGCAAACAGACCTTTGCAACACAAAAGTGTTTACTGCTGAGTAAAGACAACGCTAATTGATGCTAAAGAATGGACTGCATGCTACGCTATGCTACAGGAATATGTGTTGAGCTGTTGCTAAAGCTTAGACAAGCTTTATTCACTAAGGATTTAAACACTGATATAACATTAGTGTTCATATGTTCCTCAGATGCTCATTACATTTCCATTACCAAGTATGACCAAGAGTCATTTAGTGGAATCCTGATGTCTATTCGCTGCTAGCTAAAGAGGGTAAAGAATCATTTAGCTAAAGGTTATTGGTTCTTGATTAAGCAAATCATTCAATAAAACATTATTTGGCCAAATAATGTTTTATTCACCTCATGGATTTGCATTGTGAATTGGTCTGAAAACATTCCAATTTCTTTAAAATTAGTGAAAAGCTAATTTGATCACATCCCAAATTCTTCCAGATAAACTTTGGTTTCAAACACAGAATCCATCTTAAACTGTAATATGTTTTCCAACCGTTTTTCCCTTCTTCTTTGTACATAGTAGTTAGTTTAGTTTAGTTGAGTTTTACTAGTCCTAGTTGAGAGTGTTAAACTGAAATACGTTTGACGTGGAGCTGACTGATTTTTGTTAATAAAATCTAATATTTTGATTAGAAGTTGTGGTGAATTTATTCCATGTATGTGCAGAATTAACTGTTTGACCATGATTAGTGCTCGAATCACTCTTTCATCTATTGTTCTAACACACAGTCAGTAGGACTGAGTGTCATAAACACTATATAACAGCTGAAATAATATCTGATTAAATAAGATATTTTACCACCCCTACAGGGGAGGGCAATAAACATCTTAAAATATCAGAAACATAAATTCCCAGCGGGCTGGGAATAGAATTTAACTATAGAATCACAACACTGTATTGTTATGCATTAGCAGAAAAGGAATTGCGAAGTGCCTATGCTAAAAGAAAACAGAATAATACAGAACTTGTCAAAAACACACTTAACTTTACAGCAGGTGAATAATTAATGTGTTCCATAACGTTTTGGATGATTAAATGAGTCATTTCAGGTTGAACAAAGGTATTCTCGGCCGCCCTGGTGGTCTGTGGGGGAAATACTGCACTTGCAACTGCAGGAGCACCGACCCGCACCCACAGGCTCAGAAGTCTCACGAGAGTCAGTCTTGCTTTACGGCGAGAACTGCTACACGCCCCCAGTTAAAAGCATTCTCGTTGCTAGCACAGTGGCGATCTTTGTGCAGTTATGCTACGTTCACGCAGCAAAAGCAGCAAAATCGCGTCTGCTGCTTCCTTTTTGCTGCTTGTACCAGTTAGTTCTGACTCGTTGCTGAAGCAGCTTTGCTGCTCCGGCTGTGTCTGAGGCGCGTTGGGCGGAGCTTCACTATCCTTTCTCTGCCTTGCAGCTATATTTGCTGTGATCAGTGGGAATAAAGTAGTTTTAATATGTGTTTAAGTGAGAAAATACACCTGAAAACGTAATCAGTGCAGTCAGTTCATTCAGATTATTATCCTGCCTTCAATATTTTTTCTGTCGGAGCCGCTCAGACCCCCAGATACCAGCGGGGCGCCAACAGTATGGATCCCTTCATCAGCAGCGGTTCACCGCGGCAGCTGGTAGGTGTTTTTCATCTAAATAATCCAAACTGCATATTCTGCCGGCAGATTTCTGCATTTTAAGTTAATTTAGGCGTCAATAAACTGTTTAAGAGGAGAGATCATCAGCGCTGTGTCTCTCTCCCTGCGTTAAACGCACCCGACGCGCTGCTTCAGCTGCTCAGACGTGCTTCGCCTGGTGCTCAAAACGCGCCGCGGGACCTTTTGTTGCGCCTTGACGCGCGTCAACCATTGACTTTGCATGTAAACTCACTGCTTCTGTCGCGCCAGCTACGTCCAGTGTGAACGCAGCGTTAGTCATTCGCTGCTAAGCTCAAAACAACCGCGCCTGGCTTGACGGAGAAACCAGGAGAACAGCTGTGCATATTTACGACAGTGCACTTTTACTTTCGCCCTCTGGAGGGAGCCTCGCTGGAAAATCAACACCGGTTGCATAGTGTACCTTTAAAGCACTTTTCGTGCCTCGGTGGCACAGTGGTTAGCGCACATACTCCATGTACGGAGGCCTTAGTCCTTGACGTGGCCAACCCGGGTTTGAATCTGACTTGTGGTCTTTAATCGCATGTCTTTTCAGCCCACTGATTGGTTTCTCATACATCTATTTTGAAGTTATATACTACAACTCTTACTTTGGGAATATAGGCCAAACTTTATTTTTTGGAGAGTTTGTCTTTGTTATTATAAGCATATAATAGCCAATAATTACACTATAGATCATTGTAGTGCCTCCAAACATAGATAACCTCATCTAGTTCACACTACAACTCTTACTTTGGGAAAATGTGCTAAACTCTATTTTTTAGATTTTCCATTGTTATTATAACCATATAAAAGTTAATTACTTATGACTTAGACAGATTTATTTTGTCCTTTTGTATACACAAGTGTAAACAAAAAGAAATTTCATTTAGAACAGCTCTAGATAATTTCATATTTTAAAGTGCAGCCTTGAAAACAGTAATAAATATATTAAAAAAATAGTTATATAAACATATGACTGTATATTTACAGTTTTAACATTCATTTTTTTTCTTATTTTAGGAAGATAGGCCAAACTGTATTTTTGGAGATTTTTTTTCTCTGTTATTATAAGCTACAATAGATCATTGTAGTGCCACAAAACTTGTAGCACTCATAGATTACCTCATCTAGTTCATACTACAACTCTTACTTTGGGAAAATGTGCTAAACTCAATTTTTTTTAGATTTTTTCATTGTTATCATAAGCAGGCCAGGTGTGCAAGCTCTGCAACAGGAACCACAGCACTGAGCGTTGTGTGCACTGCACAAAGTATACCTGTCAGAAATGCAGAAAAGATTCACCTTGGGTTTTTAAAAACTGCTAAATGGGACAATTGTAGAGCTTTTCCTTGGGTGAAATAAATGTTACTGCTAAACTGAAATCATACTGTTTGTCATTCTCTAAGCTGAAATGTTGAATGACGTGAAAAGGCGAGACAAGAC
This sequence comes from Cyprinodon tularosa, assembly GCF_016077235.1. Classification (NCBI taxonomy): domain Eukaryota; kingdom Metazoa; phylum Chordata; class Actinopteri; order Cyprinodontiformes; family Cyprinodontidae; genus Cyprinodon; species Cyprinodon tularosa. The sequence goes on along the minus strand of NW_024039124.1, from coordinate 419,545 downwards.
AAATTACAATTATTCTCTAAGTTTCTTTCACATAGTGAGCTTTGCAATATAAATGAGTCTGTTGGTGATTGGACAATATAAATAGGCTCTGCCTTGCCTTGTTGGAAAAGCATGGTTATGACCTGTTCTCAACTCATGAATTAGGACCCGTATGATATCTGGTTCTTCAATAGGTTTGCCTAAATAAAAGATATGAAGATATGACTTATCAAGATATTCCTGCAAAAAGGTCTGATGTTGCAGGGGAAGATAATGAAAAGTGTTTGGAGCATGCTCTTGTTCTGATGCCAGTTTGTTTCAGCCTTTATCCAGTCTCATGTAGAAGGGCTGGTCATATCACAGGTTATCTGCATTACAACAAGGACACTTAGCAAGGTAGAGTGAATACACAAACTTGAAGAGGGGAGGGGGGCTTGCAGGAAAACTGGAATTCTCCAGGACTTCTAGTGTTAATTCATATGTCGCAGCTAATATATGCAACAGTTGAAATAAGAATCTTCGTGCAGTAGTGGTGACCGTTACAGGTGTATAGTTGGAAAAAAAAGAGAACTTTTAACTCAATACTCTGAGCTCTGTGAGCTCAATAACAGTGTCAGTAGCTCCAAAGGATTTTAGTTGATTTTTTTTTAGGTTTTTTCAATTAATTTCCATGGGACCAACAAAAGCAGAAAAAGCTGAACATTCTAAAAAGTGAAACTGTTTGAAATACTAAAAGTCACAGCAGGAATGTCCTGAATAACCTGAACATTCTAAAAGTTGAAAACACAGCAAAGTATGCAAAAGTAGTAGGAATAAAAAAAGTGACGGGAGGCGACTAGGACACAATAGCGTGAAAGCTTTATAGCATTTACAAAATAATTATAGATGTTTAACAAAAAGATGTTAAAGATAACAGATAAACATTAACATTAACTTTAAAAGTATTGTGAGAACATTATCCTGTCACCTTAACACTGTTTATATACAGTATATGTATTTTTTTGTTTATTAAAAACCCAGTGAGAACTTTAATTTACAATCAGAGCACTTTTCTTTATGCTATGTTTGCAGACTGTGAGAAACCCTCTCTTTTTTTTTTCAAACAGAGGCAGACAGACAGACAGACAGACAGACAGACAGTGTTATGTTTCTCCACTTGCTTTTGAAAAAAAATGAAGACAGGGCCTTTTGACAACTGCAGCTTGTAAATTTCAGTGTTCTGATCTTTGAACCACTTTGTTATCACTTACACTCTGTGACATGTTGCTTCATGCCAGGAAATACAGAGATCATCAAACTGTCCCTGGCTTGTTGAAAAAAGTTTGTCTTTGAGGGTGTTTTGATCCAAATCTTTGTTCATGGCAGTGATTGAGGCCAGGGTGGGAGGAAGTCTTCTTGAGAAACAACCCCTCACTTAGTAATGGAAAAAACACATTAGACCACCCTTGTTTTCTAAAAGCATGGTTATGCAATAGTTTCTACCTTCTGTGTATATTCTGTGACTAAAACTGAAAAGAAAATACAGAATGCTATTTAATGAGTATTTAGAAGTATCAGTGCTATAGATATTAAGATAAAGTGATTTTGGTTATTATCAAGAAATCAATGGGCAGTAGACAAATATCAGCTCCCGAAATTTGAACTCGTATGAGCTATGTGCTGGTAAAGATTCTCAGTCATCCAGGTCATAGTAAAAAAATCCACGTGACATTGTTTACAATTTTGAAGACGTTTCGCTTCCCATCCCGGAAGCTTATTTCAATAAAAAAATAGTATTGTAACCCCAACCCAGTTACAGGGGAGCAGAACCCCTCGCCTGTTCAGCCAGGCCAACTATTCCCTCTAACGACCTCCCTTTCAGAGACATGTATTGGGTATTCCAGACTAACAAAGAACCCAAACCACCCTGATTCCAAAGGGATGGACCCGTTTGTCCGGTGCATGTTTTTTAAGCCATGTTTTTGGTCCACTCTATAAAGCCTCAAACTCACAGACATTTTCTGACATTTCGAATTGAAAAATTTTCCTGGGTGTTAAGTTAAACGTCCTTAAACTTGGAAACAAAGTCCCGTGGACTTTTATTTTTTATCTTTTTTGGAATCTTATGAACTATTTTTGTTATTATTTTATTTGTCCAAATAAATATAGACTAGAGTAAACAAATAACACTGCATGAAAAGTGGGATTTTCGTCAATATACGGCACTGTAGATTGTCGTGGAACTTCAGGTTAGCGGCAGTTTACGGCAATTTGCAGGCCTTGCCGTAAACTCCCGTAAATTGTCAGAAATTGACGTGGAATTTCTTAGGCAGTGTTCCCCCCATGCCTCCCCCCCATGGAATTCTAGGGGAGGCTTTAACATGTAAATGAACATGCTGTGAGCTATACAAATGCAAACCAGGGTTGCAGGGGGGGTAAAACCCCCCCTGCAACCCTGGGTAAGAAAATCTCTGATACAAAGAGATCAGGTATAGCCTCTTACATTTTAGCTTGAATTTATTTATTTAATTAAAGTATAGAGACCAAAACAGATCTTTAGCTGACAGAGCAATACATTTAGAGCAGTAATTATTTTTTTTTAAATTTGCATTTAAGATAAAAAATAAAATGTTGTCTGTCAATATGCTCAATTCACAATTAGTGAAAGTTTCAAGAAATGATTCTGAGATGATTCACTTTATAACATGGCGCATTATCCTGTTGGAAGTAGCCATCAGAAGATTGGTACACTGTGGTCATAAGGTCATAGGTCAGCATGCTAAATTGGTTTTAAGTGGCCCAAAGTGTGGCAATAAATATCCTCCAAATAGATGGTAGAAATAGATCAGGCCCAGTATAGCCTAATTATAGACTCTTACATTTTAGCTTGAATTGATTTATTTAATTAAAGTACGCTAGATTACTGTGTATGCAAATGTTATGTAAAAGAAAATACACAAAATAATTTACTTCAAAAATTAGTTTTAATCAGAATCAGTTGGCTGTAATGGTTAATTTTTTTTTGTAGATTTCCACTTTTTTTTTTTTTTTGTTATTGAATATATAAGAAAACAATAACAATCTCAAACAACAAGTCAATAACAAATATTTCAATACAAGAAGAAATATCACAACTCCTGCTTTTGAAAAATAAAATTAAATGCACAGGCTGGAACAAAGTATAAAATAAAATAAATAAAAATAAATAAAATAATAATAGGGTTTAAAGTAAATTAATCAGTGGGGACTACCAACTGAAATTCTTCAATTAACTCAAACAATTTAATTGCATTTAAATTCTGCATCTTTCTCAGACATCTTTTGAAAAGGGAAAGTTCATTTTTGAGAGCAGAGATTGAGAGGGAGCATTTTGCATAGCGACATTTATGGATATAATACTTTGTTACAATTATTAGAATATTGATTAAAAATTCCAAATTTTTTTTCTTTAATGGATAAACCGAATTGAATGTTTTGCCAGGAAATAAAATCTAAATTTATTGTTTTAGAAGACAGAAAGGTTCGAAGTTGATCCCATAAGTTTAATACTTCTTTACATTCATAAAAAAGATGTTTAGTTGTTTCCAATTGAGTTGTACAAAAGCCACAATTCTCAACATTAAACTTAAATCTCTCTCTTAAAAACTCATTTGAAGGATATATGTTATTTATTATTTTAAATTGTAATTCTTTATATTTAGGAGGAATTGGGAATTTCAAATAATTTGTCCTAATTTTGACTATCATAGATTTCTTAAAATTTTGTTAGAGAGCTGTGCTTTTTGTTCTTCCTGGGTACATATTATTTATAGAATATTGATTCAAAAACTTGTTGTTGCATTTATTATCTCTAATGTCCACCTGCTCAAATTCAATCTTATGGAGACAAACAATTGCAATTGCAAACAATTTATAGGTGCATTACCGCCACCTTCCAGAATGGAGCGACGCGAGCTCTTCTCGCGAGTCCTTCCGTATAACAATGACGTCGTATGTGATTGGAGGAGCCTGATGAGCCTTCGGCCCCATCGTCCAATCACGTGTGAGCTTTTGTGCACTACGACTTCTCGCGAGACCAGCATATTAGCAGACATGTTTGTGTTACTACACTTAGAAGAACTTCATCTCCATTTACCGTGTTTGTATTTTGTTGTTACGTGAACAATGGCTGCACGACGTCTCGCGTTCAACTCGCCTCCAACTGCTCTTAGTCCACAACTTTCGGCCAGCCCGCAGACTGACGAGAAGAAACTGCTGATTGCTATCAGCGGACTGTCTCGTCAGCTTGCCCAACATACTGCCGACATGAATGAACGCCTCACTCAGCTGGAGAATTCGATGCGCTCCAGGTTGTAGTCCATAGAGGACAAGATGGCGGCTCTGCAGTCGAGCAACTTTGCAGGATATACGAACTCGAGGAAGAGAAGACGGGTGAACAACGCCACGCTAGCGGTAAATATATGTTCGATTACTGGTAGCTATGCTAAAAGCAGCCTAGCTTAGCTAGGCAAGCTAAAGACAACCTAGCCTAGCTAGGTAAGCTAAAAGCAGCCTAGCCTAAAGCTTTATTAAAGTGTATTTTTTGTGATTCACAGGAAGCAATATGCCGTCTTAACAACTCGGAAACTAATTGCAGGCGCTATGAACCGGAGCAGGGGTAAGGTTTAAAGAATATGCGGTAAAAGGACATGGATACGGATGGATACCGACCATAGCTGTACTTTTTTTTTTTTTTTCACAGACTACAGTCGCCTCACAATGAGGCGGTGACCTCCTATTTGCTCGGATTTGCACGATGTTGATAAAGACGACATTGTGTGTAAGTGACTTGTTTTAATGTTTTCTCCTTCCTTGTTACTGTGACTTGCGTTTGATTTTTTTTTTTATTCATACCACTCTCATTTAATTGTTTTCCAGCTGCCTGTAAGACGTATTATGAGACGGTATGCAGGAGCTTCAGATACACGCTGCTAGCCAGCACGCTGCGTGCGGAGGCCGCCAGGCTATCTGCTCGGAGTCGGGCCAGAAGAAAGAGAGTAAGACTTTATTTGGTGACTATTTTTCAGGTGCATTGATAGATGTGTTGTGTCCATATGCAGTGCGCTGATTCATTGTTTTTTTTTTCAGCTGCTGAAGGCGAGGCAGAGTGTGCTATCAGATGAGGAAGTGGAACTCTGTAAGTCCGCCACCGTCGACCTCATGTCCGACGAAGAAGATGGCGTCGTCGGCGGTGTCTCTGGATGGATTGTACGGTCGCCGCCATTTCGTAGGCCGGATCTCACTGAACTCTGTGTTAAGCTGCAGTCCCGGTTAGAAGCGATGCCGAAGTACAGGGCCACGCACAGTAGGCGTCTGCACATCGGACCTGCCTCGGAGGGAATGCTGCCTGTTACCTCCAACCCCGAGGAAGCAAACGGACCGTTCACGGAGTTGTAATTTTTAGATACGCATGTGTTTGGATACGCGTTGTATATAGTTGGGTGTGTTTTAATAAAGCTCTTTCTTTGCATAAACAGCTTCCTGGCAAATCTTCATTTCCTGTATAAATTCATTCATGTCCTTGATGGTAGCATAATAATTGTGTCGTAGTGTAGGATAACATAAATACACAGCATATGAATGAATAAATATATGAATGAATAAATATATGAATATATATATATATATATATGAATGAATAAATATATATATGAATAAATATATATGTAAATATATATATATATGCCAACCAATCACGAGCGACTTTACTTGTTTAAAAGGAAGCGGTTCCGTCCAATACTCAGTAAGAAAATTAAAGCCTGGCGTGGCCACGTGTGGTTTTGCTGCCAATCACGAGCGATTTCACTTGTTTGAGAATAGTGGTTTCAGCCAATACTGAGAAGGTTATTCAAGCCAGACCTGGCCAGCCGCGCGGGTTTGCTGCATTCATATGCTAATTAGGGCCATTAGTACAGCTGATCGCTCTCCACATACGTCAGAGTCCGTTTCCGACAATTTGTGGCACGACAAACGCGGACAAGCACGGGTTGCAAATTGTCGGAAACTGACGAAAATCAGGCAGATCTGCGGGAGTTTACGGGGGTTTACGGGGACGAAAATCTCACTTTTCATGCAGTGTAAGTGAAGAAAACTAATAATCTTTTCCAAGACTGTAGGGATTATGATACCATGCATGGTAGTATATTTCTGACCTGTTACTGTCTGTACATCAATTTTCCAAATGTCCCAAACAACCAGGACAACCTATGAAAAAAAAACTATTGAATTTAATGAAGAAACTCAGTCAGGCCTTGGTAATTTTTCTGTGCAAGCTCTGCACTGGTGGAGATAAAGGTCTGTAAATGACAGCTCTTAGGGTGACCCTTGTAGTCTAAATTGAAATCTTAAATATTTTTGCGAATCCAGAAGTAAAAGGCCGTAATTACAGTAAAAGGGATGACTTATCCTTTAGATATTTTCTATTACAGTAAAACTCACCAAAAAAAAAAATAAAAAAATTCTCACCTCTGTATTTGCAGCATATTTAATAGAGTGCCTACGTTAGCTTATTGATAAGGAATATGAACTGGTTCTCAAATGTCTCCTTACCCTTATTGAATTGCAAGGCTATTGTAATTTAAAAAAGGCATTGATAATTGCTTGGAACACCTACCTAAATATGAGATTTATTTCGTATAAATACACTAAAAAAAATAAAGATTTGTAAGATGGTAAAGAATGCATAAGGGTATAGTGACCCTCTTGCAAATTACGAAACATATACTTTTTTAATCAAGTTTGATGACTGAACAGAAAAAAGGCTATTCCCGCCATTTGCATCTCTGCATACTGTAGCTAAAGCTATATACTGCAAGATGGTTATTAAGGATAAAAAAATTATCATTTTACAAAGGTAATAGCCTTGCTAGGATGGATGGATGGATGGATGGACGGATGGACGGACGGATGGACGGACGGACGGATGGATGGGCAACTCATTTAATATCTCGGTTAACTTGCTGGAAAGTTAATGCTGGCCATTAACACCCCTGGTTTCTTCCTGTGGTGAAGCTCGGATGCTATTAACTGCATCCATGAACATTAAAGGGACCTCACTGTACTCCCATGGTCTCCACAGTTCCAGATGTTACCCTAAAGACAACCTTTGAAGTTTTTTGGATTAGATATTTGCATCATGGCGGTATTACAAATCAACTACATGATGGCATCCTTTCAACATGCACTTCCACCTCAGAAAGAGATTCTGATACCCTGTATCCTTCATGGCATATATTCCATTGGATCCACACCATGAAGGATTAAGACAGTTCAAGTTGTAGTCAACAGGAGGCCAGTGAAAGTAGGTCAAAAGATGAAAACTTTTTTTTTTTACCTTTCTGTGTGCTCTTTTTCTATTAATAGCTTGTATTGCTAGTTTTTGTATTTTGGATAATAATGTGTCTTCTGTTTAGGTATTTTCTCATTTGTGAGCGTTAATACTTAGGAATTCTCTCTGTTTGCTTTTCTGTGTTTTCTACTTACCTACAGTACACTGCTGGCTTGCATCCTTGTCAAGGGTTATGGATTTTATTTTACAGTGCTTATCCACATTGTTTAAGTTTTTATTTTTTTTGTAACTTGTCTATTCCAGTCTGCCTAATGCTTCATTTGATTTGGATTCTTGCAACACAGTTTATGGCAATGTATGCCCAGAGGAGCATCTGTCTGGAGAGGAAAGTGTCGGTTTCATTCACAGATCATTTACTTCTGCAACCTGATCTCAGATATGGCTGGACGGAAGACGGGATGAATAGATGGATGGATGGATGGAAATCCAAATATCAAGCAAGCAAAACTAAAACAAAAGTGTCAAAAACAAAACAAGAAATCATTAACAATAATTAAATATTGCAATTAAAAGAAAGATAAAAAAGCAAAACAGCAGAGCAAGATACAATCATGTAATAATAAAGACACAAATCTCATACAACCTCAATAGCAAAAAAAGTGTGTTTTAAAATTTTAAAAACAAGCATGGGTTTTGTCAAAGTTTTAAACTCCGGTTACTCTGTGGTCTACCCTTACCATCCTGCAAGCTGTTTTGGTTTCAAAGAAAGACTCAGGTTCTCCTCCAGCCTTTTTTTTTCAACTCATCAAGTTCAATTCAATGGAGGCAGAAACTATAGAATAATACTTCAAATAAACTTTACCTATAAAAGTTAATATAGAAATAAATTCAGGGGAGTGGCAGACTTGTGGTCAGGCCATTGCGCAAAGCAATACAAAGGTTCTGAGTTCAAGCCCCACTCCCACAGACTGCCACTCTGGGTCCCTACGCAAAGACCCTTAACTCCACAGTGCTCCCCGGGCACCGCACAATGGCAGCCCACTGCTCCCCCAGGTGATGGATTAAATACAGAGAAGTGGTTTGGGCATTGCAGTTGGAATCCAGAAGTTCTGGGTTAAATGCAGAGAGTTCATTTTATAAATAAATAAAAAGGAATAAAAAGCTGAAAAAAACAAAAACAAAACAATATTACTAAATGTGAAATATGCGATTTTAAATATCTATTTTTCTTTTTTAAAAACAATTCAGTATAAGGCAATGTTGCTCCAATTAAGAACTCAAAAACATCATAATAGGCGGCTACTTTCACTCTGGACATGATAAAATACAGCTGACCAATATCAGTTAACAGAAGACACAGACCCATAAGTCATCACCCTGAACCTTAAGCAGCTTGGATATTATGCCTCTCCTCCTTTAGCCCAGACTCTGGAATCAATGTCTTCCCAGTGTCTGGGCAAGCCAACAGAAAGGTTTATTATCTATTAAGGTACTTGAAAACCCCCCCTTCCCACCCACATACATTCATACTCAACTAAACTTTCCATTAGATTTTTGGATAAAGCAGCATTTAATATTTACATAACAGACTATAAAATAAATTAATTAGGCTGTAATTAATAGTTATTAAAGTCAACACAAACACTTGAATTTTAAAACACAATATAGTGAGTTTAACTCAGACTCAGTAAAATAAGTTTACTTTATTCTTTTTAAACTCATCTGAAGGGGAAACTCTTAATTTAAACTCTAAGGTTGGTCCTGTCTAAATAATGACTTGGAGCTACAATCTTTTATTAGACAACAATAACAAAAAAAAGTGAAAATTTTTGGTAAAGTCAGACTGGAGGTAGTTTGCTTAGTGGTAGACAGAGGGATGTCCTAAAGAGCGATGGTGGATGATCTGCTGTCCGGGGATGAGTTTGTAGGCGGTGGGGAGGTTTTTTCCTCCTCCTCCTCCTCCTGTGTCCCTCGGTGTGTTGGGGCTCGGTGAGAGGCCATAGGGGCGTCACACAGGGCTGGTCTGAGCGTTTATTAGCCCGGGGATCCAGGCTCCAGGCTGCTTCTCACTGCAGCGGCGGAGGGCTGTCCGTCTACTTCGCCCAAACTTTCTGGAAACTCACTGAAGAGACCAGAAACGCACTGACAAAGTGTCGCAACTCGCTTCACTCCTAATTGAAACAATCTACTTTAAACCTTAACCACAGCCTGCAAATTTACTTTTTTTTTATTCGAATAAGCCTCACGTTTGCGCACTTTTCTTTTTTTCTTTATTTTTCCGCTTTTTTTTTCTTTTGAAGTTTAACTTGAGATAAAGCCCTTCTCTGTTATTTGAGCCCCATAATGGCTGTTTTATCACTAGCTTTTCTGCTTGTAGGATTTGTTTTGACTTCAGCTGAAAAGGTAAGTGTCTGCACATGCTCGCCGTTCACTGACAGACTGCGGGGTTGATATTTATTTACATTTTATTTATTTGCTGTTGGCTTTTTTTTTTGGGAGCGTTTGTTGTAAAATGGATACAGCTGTTAAGCAGAGAAAAAAAAAGGGGGAGCAGCAGTTTTTAAAAAAGTTTCCCATCTCCTCTGTAAACACTCACACTGCGCTCTCTGTGCGCTCAGTGTTGACACTGCGCCACGCATGGATTCAGCCTGTCACACATGCGAGCCTCTATCATACAGGCATTTTTCTGTTTCAGGCTCCTTTTTTTCTTTTTAGGTCAATAAACCGCTGTCCTGCCAGAGGTGGAGGGAGCTTTGCGACAGGGGAGTGCTAACAAGTTTAGAAATGTGAAAGATAACTCAGGAAACTTATGTTAACTAAGTCTGAGGTAATAATTGTGAAAAAAAGTGAGCAAAAGGCAGTATATAATGCATTTGGGCGTCTAAAAAGAGAAATTATTTTACTTTTGAAACATCAAACCCTGATATCATTGCACAACATGACAAAAATATATATTATGCAGCTAGAAAGTATGTCAATTGTTGAAAACCTTATGGATGGCTCTATAATATATATTTTTTAGCTTTTTTGTTGTCATTACGCTGTCACAAGTACAGAGCAATGAAATTCACTCTCTGTATTTTAAACCATCACCTTTGGGAGCAGAGGGCTGCCATTGTGCGGCGCCCAGGGAGCAGTGTGGGGTTAAGGGTCTCTGCTCAGGGACCAATGGCGTAACGACACAACAATAGACCCGTAAGCAACATTATCTGGGTGGGCCCCATATGAAGAACAATACCCCATCCCCTCCATCACTGTAGCAGCAACATCCACCATTCCCTCTTCGGTTCTTTGAAAGAACGTGTTTATTTAGGGAATTTTTTTCTGTTCTTTCAGCACCTCTGCTTATTCTTTTCTGGAATCCACTTAAGTACCTCTTTTTGGTATCCATTGTCGCTAACACATTGTACATAAAGGTTATGGTTTTAATCTACACTCTGGATTACCCATAATTCCAAGTCATAGTGTAAAAATACATTGTTTCTTTAAGATCTTTATTGCGGTTTGAAACATATTATATGAGTGTATTTTTTACCAATCGTCTGATGAAACATACACAGTTTATTAACATAGCAATTAAAAATACCACTGTCTGCTTTGCTATTGGTGTCGAGTTTAAACGGCTCACCATGATGTTGAAATCTGCCATGTGTTGGGGTATAAATATAGTCCAGTCAGACAATCAGCATCAGGTGGGTAAAATAGGAATTTTTCGCACCATTACATCTGCAAAGAGACATCCTACTCCAGTATTGCGTAGGGGGCCAACCAGGAATCAGTGACGGGGCCCCTAAGAGGTAGGGGGCCCCTAAGCAACTGCAGTCTCTGCTTACCAATATTTACGCCATTGCAAGGGACCCAGAATGGCAGTCCGCGGGAATCCTTGAACCCAGAACCTATGGATTCCAAGCTCAATGCCCTAACCACTATATTATACAGAGCAGTTATACAGAGGAAATTTGGCCATGCTGAACATCGTCTTACCATTTATTAGACATGGACTGATATAAGTTTGGTGAGACCTGTGCCAATACAGATTATATTGACATCAATCCCCAATATTTACTATTCATTTTTTGTTTTTATATTTCTAATTAGGTTGATTCTATAGATTGCCATTGTTTTCTCTTCTCTTTTTACATGAGAGAAATGATACATTGATAATCAATGTTACGCAAGTCACGGCTTAAATAAAAATAAACCTTTATTAACAAATAAATGAAAGAATAATAGCATTGGATAGCTAATAGGGGAAACATCGACACATGTGCCTTGTGTGATCTTAAGGCACCACAGCTGAATGCTTGAATGAATTGGTAAAAAAAAATGCATGTATCTGCTCATGAAAAATATGCTAATATTGGCATAACATTGCATCAGGCTGTATGGATCTATTTCTAGAATATATATACCTTTGGTTGAGATACAGTTAAGGTGTTGTAGTTCTTGTTTTCAACAGTAGGCAAGAGAGATAGAACAACACATCAGCTGGCTATTTTTGGCTGGCCCTAACACATGTCTTGTATCTGCATCGGCATGTGTGACATTGTGGACCTGTCACTATGCCTCTGACTGATCATGCATCCCAGCTACAGTACTTAGCCACAGGGATATCCCTCCCTGACTGGTAGGCACGCATGATTTTCACCTGAGAGTCTGTGGGATCCAACCCCACTTGGGCCCTTCGTTGCATACCTTGCCACACATGCAGATGTGTGCCTGCATTCGCCGTTTCATTAGTGCAGTCAGTGTGTGCCTTTTGCTGCTTCCTCAATTTGCTGTTCATTGTAAATATGTTATCTTTGATTTGCTGATAAATATTTATTAGAGTAATCATACTACATAGAGATACGAGTGTATTAAGCCTTTTCTAACATTCTAATAGTAATAAAAAAAAGTATGATTCCTGCTGACATCGTATCAGATTAATATCAGTACAGGTCTAATCTCAAAGTTGCAATACTGGTATTGTATCAGAAAATAGAAGTATTGAAACGTTTTATCATATAAATAAGGAATAGAAGCCATATCAACTCTAAGAATCAGCGCCCAAAAAACTGTCCGTTAATATACGCTCCATAAATTGCATTAACACACAAACACCATTCCATCTACCGTACTTATTGCTAGCATGTCTTTTTCTATAACTTTACAAACGTCTTATGTCTGTCATCACATCCTCCTTTTTGAAACACAGTAGAGAAGATATCCATTACAGCTAAATGGGCGGTGCTTAGATGATAACTTAAGTTTATCTAATTTTTATATTTGCAAACAGACAAAGGACATATATATGCAAATCTAAGAGCGTAATTCCAAATGCATTGACAAAGACATTGATATAAAAGTAGAAAACTGGTTTAATTTAATAAGGATCCATTAAACAGAGTAAATGAACCAGAAACAAACATGTATAGTTTCTAACCTATTAAGATTCATTTGAATAATTAAGTTGTTATTATTAAGTATTATCACAACATAATTATGACAGATAAGATAAACAAATCAGATGATATCCTATGAATATCTGTTACATCTTTCAAAAATGTATAGGTATATAAATCAGATGTCCTTGAAAAAAGAGTTCTTTATGAAGTTTGCCTTCCGTCTCTGCTTACAAGTGTCTCTGTTCTTCTCTCAGTGCTAACTGGTGTGATACTAATGATCTCTGAAGAGTGCAGCATGTTTCAATTGAGGGACAAATTGAGGGACAAAGCTTTGGTCATCAGACAAACTTTAAAAAAAGCATAATGAAACAGTACCTATTCCGTCCAACTGGAGCCCTTCTTCCAAACAAAGCTTTTTTCGTCTTGTGGTTCATTGGTGTCTGGTGATCCACAAGGAAGACTTTTAAAAATGGCAGAAATGTTTTATTTTATTTTGGAAGTCACACTATTCGGCAACCAGATCGCTGGTGCTAGAAGAAGTGTGTAAAGGAGAAGTTCCATCCACCAATTATGTCCCCATGTGTCATTTCTTTTTAGAAGGTTTTCACAGTTCTGTTAAATTATCAATAAATACTGGATTTCACCCAGTTTTATATTGATCCATGCAAAGGACATATTTTGCTGCATCCTTCACACTAACAATAAAGCACATTTTATTAATGTTTGTAAAATGGAAATCCTTTCCATTTCGGACTTGCTGCTGCCAAAACAGCCATGCTTCCTGTGTGAGACCAGATTAATTCACCTCTGTGGGGAAAAAAACAGATTGTGATTGAATAAACAAAACAAAACTGTAATGCAAAATCCAAAAAGTATGGCTACATTCAGTTATGATTGAATTTCTTCAAAATTTTCAACCCATCTGAAACTGTTGTTGACAGAGCCAGTGCTTCCATTTTTGCAAACAACTGTTTCTTTGCAATACCTTATACTAGGTATCCATTTGGAGGTCATGGGAGTCTCACCTTTCTCCACATAACTCTACCCTTTACTCATTCATTTGTCAAAGTCATTTCAAGGATGTAATTTGACTCTAGAAAATCTACACCTGTAATAAGTGGGAGAAATTTGAGAACAATCAGTCTCAGCCTCAGTCTCCTTCAATAGGCCCAGGCACAGAGTACAAACGAGTTGCACACTGAGCTAACAGAACACATGGACCATTAAAGAAGGAAAAAACCCAATTATCCTTTATAAAATTGATAATAGGTCTGGCTGTTGTTTGCCTGCTTGATGTAATGATTGAAATCATGACATCCTAAATTGTCTCCCTATTGTTGGTTATTGGTAATTATATTATACAATTAACAATTGTTTAATAATCTTTGGGCAAAAATTGTTTAGGTGATGTGAAATCTGCTAATCTGTTAGCTTCCATCAATCTCACCACTGCATCCTGCACGGAAGATCATTTAAGCGTTCACTTTATCCTTTTTCCATAGTCCGTAAGTGGCCACATATCTTTTACATCCTCTGCTTAAAAATACATTTTTTGTCTAGAAATAAATTTTTTAACTTTTGAGTCAAGCTTAGCCCAGTGAATGGCTTAATGATGATTCTTAATTTACCATTTTTAATGTAAAAATTGGCATATCACTATTTTATATCTAATTGCTGTCATTTTCTACATGATTTTAAGTAATTAGATGTTAATTATTTTCATGCTTTGACACAATTAACGACCTGTTTCTTTTTTCTCTTACAGGCTGGTGACGTAGACAAAGAAGGTAAGATCTTTGGAAAGTAAATGGACGTTTTTATTAATGTCTATACTATTGAAAGATTCAGAAGGAAAATTGCAAAGAGATTAAAGTGGATGGACAGTGAATGACTGGAGTAGTTCTGTGATACACAAGCAGAGTTTGACTCTTCCATACACAATTTTAAAACAACTGTTTGAACGGCTTTGTTATACAGGAAAGAGAATTCCGCCTCTAAATCCTGCACATCTGTTCTCCATTCTGAGGTTAAGGAGCAAGTGAGCTGCCTCAGAGTCCACGTAGGATCCTTTTACGCTTGTAGTTATCTCCTGAAAACCTCCAGGGCCCTCGCACAGCAGGACGGCATTTGTCTGTGGTTGAGCATTTGTGGCTGCCTGTTGCTTTTAGTCTGCCACTGTTGGCTCAACGTGGCCATTATCAGGCTTGTTAAGCAGCCACTGCTCTCATTACATGTGGTTTCTGCTTAACTTTTTCACCTTTTTTTCCCTTTAATGTTAAAACCAACTGAAATCCTTACCAACCTCTTGTAGGAGCATAATTGCACAGGGCCTGTTTAATAAATCAAATCATAGGATAGTAAATTCTAATGTTGTGGTTAGGAAAAAAAAGTTAAATACAAAAATTATTACAAAATTAGCAGTTAAAAGTTCAATCAGAGCATAAAGTTCAAGCAGTTACTTCATTTTGTTACTGTTCTAAGGGCACAAACAACCAAGAAAGTTTTAATAACAATCTGGGTAAAATGTCAGTAGATTATTGCACTATTTTGTTTTATAATTTTGTATATGAAACATACTTAACAGTAAATGGTTAACTTAGTACAAGTGTGTAAAATGAGTAGAGGACATATCTACTTAATTTCAATAGTGGAATCTGCAAAACAGAAAAGTTCAACATTTAATTTTAATTCATTTAATCAGTAGGGAGAAAAATGTAGTTAAACAGAAGCAAAGGTGGCAGATCTATTGGCACCCATTCTGATAGGAGGACAGTACTTAGCTTTCTGCTGTGACATTTAATGATACTGAAACAAAGTGAAGGTGATAGAGAGATGTGCAAACAGTAATGTTCAGAGTGGGTCCTCTCTGCTGCTGTTTTTCTTCCTTTGCTCTGCCTACAGATAGGAAAGGATTTACGTTTTTGGGACTTATAGGGTCGCAAAGGAAGTTTGCTTTTGTGTCTTGTGTTCAGTTTCTGTGTTGATCTGATCTCTTTTGGATCATCATCCTGCTAAAAAGAACAGTGAAGACCTATTCTTCAGTGTTTTGGTAGAGTCAACACTATTGTTTATAAAAACTCCAGATGCAGTCAAACAAGGTTTACAGGCCCAGATAATAAGTGACCCTTCACCCACCACAGTTGCTGCTCTCTAAACTTGAAGAATTAGTTTTGGACCTATCGTTCCTTCCTCTTCTAAACTTGGGACACTATTTGACTTTTGTTTGTCACACTTTTGTTTGTTTTAAGCTCTTTAATTATGGTTCTTCGAACATGTGATTGTTAGTTGAGGAGCTGTTTCCTGTCTATAAAGATAAGGTCACATCTGCTTTACTTAAATGGCATGTTCTCTTTTTACTTTCCCAGGGTTGCAACTTGCCACCAGAAAAAAACATCAGTTATTTAAGCTTTGGAATTTATATTCTCATTGCTTTAGCAAAACTGAACATTTGGAGATATACAACCTTTAATCTGAGAAAGTTATTCAATGGGTTTAAAAAACACAAACAGTGGTGTAATTGGACCCTCCATCTCACAGCGTTACGTTTTCTCTTCTGTGACACATTACATTTTAGATAATTCAGAACAATTTTATCTTGTATTTTATTAAATATTAAACCTTAATATTATGTCACGTGATAAACTTATTCAGTAATTTTTGTCATATCCTTGATGCAGCACTTACAGAATCCTAAATGATAAATTATAACAAACACTGCTTTTCTGCAACATTAACTGAGTTTGGCACGATTTTAACTCTTTACCTGCCTAAGGTTGAAGGAGCATCACATTAGGGGTGCCTAACTTCAGTTGTTATGAACTATTATCATGCAACTTTTGGATGCATCCATTCTCCACACCCTGGAATCCAATGAATATTTTATTTTTCTTTACCAGGACTCTGCAGTTCTGAATGAGATGCTGATAAGGGGAATCAGCCATTTGATTCAGGTGTGCTGGAGAAGCAAAAGATCCAGAAATTGCAGGAAAATGTAACTTAATGGCCGGTAACTTCAGTCGGTTTGAAAAGCACATGATTCAGAGGGATCAGTTTGGCCCACCTCAGTCACAAGGCAAGGAATTAAATATTATTTTATTATTGTTGAAAGACTATTTGTTAGACTTTTGGGTGGATATTTGATGCAGATGGGGTTCTTGTATTAGCTGCTCCTTAAAAAGTAAAAAGAAAAAAAAAAGCCCAAAAGCCCAGATTTGAAATCTCTTTGTTAAAAGCCAAGTCCATCGGGGAAGTCATCCTTTTTATTTTTTCTCTTCTTTTAAAACAATATTATTCTCATATTTAAGACGCTTTTATCAGGAATCTATCAGCAAATATGTTTAGCACATTGTATATATGCTCTCTCTGCTTGCCCTACACTTCTCCTACAGTGGGGAAATTCAGGTGTGTCAGCAGAAAAGCAATTAGGCAGTGAAGGCATACAGTATATTTATACTCAGGTATATAAAATATGAAACAGAACAGAAATCCAATGAAGATAAGTATGTGTTTTCTTAAATGGAAAAGAAAACCAGACCAAAAAGGTAAAGTGTAAGTAATAAAAAGAAAATACCTCATGAGGCAACAAAGGCTGCTAGGGATTTCTGTTAAGAACAACTTTTACCTCATTTTGGATGTTTTTTTTTTTTTACTTGGAAGGTTGGTTTATGTCAAAATGTCACTTTTTTACTGCTACTGCAATGGAATAAGGATTTTACCCATCACTGGTTCCAATAAGTTCATCCTCCTCTTTATGTTGGTAAAAAAAAAAAAAAAAATCATGGACAATTTTCTATCTGTTTTAAGATAGTTTAAACAATAAATCCTGGGTTTGGATTATGTTACAGATCCATTCTATCCAGCTGTTAATTAGGTTTATTTAGAATATGTGGATGTGGATTGCATGGATTCCTTCAAAAGATGCTGTTTTGGTACCACAGTTTCAAAGTACTTCAAATCCTTTTGGAGATGGGTTAAGATTGGATTTAACATCCTCTGATTGAGAAATATCTTTGTTGATGGAGAACTTTTGAACAACTGTGGAGGAGGCAGCAGAGAAATCCATCACAGCAGATATAGGGCTGCATATTTCTCATCTCATCCCCCTTTGGTTGCAGGAAAATGGATAGACCGGCATGCCTGTATAACATGACTTATTGAATTTTTTTCTTTTTACAGAAAGTAAAAAGGAATAAATGGATGCTGAGAAACAGCTAAATGTTTTAAAGCTGCATTTTCCTTGACAGTGAAAATTGCTTAAAGATCCAATTGTCTTCTTAATCTTTATGATAATATCTATTAGGGATCCAGGTAATGGATTAATTCAATTTAGTTTATTTATATAGCGCCAATTCACAACACGTCATCTCAAGGCGCTTTACAGTTCACCAGATCATACAGTCAAACTGATTCAAAGTTTTCTATCTAAGGAAAACCAGTTGATTGCATCAACTTGTTTACTCTAATGCAATCCCTCACACTACAGTAAGCATGCTTGTAGCAATAGTGGAGAAGAAAAACTTCCTTTTAACAGGAAGAAACCTCCAGCACAACCAGGCTAGACTGGATTCTGGACTGGATTCTGGATCAGGTTTCTGTTCTAGCATGCATCTGCTCTGGCATTACTTCTCTTGCAAATACTAGTCAGACTCTGCTTAAGAATGAATAGCAGCACCTTCTAGTGGATAGCTGTAAAACTGCAACACTGAAATAAATTCTATCTAAGCAGATGCTATCAGTTAATCCCGTGAAACAAATAATCTAATAAACCATTAAACAACAGTTAATTTTTAGATGAATATTTGTTTACATCCCTATTAGGTATTTGGATTTCTGTGTTGCATAGATTCAACTCAGTTTTGCCAACTCTTTTGAGTGCATAGATATTGTATATTTATAAAGATTGTTGTCAGCTGTCAGCTTGCGATAGGTACTGTTTCAATTTGAACTGATACACTACCAATGCCCTGTACCCTGATATTGGTTTTAGAACTCAGCCGAACCAATGTTCCGTACCATGCTAATGTCTACTTAAACATTAGGCTTACCAAGCCGCAGCAGATAAAGATGATAATGCGGCCACTCTCATGTTTTTGCTGCAACATTGGTAACTGTAACGGGTTCAGGAAATTGTCTCTCAACAACCACAAGGAAAATCTTGTGCTTAACCTCCTTCCTCAGATCAAAACTTCAGGTCACAAATACTTAATCTTCTAATAAGCTTCATCATATATTGAAATCAGTAGCCGTCCTCTCATTTGCTTTATATAACCCATGCTTTCTTACTTTGGTGTAGCAGCAGCTTCTGACCTCACCTTCATCATCACGTTTTTGTGCATGCAGCAAAACATGATCAATCAAACAATTCTTCCTGAAATGTGGCCCTGGTGTACATAAGTACTTGGGCTTTTTGGAAACCATTATTTATTGATCTAGCACGGGCAGGACTGTGTTCCCCTTTGCCAGATAGCGTTGAGGAAATACATCCATCTGCATTTCATGATTCTAGGCAATAATGTTGCCATGTCAAAACAATTTGGTTTTCGAAGGCCTAATGTATTTTATTTAATGTCATAAATTATCTGGGAAACAGAATATTTGGCGTTCAACAGTTGTTAGTAGAGATCATGCAAACTGCCAGAGATAGAACGTTATTATATGTACAGTTTGACATTGTCCTGTAAAGTAAATCAACGTTTTCTGTGATATTCTACTTCAGACATTTCTTCTATTATACTGTTGTAAACATAAGGCAAACATTCACTTGTAAATATGTGTTGTCTCTGTAGAATGACAGACTATAAATGAGCATAAACATAACTTTATAACCCTCTCCAAATTAGCTGCTTTCTTTCCATCTTGGCACTGAGTAAAGTTAAGCTGATATGCCTCAAACTATGAACTAAAGACACATTTGCATTTATAGAAAGGCCTTCACTAATGAAGACCAGTGTTTTATTTTCACCACCTAGCTGCTTTTCTCCTGTCTTTCATACATTAATACAAATTTTTTTTTTTTCTGTTAACTACTGGTCTGTTTGGGGATTGTTTTATATATTAATTCCGGATGTGCTCCAAATCAAATTGCATTTGCTTGGATTTGCTACAGAGAATACACAAATACGCATAAATTATTCCTTGTCTTCATCTAGGTAGGAGAGATTGTTGTTTTGAATTTAACTTGGGCCTCCTGAGGTTTACACAAGCGTAACATTTCAAAACAAAAGTAAATTCACATCCTGGCTACACTTAGAAATGGCTGGCACGAACAACATTTCATCTCTCAAATATTTGCCACAGCAGCTTTAGATCTGAAGCTCTCTGTCTGAAAACCTGTGTTGTAATGCTAGTATCATTCCTACACATGTTGCTCAGGATCTAAGGTGGAAATATCGGGAAAACCATTGTGCTGATGTTAACAGAAAGAGCACTGCTAACATGATGTAATGGAGAGGTTTGTAAATGCTCCATTAACAGGGTGTTCTGTTCTGGATTTTATTGCATATTCATAGCCACAAACATATCTGTGGTTTGTTTCTACTGCATCTATAATGTGTTTTTATGGAGAAGCAAATTCTGTGTATTGTGAGAAAGCCACTGAGACTCCTATAAGTCAGTGGTTCTCCTTCCTTCTCTTGAAGTACCCCTGTCCTGCATGTTTAGTTGTCTCCTCACTGCCACACACCTGACTTATGAATGCTGCAGTGGAGAGAAATCCAAAACATGCATAGTTGTGGTACCAGAAGAACAAGATTGAAAGCCAATGTGTTTCTTATAAATACACAAATGATTGTAATCCTTTGCCTGTATTGTAAAGTTGTTGTTTTTTTCAGTGTAGCAAGATCTGTCTGAATGTCTTCTTGTCATTCATGATTTTTTTTTTAAGTTTAAATATTTAAATATAATTGCACTTAATCGGGAACCCAGACTGAGAATGAACAGGGTTTAGGGTAAAAGTCACGCTTTTAAAAAGTCCCCTCTAATATATTTGAAAAAGTTGATTTCATGTGATTTTCTTTTCTTTCTTCACAACGTCTTTAAATACCACTCTGTTTATCTGACATATGTTAAGATCAGACAAAGAATAAATAGAAAATGCAGTCTTAATCATGTCAGGTATTTCTGGAACCGAACAAATCCAACCAATGTCCCCCTTGTTGAGTTGGAATTCATTTTGAGTCCTGTTCTTAAAAATAAGCCAAGCTCATAATGCTGCTGAATTGTAAAATAAAATAATACAAATAGCACACAACAAGGCTTCAAGCTTTTATTTGCCTTAAAGAACCCAAATCAAAGAAAGCAATGTAACAGAGCAATTGAAAGAAATAGAATACACAGCCATTTTTGGACCTCGGTCATTTCTGGTAAGTGCTGGACTTTTCCAGAGGTCACAGGATGACTAGAATTACACCAAGAATGTATTGATGACCCATTCAGGAGGTTAAAAAAATAACATAGAATGAAACACTGCTGGTTGCCTTATTAAAGCTCATGAGCCAACAGTAATAAGAAGGAAAGGCTTTGGGCTCTTACTGATCCCTAAGGTGGGGAAAATATCTTTTGGGCTGAAAAGAAATTAGTGAAAGAGTTTGGAAGCTGTGTGTTAGAATTAATGAAATGATTCAAGCACAGAAAAGGATAGTTTGAAAGCTTTAAGCATTTATCAGGTTATTTTTGATATTACAAGTGTTTGATAATCTCAAACATTAAAATATTGGCAAATGATATACAGTGGGAATTTGAAAAGTATAAAACAAATTTTCACTGAACTGCATGTAGCAGGTAGGAAGAGTACAAGATAGACCAAAAAAAAAAAAAATGGACTTCAGCTTTTGTAGTTGTTTTGTTTGTAATTTTTAAGGTTTCTCAATTCAGTGCTTGTGTCAGAAAAAATCTAACTTTAAAGCCATTTGGGATGTTTCCTCCCAGTCTGAAGCAGTGGATGGATGGTGTTTGCTCAAAAGAGTTTAGGACTCTGTTTCCCACTTACTGTAGTCATTAGAGAATGCCCTCATTTGGTGAATTGGAGACCATAGCAAAGCCATGCTTCTTTGTCCATCCATCCATCCATCTTCTAATGCTTAGTCCTTGTCGGGGTCGCGGCCAGTGCCTATTTCCGGCAGTCAATGGGCAAGAGGCGGGGTACACCCTTGGACAGGTCTCCAGTCTGTAACAGAGCAACACAGAGACACACAGCCTTGCACACACACACTCTCACCTAAGGACAATTAGAGCCAATTAACCTAACAGTCATGTGTTTGGACTGTGGGAAGAGGCCAGGAGAGAACCCATGCATGCACAGGGAGAACATGCAAACTCCATGCAGAAACACCCCGGGCTGGGAATCAAACTCAGAGCCTTCTTGCAGCAAAGCAGCTGTGCTACCCACTGTACCGCTGTGCAGCCAGAATGTCAGTTTACTTAATGAGGACATCAGACAGAGGCCCAGCAGGGAACAGATTTGATGTTGGTCCTCTTGTTGAAGCCTGCATCCGGATGAAGTAATCTTTTGATTATTTCCACTTCATCACATGTGGATATACTAACAGAAGTCAAGGGGTGTAAAGCGATGCCAGCCTTTCTTCTGGAACAAGCTTCAAATGTTGAGCTTTGTTTGCAAACTCCAGGGAGTTATTTATGTGTTTACACAAAGCCACCCTAAAATACCAGCAAGGTGCTCCGCAGTGTTTTATGTTTCAAAATTTATGAGGCTGATGATAGGTCTGAGTGATGTTGCTTTTTTGTGAATTTTGGGAAGTCCATAAATGAGGTGTGTATTCCCCTGGGCGCAATCAAGGAGCATTTAACTGTTTTGTCCCCTACAAGTTTCTGCAAGTAAGTGTTGGTTGGGTTCCTCTTCATTCTCAGATGTTGTGCAGTAGCTCTGTTAAAGCAGGTGTTTTTCTTTGTATTATGTACTGTTGTGAAGCTCAGTGCACCTTGTCAGTTGCAAAAAATATATATTTTCTTTCCTAATTGATTTATATTATAATTGTTCTTTACTCTTGTGTGCCATTGGAAGGGGGTGGTTTGTCACTATAGATGATTGCTGTTACCATCATTCAAAGTTCTCCTTATTTCTGTCAGGTTATTTCTAATAGCAGCTTCCATGGTAATAATTAGTTCCACAGCTGTGATTTTTGTGAAGAAATAGCAAATGTTCGACTTTTGGGCAACATGTCCTTTTGTGGTTATAGTAATCTTCTGTCCAACAGGCATCGAAACAACTGCCTCAGGAAATTTGTGTTGTTGGATTGATGCAGTTCTTGCCTGGTGGGTTGTGTTCTTGAAAGCACTAGCTTTAACTGTGCATTAGGAAGTTTAACGTCATCCTTAAACAAGTGCCTTCATTACAAGTAAAAAAAAAAAGGCAGCTGTATTCATTAAATGAGAAAGGTTTCAAGAATGTATGAGAAAACATTTCAGGCTCTGAAGAGCAAATGTTAGGCAATATGAAAAATATCTGACAACATAAGAATCGAAATAGGTCATTATTAATAAACCTTTATTGTTCATTTCTGATGAACAGTTGCATTGTAAACCTGTAAGCTCAAAGTGTTTTTATAAGCATATATATACAACGACCATATAAGTCCTGGTTTTTAATATCATATCTAAAAACTTTGATGCATTTAATCAGGATTGCTTGTTATAGATCAACAAAAGTACAACTTAATTATGCAGTTTAAGGAAATAACAAAGTTTTCTCAGTTTACGAAAGAAAATCTGAAATGTGTGTTCTTCCCTGTTCAATCTGATAGCAACGGAGAATATCCAGCACAGTCAATTGCATACAGACATCCTATAATTAGTAAGTGCATTCCACATACAGTAGGACTTATTTAATTTCAAGAATAATGCAGCTGTTTTGTGAAGCCCTGTTATTCAGAGAAGCAGCCAAGGGAGCTGGTTTTTTTGGAACACAAATCTGAACTTAAAAAAAAAAAAGAAATCCACCAGATCCCCTGCTTACAGTTCGTAACAGCCCATCTAAAGGACACATCAATCATGATGAGGCTCCAGCCACACAACTAAACTTTAACCTACTATTGCAATCAACACATCCACCCATATTAAACACGCTGGTAGCAGCGTCATGCTGCAGGGAAGCTTTCATATCTCAGTAGGGTTGGGGCTGATGTAAAGAAGAATGGAGTTAAATACAAGCAGAACTTGGAATAAAATCTGTTAAAGGCTGCAGACTGAAGGCTGACCTTTCAACAGGACAAGATCCCAAAACTTACAGTCAAGCAGTGGTGTAATGGCTTGTATCAGACTCACTCATATGCTGGAATGGCCAAGTCTAGACCAAATTCTTTGATTCTACAAGAATCTAAAGATTGGCTTGCTTTCCTTTCAAATGGGAAAAAGCTAATTTACTATGTGCAAAACCTTTTGTCAGTGAATGTTTAGTAGTTGGACATAACCCAATAAACGTTAGTATGTGTGAATGCAGCTTTAGGTGATGCTACAAAGTGTTTGTATGGAAATGCACACCACACATCCTTAGTTTTACTTGTACCACCTAAATATGCACAACTTGTTGTTGCAGTGAAATCACAAGGAATTTTTTCTTAAGATAAATGTTTAAAAGTTCAGGGTGTGAATACTTACTCAAGAGACTGTAAAGATGTATTTCTAACTATTCTAACAATTTAAAGTTTAAAAGTATCAAAGAGTTCTTCCAAATATCAAACCTTCGATAAATATAAATACATTTTCAAGTTTTAACCAAAATGTATCATTTTAAGCACAAAATATCTAATTTGTATATTCTCTCTCTCCCTCTCTCTACTCTTATGTTTTTTAAATTTCCTTGTAGAAGATGTTTTTGCATATAAGCCAACAAAGTCTGTGAACTAGCCTTGTTCTATTCGAGCTACAGGCTCAGGCCTCAGATTTGTCGTGTGAGTGGTTGAACATTAAAAGAGCCAGATAGTTCAGTGGAAAGCTGGAAAAGATCAAATGCAGCTGAAAGATGCTACATTAAAGACATGCGAGGAGTCTGACATCTAACTTCAAACAACTGATTTGAGTATTCAGAAAATATCTGAGCTACTTTAAAAAAAGGCCCCGCCTGTTTGGGGGGAAAAAAACTCACCATGAGAAGAAGCACAGAAAAAGGCATTTTGCAATATGATATCTTTAGTTTATGATATTTTAATAAAAAATGTAATGTAGAGATACTTTCTATTTGTGGGGAGTGCTTTGAGTAAGTTGAAAGTGTCTCCCGTAAATATCTGCTGCTGCCTTTACATCGAACTTTCCTTTTTCATCTGACAGACCAGCTGAGAAGCCGGCTGAAGGAGTACGGCCTGGTGATGCCCTTCAGCACCGACTCCCACGGACACTACCTGTCCCACCTGCTCTCGGCCACTCACAAGCAGCGCGTAAGGAGAGAGGCCTTCTCCTCTGAATCAGAGCAGAAACTGTTCTTTAACATCACAGCCTTTGGAAAGGAGTTCCATCTGCGGCTGCGGCCTAATGACAGGCTGGTGGCGCCCGGAGCGATGGTGGAGTGGCACGACGAGGTTCAGGGATTTGGAAACATCAGCGACAGCTATGGTGGAAACTCTACTGTTGGCGCCAACCAGACTGACACCACGGAGAGGATACTCCAGCGGGAGCTGCTGAAGACAGACTGCACATTTATTGGTGACATCACTGACGTCCCTGGAGCCACGGTTGCCATTAACAACTGTGATGGACTGGTAAGTCCTTCCCTGCTGTAAAGTCTGTTACCCCCCCAGTCCCCTAAACTCCTTTCTTATCTTTACAAAGTACCATGACCTTATCAAGAACCTTTAGGGATTTGGGGCGTCTCTAACTCTGAAGTTTATCCATTCTTTACGTCAGCACTTGACATTTTTATAGCATATTGTTATTTTGGAGATGCCTTTCTAACTGGCAGGTTTTTTTAACGGGTGAGTGCTCATCCATCGCTGTGACAAACACAGCCTCTCCTCCAGACCTCTTCCCAGCATAAAACATGGCTTTCTTTTGTGTCTGACAAAGGTCTCCTTCCTATCTACCCTCGTAAAACATTTGAATGGTAATCTGGGAACAACTGGGGCCAAAACGTCTTGGAGTGAACTACGTTCCTCTCCACGTTTGAGAGGAAAATTGGCTCAAGTTCCCAGCTTTAGGCGGAAAAATCTCACAAAGGTTGTGTTTGTTTATTGGTTGACAGTGAAATTCATGTAAAAGAAAAGCAGTCATAGAAAAAGATATCAAAACATATATTTTTTTCTTTTTTCTTAAGCTTTATTACCTGAATAATACATTATAAAAACAAATGTGGTCTCAGCTCTGAATATTTTTTAAGCCTTAGGCTTGAATTTGACATCCTCAACCTGCAGTATGTAGACTGAAAATAAAGCAAACAAGTCTGTAGTAGTATTTTCTGTGTATAAATAAGAATATTCTGCTTTTATTTTCTGGTTGTACATTAGAACTCTGTAGAGTCCTGCAGCAGTTTGGCATTGTTGGCAGGCTTTTAAAAAAATAGGCTTTTCTCATGATTATGACTGAACTTAAAGTGAAACTCAGCCCTTGCCAATATTTTCCACTTGGTTTTAAAGGGAAATAGGGAGGGCAGTTAAAAGTTGTTTTAGTATTTTTTTTCTATTTTATTCTTAGCTTTATGTTTCCCAAAATTTGTTTTGGGGTGAATCTATATATGTATTTTTTTTCTTTCAGCATTTCATATGTATTTTTGAAAACAAATGGAGCTATCCATTCCCCTTTTTTGTGGCACAGCTTGTCGTTCAAAATTAATATTTAAATACTCTGCCATTGATTTCAGCTTTTAGTTTTTCCTTCTCTGGTTTTAGTAGGTGTTTGGTTTACATTTTTCTTTCAACCATGTGAAGTAATTATTAACTTAGCAACTTTGCACATCAGTTAATTATTTATTAGAATCAATGTTGCTTGCAATGTTTTGCATTACCTAGTCTGCTAATGAGAAAGATAGAAGGAGAGAATAAGATCCAGTTGTGAATATTTTATGAGTTTATTGACATTTTTCACATTGCTAACAGAATTGTAACCTTGTGTTTGGAGTTCGATGTCAAATATACAAGAAATATACATGAAAACTAGCATTAAATTAGTGGTTTAGAACAAGAGAAAAGACGTAGTTGTTTATGTGGCCCATTTGGGAAATATTTTCCCGCCCCTGCCTTATATTAAATTTCTTCTCACAGCATTGTAGGTCTTACACTAATCTCTAATTAACTGGCAGGAGTTTTATGTTCCTGAAAACAAATCCGTTATAAACACCGAAACTAAAACATTCACCTCAGGACAAGAGTTGTAGCTACTGTG
Source organism: Cyprinodon tularosa (assembly GCF_016077235.1). Classification (NCBI taxonomy): domain Eukaryota; kingdom Metazoa; phylum Chordata; class Actinopteri; order Cyprinodontiformes; family Cyprinodontidae; genus Cyprinodon; species Cyprinodon tularosa. The sequence continues at coordinate 392,551 of NW_024039124.1, read as the reverse complement.
ACATCTTGTTAGCAGGAATCATTTATCAATGGTTTTCCTTTTCTCTGGGAAGCATTTGAAGTCTCTGCACAGAGACAGTTGCACCAGAGTTTATTTTTACAAGTCACATCCTCCATAGAATTCCATCTGACTCATCCTAATATTAGAGGCTGGGTAGCACCTTTGGTTAAGATATTTAAAATAAGAATACTACTTGTTTTGTTTTGCCTTAGATAAAATTTAGATGTTTTACTAAAACTTGGTATTTACCCATAAATAATTATTAAAGTTTGCAGGATAAAGTATGTCATCACCTGTATGATGGAGTCGTGGAAAGCATTAAGTACACCTCATGATTCATCAACTTGCAGATCCAGCTTTAGCAGCCGTAAATCTGTTAGTAGTTGTTTTTTTCTCACACTTTATTAGTATCTCACATCACCGTACAAGAATTGTGGCCCACTCCTATTCATTGCTTCATTCAATAAGGTATGCAGACACTGGTTTTCACACATCTTTCTTAAGGCCCACCAAAGTATTCATACCTGGCAGTGGTCTGGACCATAAATTGTCAATTCATTTCCAGTTGTTCAGACATTGCATGTTTGCTGCTGTATTTGGCATGATTGTTCAGTAGTGACTCAGTCTGTGCCAAAGTGATTTGAATTCATTTGAATTTAAATACCTTTTTGGGTGTGGGAATTCATGATCGTCTTACTGACTGTGAGATTCCCAGGCTTTTTGGCTACAAGCCTATATCACTACCATTATTATGTTGGTCTCATTTTCTATCATCTATACTGTTGATATACTTTACTACTATATTAAGTAATTTTTTTCAGAGTTTAATATTTTTCCAAGTAACTTGCAATGATTCTAGCAGCTTTTTTGTGTTGTTTGAGACTTTTGTGACAAGCTTGCATCACTGCAAGAGCAAAGCTTCCACTGATTTCACCCTCTTTGATGAAATAGGATGTAAATATGATGTCATCCTTAACATATATAATATTTTTTTTCTGACACTTTTGCACTTCACTGTAATTGATTCACACACAGCCTCTCATCTCATCAGCACTGGGTCACTTAGCTACAGTACCCTTGGGTTAAATTATACAGGTGCTGGTCATAAAATTAGAATATCATGAAAAAGTAGATTGATTTCAGTAATTCCATTTAAAAAGTGAAACTTGTATATTATATTCATACATTACATACAAACTCATATATTTCAGATGTTTATTTTGTTTAATTTTGATGATTACAAATGACAACAAATGAAAATCTCAAATTCATCATATCAGAAAATTAGAATATTGTGAAAAGGTTCAAAATTGATGGCCCCTGGTGCCACACTCTAATCAGCTAATTAACTCAAACCACCTGCAAAAGCCTTTAAATGGTCTTTCAGTCTAGTTCTATAGGCTACACAATCATGGGGAAGACTGCTGACTTGACAGTTGTCCAAAAGACGACCATCGACACCTTGCACAAGGAGGGCAAGACACAAAAGGTCATCGCTAAAGAGGCTGGCTGTTCACAGAGCTCAGTGTCCAAGCACATTAATAGAGAGGCGAAGGGAAGGAAAAGATGTGGTCGAAAAAAGTGTACAAGCAAGAGAGATAACCGCACCCTGGAGAGGATTGTGAATCAAAACCCATTCAAAAATGTGGGGGAGATTCACAAAGAGTGGACTGCAGCTGGAGTGAGTGCTTCAAGAACCACCACACACAGACGTATGAAAGACATGGGTTTCTGCTGTCGCATTCCTTGTGTCAAGCCACTCTTGAACCACAGACAGCGTCAGAAGCGTCTTGCCTGGGCTAAAGAGAAACAGGACTGGACTGCTGGTGAGTGGTCCAAAGTCATGTTCTCTGATGAAAGTAAATTTTGCATTTCCTTTGGAAATCAAGGTCCCAGAGTCTGGAGGAAAAGAAGAGAGGCACTTCATCCACGTTGCTTGAAGTCCAGTGTAAAGTTTCCACAGTCAGTGATGGTTTGGGGTGCCATGTCATCTGCTGGTGTTGGTCCATTGTTTTTTCTGAGGTCCAGGGTCAACGCAGCCACATACCAGGAAGTTTTAGAGCACTTCATGCTTCCTGCAGCTGACCAACTTTTTGGAGATGCAGATTTCATTTTCCAACAGGACTTGGCACCTGCACACAGTGCCAAAGCTACCAGTACCTGGTTGAAGGACCATGGTATCCCTGTTCTTAATTGGCCAGCAAACTCTCCTGACCTTAACCCCATAGAAAATCTATGGGGTATTGTGAAGAAGAAGATGCAATACACCAGACCCAACAATTCAGAAGAGCTAAAAGCCACTATTAGAGCAACCTGGGCTATCATAACACCTGAGCAGTGCCACAGACTGATCGACTCCATGCCACGCCGCATTGCTGCAGTAATACAGGCCAAAGGAGGCCCAACTAAATACTGAGTGCTGTACATGCTCATACTTTTCATGTTCATACTTTTCAGTTGGCCAACATTTCTATAAATCCTTTGTTTTTATTGGTCTTCAGTAATATTCTAATTTTCTGATATGATGAATTTGAGATTTTCATTTGTTGTCATTTGTAATCATCAAAATTAAACAAAATAAACATCTGAAATATATGAGTTTGTATGTAATGTATGAATATAATATACAAGTTTCACTTTTTAAATGGAATTACTGAAATCAATCTACTTTTTCATGATATTCTAATTTTATGACCAGCACCTGTATATTATATAAAAAAATGTATATATATCTAGCGTTAGTTCAGGTATAATATAAATAAATATTGAGCTTATAATTTTTTTAGTTATATTATATTTTTTAAATCCCTTGTCTTACTATACTACAATTTGAAAACGTAGTATTTAAGATGTTATATGTTAGCCTATCTAATGGTATGTATGTGGTGTGTTATTGGTTGATGTACATATATATATATATAAAAAAAACAACAACTGTTTTCTCACCCCTCGTGGGGTGGTATGTGTCATCCTCAAGCTTGGGTCCTCTACCAGAGGCCTGGGAGTTTGAGGGTTCTGCGCAGTATCTTAGCTGTTCCTGGGACTGCCCTCTTCTGGACAGAGACCTCTGATGTTTTACCTGGAATCTGCTGTAGCCACTCTCCCAGTTGGGGGGTCACAGCCCCCAGTGCTCCAATTACCACTGGCACCACTGCTGCTCTTGCTTTCCACATCTTTTCTAGCTCCTCCTTCAGCCCTTGGTATTTCTCAAGCTTCTCGTGTTCTTTCTTCTTGATGTTGCTGTCGCTTGGGATTGCCACATCTATCACTACTGCCTTCTTCTGCTGTTTGGTTGGTTAGCCATCACCTGTTTGTCAGTCTGGATCTTGAAGTCCCATAGGATCTTAGCTCGGTCATTCTCAACTACCTTAGGAGGTGTCTTCCCTTTTGACCTTGGGACTTCCAGCCCATACTCATGGCAGATGTTCCTGTACACTATGACAGCTACCTGGTTGTGGCGTTCCATGTATGCACTTCCTGCCTGCATTTTACACCCTGCTGTTATGTGCTGTATTGTTTCAGAGGCATTTTTGCACAGTCTGCATCGGGGGTCCTGCCTGGTGTGGTAGACCCTGGCCTCTTTTGATCTTGTACTGAGTGCCTGTTCTTGTGCTGTCATGATTAGTGCCTCTGTGCTGTCCTTCAGTCCAGCCTTTTCCAGCCACTGGTAGGATTTTCTCATATCAGCCACTTCAATCATATCAGCCATATATCAGTCATCATCAGCTGGCTGATATATATATATATATATGTGTATGTCTGTGTGTGTGTATTGTGTATAGTACTGATAAGGAAACCGATAAAATACCAGATCGATATGGAGTATTGTTCACATTCGATTTATCAGTATCGATAAATCCTTAATGATACTCAATATTTCTAAATTAAAACAGCTCCCAATTAGGGCAGATCAATAATTCAATATCAGTATTTATCAATAAATATTATAAGATATTGGAACACATTTTGGGTACTTGGCTTCATAGCAGTTATTTGATTACATGGAGCATTAATTGATAAAGCTTTGATTGGGGACGTGTTGTCCTCTGCATTTGCTTTTAGGTCACTCATCCCAGTTTGATATCTTGGCTTTTCAAAATTGCCTTTCAACCCTGACCAGATGGATGGGCAGCAGCCATTGCTTCTCTATGGTCATTGCTGACACTTTCACATCATTTTAACAAACCCCTGTATTTTCCAGCTAAATACCTCAAAATTGTTTTTACAATAAAGTAATAACTATTTTGTACAGTTTCTTGATACAGTTTCTTGGCATGGCTTGACTGCTGTTTACGTATTTTACCTTTGAAAGCCTCAAGGTTGTATTTGCTACAATGCATGATGACATATTTTAGCATCATTCAGGCTTTCAAGGCACTTTTTTAAAAACTTAATTGAAAGCTGGATAAGTAAATTTCCAAGGATTCTCCATTGGCATTCAGGGACTCTAAAACAGGAGCTCTTACGCCTAACGGAGGATCTGTGAGTTATGTTGTACTTTTCTTTTAACTGTGTAGGATCATACTGTTCATAAAAGTCCAGGAGGGAGAGGTTTTCAGCCCACCTGTCACCTTGGTGGCAGATTGTACCAGACACAGCAGCTTGCATTTTACGTCTACAGAGACACTGGTTTGCTCTGAGGATGTACAGAGTATTCACACCTGTCTGTGTTTCGAAGTGTAGCTATCACAGCTACATGTCAGAACTGAGGTGAGTGAAGTTGTTATAACACCCCCTCAGGATCACCAAAAAGAAAGACACAGCAGTAATGAAAATGCAGAAACTCAGATATATTTGATACAAAATGTACCCATTATTGAAAATATTATAGAGGAGTCCAACTTTCTTTAAAATTCTTAAATCCAAGTTTGCACAAACCTTACCTTGATTTAATTAATTACAAAATATGTAAACTGTCCAAAAACAGTGACAGCCAACAATAGCCTATATAAAGTAAGGTTTGGTTACTCAGTGCTTGATTAAATGTATTCTTTTGTGCCATGAAGCTACACTCCACCTACAATTAATAAGAGCAGCAAACATTCAGCTTGTCTTTATATATCTTTTAAAGCACCGTATCTGTACATTAGGATGATATCTGCATTTTATAAAACTTTTACAACATTGAAAGTTTGTGGCAGTAACATGCTGTCCTTGGATAGGCAGCTTTGAGGCAAAACACTTAAAGTTGATTTTATTCCAAAAGAATCTGATCTTTTGTGTGATCCCTGTGACTTTATTACCTACCTACCAGACTGACTTTCATCATAAACACTAGGGCTGGGTAACAAAAATCGAATTTAATCGATTTTGAATCGATTCCTTTACATTTTTGCAAAATCGATGTCTAGGGAATGAGATCGATTAGTTTTATAGTGACGCGCCTGACTTTCACATTCAAATGAGTAGGAAAGATGCACTCAAGATTACTTGAAGCCAGACAGCTGCAAATATAGGCAATAGGTTGACTGAAGACATTAACAAATGGGGACTGACCAGCAAAAACCCTAATTGTTACAGACAACGCTGCACATAGGGTTTGTGCAGTGGAGATAATGTAGCTCATGCATGTCTGCTGTGTCCCCGCTGTGTCACGTCTGCTAGCTGAGGCTTCACTTTTGAAACAGTTTTGTTCACATCTTAAAGGAATAGTACACCCAAAACATGATTACCCTTCATTTTCTACTCACCCCCATGCTGAACAACACTCTGGAGTACTTTTTTGATATCTCAAATGCATCTGGAGATCTGGGAGGCTTCTTGCTGTCTGCTGAAATTCAAATAATGGATGTCTATGGTGCCCGAGGCAGAAAGGTCCATAAAAGTCCACAAAAAACGTTTCAATATTCCTCCATACTGCTCGTCCAATGTATTCCAAGTGTCCTGAGTGGGTAGCATCCAGAATTTACTCGAAACGAAGTCATTTAGAATGTTTTTAGAGCATAAACAGTAGTGTACTGTACTGCCAGCCTGTACTGTAGGTATCATAAAGAACAAAAACATAGAACAAATGGTGATGATTTTTACACTCAAACGACAATCTTGCAGTATGCAATAGCTATCAATGTTAGCATTTAGATGCAAGGTTTTTATTATGTCTAAATCTGTATTATTGTGTACAACTTAAAGCAATTTTGTAAACATAAAAAAAAAATAAATAAAAAAACAGAGGAAAAACTATTCCAATACTGTGTTTTGGTTGCTGTGAACAAAGTTGAAATTGGTATTGAAGCTTAACATTTTATACACAAATTAAAAGCAGAATGATTTACTGAACAAGACTTAAAGAAGTTAGTATCTAAACGTTTCATTAGTTTTTTAAATTGTACAATTTGACATTAAAATTGCTGCTGGTAGTAAATACAATAAAGGTATCACATGATTAGCCCTTTCGAAACTGGTGCATTGGTAAATCTGTTGTTTAAAATCTAAAATATTAGGCTGATAAAGAAACATCCCTGAATATTTCTACATAGAAAGGGGTATTTTTGTTCTGGTTTGTTGTTATTTGTGAGTTTAAAATGACAGTGATAAAAGTAACTTATACAGTTTATTGTTTGCTAAATTTGGAGTTCATTAGCAGGACCTAGTAAAACTAAATGTATCTTTTTTTTTTTTTTTTCAACCTTTATTTTACCAGGAAGTACCTTGAGATAAAATCTCTTTTTCGAGGGAGACCTGATAAAACCTTCACTGAAAGATTATTATATTCCCAGAATGAGAATATATAGCTATTCTAAGACCTTCAGTCATTCTATTAGTCAGATAAGTGCGGGCATACACTGTAAGATATTTTCAATATCAATATACTCACCAACAGCTCAAATTGTACAACAAAAATCTCAGGGTTTAAAAGTTCACGATGTATGTTTTTCCAATGTATGGCCCGACACTTTGATGCCTTTTACTTAGACTTTTACAAAACTTATTGTTATTTGTCTACACAGTGTCTGCAAAACGAAATTTCCATGCGTACTAAAGCTTACAAAATGGAAATCAACATTATCATTGATACAATTTTGCAGTGATCAAGAATGTAGACAGTGTAGGCGAAAAGAAAATCCAGTTTAAACTTGTGGTGCAAAAGGCATTGATATGGAAAGTTAAGTGCAGTGCAAAATAAATAAATACAGTGTAAAATGCAGTAGAACACTGAGTTGTGTTCTATTTAAAGGGATGCTGAAAAAAAATCTGCCATGTTGGTTGTGCAAATATGATGCTTTCAGATTTGATGCAGAGACTCGATTAGTTTAATCAGTTAAACACTCTTATGGCAGCTTTTGCAGACCTGCTGGTCTGCATAGAATGCTGTGAAGCCTCTTTCCAGAGGGTAGCAGGAAGTACAGTCCATTGTGGGGGTGTGAGGGGTCACTGATGATGTCACAGGCTCGGAAAACACAGCGCTGGGAGGAAATGTCTTCAACTGAGGGAAGAGGAACCAAGATCATCTATCTATCTTACTGCTGTATGTCGAGAAACCACACATCGGACTGAGAGATAGTGCTGGTCGGACTTGCCAATGTGGAAGCCAGACAGTAAAAGAATAAGAGGAAGGGAAATTCCCTTATTTGCACATGCACAGAGCGTGAGGCTCAGGTAAATAGGCTAATGGTCGCTCGTAACTCTCCTTCAACACCTGAAGCAGAGCCAACTGAATTTCAAAAATGTTTAATTTTCTTTGTTTTCTAACCTTATGATTTCTGATCGGAAGGTGGTCATGAGAGGCTAACTGCTCCTTGTTAACCTTGTTAAAATTTGCGCAGAGGCTTTGTAATTGTCGTCGCACACCTCAAAAAAATCCTTACTACACGTCAGACAGTTGCAAACCCACGTAGACCTCAAGCGGAAGTGCGCAGACAAAAAGCAGATGTGATTGGTTCTTGATATTGATTCTGGCTGTCTGTGTTGTCGTCCTTCTCGATTCGGTGCCGTGGCGTGCCATTTTTAAAAACTGAGGAGTAATAACAACAATGGATAACACAACGAAAGGTTGATTGAGGAGGTTCGGAAGTACAACCACTTGTACAATGCCTTAGACATGTTGTTTTGTAAAATAAACACCCATGCCGACGGCGCCGAAGAAGGTCTTGTGACCATCTGCCGAAGTTCTCGCGAGTTCTAAAATAGGCTCCACCTAGCTCTTCGGCAGGAAACTGCTGTGCATCCCTAGAAATTCCAGACTGACGTTGCAGAAGCATACCAGCAAAACTGGTACACAACCAGACGCAAGCGAAATCTGATGTGTGCGGTTGCAGAAGTACAATCCACCCTTAATACGTTTGTGGTGGTTTAATGAATTTATTGTTAAGCAGTAAAAAAATTAAAAACAATATTTTTATTGCGATCACTGAGTCCAGGACAGGCCATTTTTTCCCACAAATAGTAATACCTCACTCCTGACATATTTGGGCAGTGATTTCACAATGCGATAAGCCGAAGGCCATTCTCCCCGCTTTACAAGCAAAATCAAAGGGAACATCGAGACACATCTATAATCAACAATTGTTAAAGATTTTGAGAGGGCTTCACCATTGAAATTCATGAGAGCTATAGTTAGACCAAAAAAATGCCCACGTGCATGGCAGTTGGATGTTGTAATACATCGGGTAAAAGTGAAAAAGAAATGAGCAATTTCACCTTCCTGATTCATTATCCTCCAGGGACGGGTTTGTCATTGGATTGAAAACTTGAAGACTTCTGGCCTGAGAAAAAATGGTGGCTTATATGTAGCCACCATTTCGAAGAAGATTGCTTTCAAGATCACTTGGATAATAGATATGACCCGATTTTTCCTTTGATAAAATGAAACACAAAATATTTAATATTTTAATGATCAAACCAAAGGTAACAAAGTTTACACTGGAATCACTTTATTTTTGGATCCTGTTCCATTCTACTCTAAGCCGTAAACTTGGGGTTGACTTTTAAGAAACGGTTTTAAACATACTCTACTATTTTTTAGTCACAGGTTTTGTATGTTTGATTGATGCAGAACATGACCGCTGCTTCTTTATGTCATTTACAGTGTAAATGCAAAGCATGAAGGACTGCTGACTCAACATCAAACACTCACTAAATCTGGGGGTCTCTAATGAAAAAGCTTGTTGCTGAGAGCTGATGGGCTTTGATCTCAAGTGGTAGCTTTGGCCCACTGTAGGTGTGGGTTTTACTGTCTCTTAATTATAGCCAGCCTGCTGTCTGGAAGACTTTACTGCCACAAGCAGGCAGCCTGGCTGTGAAATGCTTATGAAGCCGATACTTCCCACACCTCAAAAGCACCAGCAGCAATGTACTGTACTGATGAAGCATGGGTGATCTTTTCCTGTCCAGATTGGGAGACAGCCTTAATTTTTCATGAATCTAAACAGGACAAGATGTAGCTGTTCCTTTCAAGAAGATCTAACATCTGAATGTGGAGCGTTTTTTGTGAAGGCTCCTGTAAAAAAGGGAGAGACATACAGTACAGTTCCAGCTGATTGGGTACCTGCCTCCCATGTCGAGTTTTTTTTAAAGTAACAAAGTTAATTGATAAACCAAACATTTACCAAATCCTTTTGGGTGGAACCATCTTCCTATCCAGAAAGGCGTCCTTTACTCATTGTTAAAAAAAACAGATAGAGGGTATTCCAGCTAAAAGTGGTGCAGCCATGTTTGTTGTTCTTCAGCCTTCTACCTCTGGTTGATGTGATACACGTCTCTGCATTTCATTGTTCCAAAACATTTCTTTATTGAGGCCAAACGTATCTGCTGGCTCTATTTTTGCGAGTTCATGAATTCAAAAATCTTGAAACAATTTGTCTTGCTTGCAAGGTAAAGAAGTAAGAGCATTATGATCATAACGGGATGTAAATTAATGCTGTCAGTTCATAATCTACGTATTTTACGTAAGAACTTTTAATTTTTACCCCATCAAATCAAAATCAATTTCCCAAGCAGAGTAAAAACTTTGCTTGTTTTTTAAGTCATAACAAGGCTTTTGTTGAGCTACTCTATAAAGCCTGGAGCTCAATGCCACTCCTGACATTTCGAATTGAGAAAGCTTTCTGGATGGGAAACGAAATGTCTTCAAACTTGGAAAACAAAGTCCAGTGGTTTGTTTTTACCTTTTTTTTTAAATATAATTCTCACACCTTCCTTTTTTTTTTTTGATTTAAAGGAATAGTACACCCAAAACATGATTAGCCTTCATTTTCTACTCACCCCCATGCTGAACAACACTCTGGAGTACTTTTTTGATATCTCAAATGCATCTGGAGATCTGGGAGGCTTCTTGCTGTCTGCTGACATTCAAATAATGGAGGTGCCCAGCGCCCGAGGCAGAAAGGTCCATAAAAGTCCACAAAAAACGTGTCAATATTCCTCCATACTGCTCGTCCAATGTATTCCAAGTGTCCTGAGTGGGTAGCATCCAGAATTTACTTGAAACGAAGTAATTTAGAATGTTTTTAGAGCATAAACAGTAGTGTATAGGATTTCCTGAAAGCGCGCACATGCGCGATCCCGACGCTACGGAAGCCGGCAGACCAAACCAGCGCATTCAGCTCGGCAAAGAACTCATGCTCTTCCTCAACACTGAAGTCCTCAGACATTTTTCTTTCGTTGTTTCTTTCTTTGCACAGGTAAACGGCACATTTCTTCTTCTACGCTTGCATTATTGGAAGAGCAGACGCTGAATGCGCACTTTCATCTGGTTTGGTCTGCCGGCTTCCGTAGCATCGTGATCGCGCATGTGCGCGCTTTCAGGAAATCCTATACACTACTGTTTATGCTCTAAAAACCTTCTAAATGACTTTGTTTCGAGTAAATTCTGGATGCTACCCACTCAGGACACTTGGAATACATTGGACGACCAGTATGGAGGAATATTGACACGTTTTTTGTGGACTTTTATGGACCTTTCTGTCTCGGTCACCATAGACCTCCATTATTTGAATGTCAGCAGACAGCAAGAAGCCTCCCAGATCTCCAGATGCATTTGAGATATCAAAAAAGTACTCCAGGGTGTTGTTCAGCATGGGGGTGAGTAGAAAATGAAGGCTAATCATGTTTTGGGTGTACAATTCCTTTAAGGCCTCTAAATATCAAGTGTTCAATAAAGATATAAAAAAAGTTGTTTGATGTCACCCTTAGAAAAAGTGAATGAGTGTTAATTTACTAATGAGCAGGCTGATTTAATTACCACCTGTTATGACAGGTTGGATCAGATTAGGGCTGCAACTAATCATTATTTTGCAAATCAATTAATCTGTGGATTATTTTTTAATAATAATCTGATTGCAAAAGGTCCCTTGAAGAAGACATTTTACATAATTAAACCAGATAAAACTAAAACTTTTCCACTTGAGGAGTTCTGGATAGAACATATTCAGACGAAAAGTTTTTTTTTTCTTAAATCTAAAATTTTAACATAATTTGTTTCCTATATTGGTGTAATTGCTGCTCTTAGTGGGTTGCTCTGTCAGCTAAAGGCGTGTTTTAGAGTCTCTACACCTATTACAGATTAATCAATTATTAAATTAGTTGTTGATTATTTTATGTGTTATCGATTAATCACGATTAACCCAATTAACTTTTGAGGGTTTAACAATCTAATTGTGCTTTGGGTAGCTGTAAAGTTAACTGATAAATCATGTGGCTAGATGTTTGAGGCCTTAATCCTTGGGGTGATATTATAGGAATCGTTATGTCTGTTTTTATTTCCTCTGCCAGTCTATTGGTGTTTAGAAGTCAGCAGATAGTCTCCCGTTTGTTTCAGAGATTTCCTGCAGCCCTGTCCTGAAAACTATGTGGACAGCGATCACTGAGAATGAGCCAAAACACAAGGCCAAAGGGGTAAACACTGTGGGGGAAAAAAAGAGAACGTGCTGTAAGCCTCCATGAACCTCCAGGACACACAGATTCTTTCAAGAACCAGTTCAGCTCAGTTTATTATGATATGCCATGGGGACATTGATTTTAAGCACACATACCAAAAGGAAGCAAACAATCACCAACAGTCATCAACTTAGTACATTATGAGTCAATTTTTATAGAAAAAAAATCTAAATCTTATTAAAAGAAAAAAACATGTTAACTCTCAGATGCTGTTAATACATCAAAGCACAGGTTAGCTAAAAAAAATGCACACAGTGCATTGAAAGTGAATAATCCCCAAAGATACTCAAGGACCATCAAAGAGTTCATCAAACATATTTTTCAAAGAGAGGTGATCTACTCTGGACAGAAAGTCAGGCCAAAAGGTGAAGCTCAGCAATGGCAGGGGAAATGAAGGAAACCCTGCTGCGCCATGTTCTAGACTTAAGCATTCTAAAGCAGTGACCAGAAGGAAAGGAGATCAAACTCACTAGAAAGGAGATATTCGGGACAATTGAGGATATTGTTAGCGTTAGATCTTTCTTACCTAGAATGTATATATATTTTAAAAGTGTGCTTGCTGTACTCCATGACTTTGCTTGTCACCTTAGTCAGCCTGATTAGCATACTGTATTTTCACTCAACAAGGTAAGGACACCAATCCTAGCCACATGACAAGAGAGAACTGACTCAAAGACTGATCAAATTTAGACATAAACATGTTAAGAAATAATTTTCCTTAATTAGCAAAGGCGTCGTTGACCTTTTTGACAGACTGCATTTGAGTTGAAGCACAGCTTACTGTTAATGACTGAATTGCAGATTTTATCTTCATATTCTCAATGAATGTGCAAATGATGCTGCTAGAATGAGATTTCTGAAAGTCAATCTTTAGCTTGTGGTACAATAATTGACAGGAAATTGTTTTCACCTAGTTTTAAATAATAATCATAATAATACATTTTATTTAAAAAGGCGCCTTTCTGGAATCTCAAGGTCACCGTACAAAAACATAAAAAGTGTCAGAAAAAATAAAAATAATAATTATAAAGACATTTAAAAACATTTAAAAAATACAGAGGCTGTGACAGTGAAATTGATATTTTTTAAGAGAATAAGCAATCTTGAACAGATGGGTTTTGAGTTGCATTTTAAAATGGAGAATTGAGTCTGTATTTCGAAGTTGGGGTGGTAGAGAGTTCCAGAGGCGGGGGGCAGAGCGGCTGAATGATCTGTTCCCCATGGTGGTGAGACGGGCGGAGGGGACAGACAGGTGCAAAGCAGATGAGGATCTAAGAGCACGGGAGGGGGTGGGAACATGCAGGAGGTCTGACAGATATGGGGGGCAAGGTGGTGAAGGGCCTTGAAAGTCATCATGATAATTTTATATTGAATGCGGAACTGTATGGGGAGCCAGGGGAGCTGTCGGAGGACCGGAGTGATGTGGTGGATATTATGTTGATGTTATTTATATGGGATTGGAAAGATAGTGTGCTATCGAGGATGACACCCAGACTCTTAACCTGGGGGGAGGGGGAGATGGAGGAGCTATCAATAGTGACTTGGAAACTGTCGGTTTTGGAAAGAGTTGATTTGGTGCCAATGAGGAGAACCTCGGTTTTACTACTGTTTAATTGAAGGAAGTTGTTGGTGAACCAGGCCTTTAATTCACAGATGCAATTTGTGAGGGAGGCGGGTGGAAGAGAGGACGATGGTTGCGTGGTGAGGTAGAGCTGGGTGTCATCGGCATAGCAATGGAAGTGGATGTTGAATTTACGGAAGATATTGCCAAGGGGAAGGAGGTAGATGATGAAGAGCAGAGGCCCCAGAACAGAGCCCTGGGGCACACCTGAGGTGACGGGGGAGGGGGTGGATTTGAGGGTCTTCAGTTGAATGAACTGAGTGCGGTCAGAAAAAAAAAGAAAGTCATCCACTACAACACCTTGCTTAGGTTTACCATCATTTGAACACTTATAATAACTGAGTCATCAGCAAATTTAGAAACAGGCCTGTTCTCATGCCTACTCTGATAATTTGGATACAGAATGAAGAACAAGGCTTTTGTTACACTCTGGACTTAAATTGCGTAAAATGATGTCAACAGTTCGAGGTAGTTAGCTGGTAGACCGTCATTTGAATAACTCAGCAGGTGTTTCTGCTATATGCAATTTATCGTGGCTAAGCACCAAACCTTTATTAAATTCATCTCAAATTCAATTCAAAAAAATTCTTTAAATCCCAATGGGTAATCAAATGTTGCAGTAACTAATTGTTATTTTGTATTTTTGTTATGTTGTGGTAGTTGTTAATAGCTTCATACAGAAACGATCTTCTGTAGCCGTTTGTCTTGCACCGGATTTGGAGAAGCCTTTGACTGAAGACTTTGTTGTTGTGTAAATTTCTTTTAAAGAGGATCTTCATTGTTGTCTCCAATCTTCGTCACTTTATGAAGAATTGTTTTGTGTGAAATCCTCTGCATAGGTTCTAGAGCAGTTCCTAGGACAGACCAGCCTTCTATATCAGCTTGTTGAGATTTTTTAAGTCATATGCCCTGATGCTGCTACCCCAGCAGATGATGCTGGAAGAAATCATGCTCTCCACAAAGACTTATAGAAGATATGTAGTATCTTGTTGCAAACGCCGAAGGACCTCAACTTCCTAAAGAAGTACAGTCTGCTCTGTCCCTTTTAGAATGAATAAAATTTTTTAAAATAATGTAAAGCATATGACGTAGCATACTGTATGGTTTTGTACTTATTCTAATCAAAATCAGAGTTCAAATAAGTTTAAATACCATTAAATTATCAAATTTATTATATAAAAAACAAAACAAAAGACAACAACATCATAGCTCTTTTCTGTCGCAAAGCTGGGCAGCGGCTAAAGAGCTGCGCTGCCCTCAGTACTAAAGGAAAACTGGAGACGACAGGCCAGTGTTTCCAACTTAGCTTTGATGCTATGTTTGGAGACTTTTTAGATCCCTCTAGCATTTTTGTTTTTAACATGACTAGAGACAAATTTAATGGCTTTGCAAATGAATGCAAGTTCATGTGAAAGCAGCAATCATTCTACAGTTACTGTCTCCCTGAAAGCCCTGCATGCAGTCAGAGCAAAAAGAGGCAGAGAGGAGAACTGCTCTGTTTTCTCACAGCTGTTTTTTAACAACGGGGATGTAGTTAATTATTCTAGTTCTGTTTCAAAATGAATGAGGCCCCCCTCTAAAACCCAATACACATTCTAAAAATAAAGACTGACGAAGAATAAGCGGTTCTTTCTTTAAATCGGAGTAAATAAGTGATCATATTGATTTATCAATCAATTTTCCTTCATGCTTTACTCCTGCTGGGGTCGCAAGGGTGGCTAGTGCCTATCTCTCTCTTTTTTAAATGTTCCTATGTAAGCTGCACTTTTTTCATATGAACAATGCTAACATTGTTAAATTCCAGCATATATAGGCCAGAAAGGGAGTCGAGTGACTACAGCTTAATTTCCACAAATATTATTAACTCCTTAATCTGGAATCTTAAACTAGTGCTGACCTTCTCTTATGTAATAGTATAATGACAAAAAAAGTAAAGTATTGAGTCTTTTATTTAAAAGACAAAAATTCTACTAACCTACAGTGACGACAAAGTTAGATGTAAGGCTTGTGGTGCTTTGCTCTCTGTAGCTATTAATCTGTTTTAAGATAAAAAAGAAAAAAGAAAATAAAAATATCCATAATCTTTTTTTGTATCTATCCTTTATTTAGATGAACCTTCAAAAAAAATTGGGAATGATAATTTTGTTTAGACCCAGAGGAAGGCCTACTTTGTCTAGAAGCTTTTAAAAAAGTACATTGATGCTGCAGACCTGTAGTCGATAACAAAAAACTTTCATTTTTTAAATTATCACACAATTTGTACAGAAAAAAACCCCCAACAGATTAAGTTAGAATTTCTTTTTTTGATCAACATTTCAAAGGTTAATGCAAACTGCATGTTTTCCATCATCTTCACTTCTACCATGGACCTTGTACGTCTCTTTTCTCTTACATTCACATAAAGTCTATTGGTTCACACACTCCTAGTATTTTATTATGAAGTTAATACCATGAAAGGCAGAGACAGGAAGCTTTTCATGTCTAGTATATTTCTGGACTTGAGGAGTTGGAGTGTGTCTGCTGGCTCTGGGTTTCATCTGGCTATGAGGAGCAGGGGGGGGAATGACAGGAATAAATAACTGCCTCTAAAGAGTATTTGAGATGAGTCTTTCAAGTTGTAAAATAAAGAAATATTAAACATTTGGATTAAATGTTCTTTTTTTGTGTGTTGGAAAACATTCATACAAACCATGTAAAGCCATATAATTCCATATAATTCACTTCCTGTCATTGTCTAGGAAATGTTTGGATTTAGGAAGTGCTTCTGGAAGAGATCCAGAACTAAATGTTGTAATGTGTGCATAAGTCAGCAGAAATAACGTTTGGTTATCTAACACAGGGGTTCTCAACCTTTTGCAAGCTGGGCCCCCCCAAAGCTGGTTCATTGCAGTTGGGGCCCCAGTGCCCCCCGCCCAGATCCCCCATCCCCCCGCCCCGCCCCGCTCTACCTTGCATAGATAGATAAGATAGATAGATAGATAGATAGATAGATAGATAGATAGATAGATAGCCCTAGGCTATTATTTTTAGGCCCACATTATTATTATTACCATCATCAGTAGCGGTAGGTAGGCCTATTATCATTTCTAGGCTATTGTTATAATTGGCAGTAGCACCAGACTTCTAATGTGAGCTTGCAGGCATTATTATTGTTATTATTATTATTATTATTATTATTATTATGAGTAGTATATGCCTATCATTATTACAAGGCTATTGCTATATAATTATGAGGTTACATGCTTTATTGTTGTTGTTATTATTATTATCATCAGTTGGCCTATTATCAATACTAGGCTATTGCTATATAATTAGGTGATGTTAATGTGAGACCTGAGCCTGCTTTGCCTTGCAAAGATCCTCAATTCTTGGCTCAATGTTTGATAAGCATAGCCTCAAATCATCCTCGATTTGTGCACGATTGCGGTGTTTTGTTTTGAGTGCAGTCATTTTTGAGAATCCTGCCTCACACAAATATGTCGACGCGAAAGGAAGGAGAATCTTCAAGGCGACGTCACAGAGTTCCGGGTATTCCTGCATCAATGCTGCCCAGAATGACGAAAGAGGACAGGAGCTAAAGAGTTCCTTCAGTCTACTGTCACTCTTCAGCTCAATAAGCTGTTCCTGCAAATCAATTGATAGCTCGTTTGCTGTGCACACAAACGGATCTCGAACCCATGCAAAAGAGCGATAATCCTCTTTAAAGTACGTCGCAAATTGTTTTCTCATTGCTGACAGGTGCTCAGACGCTGATTGAAATAGGGAGGAGAAATCGTGTGACGCGCCTGCATCAGTTATAAAGTCTGTAAGGCAGGGGAACATGTCACAGTTCCCTCGACTGATGCGGCCATGCCAGAGGTCTAGTTTTTGTGTGAAGGCCTGCACTTTGTCTGCAAGGAGCAAAATATGAGTTTCGCGGCCTTGCAAAGACAGGTTGAGGCCATTCAAGCGGTCAAATATATCGACCAAATAGGACAGAGACGCAAGCCACATAGTGTCATCCAGATGCTTCGCCAGATCTGATTTAATTTCTGTCAAAAACCACTTCACCTCCTCTCGCAGCTCATACAACCGCTGTAACACCCGCCCCCTGGAGAGCCAGCGAACTTCAGTGTGCAGAAGCAGCTGTTCGTGCCCTGACCCCATCTCCTGGCAGAGGACCCCAAACAAGCGAGAGTTTAGCGGCCGTGATTTTATGAGATTTATTATTTTGACGGATTGGTTCAGCACAGAGTCAAAGAGAACCGGCATTTTTTTAGCAGCTAGTGCTTCGCGATGGACCATGCAGTGTGTCCATTTCACAAGTGGAGCTACTTGCTGAACGCGAGCAGCTAGGCCACGCTCATGCCCCGTCATTGCC
This sequence comes from Cyprinodon tularosa, assembly GCF_016077235.1. Classification (NCBI taxonomy): domain Eukaryota; kingdom Metazoa; phylum Chordata; class Actinopteri; order Cyprinodontiformes; family Cyprinodontidae; genus Cyprinodon; species Cyprinodon tularosa. Next base: position 374,696 of record NW_024039124.1, on the reverse strand, counting down.
TGCGCACCATCCGTGCATAGGCCAACGCATCGGTCCCAAGCCAAACCATTTTCGCGGATAAAAATGTCAAGGACATTGAAAATGGCTTCTCCTGTAGTGTGTGACTGAAGAGGCCGGCAAAACAGGACATCCTCCTCAATCACCTTGTCCCGCAGATACCTGACATAGGTGAGGAGCTGTGCCTGCCCAGCAACATCAGTGGATTCGTCCAGCTGCAGCGCGTAGTAAGGACTCTTTTTTACAAACTCTATCAGTTGCTCTCTGATATCGTTGGACATGTCTACAATTCTCCTAGCGACTGTGTCATTGGACAGTGGTACTGCACCGAGTTTGGCTGCTGCACTATCGCCTATCATTATTCTGCACATGTCTTGCGCTGCCGGCAAAATGAGAGTCTCTGCGATTGTATGCGGTTTACCCAGTTTACCGATCCTTTTGGCCACTACATATGATGCCTCCAAACACTGTTTAGACACAGTGCTGTGCACTGAAATGGTTGCCTGTTGCTGATGGAGGCCATCAAGCTTTCTTTTAAAATATTCGACCGGTTTATTTTTAATGCCAGCATGCTTTGTTTCGAGGTGTCTTTTTAATTTGCAGGGCTTCATACTGTCATTTGCCAGCACCTCGGCACATACGACACACTGAGGTCTCAGTTCAGCCGTGACTGTAAACCCAAACTGCAGGTATGCTTCATCGTACTTGCGAAGCTTTTTTGCAGCTGGTGGTGCGTTGGTTGGCTTGTTGGTCCTCACAAGAAATTTCTCCATTTTAATTTGTTTTCAATAAAGTTTAAACTATGGCAATATGTAACTATGTGTGGTGTATGTTGAGAGACGTATCAGGGGCTAATCAGTCAGGACTTAGGCACAATCTTTCATTAAAACCAAACAAAATAATTATTTTGCAGACAATTCAGATTTTATTTTAATTCTTAACGATTGTAGTCCTCGTGTGTGTGTGTGTGTGTGTGTGTGTGTGTGTGTGTGTCTGTGTGTGTGTGTGTATCGTTTGGGTAGTTAGCTAAGTAACTACTGCCTAGCAGTTTAACAAAATTACTGGCTAGGGCTGAGATATGATCTAATCTTAAAGAATGTTTCTGGGTTTAGTCTTTAAAAAGACTGTTGGGGTTTGTGTAGTAAAGGCCTATGTAAATCGAGATTGATAACAGACTAGCGAGAGCTGGCACAAGCGAACTTGGCAAGAGACTAGACTAGAGTGAATGGAGAGCTATGTCGTGAGTCAATTTAAATGCAGTGATTTATTTTTGTGAGAGTGAGTGAACATTTACACCCCGCTCTGTAAGTCAAGGCGGGAACGGCGGCGACCATGCGCATGCGCGATTCATTTGCAGCCTGGACACAGAGGGGTGTGTGTCTCCTTTCTGCTGCAGGCTGGGACTGCTGCGCGAGGTTACTGAGAGACTGACCGCCTGTGAGTGCCTTTGGACGGGAGAGGGGCTCATGGCAGCACCCGCTGCTCGTTGAGCACAGTATGCCTAACTGCAGAGTGATTCGTGCTTTCGAGTCTCCAAACACCACAAAAGTCTCCAAAAACACCAGTAAAAGTCGCGGGATATTTTGACAAAAAATAATTTGTATACAATGTCGCTTAGTTCACTCAAGGCAACAGAAATGTCCGCCCGAGGATGAGTGTAAACTCCACACAGGAACATCACCGAAAACTCCCATGGGAGAAAAAAGGGGCGGCATTTCAAAATAAGACATTCCAAGTTGACGTTGCAAGTTTTGTTCACGATGACACAATCAGTGCACCAAAGTTCGTTAATTAAAAAACACTCACCTCCACCCTTCGATTTTCCGGTACGCTCCTTCACCCTGTCCGAGCGATGGACAGAGAAGCCCGGCGGCTGGAAAGAAGAATCCAGCACGCCGCTGGAAGCCTGTAGCGTCCCCACTCAGGGGCTCAGCTGTACGGCGTATGTGGCGATACCTCCGCCCAGTCCTTTCGCTCTGCTCCCGACTTCCGCGGCCCGACTCCTGGCCTTGTTTACCTCGAGTGGGGCACGCATCGAAATCAGCACACCTCAGTCCAGTATTGGCAAAAGACAGACCACAAACTTCCTCACGGATCCTCAGAAGTGTCTCACGGCCATAATTTAAAGTGGTAAATACATCAAAGACAAAAACAAACATAAAACAGCCAGCACACAGGAGAGCTCTTGCTACGGCGCCCTGTCTCGGCGCCATGATCAACCACCCGCTTATCACCGCATTTGCGCTCACTATCGACAAAACAATCAAATTTGTTCAAAACTTTTTTTTTTTAATCAGTCCAAACACATTTTAATTTTTATTCAGGAGTTATGTATATACAAAACTTTAACTTTTTATGAAATAAAAAGTTAAAAAAAAAAGATAAAAAAAAAAAGATAAAAAAAAAGTGTAAATTTTTTTTTTCCAGTTTTTTTCCACTCCCATCCTGTAGCCTACTCGCGCCCCCCCGGGAGAGTGTCGGGGCCCCCCCGGGGGGGCGCGCCCCACCGGTTGAGAACCACTGATCTAACATAACCCCAGTTCTTAGAATAATATGAGCGAGGTGTCTCGCTATGGGATGCAGCCTCCTGCAGCCCTGATAGAAGCATCTATCTCATACGCCACGCCCCGTAGCTCCGACTACTAAAGCGTGTGCGGATCACGGCACTCCAATTCAACAAGCAAACCTCTTCTCGCCGCCCTGCAAGAAAGGTCGTCTGGCGAGACACAGGTGTTATCCTCTTCCTCGTCCTCTGATATGAGGAACGGGGTGTTGTCATCCTCCTCCATGGGGCTGACTTCCAGCACGTCTTCCTCGGGAAACGGGGGGGCATGGAGCTGCTCGCACTGGGCACCCCAGTCGTAGTCAGTCTCCGGAGCTTCCCCAGCTGTGTCCACGTCCTCCTCCGCGGCTGCACCTTGTGCGGCGGTGGGGAGGAATGGATCACAGTCCGAGACGCTAACCTGGCGGGCTAGCCTGCGTCTGAGGCTCTTAACCGTGAACATTTTGCAGTGTCCACAGGAGCCGGGAATTTCTAGGGCCAACCTGGCGTGGTCGACTCCCAGACAGGTACTGCACACCGGGTGGGTGTCCTTCCCTGAAATTTTATTCCCGCAGCCACAAAGACGGTAGTCTCCCCTGGCGTGGGGGTTTTGAACGGTCGCCATTTTCCGACGAGCTGGAGTGCTGTTAGGGAAAGGAACCGTAGCTAGCTGGCGTGCTAGCGTGGCGGGGTCGAGGAAGTAGCTGGTGTGCTAAATGCTCGTCCGACTCGAGCGTCCGTGGAGGGGAGCCGAGAGGGATTCCGCCGTGAAGAGAGACAAAAGGATACCGGTCCGGTCTGGAGTGAGCGGACAAGGCAGAAGCCAGAGCACAGTGCTAGCGTCCGGCGGCGGAAACTAGCAAGGTCCGTGGGCAGTTAAGCTAGCAGAAGGCTCCGACGTGAGATAAGCTCTCAGGTGAGAAGAGGTTTTGAATTGGAGTGCTGTGATCCGCACACGCTTTAGTAGTCGGAGCTACGGGGCGTGGCGTATGACGGGCACTTCCACCGGCCAATCAGGATTGGCAGATTGAGATAGATGCTTCTATCAGGGCTGCAGGAGGCTGCATCCCATAGCGAGACACCGAGTGAATATTATGAAAAAGAACTCCAAACTAAGATCACCTCTTTTTCTTGTCTCTTGATTTTATAGACATCTCTTTAAGCACAATTGTGTTTTTGACAGATATAATGAACTGTTGTACATTCATGTCATAGCAACAATGTCAACAGCTTTATTTGTGTTGGCGATTCTTAGTGCATAACATTAATAATATTGAGTTACTTTGATTTGGCACATTGGTTAATCAGCAGTTGTCAGCATACTAATACTAAACAAGAGTAAATGCTTAGGAGTTGGAAAACTTCCCAGATAGCCTTGAAGCCAAGCTGAGTCACAGTCTCTGCTTTCTATCTTGTTGAATAAACACTTCAAACTCATGTTTTTGAATATACAGACCCTTCTAGGAAAAAACGTCTTTATGCGATGTTTCAATTACAGAGATAACAGATTTAGGTAAAACTCTAATTTAGTCTTTCAGAAGATTTTAAACTGCCCCCTAATGGAGTTTAGGTTATAATTTAGGTTTTCTAATATGTTAAGTTTTGGTTTTATTGTCAATTATCTCATACTTGCATATGTAGAAATAAAATTGACCTTTGACAACAAATTATGATTATGAGGATTTCTCCACAAACCAGATTAAATTCAGCAATAGGGATCAGAAAGCTGGATTTTAAGATATAGTTACTGTAGATTACCTCTATTTTCTTTGACTAGCATAAGAAAAAGGGGAAACAAAGCAATATCTCTTCATTGCTAGTATTTTTTATTGTCTGTCTTGGCGCAATTCGTTATGTTACCTTTGGTATTATTTGTACAGTCATATTAAATGGAAGCAGCCATTTCAAATGTTGTTACTGTTTTGTTCATACTTTTGGTGTCTTTTCGAACATCTACCATCTCTTCAGAAAAGCATTTTTTTTTCATTTGTTACAATAACTGTTGACAGAACATCTATAGAGAATACATTAAACAACTTGCAAAGATCTCCTGAGGTCTGATTGTAAGTGAGCCCCCTGTAGGGATATGTATAACACTGACTGAGATGGTGAAGAGATGGGATGTCAAAGTGACAGACTGGTTTAAGGTGAGATAGAGCCTCAGCATGCCCTTATTTTTCTGGTACGGGTGATAGGCAGGTTGACAGATGCGGTAGGGCAGGAGCCTCTGAGAACGATTTCGGTATGGTCAAAGAGAAAAGGGGGTAAATTTAGTAGAAGGCCAATAAAAAGAGTCAAGTTGAAGTTTTTTTTTACTTTTGTGTGTTTTTTAAGTAAATATAGACTGTATTGCATACATTTCAGGGCTAATAAGGCTTGACTTCTAACCTATTCACTAGTCAAAAAAACAAATAAAAAATAAAATTTATAGTAGCTATTCAATTAAATCTCCCTGAACTGAATATCCTGCTGGAAAACAGAGTTTGATCAAATACTTTATCTCTAATCAACAGAGTAAATATGTTATGACAAAAAATTGAAAAAGTCAAAACATCTGCCATGAGGGTTTAGCTCATAGTGTGTTCACAGTTAAATCAGCAAAATACCTGGGAATGAATCACCACTGTCCTCTGTGACATTTTGAATCCTCACGAGTTAAATCCCTGTATAACAGCAGCCAATTAGGGAGGAGGAGAAACCTAAGACACAGCATCGGTTTGAAGAGAACATTCCTATAGGGATCCTAACTTTAGTTGGAGAAGGAAGCAAGTGAATGAGAGAACCTGTAGAGGTGGGGTTTACCTCTGGAGAGAAAAGGAACGGAAGTCAGTAGAAGCAAGACAGATGGCATACATGTTAGAAGAGTTTGGCAGGAAGAAACCACAGGGTATAAAATATAGAGGTGGAGTTGAGCAAATGCAGTTCTTAACCCTTCATCCCTGCCAATTAGCCCTGTCCATCGCTTTTGCAGTTTTGACACCAAGGGCCGGAGAAACCTTAATGAAGAATCCCAAGGCCAAAATATCATCAGTGTTACTCATAGACCTACTGCTAGTTCTCTGACTATCCCTTCAGCTATCACTTTGTGCTTTTCAGATAGTAGTTAAATACTTAACTTACAAAGCTCTAGATTAAAAGCTGATGCATTATAATACAAATTATTGTTTAAATTGATTAAATAAAAACATAATTAGCTATTAATTTTGTCCTATATAATAAATAGAATGTCAAGTTACACATAACGAACTAAATTGTTATGAATTTAACTTTATTTAATTTGAAAAATATATATTTTTGGCATTTTGTCTTCTAATGTATGACATTTTATGTTGAAATTTAAACTACACTTAACCCTTTAAAGCCTGATCCAAGAATAAAACAAAACAGAAAATAACTTTTTTTTTTAGCTTGAATTCCTTATTTGCCCTTTTAACAAAATTTGTAAAAAAAAAAAAAAAGGAAATACATTTTTGATATTAATAATTTATTACTATGCGATAAGTCAAGATTATTTTTTGTGTAGTCTTCTTCTGGCTGGTATCAGGTGTATCTGATTGTGTACAATAGGATTTTGAGCAAAGTTTTTAACCATTAAATTATGCAAAAGGTGTCAGGCGCAAAACATTTCAGAAACTGTATGTATCAAATACGATACATTTGGCATTATAGGATTAATAATCCACACTTAAGAACATATATCAAAGTGATTGATCTGGTTGTTATAGAAATTTTTTCTTAAATTAACTTTAAGTCATGTTACAGACTGGGCATGTCAGTGATAACACCAAACCAAAAATACTGCATATTTGCACCATTATTTAATACTCTGAACTTCCATATAAATGCATTTTTGCACCATGTCTTTTCTCCCACACTGTTTACATTTGATCGCCACTGCACTTTATGGAATGGAAATTTTTTGAAAGCTATACAAAACAAAATGTTGTTTTGTATAGACTGTGTATACAAAATGAAAAGTCTAAGTCTAAATTGTGTGATTAGTGAATAACATTGCGTGCTCTTGAAACACCCTAATTGTTACAGTTTTTAAAATAAAACCACACTTTCATAAGGAACTGTGCCCTCTTAATATCTTGACACAGGAAGATTGGTAGACATGATAAAGTGATATGTGTGTTATCTTAAAAATGCAGCTCAACCAACAGCCAAAACTCTTGGTTTACAGGCTTTCCTAAGGTTTAACCCTTATTTAAGATCTGTAGATATGTGCAGCAAGATCTCAGTTCCTGGCAGCTGAAATAAGCTTTTCTTATTTTCGGGCCTGGCTCTGGGAGCTTTAAATAGAACTGATTTTCCTGCACATTGAAAGAAGTCAGTTGAGATGATTATCTCATCAGAAAACCCTTATGGCCATATCTATTTGGAGGTTTTCGTGCTACATACAACTGAAAGGAGACCTTGGGCTAGAGTCTGAATTTTCTGGAAGGATTATATATTTCTTCAAGTCAAACAATGCCTTTGGCTCTGCGAAATAACTCTTTCATGTTAAACAAGACACAGTTATGATCTAAAGAGTTAAACACTTTATTTGAACTTAAGTGATTTCACATTAGAGAAATTTATATCTGCATTTAACCCATCCCCTTGGGGAGCAGCGGGCTGCCACCGTGCGACGCCCGGGGAGCATTGTGGGGTTAAGGGTCTTGATCAGGGACCCAGAGTGCAGGCTGTGGGAATTGGACCGGGTATTTGCGACCTTTTCAGAGCGCAAGTACACTGCTGTAACCACTAGGCCAACACTACCCAAGTTAAAGTTTAATGTATTTGGAGTAGTCCTATCAGCCCTAAAAGTTTTCATTTATTTAGATGACAAAACACTTTTTAAAATCTGCATAATATTTTTACAGTCTTTGTTGGTGCTTTTTAAACCTGATTGATTCCTGGTTCTAAATACATTTTCACAAAGAAATAGAGAGAGAGCAAAACGTTTTAAGATGAATAAGATAACGATCAATGTCAGCCCTCAAGAAACATTTTTGTCCAACTAAAACACCAACAAATAGTTATTCGCCCTGCCCTAAGTAGAGCTAGACCATATGGCCGAAACTCATTTCGCAATCTATTTCTAAATTTCAGTCAATACAGTGTAATTGTAATATTGATTGTAAATAAATACCACACATAGAAAGTTAAAAAGTCCAAGTGGATGCCATTGTGAACATCTAAAAACTTTTCCAACATAACATTTTAGACCTAATTGAAAAAAAAAAACATAACACATCTAACTATTTTAATAAGCCCAGCAACTGAAATGGTCTTTTAACCAAATAATTATTTTCTTCCTCCTCATATTTTTCAGTCTAAGTGGTTTCATTTCTCCTTCATTGCCTCCTTTATTCTTTCATAATTTTACTTATATGTGTTCAAGAGGACACATATAGTGTGAAAGTCTATGTTCATAAATCACCAAAATGGATTAGCAAAGAAAAGCTAAAGACCCCATAAAAAAGACTCAATCAACAAGTCTATGTTGTTGATTGATTCTTTTTTTGGAGGTAACATGCATCTCTTTCCTGCGCTTGGTCCATTTTCGTTTTTTGTGAGAGTGGCCAAAACAGGGAGACGAATCACATAGAGAAGTGTAGAAAGTATTTTAAGCGCAGACAGAAGCAATGGGAAATCAGTGTGAGAACACCTGGAGAGAGAGCACCATAACCAGGATGAAGTGGCCAGATGTAATTGCTCAGAGCTCTTTTATTTAAGGCTTCGTACCACCCTCTGCTCTTCTACCCTGACTGTTACTTTAAGCTGCAAAAATAGCTGTTGCTTATGAGCATCATGCTTATTACATGGTCCACATATCATTCATCAGACCTTGAAACTGAGACATTTTATATAATTGGTACAAGTCGTCGAACATTTGGTAACCTTATTATGGAGAATCATTTTGTAGCTAAAACTTACGGCCTTGGAGCTTAGCCCATGGCTGAGAACAGCCTAGAGCTGCAGCCACAGGCTCTGCTTCTGTTATGTACATCACTCATGGCTTTTGTTCAGGTTGAATCCACATTGACAAACGCTGCCACTGTAGACTGTGTATCAAAATACTGCAAATGCGTTTAAAAGTCATATCACCAATATTGAACACAAAATTATTGCCCCGCTCTAGTCCCAGGAGGTTTGTTACTATGAGGGAGGATATTCGGGGAGAGGGAACAGTGAAATAGACAATAATTTAAATCAGCAGACCAATGCAGAAATCTGAATATCCTATAAAGGCAGACAAAAGAGAGCTGACCTGAAAAAATGCCCTTACTAGATGTCTGACTTGATATTAACCTCCACCCTGTCAGCGGCTCTGTAAAACCTGCCCACCTACTAATGTGTGTCATGTTACATAATCTTCTCTGTCAGCCAGAGGCCAAGATACTCATGTTGTCTGTGTCTGGGTGTAAACACGTTCTGGGCCTGATGAGTGAAGCATCAGTCAGCATCCAGAGTACGAGCGTTTAAGACCAAAACGCTTCTTCGATGTCACCTCCAACTCATATACCTTCAGCTCAACTTGCCTCAGAGGGAAGGTTCACAAGGCTGAGATTCATAAGGAGTGACAAAATGAGCAAATAGGATGAGCTGCTGTTTTGCTACGAGCTATGTGTGTTCAGAAGCCCTAAACTTTTGCTCTCCAAGACATAAGAAAGCATTCTTGATGTGCACAGCTCCTGACATATCTGGAGCCACAGTAGACTGAGGAAAAAAGAAAGCAATGAAAAAATCCTATTTGATTAGAAAAAGAAAGTGAGCGAGTTCCTCTTTTCAGTGAGTTGGGCACAAAAGTTTTATTCACTAATAGTTCTTAATGTTTCTTGTTGACTTAGCCGAGGCTTGTTGCAGAGGCTTGACCCCAAACCTGTTTGGGTTTATGGTTTGAGGCACAGAGGGGAGGCACACCAAGATATGCAAAGCCGAGCTGTTTCTTCTGTGCAGCCAAAGTGTTGAGTTGAGTGTGTACTTCTGGAATGCTTTTATTGATATTTATGTGTTCAAACATTCTTAATCAGGACCTGTATAAACTAACAGGAAGCCCACATTTTTTGTTGTCATTTCAGACAGACATTGAAAGCCATTCACCAGCCTGAGGTCTTATTTTGGGTCAGGTTTAGATTTCTGCCTACATGGATGTGTCTTCAAATGTTTCCTCTGTTCAACCAACTAGACACAACTCAAATAAATTACCTCAATGTTTTTCTTACTGCCTTTTACCACATACTTTTTAGTTTTGCACAAGAATTTGGCTTTGCAAAAAAATAGAATTAATAACTGTTAACCGCCAGCTTCAACACATGCATTTGTGAGCTAAGAAAATTGACATTTTAAATCGTTCCTTTTATATATACATATTTTTTAATTAGTCATTTTAAGTATCTAGTTGCATGAAAGGGTGCATCCTGAACTCCTTCAATATTCCTCCACAAGCTCCGCAGGAATAGTTATGTTCTATGAAATTGTAATGGGCATACAGTACCTTGGTTTGCGATTTTTAATTTGCGAGGGGTGGGCATTTCTTACTCGTCTCCACTCAAGGCACGGTTATATTTTATTTATTATAAGCATACCTTATTTTTCTAAGTATGTTGAATAAAGCTGCTGGGGCAGAAAAATTGATTGATTGATTGATTGATTGATTGATTGATTGATTGATTGATTGATTGATTGATTGATTGATTGATTGATTGACCTTATGATCTCACTGTGGAGAAATGTACTCATTACATCAGCTCAAATAGTCAAAGGAGAAGAATGTGCCAAAGGAAGAAAAAGGTGCATGGGATATATACAGTGTATATACAGTACATCCACATATGACAGCTTTTCTCCTGCTGCTTACAGTATACTTTATTCTGTCTATGGTTACTTGTTCTCATGTTTTATATTTTTTATATTTAAGTTTGAGATAAGATACCTATGTGAAGTGCACTACAAATATTATTATTATTCGATCTTAAACAATTATCATTATTACCTCCGTCCCCATGGCTTTGAACCTCATGTTTCTTTTACGGAAAGTCTCAAACTGCCTGCAACACATGCAATCTGCTCATTTTAAGTGGTTGAAACCAAATCAGTTTGCACATCGTAACGTTTGTGTGGCAATCTTTGTAGATCACCTTCAACACAAAATATTGCACGTGCAAATTAGAGCCCAGGTTTAGTAATCTTTGAAGATCAGGCCCGTAGTGTTTTGCTGAGTTAAAGATATTGTCTCATCTGACTAGAAAGTATTTGTCAGATGTTATTTGTGCTAGTATGTCTTGTGTTAAAATCTAAATGTCTTTCTTGTTGGTTTTATTTCTACAATGGTTTTCTCATTTTCCATCGCCTGATTTGAAAAGTACACAACTGCTAGTTTTCCATCAAACCACTTCTGCCTGAGCATAGAGTCCCTCTAGTTCCTCTAGTTACCATAGCTGCTATTCTCATTAATGCTGTCCTTGTCTGGCATGTTACCCTGAACTGACGGCCATCTCTACGTATGCATACCAAAGTTTTTAAATGTGGTCTTTTCATTTAAAAAGCTAAATTAACTTTCCTTTCACATGACAATTATTTATACCCCGGTGTTGGTGTGTCACAGTGTACAGATACTATTACAGATAGACCTTTGACAACCAACCTGGGAATTATAAGAATTCTGCTTGTTTATTATCTTTCCATAAAGTCTCTTTATAGGAAACTGTAGGATGAAAATGGCAGTTAAGGATGACGAAGTTTCCCTTACATTTTTGAAAGCAAACACACCTTTGAACAACACCAAGGGTGAAAGGTGGCAGTGTCCTGTATGAATCCAGACCATTTTTCAACATCGCTCAACGTCCCCTTTTTCCCTAACTTTAGCGAAAGCACGTTCATACCAACCTCCTTAAGAAGTTTGGACTGAAAGAGGCTGTTTTTTTTTTTTAAACTGGAGTCCTTCAGCTGAATCCCATATGTTTTCTTTGGCATACAAGTGCTGTCTGCTTGGCCAGGGCTGATGTTGGGGATATTAAACTCTTGGAACACAGGACTCTTGATCCCTATTTATAACAGTGCTATATAGGTACCAACTACCTGAGCCTCTGTCAAACACCTGCAATTGTCACCTTTTGCTGCCAAGGGGAAGGTACCTGGGATATTTTAGAACTAATGCACTGAAAAGTGTAATTATCTTTTGCCCACCAAATTAGGTTCACAAAAAGAGAGAAGGTGGGATTTTACAAATTTCTTTAGGGAAACTAAGAATGCATTTTTCCAAATTTGTTTTAAGTTAAGGTTTCACAGATTTCAAACAGTCTTTAGGCCCGAGCTGCACTGCCTTGAATACATTTTTTTATTTGATTTTTTCCAGTTTTTTAATACCTACATAGATGTCATCTCTGGAATATGAATCAAAACAGTAACACTGAACCAACTGGTGATGAGTGTGTCAGAAGAAATACATTGAGATAAAACAAGGAGATTATAAACAAAACTATATCAGTGCTAGATTAAAAATTCTCAAAATGCTTTTTTTAAGTCATATTCTCTACAGAACGTTTTACTCTCTCTTCAGCCTAGCTTTACTTTCTTTTACTTGTAGAGTTTGATAAAAATAAAGTGAGGATAAAGAGACATGTCTATGGCAAATCTTTCAAAACCAATCCACTGCTAGGTTTTTCAAGCAATGAAAGCAAAAGGAGGCTTTCATTCACTACAGAAAGCCCATATTCTTATCTTCAGGTAACACAGGAAACATGTCAGATTAAATAATACTACTTATACTTTAGCGATAGTATCTAGGTGTTACTTTATTATATGTCTCATACCATGTCCGTTGGTTGTGCTGTTCTTTTTACATCTGTTTGCAGGTGATGATGCAGACGGAAAATGTTTTATCATTATCTCCCTTTCATCTCCTCTTTCTTTCATCTTTTCTCCTTTTTTTCTGTTTTTCCTGTCCTGTTCTACCTACATTGCAGCATCCATATAATCTGTAAAACTCCCTGTATAATTATAATAAAACAATTTATATGCATTAATGAGGCGGAGCACTATTGCGATAGCCGTACTGCTCCACTGGTGAAAGTAAAATCTGTTGGGCTCTTTTTGGCATCAAGACAATTATTCTTATTTCCACATCAAAGGTCTGGTCTTTTTTTGAAGTTTTTTTTTCTTCGAACAACCTTTAAATGATGAAATGTCCACTTCTACAATTTTTGTTTTTTTAAATATACCTCTTACTCACTAAAAGTTCAATTTTCTGGAAAGAAAAAACGAAAGCATCAAAATTAGGCAAATTTTAGGTTTGTATGAAAATGTTGATATTGTTTCAGAGGCCAAATGTTTTCTATATACAAAAAAAAAAGAGTATTCTCTGCAATATTCTTCACAAATGTATCAAAATCTTTGTTAGTCAACACATCTCCTTTGCCAAGATAATTCACCCACTCAGGAATTCATCCATTTCACAGAGGTGGCATATTGATGATTATTAAACGGCATGTTTATTGCATGATGGAGGTCATAAAAAAACAAAACAAAAACAAAAAAACATTCAAAAATGTGTGCTTTTATTGCACAAGACACACTATGTGGGTTTTGAGTGAGTGGGCAATTGGCATGCCGACTGCAGGACTAACCACCAGAGCCATTGCCTGTGAATTTTATGTTTTTTATTTGCTAAAAGCTGTTTTCAAAGATGTTTTTAGGGAATTTGGCTATACATCCTACTTTTCTTACAACCACTGACTCCTTGAAATCATACCAGCCCTTCACATCCAGCACCCTCAGGTTAAGAATCAATTGAGAGCAGCCACCCAGACAGCTTTAGGCTTGCATAACCAAAGAAGTTTTACACCAAATGTCAAATACTGTCTAAGTGTAGCTCATCTGCAGGCTTGTGGTTTTAACTGACCACAGCTTGTCTCGAATGTGCTCAAATGCTCTCTGGAGAGGTATTCTTGTCATGGAGAAATATTGTTTTCTCTCTACAGATCAGATGCCAAACAGTCTACCTGTATATGGCATTGTGTTGATGAGCAGTTTGCTAATATTTCTGTTCTGGGTTGAGTGGCCCATGGTGACTGTAGGCTGTTTCAGAGATTGGTGTATTTTGTTGATGATATTCTCAATGCATTGGAATACCATGATAAGATCCTGAGGTTCATTGTTGTGTTGTTTTTCCATGTCCATCACCTCATTTCAAGTGGCCCTCGCTGCAGAACAAGTTGAAGTAGTTTGGTGTAGCTAAAGCAGCCTGAATGACTTCAGCCTTGTTTGACCTGCTTTATACCTGCCCACTCTTAAGATTAGCGGTAACACCCTCAGCCCCACCTTTTCCTGACTAGTCCCAATGAACTTCTTCTCCAATGAAGAGTTAACTGGGTTCATAGAACATATTTAAAAAATATATATAGGAAATTTTCTGTCAAATAGTTCTGAGATAAGGTTCTTAAACTTAGATTATAATAAAAAAAAAAGATAAAACTTCATCAAAACACTCATATTATTTGGTCATTTTTATGTACTGTAGCTGTGTTCAAAAAGCTGAAATTAGATTCTAGTTTGTAGCTTCCTGTTCATGAAACAGCTAAAGGACTATTCCACCTCTTTTCTCACTACCTTAAAGGTATTGTGGAGGATTTTCACGATTTTTAAAAAAAGAACCACCCTCTCCACTTAAAAAAAATTGCACATGCACAACCCTGTACCCGCTTCCTAGAGGGAACACCTATTAAATGCGTGCAAGAGCGTGCACAAGCCTATTTCTATGCAGGAAGGTTTTTCAATTCAAAAACTGAATTAAAATTCTGAAAACAGAGGTAAGGTGTTCTGGAGCTGATATAGGAGCAGCGGGAGATCAGAGAATGATGCCAAGCAGCACCTGACACATGCATTGGCCGCTTACTGTGCCCTGCGTTAGAACTCAGAGAGCACAGCTTGAGTGTAGTGCAAGACCTCAGACAGAGAGCATCTCAGCCTGGCAAAGTTGGCAGGTGGCCCAGACCAGCTCTAGAGCTCAGGGGCACAGTGGGAGATTGGCATAAGATGCTAGAGCAGAACAGAGCACACATAGTGGATGGAGGCTGCAAGAGGAGGATGAAATATTAATAAGAAAAATAAACCTTCAAGGGCCAAATTAAATCAGATTCTTTTTCAAACCACCCAATAACCTCGTAAAAAGCATTCTTTTCTTCATCCTTTGTCAACATTATTTTGTATCTTCCATTTTTATAGAAAAATTCTCCCCTCTGTGCTCCTTCACCCTATGTTGCAGACACTTCAAAATAATTAGTAATTAATAATTATCCAAAAATAATTAGGATTATTAAATAGTACTCAATGTGTAAGCCAGCAATTACCAATCACTGTGATGGATGTGCAGCATTCTGCAGTGGTTCTGCAGAGAACACCTCACTTTTTGAGGTGCACTGGGGCCCCACCAGTTTACTGACTGGTCTTTTGCACCCGTAACCCAAACAATGCAGTTAAATTAAACATTTAAGAGTGATCTTTTATTGTGGCAAGTTTAGGCCAATAATCATGCGGTCTCATCAGCAGCTTTAGATCCTGCACCTGTGAGATGGATGGATTATCCCAAGAAAAAGTAGAGTTGTACCTGATCACAGATTTAGATAGTTTAGAAATAGACCTTTTGTTAGAATAAAAAATTTATTTTTGTGTTAAGCTTATGAACAATATGAACTACAGCAAAGGGTTGTTTTTTTCATATTTGTATTCAGTGTACATCCTTTGTATGAAAGTGGGGAAAGTATCAAAGATAACTAGAGGGTGTCAAGCTGAAAGTACACACCTTGAAATCTGAGGCTTATAACAATAATTTCAAAGGGCTATAATGTTCTAAATCACATGCTGACAGCAAGTAGGCAGCACTTTGTGAGGCAGACTTCACGATGATAAAAACAAAAACAACAGTGTGGCAGTTTAGTGTCTTAAGCTCTTCTGCCACCAATAATTAGCCACTCTTATCAACAGCATGTAAAATACAGAACTGTTGGTTGATTTTTCATGTCACTAGAAGTCATTCATGCACATGATCTATCCATCTAAATAAGCTCCTTTCTCTGTTGTATGTTTGATCCACTTAAAGGCAGAGGAACGACCAGGTCCAAGATTTGATAGGAGAGCAGATGGTTTGCTTTATTTTTTCTTAATATCACAAGACTGGATTTAGTTGATCTGGAGTCAGGATTCATTTATTTTGTCACATGTCATCACGTGAGTTTAAATCTTTTGATTTAAACTGGTGGCAGTGGATCAGAAAGCTAAGGTAAATAACATATTTGTGCTTGTGTGAATCAGGTTTGGTGTTATTATAACAACTTTAAACTGATTCTGCTTCATTAAGAAGATATGTGCGTTAGTAGGAGCATCTTTTTTTCTTGGAGGATAATCATTTATATACAATTGAAACTGCTGTCTAATGCCTGATTTTAGTAATAAATTTTTTTTTGAAATACATTATTGTATAAAAGAGAGAAATTATATGTACTCCTGTCATTTTAATACAACTTCTGGGATTAGATGACCCTTCGGATATATTGGTAAATCTTTTGACTTTAGATTGAACATCAATGAGCAAATGTATTGTTCCTTCTGTTAAATCAATATTTCCGACTGCATCAACAAAGAGATAAGTGTCTACACAGCAGACATGTTATTTCTCAAACAGCATTGATTATCAATTTCTGGCCTATCATTGAATCCCATCTATAAACCCATATGATCTGCTTTAGATCTCCAGTTCAAATAGTTAATTTATAATCTTCCTCGTTTTATGTTTAGTTTAGTACTCTTACAAATATTACTTTAAGGATAGCTAGACAATATGACTTTGAAATATGACGAAATGTTCAACATCCATGTAAATAGAATGATAATAAGATTTAAGAACAACAACGATTCATTTCTAAACTTTTCTGACACTCTTATATTTAAAGGAATAATACATCTTTAATAAACCATATTATGATGTCAAATTTAGTGACACACGCTAGTATTCGCTGATTCACAAGAATATAAGGAGGAGCGTAAAAGACTATAGTTGTTTAAGTAAAAACTACATAGAGACACTAGATTAAGATAAGGACACCCTGCAACAGTGGACGTTTCTAAAACATTTGATCAAACCTATGTTTCTTAGCAGTTAAACACTAGAAAACCAAAAAGTTTAGATAATATAACCAAAGAATAAAAACTGAAGAACAAAGTAAACCAAGTTTTTACTCAGAGATTTAGTTTGATTGTTTAAGTGGGAGTAAAACATTGTGAGATGGAAAGAGGTTTTTGATTCATTCTATAGGAGGTTTTGAGTCTTAAAAAAAACTTTAAAGAGGACTCCATTACATTCAGCTGTATGAATAACAGTTCACAAGATAAACTCCCCCCAAAATGTTTGAAAGCATAGCTGAAATGCAGCAAGTTCATCCTGATAGCAGACTGAGAGTTCAATCAAAGGCTTCTCTGGGACAAGACAGACTACTATTGGAGATCCTTCCTGCCTATACACAGTAAATGCTGCAGTGTTAAAGTAACACTTTGAGAGTACATTTGGTCCCACACTAATTCAGAGTAGGACCAAATGTACTCTTGAGTGTTACTTTAACACTGCAATATCTATCATCATGTCTAAAACTGCTTTATCTGATTTAATCTAAATATGGGAGTCTACTTTGTAGGGCTGCAACTAATGATTATTTTAAAAATCGATGAATCGGCCAATTATTTTTTCGATTAATCGATGAATCGGATAAAAAATATTTTTTATACTAACCTCTTTATTCCATTTTTTAGACTAGAAGAGTTCTGCCTTTTAAGACAGGAAAGTATAGCAGTTCAAGTTGCTACTTGAGAAAATACTTAACCATAGAGATAAAAATAGCCCTGTGATTCAAATTATAAATTGTATTTGGAATAAAAATGAGAGAACTAGGGGTGGTAAAAAAACATCCTCCAAAGACAGATATTTACATGGGAATGTGGCATATAATTAATTGACATATTACTGATCTTCCTTGATTTTATTCTGTTTTACTTCCATAAATTGCAGGATCTTCTTTACTTTATCTTTGCCAGAAGATTTAAACTTTAAAAGCCTTGCCCTCATAATTTGCAAGTTAATTTATTTATAAAGAAAATATAAACATTGCTTAAGCTAATTCAAATGAAATTAAAAGTAAAATAAGTAGCCAACCTTATCACTGTCTGTAACCTACTAACAAGGTAAGGAAAGCATCAGATGAGCTACCTGAGAAACTAACGTTACGTTTCCCCACTTTAAAACAAAACAAACATGGTTACTCACCCTGCTGATCAGCTCTCTTCACTGCCATCGAAGGCTCCAACGTGTTTCCTTTTCAGGTGCTGCGTCATAACAGCGGTGCTTCCGTGCCATGTTAATTTGTTTTTACAAAAGTTGCATGTTACGACTTTTTTCGCTTTACAAAGCGCAGGCTATTTTAATTATTGTGATAAATTTGCGCCGTCAATCCCGGCGCATGCGCGCTTCATTTGCAGTCTGGACGCTGAGGGTAAACATCCTCTGACTGCAGCGCTGAGAGGGACTCCTGCGGGAGCGGAGTTGGGATGGGGGAGGCGCCCCATGGCAATGACGACGGCGGCGGAAGACGCATTAATCGCGCGACACAACTAATCGATGATGAAATTCGTTGCCAACGCTTTTAAAAGTCGATTTTTATCGATTTTATCGATTCCTTGTTGCAGCCCTACTACTTTGTTTCTGGGGCCAGAATATTTATTTATTTAAAGAAATTGGCTTTAAAAGGAAAGAACCAGATCGGTCGACCTGTCCACACCAACTCAATGGATAGATGATCTGACAGGATTACTTCTGGCTGAGTGGCGTGACATCTACACATGGCTAACTGGAAACCAGAAGGCAAACCAGAAGGCAATCCAAAGTTGTACCTAGATGCACTAAGGCCAGAAAATAACCATGTATCTTTGGTCCTTGTAAATAGAAGAAACAGCTATATCTGGACAGCAAACTTAACCTTCATATCTTGGTGAGTAATGTAACATAAACAACCCTATATATATATATATATATATATATATATATATATATATATATATATATATATATATATATATATATATATATATATATATATATATATATATATATATATATATATATATGTACATGTTGCATCTCCCCATAATGTCACATACTGAGGTTTTCACTGCAGCAATAGGTTGTTTAGCATTGACTAAAGTCAGTTGGATAATAAATCCAGCAAACTTGTAATAAATGCTTTTGCAAGTCCTTTGCATAAATAGTGGATAATGTGAAATCTATCAGCAAGTGAAAGCTTGAAGCCTTACTATTTTCCTTTTTTGTCTTATTCTAAGGTAAATATGGCTACAACCAATGGCTAACCAATGGTACAGATTCCATTGGTTAATCTGTACCAATGGAAGACAATATTTTATTTACCTGGTAAGAAGGGTGTGCTATATTCAAGAGCATGTAGGATGGTTGTTTCTCTCCACTCCAATTGTTTTCTTGCTTCTAACCAGAGCTACTGTGGTTTGTTTTCTCTTTTTTTGTCTGAAATTGGCAGCATGTACGTATGGGATAAAAAATTCTAATTGTCTGTACTCTGTTGATTCGGGCAATCAACAACAAAACAATATACTAATCTAAGATCCTTGTGTAGCCGACCCTGTGCTGGTTTGTATTGGCTGCCTCCAGTTCTTGTTTTGTTTTTTTTCGCCTACCGGCAAATGCTCTGAGGGTTCTCTCATGTCACAGAAAGAGGGTTGAAAGGAGAGGCTGTCAAAGTTTGCAGTTGTGCCATGGTAGGTCCATTCATGATGGATTGATCAAAACTGAGTCATATATTGAGCTTGAGATATTATTTAAAAACCCCAGTTTGTGACTATTTGCTAAGTTGGGGACTTTTCAAGGCTGTTGGTTGTAGTAACTATTATTATTTGGCTCATTAAACCATAAGAACTGTTCAGGATTCTGTTTATTAAAAAGGCTTTTTATAAGCAACCACCAAGACATATACATTATCACATTTAGCTGCATTTAATATTCATTTTGTCCTTTTGATCCTCTAGTTTTCTATTTCTTGCTTCTTTCCGGTCAGCTGCTGTCCATTTTAAATGTGCATTGAAAATAAGGCTGACTTAGCTTTACTTCAACAAATTATGGAGTTATGAAAAATGAATGATATGACTTTCAAATAATCCTTTTAACATCCTGCTTGAAAACTACAGTGATGGACTTCTACCTATTTAACAGCTCTCTACTTAGTAAATGCACTCATATTTCAGTGTTTGAGGTGTGATGGAGAATGAAAAGAGGATAGAATGTTTCTCAATATCTTTTATCTTTTCATTCACACAGCATCATGTAAACATGCTATCCCTCTAATTCTCTGCTCCTTAGAGCACATCTGCTTATTGCGCCTCATCCCCAGCCGTAAAGAAGATGGGAATTAGCTCTAAGCTGAAATTTATTTCAGAGCCTTTTCCCTTCAACGTGTTGGAGTGTTAATCATCACACACAAGGCTGAGAGGGAGGGCTTTTCATGCAATGCCATCGCGCCAAGAATGAATGTAGAACCGATTCAGGGAAGTTATAAGCATGTCGTTGCTTTTTTGAAAGTGCTGCAGGGTTTAGTGTAGGTTTTTGAACACAGTTGACATGTTTCTGCTACATTTTTTTCATTTCACACTTAAGATTTTGTATCTTTTCATAATTTAAAGGACACCTGGAGTTTACTAAGCTCCAGTTTCTTTTTGTACTCATTTTCATCACATCTTTGCAAGTATAGATCAAAGAATTTCAATACCATAGTAACTGTGCTGTATATATTCGCTGTACTGATGAGTTTTTTTATGCTTTTTCCTGTTTGTATGGACATCATTTTTTTTTGTGTGTGTGTGAAAGCACAAGATGCTCTAATCTCCTCCAAACAATCTTTAGTAGGGCATAGAGCTGCATGAAAAAGCTTTGATCAGGATGAATAGCTCTCCATCATATCAGCCATTACAGAATGACATTTTCAGAAGTTAGGAGAACACTGCTGGACTGAATCTTAACTTTTAGCCAATTATATGATGGACAGAGGATCTGCACAACCTCTGAGTTTCACATTCAACCCAAAGGGGTTTGTTAAAGGCCTCCTTATTTGAAGGCTGGTGGTTTTAATAATGAACCTGGTAGTAGAATATTCCTCTCTGCCTCTTATTTGATTTGGAAATAAATGGCAGCCCCTGTTAGTCTAAAGCACAGAATCTCACTTAATCTCAGTGGGCCTGGTAAATTTGAAAGACTCCTTTAGGTTTTTAGTGATATCCTAAAGTGTCCTTTTTTAAAACAAAAAATAACAACGTTCTTTTTATTAATAATTTACAATCTGTAGACTTAAATAAGTAGAAATAAATAACAGAAAGATTTGAATGAAGCACAGATTGTGGAGTAATTAGCAGAGGCTAATTGACCTTGCCTCTAAATGCAATGCTTGTAAAGAAGTTAAAATCAGTTCTTTGTAAACAGCTTCATGACAGCGTGATGTGTTGCTGGTTTGCAGAAACTTTAAATCTGTAGGCTACATGGGTCTGCAAGTATAATATAAATGCAAACAAGATCGAAGTCTATTCTGTACACACATTTGAAGAAATTGTAACAGAGAAAAAATATTGTGAACTTATTCAACAAGTATATTGGTTCATGTTGCCATCTTGGAAAAAGTAATGTTTTGTTTAATGGATTTTTTACAATGCACAGTAGCACTTTTATATTATACATATTTTTGCATTCCCACTGAAAAGACAGTTTTAATAGTTTGCAAGAAGGGATGCAGAAAACAACCAAAAAGATTTCATCTTATTAATACTCTGTATTGAATTTGGTGCAGGATCAGGTTCATGTATTTGCATGCTGTGTAGACATCAGTCTGATAAAGTGCCATCCAGATTTATTCAGGAGGACACTGCATGACCGCATTGGCTTTGATGGAGCCTTAACTCTCTTTATTTTGTTTTTGTGGCAGCACTTTGGGTACCCGGCGGAAACAAACTGTGACAAATGAGACGTGGATGACTTGCTGGGATCTAGTTTGCATCTTCAAATACAGCTTGCTCAAAACCATTTCTCGCTTTTTAAAATAAATTTCATATTCATTTGATCATCTGTTAAGTATAAAACAGTTTGTGGTGCTAAATATTTTTCATCCCACATTATGATACAATATTAAGCACTTTGCATTCTGTTACATGCCAACAACACAGTGCATAGACGGGCTGCAACTGATTTAATAATAGTCAACTAATTTGTCTTTATTTTTAGAATGTATTATTATTCAAATAATTATGAACATTTTATATGATCCCCATCCTTATAATTTGTCATAAAAATTACACTTCAGTTGAATATAAAATTATTTTGACTCATTTGTTTTGGTTTCGATACCTATGAATGTCTTTGATTTTAATCCAAGCGACCTGAATCCCAAATCACGTGGTATCAGGGAATGCTTCTAGTGTAAAAACTTCTGACAGCAATTTATTTTAATTCAAAGTAGAAAGATTAATTTTAATGTAACTTCAAGTATGGAAAAAAATCTAAATATTTAACTGTTAATACCACAAAATAAAATTCAAAATATTTTTAAAGCAGAACATTGTCATGATGGGTTGTGATTCTAGCCCAAATGCAGAACACACTTTGAGACAGGGGAAAAAGTTCAAAGGTTTATTGAGAAACACAGGTTGAAACACAGAACTGATTCTGGGGAAAATCTGGTCCAGGACTGGTCACGACTGATTTTCACTGCAGAGGGGGACAGAATGGTTAGCTGAAGTCCAAGTAATCTTGTTGGTTGAGTGAGCGCAGGTTCGTACCTGTTCAGAGGTTTGAGCAGAGCGACAGCAGTTGTGCAGCAAATATTTCCGGGATTTTACTGTCATTACACTGTCACAAGTACAGAGCAACACAATGAACTCTCTGCATTTAACCCATCCCCTTGGGAAGCAGTGGGCTGCCATTGTGCTGCGCCCGGGGAGCATGTGTAGGTCTTGCTCGGGGCCAGAGTGGCAGTCCATGGGAGTGGGGTTTGAACTCAACACCTCAGGATTCCAAGTGCAATGCACTGACCACTAGGCTGCCATTCCCCAAAGGGAAGGCAACAATATTTTACACCTAAAGGGCAATTTAAATAGTTTTGCTTAAATCTGTCCAGACGTCTCTGATTGGAGGGAGATTGTTTAATCTCTCCACTCTGAAACAAGCTCCCGTCAAGCACCCATTTCTTTTAAATTAGAACTAGGAGTATGACTTGGGTTCCCTTTAGCTACCAATAAAGGCATTTATATACAAGTATATGAAAAAAAGTAATGAACATCTTTTTCAGGAAATATGTTTATATTTTGTATGTACTCTGCACTTTCACTAAAGAGAAAGGCCTGGTTAAATTATTGCAAGTTTTAAGTTGTTTTTTTTTTTTTTGAGAACATTCATGCTGCTAATTAATGTAATCATTGGATTGGATTTTTTTTATTTATTTTTTTTTCCATAATTCTGATCATTAGTTGTGATGGGGAAAAACAACATGTGGAATTGCCACCGGCAGTTAAATGATGCATGTCAACTTCATTATTTGGCGGTAAGTTCTAAGTGTGATTAATTGCAGGGAAATCAGGCCCAGATTTATTTAATTTGAGCTCCAAGGAGTTTTTCTCATAAGGAATGATGCCAAGTGACAGACGGACAGCTAAAATGATCCATTATCATATGCAATAAGTGAACGCATCATGTCAGGAATATATTTTGGCATGTATACCTATTTATGTCTGTAGACACATAGTCCTGCAGGATTTAGAACCACATCATAATGTTGAAATGTGGCATCACGATGTTGTATTGTTGAGAAATAGGATGGCTGCCGGTTTATTAACTGGCAGACTGTCAGTCTATATGTGGTACACATACACATTTAATTATTTTGTTTATTAATGTAACCTGGGAGCTTGTGTCACAAAGTTTCCAAGTTCTATGTCAGAGTAAATACAAACTTTAACTGACCCAGCTAGCAGCACTGGTGAATAGAGGGTAACAGTTAGCAGATTGGGGACTGGGGGGGATGGAAATCATTCACTTTGTGAGTTGCTTATATGGATTCGATTTCAGTAACGGGGCAAGTGTCACAGAGCGGATGGAATAAGCATAGAGCCAAAAGATGCAATCGAGGAGCTGCACCGTCTGAACCTAAACAGGAGAGCATTCCTTAGAGAATATGCCAAAAGAAATCCTACACTAAGTTATGATAAACCAAAATGTTATTTGAAGCCATTAATAATAAAAAAAATCAGAAATAATAAAAAGCCAGTCCTTATAAAGTTGTGCAATTGGTCAGAGCTTGAATGAGCTTTGTTTAGTGGGCAGAGGAATGAGTTTTCCCTTTTCATTTTCAGGTTTTAACTTCCATCATTACCTCAGGCACAGATATCCATAGTTATTTATGAGTTCCATGAATTTGACAGCTGAGCTTCTTACTAAGTAGAAGCACTCGGAGGCAAGATAACATTTTCTCTTGTTCTTGCCAACTAGGGAAGAACTATTTCTCTGTTCTTGTGTAGTATTTATAAACCTCCAACAAAGGGCTGCATTTGTGGGTCACCAAGTTTTGTGGTAACTATACATTATTTCCTAAACTTCAATTTAAAGGTAGATCTAATACCTTTAGTAAGATTTCAGATCTAAAGTTATGTATATTTATTATGGATATATTTGAAGATTTGGATTAATAAATAAAATAAAAGGAAAAAAATGAAGTTGAAAAGATTTATCTGAAAAATATTTTAGAAATGGAAACTACATAAAATCCCAGCTCAACTGATGTTTAAAGTTTTTAAGGCTGAGTCATACAGTAGTAGCCATTCAAAATTTCCTCACTTTCCTTGATGGGCCCTTGGGTGGTCCCCTACGATTCCTTTTTCAAACATCAGTGTTTGTACTTAAAATATTCTTTCTGTCATGATTTGTGAACATTAAGATCTAAAGAGAAGCATTATCTCCTGGTCAGACCCTGTAACTCAGTGAAAGGGTGGAGTCAGTCCTGGGCATGCATGTAAAATAACATGGGGGGTCATTCGGCTGGTGTTTGACTGGAAAGGGCCTTTTAAATGGCTGCTACTGCATATACTGATATTTGATGACAAAGCTATAGAAATTTCTTTCAAAATGTAATTTAAATTCCTTTTGTGTAGGTACTGTTAATTCTCTGTTCCATGGCGTTTTTATAAGAAAAACAAGAAAAGAATAACAAAACACTTCCAGAGAGAAAGCATTAAATAAGAAGTTTGATAAAAAAAAAAATCCTATTGAAAAGAAAGCTTTTGTGATGTAAAATTATACTCTACTCATTACGTATATTCTGTTAAGGTAGGGTTATTTATTTTTATTTTTTTTTCTTATCCTAAAAAATAACTTGAGAACAAGTGTTTTAACCCAGGGCTCGGTTTTCGATGCTTTGTCTCCCTATACAAAATTAGATCCTGTCTGTCTGGGTTTGAAAGGGGATAAACAATGCTATATAGTAAGTAAAGAAAAATCTACTTTTTGAATGTTTTTCAGTGTCCCTCAGATATCACTACCCTGTAACCCAAGGTGGGGAAATCCTTTGCAGTTAGAGGATGAGCCTCAATATTCAGTTTAAATCCCCTCAATTTGTCATCACCATTTCAAATACTATAACAAGACCACATTTTCAGTGTCTACAAGTAAAAAGATTAAAAATCTAAATTTTATTTAAATATTTTCCCTACAATTTTATGAGGCACCGTTAAGTTTGTAAGACACACCAGACAAAATCTTGTGACAAAAAAAAAAAAAAACAGCATTCTTTTTACCTCTGAATATTAAATTTTATGAGAAACTCAGCTGCAGAATAAAAGTCCCATCCACTTTCAATTACTTTGCTCTCTAAAATATGGAACCAACTCCTATTGTAAATTCAGGCATACTTGCTGCTTTTAAATCTTAAAACAAATTATTTCACTTTTCTTCAAGGTGATTTCTTTTCTTAAATTTTTGAGAGCCACTGTTCTGGAGAATCTTTTCTCAAAGTATCTTTGTGTTTCCTAACCTTGTGAAATATTACTAGAGAGCTCTGAGCGAAGTCATCATATCAAAAGGGGATTACTGACTCAAAGTAATAACAGTGGGGCTGCTTAAAAAGTTTGGCTACAGTGACTTTGTGGAAAACAATTATTGGGTCGTATGGGATTATGTTTTCCCTCCACTGAGCAAATGCTTGAATGTAATGTTGGATTTTGATGATTTCATTTCAGATTACATTACAACAATATAGCATAAATATTATGAAGGAGATTTACACATCATAACAAGGGGTTCTGTATTATTATCATCATTATTTTTGCTCTAAACGCACATAAAGGGCCTTTTTCTAAATTAAATAAAAGCAGAAAAAAGCATCTTTTGATGTTTAAATATAGTTTACGGACAGGACACCGATTTCAGCACATCGTTTAGATTTAATGGGTCAGACATCCAGTTTTTACACTACTTCACTTAGAAGGGGGAACCTTATATTTCTGCTCTAAATAAGAAGCATGGCTGGATTCTTATTGCAGGAAATCTGCAGGCTGCAGG
Organism: Cyprinodon tularosa; assembly: GCF_016077235.1. Taxonomy (NCBI): domain Eukaryota; kingdom Metazoa; phylum Chordata; class Actinopteri; order Cyprinodontiformes; family Cyprinodontidae; genus Cyprinodon; species Cyprinodon tularosa. The sequence goes on along the minus strand of NW_024039124.1, from coordinate 348,510 downwards.
TAGCCATCATCGGGCATGTTTGCTCCAGTGTACCTCTAATGATGCTTGGGATTTCTGATCGCCACCAGCGGTTTTTGGGTAACAAGGTGATAATGGCAGACAGATGGAAAGATGCTAAAAGAAACACAAAATCAATGGTAAACAGAGTGACGTAGACATTGCTGTGGTGGATGTGCATATTTTTTGCTCTGGATAAATTACTAAATACTGCATTAGCACATCTGTTCTTCTTGATTTCCTATATTTTATTAATATTCAACTGGGGAAGTCATTGTGTTGTGTTGTGTTGTGTTGTGTTGTATGGATACATATCTAACAATATAGAAAGAAGACATCCATTTAGTTTTCACAATAACATATGTGAAGAAGAAAAACATGATCTTTCGATATAAATAATTTCTTTACAATAACCAGTTACAAGATCTTGAAGCCTAACTTTATATAGACAAATAAAGATCTGTTGTATTTTCTCTAACAAGCATGTGTTGGGGTTTTACACTGCAAAAATCATCTAGAAATTAGTATGAATGTCTTAAATTAAGTGTATTTAGCTTTAATTTGAGCAGGTTAATAAGATTATTTGCCAAAGGAATGAGTTGTTTTTTTTAACTCTCAAAATAAGATAATTGGATAATATGCACTTGAAATAAGACAATGCAGTTGTTTTTATTATTATTTTAATCACATTTTGTCATGTTTCATTGGCAAACTGTCTCACATACCACCTGAATTTAAGAAAAGAACACTTTCATGTAGAAGAAACTAGGCTTATTTTAAGAAAAAAAAATGCTTATTGAGTTTTCAATATTTTACAGTGCATACTGAAATCTACCTGGTGTTCTGTTCTAGGCTGGAATGATCCGCACCGACTCAGACGAGTACTTCATTGAGCCGCTGGAGAAGGGCACTCAGGAGATGGAGGATAAAGGCAGGGTCCATGTGGTGTACCGCAGGTCGGCACTTTTGCAGGCCTCCTCTAACAATTTTGTGGACTACCACCTTAAAGGTAAGAGCCTTATCCACCCAAACAGGAATTGTTCAAAGTCAGCTGGCCTGCTAGTCATTTTCAAAGTCATAAAGAAATAACAGCAGAGCAGAAAGGCAAATGATGCAGATGAAGCTGAGTATTCATCCGTAGTCCGTACGTTTTAGCTCTCCATGGCTCTGGTTATGTGGTGCACTTTTTCACCTGTTTTGCATTATTCCCCAAGCCATTGCCACCCTCAACTCCGACCTGCACTGTCGGTCACTTTACACTTGTTTTGCACTATTCCCCGACCCACAATCTGTGCCAGTACTGTTTACATTTCCTTTCCTTTTAATATATTTATATTTTTTATTTTTTTATTTCACGGTAGCTGAAATGGAAGTCCCAAAAATCTCATTGTATCCGTTGCAGAATATGATGACAATAAAGGCTTTTTAACTATTTAACTATTTTATGGATCGTTTGGTAAGATTTGGCATTATTTAATTTTTTTATCTTTTATAAAAACTTTATAATACATTGCCATATGTTTATTTTCATCCAATAAATATCAAACCTATTAAGTCTAATGTAAAACCATGAATTTTCTTTCCACAGGGTTCCATATTTGTGTGGAGTTAATACTTAAATAAATAAAATAAACCTAAATAAAATACATTTATCATATCCAGTGTCTAATCCTGCAGGTTCTTAAACCACATTAGACTATGTGTATTATTTTACTGACCTGACTCTGATTGTGGTGCATTGTTAGGCTGAGAGTCAGAGCCGAAGGGAAAAGCAGCTCAAAAGGTGTTTTGCCGAGGAAGGAATTTCAAGATTTCCCCTGCGTTTTCCACCCTACCCCATCCACTCAACTAGATGTGGAAGTCGTTATGTTTAACTTTGTGGACAAAGAAATTACGAGCATGCTGTCATTCACTAAAAACATTTCAGAAACATATACCAAAAGAAATGTCCTGAATAATGAATAAAGTTACCCTTAGAATTATTGATAAATCTGATAGCTCTAGGTTTTAGTGATTGGGATGTGTAGACTGTGTAGGAAATGAGACAGGTATCTGTTAAATTGATATAAAATGAAGAAAACTGTTAGAACAGATCTCTTCTTCCTGCAGAAGGTGGGCTCTTGTCCAGGGGAACTGAAGTCCCTAAGGGAACTTACCTTAACACAACACCATCGGAGTGGGTCAAAGATGGGTCAATCTCATTCTGACTCCTGGGGTGTTCAATCACGTTGGCTGTCAGTTCTCCTTTCCTTAATAAAATCCCTATCTTGTACATAGCTGACTGGTCATGTCTGGAATTAATGTTAAGCAGAAGTTTCCAATGCTGCCACACAAACAGATGGTTGTAAATATACTTCAAATTCTTCTTTGTTTGTATTCTGTGTCTTCTTCCAGTCAGCTGACTGGGAATTGAAACTAGGAATCGAAAATGTAAAAATATGAATATTTCCCAGAGAACTGAAATGTTATAACTGGTTCCAATCAATATTTTGTTCTTGGTCGGTGCCCATCTCTTTCTTTCCCTTAATTGCAGGGAAAAATTGTTCTGCATAGTATTGACTTAGCTGGATTGAATGCAGGTGCAGGGCACATATTCTAGACATTTTACTGCTCTATAGACATCTACATGCATGGGTTCTTCTAGTAAAGACATTTACATCCTGCACATCAAACTGCAGTATTGTGCTTTTGATGATGCGTGATCAGTGTTGTTTCCATCTCTATCTGCATTTATATGAAAAACTAAAGTGGGATTTAAAGGCTTTATCAAATAAATGTTATGAGTAAATGTTTTTGAATGCAGATCATTAAAGCAGCTTGATTTTGATGTTTGAACTAAGCTTCTGATAAACTCATTTAATGTTGCATTCTGGGTGGAATTTGTGCCCAGTCTGCCAAGAGATTTTTTTTGCCCTGATTTCTTTTTGGGAAAATACTGTATGTCCTCAAAACATTTTACAGCAAAAGTATAAAAATCATCAGAGAAAACTGAAAGTGTCAGAAACTACAGACAATTTATGGGTCTATTTTAATTTTATTCCCTTTTTTCTTTGACTTTAAGCACTCTGGTATACAAGCTGTAACTTCTACCTGGTCTGGGGGGCAATCTCAAAAATGCTTTTATATCCAGCATACTGAGGTTACAAATACATGGTGAAATACTTAGCAATTTTCTGCTGGAGTCCATGTTCGGAAATTTTAGAAAAAAGATCTTGACTAGATTGCAAAATGTTTGTTTCAAAGGAATTTTTTCTTATAACAGAATTTCATATATGGTACATAAATGGCCACTGACAGGTCTGCCACAGAAATACTTTTATTTAATTTAGAAATGTTTGTAAAAATTAAATTACCTTAATTCCTCTGGAGTTTGTCATGACTGAAATATAGAAATAAAGATTTTCATGGTGCTTATAAAAAAACAAACAAACAGTGTGAGCTTATACTAGTACTTCACTCGAGACCCAGAAGATATACTATATATCCAGCTTGCATAAACACAGGTTTGTATGAACCAGTCCATCTGATAAAGCCAGATGGAGCTTAGCTACTGGAGAAGGGGATGGAGGTGGGTTGAATCAGGGTCCTTTTAAAGGCCTGAATCAAGACCTTTTAAAATGAATTCTGGATGATGATTGGGCTTTGTGGGGGTGTGGTTCAAAGCTGATTGGTTTACTTTGAAGACAGGTAAGCCTCTTAAGATGAGGGCAGGTAATTCAGTTTCCGCATTGGCTTCATTACTATGAAACTCTGGAGCTGTTATTTTGATAATTAAAATAAGCACTTTTATATTTTAAAGTTTGATAGCAAATTTGTAAAACTAACCTATCTGATTAGTTTCCACTGTTTTTATGTATTAAAGATAAAGTTAATTGTTTTCCTGCAAACCAACTTTTGCAAAGAATCTCACTTGGAAAAAAGTTGCCTTTTAATTAGCCACATGGAATTACAGATAATTGGAAGGTCTACTGACGTAATACAAAAGGAATCCTTATTTAGCTATTGTTCATGGTACCCAAATCAGATCATTTCTAAACTCTATTTTTCTCATCTTAACATTAACCTAATTTATACATGAAGTATATACTTCAGCCAGTCTTTTATTGACACACCAATACTATATGTATTAGAAGTTATGGCTTTCTCTCATTAACGAAACTCTGTTTTCAATTTTAGCCAGCGTTTAAGGTCTCATCAAAACAAAATTAAGCTAATTGCTAATGTTATTTGCAGGAGTTGAACCCCACTCATTCCAGCATCAAATACACTTAGTTAGGGTGACCAGATTTGGGTTTGGGCATTCGAACTGAGCCGTCAGCTCTGGGGCTGGTCAGAGAACTCCGTCCCCCGGCTGCCTTCATGCCCCCGTCCGCCGGGGGACGGAGCCAGCCGGGGACGGTGCGACCAAACCCGACCTGATACCGGTTGCCCTACACTTAGTTAAAGGAAGGACATTAGTGAATCATCTTAGGTGGTCCATGCAAACTTTTATGTGGGCTTCCAAACCTGAATCGGGGAATTTAATGTACTGTTTGGGACAAGCGGAGAAGATTAGAAAGGAAATTAGGAAAATGTATAAGCAGAGAAAGGATGAACAGTAGAGAGTGTGATTGATGCTGTATAGTAGAGCCACCATAAGTCTTGGATTCTTTCTGCTGCTTCCCTCGTGCGATATTCCCATGTTTAGTTCTTATCTTTTAACAGTAGAATATCTGTCAGGATCTTTAGCGGGTGAGTTTTTAATTGGATTTATTGTTGGCAATAACAGTAGACCTGTAATTCTGTAATCAGCTGCTGTGATCCTGAAATGGATCATAGCCAAGGAAAAGGGAAAATATTCATAAAGGAAAATACGGCATTCAAAATATTAGCTCATCTGAATTCTCTAATTTTATACAATCATCTATCAATCAATAGTCTTAAGTTCTTGGGGAGAGAAACCTTCTGTACCAAAAAACTATTCACTCAGTTCTGAAAACGCTGTTAAATATTTCCACACAAAGATCCTTTGCTTTCAGAGAAGCATTTTTATGATCTTATTCCAGTCTAAAATTTCCACAAAGCTTTCACCAGCCAATTCTGAATTGAAAAGAACTAATTTCAGATTGAATGTTTGCTACCACCTATTTGAATCACTATAAAACAAATGTTAATTAACAATAAAATGAATAATACATATGTATCTTTGAGATTTTGTACAGAAAATAATATTTTCTTTCAGGTGATATAGGTGTAATGGGTTGAATAAACATTCTTTGACGTGTAGGGATTACGGAAATTATTTTTAACTCTTAGTTTTTATTCTTGTTTTACTGTAAGTCAGGGGTGTCAAACTGGTTCCAGAAAGGGCCGTGTGGCTGCAGGTTTTCTTTCCAACCAAGCAATAGCACACTAGACTCCAGTCATCTCTTCAAGTGAGTCCAATCTGAACATGATGACTTGATGAGATGACTGGAGTCTAGTGTGCTATTGCTTGGTTGGAAAGAAAACCTGCAGCCACACGGCCCTTTCTGGAACCAGTTTGACACCTGTGTTTTAAGTGATAGTTGTAAATGAAGAATGGGTACATGATGCTTGATGCCACAAATGTGTTGGCTACTATTACCCCATTTAGATTTTTGAATTGGAAATGGACTGAATAATAATAATTCAATCGCTAGAGCCCCATTTAACCTAATGCATTCACTAAATCACCCATAAATGCCTTGCCCCGCGGTACTGACATGAAGCAGAGGGAAACATTCATTAAACCCACGTTTACATGGTAAGAAAGCTACTCCACCCATACCAGCATGCATTGGTAAATGTCAACATGCATTTTTGCAAATGTTATTCTTATCTCACAAATTGACATTTTTGTAGCAAATGATGCACCGCATATTAATCTCTGCTGTCCTGACAGGATCCAGCTGCATGCATTGAAATATTTCACAGAAAAAGAAACAATCCTGCACTGTATCATGTGTCAGAGCTTCGATTAGAGTCTCAGATGATGAATCTAAATCAAATTAGAGGCTTTTAAGAGCAAAGTGAAACTGTGCACTGAGTCCAGTTCTTAAGCTGGAGGCCCCTTATCTTGTCAATGGACAGGCCATTTAGCTATTGGTGGAGCTGATATATTTAAGGCTTATTTTTTCTGCTTCCTGACAAACCTTAGAAGAAATGATTGTGCTTTCTATATCTATTTTGTTGTTACACTCAGCCTTCTTTTCTATATTGCCAAAGGCCATTATTGTCGTTTACCTCAAAGCCTCTCTGTCACCTTGCTACAATATGTCTATCTACTTTAATAAAGTTGTTCTTTTCTAAGGCAATACGGCTACAAACTGTTTACTAACTGTTCATTAGAATCAGAATTGGGTTTATTGCCATTGTTAGTGAAGAAGTTCACAACTAGGAATTTTTTGTGGTACAGTCGTGCAACATGAAACATATATGAAATAGTAAATAAAATTATAAAAATCTCTAAAAACACTAGGGTATAAGGCATGCAAAAAATATACTAATATATACACTTAAGATAAAAATATGGATAAATATAAAAAGTAAAAAAAAGTAAAAGTAAAAGTAAAATTAAATTAATTAAATTAATTAAATTAAATTAAATTAAACACCAGAGCCATGTTTTATGGCAAGAAATTAAACAAAATATGATAAAGGACATTAAAAATATTTAAATTGTTAGGATAATTATCATTGTTGATGTGTGAGTCTACTACACCCTGACATTACCTGCCTGTTGCGTGTCAGAACTAATGTTTTCCCAAGTAGTTTATGTAATTAGACCAGTTCCTCTGTCCAACTATATACATTTATTATCTTTATCATGTCCGTGGCAAAGATTTGGGAATGGAATGAGGATGTCCTTTAGTAAAAAACAAAGTGTAATATTTTGATAAGGCTGGAGACATGGATGTCTCCTCATCTGCTAACGTGTATGATGTAATGATGTGATGATGTGGCAGACTGGACTTGTATAAAGTGCTTTTATAAACTGTGATTCTTTGCCACTTCACGAGATGTGAGCCCAGTTGATAATTTCTGCCTTCTGTATACCTAAGAACTTCTTCGATCTGAGTAAAATTACAATTTCTATCAAAATATGTTTTCATGGTTATTTAATACATACATTATGAAGTGTTATTTCAAGAGTTTGTCCCAAGTGATCTCTTTTCAGGAAAAAGAAAAGGAGAGAGAAAGCTTCAAGGTGTAAACACAGAGCTTTCCTTAACAAAATCAAGATCAGAATGGTCACAATAATCATTGTACATAGAGTCAGATTTTCCACTCACAATATTTAGGACAAAATTCTATGTTTTCTTGATCCCAACTATTGTGATTTCTGATCTTCCTATTTAATCCTTGAAGAAATCTGGTGCTGTACTTGTATAAGAAAATTAGGAGCACATTTCTAAAGTATTCATCTACTTTTTTTGTGTATGTTTTCTTTGTTATGTATCCTGTTTTGCCAATATAGCATTGGAAATGAATGTCCCCAGAGCTAGATAAAAGCCCAACAAATTTGCTTTCACAATCATGAAATGGTGGGCACCAGATTGGGAAAGGAAGGACACATTTATGGGCTGGATTTGAAGGATTCTTTGAAAGAGTCATGAATTAGGACAGCCCTTTGTATCACTATGCTTGCAAACCTTCCGCCACAACAATCCCGCCCCCTTGATAATCGACCAATCATATTCACTTTATTCACTTGTGTAATGTCGGGCACCACTCGGGAGAATTTGGCAATGCAACGGTTGGAACAGTCGTTTCCCTACGACTTTAACAAGAGTGTGCAACATTCATGTGGAGAGCAGAATTAAACAAGCTTTTAAAAGAAAACCTTTTTCGGGCAAACAAAGCAGAATTTCCAATCTGTAGAGCAATAAACAGCATATATTTGATGATGTCTTGATGAAATGGTTTGGTGTGAAGTAGAAAAAAGTCAGACCTTCCCTGTCAGAGGTGGGATTTGAACCCATGCCTCCAATTGGAGACATCCACATTGCCGATGGTGTCAGAAATAGTGGTCAGAGGGCCCGGTGGAACTGTGTATGGCAGCCTTGCTTCTGTCAGTTTAGCTACAATGTAGCTTGTCGGCCTCAGTTTGTGTGTGTGAATGGGTAAATATAATCTAAAGAGCTTTGGTCAAGTCTCCTGAGTTGAAAAAGCGCTGTACAAATACAGGACCATTTACAATCAATAGACCTGCTGAAATGCTGCATTTGCAAATCTGGAATGTTCAATCAAAGATAAAACGGGACAACTTTGATTTGACTTCATAGTAGTGGCTGAAGGTCTTTATTTCTCTTAGTATCCTCATGAAACATTGCATTGTTGTCGGCAGATGATCATGCTTAAATTTTTCATGTTTTTTTTATCAGAATACTTCACACAGGGCTTTTAAAAGCTGCAAAGTAGGTCAAGTTGCTACAGCAGATTCTGTATTGTTTCTTGTAATCTTTCAGAACTCTGAGCTCTGTATGGTCAGGGTGCTGTGCTTGTTTGGGAACCTCTCATTCCCTGTTGAGAATCAAAGAGTTAGGCTGAAAGCTGCTGGGGTCTCAGCAGCAGAATGCTCCCAATTTATGACAAGCAGAGCAGTTTTTTGCTTTCTTATAGTTTACCTTGAATAACACCCCTGATGAACAGAAACTCAGATCCTTTTTCTTTAGTATCTTATTGTTTCCTTTAAAAAAAATTTGTCTTTAGGGTCCTCATAGAAAATTATTAATTTTGAAAGGGTAAGCATCTCTTTGACCGGAGCTTAGTGTATTTTTGTTTTCCAACATCTTTCCAGTTCTCGTATTAAAACTATTTACTATCAATGCATCTTTTGCCAAAAAAGAACAGTTATGTGTGGATATATTTGATTATTTGCTCTTTTTAAAAATAAAATACTGTTTACATTGTTGAGAGAAAGCAATTATTGTCTTTCTGAAGTTGGTTAAAACCTTTCAGCAAACCCCGTTGGATCAGTGTTGCACACAGAAGTTTAGTTTATCCTTTGAAAAACATATCATATGATGACAGATATTAGAAATTTATACCGTCTTGTTTCGCTTTTGATCTGCTTTTAATCTTTATACCTGTCTAGGGTTTCATCTCAAAACAATAGCCTAATCCCAGTTTTTTACTGCACCCACCTTTGGGGCTTTCCAGCTGCTTTTGATCAGACCAATTTAGACTTAAGGGTATTTTGTCTAAATCTGTGCCATAACTCTGTCAACGTTTTATAAAAAACAATAAATATTTACCTTCCCTATTAGTCGTCTTTTATCAAATGTAATAACACAATTAATTTCTTTTAAATTTTAGATTTAAGATTCTTGTTAACCATCAGTAAGCATTTTATAAGCTTTATGTTGAACAGATCACACTTAAATAAACACAAACAAACAAGATAAAATATAAAATAATATATTAATTGTATAAGCTATGTTTACAGGGAAATAGACATGTTTGAAAGTCACAAGTTAACCAAAGGAAACCAAGGTTTTAAAGTGTTATTAGAGTTTACTAGTTTAATGCCTGTACTAGTTTTCAGTCACATAGACATCACTTTCAGAACAGACTGCCAGACTTCAACCAAAGGACATACAGTAGTCCCTCCAGCATGTCCTGGGCCTCCTCCCAGTCGGATGTGCCTCAAACACATCCTTTGGGAGCCATCCAGCGAGGCATCCAAAAAAAAGATTTCTCAGCCACCTCAGTTCACTCTCAATGTAAAAGTGATCTACCTCTACTTTCTCAACCTATATCTAAGCGAGGGCCCAACCAGCATATGTGGCATCTTGTTCTCTTAGCCGTGAGCCAGACTCACCATAGGTGAGGGTAGGAAAGTAGACTGACTGGTAAGTCAATAAAGCTTTGCCTTATTGCTCACCTCATTTTACCACAGTAGATCTGTGAGGCTTCCGCATTCGTGCAGCGTCCTCACTGGTCCATCTATTGATCTTCAGCTCCTTTCTCCCCTCACTTGTGAACAGGACCCAGAGATACTTCAAAGATCTCCACTTGATGCCTTAGCTCTCCTCCAACCTGAAGCTGAAAGCTAAAAACACTTTTTTCCTTTTAAAAACTTTGGGCTCTGACTTGGAATAGCTGATTCTCATCCCTACCTATTTGCACTTTGCCACTAACTGCCTTAGCATGTGCTGCATGTCTTTGCGGGAGGGGAACCTTTTTCAGCCCTTGACTGTACTTGGATATCATGTCCATAAATAGACAATGAACTGGACCGCTGACAGAGGCCAACCCCTCAGGAGTGCAACATGAATCACAATAGGGCCGACCTAATGTCAGCCACATGGACCAGTCCCGTGCTTCGCTTATACAGTGACAGGATGGCCCCTACTAAAGAGCGTTCCCCTAAGTTTTAATTAAAAGGTTTAATGGCTTGGATATCTGAGCTCTTTATATAAAGATTTATTAAGAGGAGAATTAGGTGAAAAATAAATGAAGAAAATGCATTCAAAAGTCTTCAACATTCTAGCATTTCTAAAATCAAAGAACATCCTTACCAGAGGAGGAATGTGCTCTACTTGATCAACTTTTTGTTTCACCCCTCAATGTCTCTTATTCTTTGACCTGTGATTCTAATAGGGAATATCTAACTGGAAAATGCTCCTCAGATTGTTTGAGGAAGCTAGCTGGTTTGTTTGGTTAAGGTCATTATTGATGGATTTATTCTTTCATATTACCCCAGAACTGATTTGGACCAACAAATCTACGTATAGGAGTCAAATAATACATTCCTAAACAAACCCTTTTTTACTGCTGATATCTGTCAGGTAGATCAGGTTTGTTTCAGAGTCGTCACAACACCCTGGTCAGCCAATCAGAAGTTACCTTTATGAAACATTGCTAGTTTCGCTTGATATACAAGAATGGACATCTCAGAACGTGGACACAATATTCTCATTGTCTCTTGGCTGATAGTCATTCCTATTTAAGGTTTAACAGATTCTTGACATTTAATGTTGACTTAAATTGTTAAGGATTAATCAAGAATGATCTCAATTCCTTTCTTTGTTTCTAAATTAATAAATTAAAATAATTGATTTAGAACATGCTTTAACATATTAGGAAAGAAATTAGGATTATAAGAACATGTTGATTTGAAAGACTCAATGAACTGATTGAGTATACCTTTGAGTCCATCAAAGGTATACTCAAAGAAGACTATTATTTTGGGTGATAGGTTAGGGATATATCTACTGTATGAATCAAGTTAAAAAATAATTATTGGTTTAGTTTTAATCACAGTTAATGTTTCCATTTATTGCGTCCTTTATTACTGGCAAAAACAAAGGTTCTTTAGTGTTTGTCAGACTAAGTCTGTTTTAGAAAGGGTCAGTACTGATTTTATTGTCATAAAGGATTAATCAGTAAAGGTTCAAACACAAAAGTATTTAACGTTCTTTAGAAATGAAAACAATGTCACAAGTATTTTTCTATAAGAATCAGGAAGGTCAAGTTAGCTGTTTCATCCATCTAAGTCATACTGCAGCAATTATATTGAACACTAATATGGGCAAAAGGTTGTTTAAATGGTTTGAAACCTAATATTCAACAACAATACATTAATAGAAAACACAAAAAAAGAGTAAACAACTCCAAATATCATATTTTACTGAAGCTAAACAAATTAACAGGTTCATATGGAATTTTATAGAGAGACTGGGGCATGAAACTGAATTACTGCTTTTTGACTTTGTTAGAAAGCTACAGGTTTGGGTTGACTGCAGCCTTGTAGGACATGGAACTGACTAGAAGGCGCTTCAGGAATCTAAACTGTTACCGATAGTCACCTTTATTGTGGGAAAGTTCCTGTTACATGTTACACCAGAGGAAAAAAAAACAAAAAACGATGCCCCTCCTGTTTATGCCACAGGAATCTAAGCAAATAATTCCAAAGGTCTTTGCCTCATTTGGCAGCTTCTCTCGTGAAGCTTGTAGAAATTAAATTCTACAGTCACTCCTGCAAATAAAAACCATCAGTAACATTTTCTGTTTTCCTATTAAACATATTTCTGTAGTAGAGATGCCAAAGAAAGCAACTGTAAGCTGGAAGGATTACGCTTGCTGAGGTAATAATAATCACCCAGAACATTGTTTCTTTACAAAGCTCAAAGAGATCAACATTTAGATTGGTAGGGTAGATTTCTATCTCAAAGTAACTTTAACTTATATTTATTAGTGTTTATTCATTTTTTGAGATTATCCAAGTCTCTGTTGCATCTGCCCTGTGAGGGAAAGCCTTTTATGCTGCTCATAAGTAATACTTTATGTATAGCTAAAGTCTGAGATTTTTAGTCAGTCTTCATGGCCAGACTACTTTTTAACATTTTGAAATATTTAGCAACTGCTACTTTGCTCTTTTTTCATCCTCAAAGTGTGAGAATACGACAGGCTTACATACATATAGGCACGGATTTTCCCTGGCAGCTCTATGCTTTTGATAGTAAGATTAAGTTTGAAGAGTGTAATGCAAATAAAGATTTTTTTCCATTATTAGAAGGATTTCAAATGGTATAAATATTCTTTCAGAAAAAAATTTAAATACTCCTTTTATATTGACATATATGTATATTTTTGAGATTTCAATCTGTGTGGATTAGATCATATCAACAATCTAAGCACATACATTTAATCAAATGTTCAGGACTAACAAAAAAAATAAAGTTTTTCACTATTTAGTTCAATGTGTGAAAATAATCACAAAATGATCACAACTTGATAAATGTTCAAATGTTTTTTGCAGTAAAAATTTGTGTTTCATATTGAAACATGCTAAATAAAGTGTCTATCAATATCTTTTCTCTTGGTTCTTTCAAAGTCTATGGCTTTATGATTGTGTAATAACTCAAGAAATTGAGAGTTTCCTCTAGCTTCCTAGCTTTCTCTGCCTGCCCTCCCCCACCAAATACTTTGATGTAAAGGTATTGTTTTTCCATTATACTGAAAATAGAAAAGCAATCTACCGGCTTTATAGCCAAAGCATCCGTTAATGCCATATTCAAGTGGATGTCAAGGAAATAAGGCACTCAGGAGACAATAAAAAGAGATTCCAAGCTAAGAACAATGTGAGGCATAGTTTTGTCTCAGTGGGGCATAAGTAACTTAGTCTGAGGGATGGAAAAAAATTCAAATGAACAGGAAAAAGGTACTATAAAAAGATTAGTTATTATGAACTTTTATTCTATGAATGAGTCCAAGTATATGACTAAGCTGCCTCTTAAAATCCCCCCTTCACTAGCAGCAGAAGACATGCTGAAGTGGACAGTTCCTTTCAATATCCCCAAGCTCTGTTAAGCTAATCAAAAGTACAGCATTCAAGTCATGAGTAAAGTAAAGTAAAGGAGGCACATAGAAATGCAGTCTGCCTCTTAAATTTCTTTTCATCTGTGTTTCTTTTCAATAAGTGGAAATGAATGACGACTGCCTCAGTCTGAACATATGCAATGCAAAATGTGTCACCATAAACTCAAGTCTGTGGCCAGAGCATTCTTTCACCATTGGCATGGTGCCAGCTCATACAGCCATTTCTCACTTTGCATTTTATGTAGCTGTTTAACATACATGATTTCATCTGAACTCTGCGGTGTATTCAGGATTTAAAGGCATTAAACTAGTTCTTGTGCAAATTCTTAGGATTGCTTTGATTTCTGGAAATAAATGGAAAACAACCCAGCTGAATCAGAATCGTTAAGTAAATGGATGAGGGCGTCTGAGCAGCTGTTTACTGGAGATTTAGACAGGGGTTCAGCATTTTTTACTATTTTCACTTCCTGAGGCTGCCTGGAGTTGATGCCAGAGACACAGATAGAAAGGAGGCCCTTCTTTCATTTCTTTCTGTTAGACGTGGATGGGTCGAGCATGATGAATGAGTTAAGGCACAAACACACTGGACAAGATTTAGTGTCCAATCCCACAGGAAATGGGATTGTATGAGGTTGTGAGTTTACATCTCGGTGAAAAGGAATGGGGCTGGTAGCTCTGACTGAAGGTCTGAAGGTCTATTTTGGTCAAACCCATGCAGCAGTTTGGCAGCAATTTGGCAACAACATGATCCAGAGAGGAAGAAAGACACGGTGGCAAAGTAAAACACATTCGCTTTGGAGACAATAAACAGCAAAATCTTTGAATTGTGAGATAAAACAGGCTATAGAGTAAAGGGATGAGTTTGGTCCTACAACAAACAGCATTCTTTACAAATGGTAAGACTTTGAGAGAAAGCAGATTATGTGAAATTGAAAACGAAAATTTATATATATATTTATATACTTCACAAAAAGCTCTCCAAGAATCAGCCTTGGCTGCATTTTGTTTAAATGTAGTTTTAATTACATTCAACTTATCAATATTTTTTCCAAGTATGGTGTGTAGGTTGGTCAGGACTGTTTCTATTCTGTTTGCCGCCTGGCTTAGCTCTGTGACATTGTTACTGCAGCTCTGCTTTCTTTACAGTTAACGGAAGCACCTTTTTGATGATTCTTTTGACTTTTTTAATAATTTGGCCAGTCAGACAGGAGGGATTGTTTCAATTTTTGGGATAGGATTCAAAAATGCAGCACAGTCCCACACAAATTGGAACGTCTCGCCACCTTCTGCCTAGTGGGAGCCTCTAAGCAGATGGTGTGACAGGGGAAAAATGTAATTGGCACTTCCAGATTTGTACAGAAGCTGTGTCTTTAGTTATCACATGGTTTGTGACCTAATGGGGGATTTAAAAAAAGCTTAGAGCTGCACAATGTCAAAACCTGTGATGGTAAAATAACAGAAGTCTGCTTGAATTTAATTGTATTCTTTTAAATTTCAAGTATGATGTCAATATTATTCTTTTAAGTTATAATATAAAGTCCTTTATGGCCAAAATCTACCAGGATCTTCTTTGTTATGATGCTAAATCTAATGGAAAATTAACATTCAAATTTCATCATTTTAAATGGAAGAAGAATAATATTTTTTTCTCTCTGTTGCAATCAATATTATCTCATAATTATTCAATAATATTCCCCAAGTTGCAGGCTTTCCTTATATTGTTTCAGAGCAATTTATCATTCCTATGAATTCATTTTTTATTTTTCTAATCAGACACACATTAAGTTGTGGTAAAAGCTCACTCAATAACATTGGGGAAAAAAAAGTTTCTGTATATTTATTTTATAATTCATAGATTCTTTTATTGAAATCATCTGCATATGAAGACATTTTAAACATTCCTAAAATATTACTTTTATTTTCTTTTGAAAGAGATTTCATAATCTCAAAGTTCGGGTTTCTAATCTATGACTCATGTGTCCTATGTAAACAGGACCTCCTGAGGTTTTTGTCAGAATATTCCGTGTTTAACCAGAAATATCAGAGAATCAACATATAAATGCATATCTAGCTTTTGTCTTTTCAGTCCCAAAGAACTCTATCTTGTGGAAAACATCATTAAGCTAAACAGCAGAATGTTAGAGATGACCCAGAACTTTGACAATGTGAATAGAGAAGAACATCAAGGAAATGTGCTTTAACCTTTTGAATTGTTATGGAAAACCCATTCTTTGGTTTATAGGGGATTTTACTTTTACGATACTGTTGGTAAAACCCAAGATATTAACACCTGTAGCATTAGTGACCATTTTCAAAACAATTTGTTCCCCAACAGCCAGTTATTCACTGCAGCAGATGTTCGTTTACACTGAACTCATTTGAGCAGAACTTATTTTTCGTGTTAACTGTAAGTTTTAGGGTTTGCTCTTGTCATCTGCATGCTCATTATGAAAGGTTGTTGCAAAGGTAATTTTCCGCTCCTCTTTGATACAGATGCCTGCAGGGATGCAAGGTTAAGCTTCACTTTCTTCTGAAAAATGCAAATAATCATTTAAAGAAAATAAAGAACATTTTTTTTTAAATTATCTGCTGCTGCCTTTGCTTTCCTAAGCTCAACTCAATGAAAGGTTTGTGTTTCCGGGGTAGTTTGATCAATGCAATTTAATTCTCAGTTGCCACTAATGGCTTTCCTATAATCCAACACTAGCTTAGCTGAAAGACTTGGCTCACTGTCCTTCTGTCAGGAGAGAAAATGCTTCACTCTGAACTTCAGGAGCCCTTGAGACATGATTCAACTCGACAATGAGCTCAGAAATGAGCACATCACAGTCCAATGTCTATTATAGGGAGGTGTGCTTAGAATAAGATTGTTGACGTGAGTTGTGTGTGTTTAGAAAGCAGGAGAAAATTAGTTTCTGTAATTGGAAAAAATGTAAGGTTATCAGGTGTTTTGCTTGGCTTTTATTAAGTACGGGTCGTCTAAGATATCAATAGATATCAACAGATAGACAGTAGTTTCATCAATGTCTGAGGTAAAGGAAACACTCTAGCCCTCCTTACCCTTTGAGGAGTGCGTTTTTTTGTGTCACCAGCTTTGAAACCTTCAGTGAATTCTTAGCATCCCCTCCTCGTGTTTCTACTCTGAACTCTGAATAAAACAGTAGATGCTCGTTCCCTCCTATCATCTCTGCCCTCCTCAACCATGCCAGGCACGCCTCCACCTGAACCTGGCTTCTCTGTTTACATCATAAACTGACAGATTAAGCAGATACTTTCCACATTGCCTCACGTCTTCACAAGTGTGGACCCTTCATGCGCCTGATGAGCTGTTTCCATTTTAAACCTGGTGGTAATTAGCCAGACCAGACAAAGCCAAGATTCTAGAAGGAAGAGGAGAAAAGACTTTGACAATGTTGTGCAACACAGAGTAAGAAAAAAAAATACATCTTAAGTGGCAGCTCGCTGGTGCATTTCGTTTCACCCAGTCTGTTCTGCAGAGATCCAGATGTTTTAAATTCTCTCTCCTTGTTTTGATCCTACATCTTTTTTGAGAAAGACAAAGTACTGAAGCTTTCTGCGAGGCGGAGAATGTGTTGTTGAAACACTTTGGTTTTTTTCGGCCTGGTGACAACATGTTTTGATTGTGCAAGAAAGTGAACGCTGCAGACACTGGAAGTCTGTCTTTTATAGTATTTTAGATGACATGTTGCTTTTTCAGGTTTTGTTATCTACTTCATGTTTGCAACCTTCAGGCTCTGTTCAAGGGATGCTTTTGTTTGTTTTTTTGTGAGGTTTGGTAGATTTCAGGTCTGAGTGTGCATATGAAAATGAACCAAAAATGAGGCTATTCTGAGACAATGAAAGTTTTAAATATAACAACGTCTTTCTTATATACAAGTATTCATCATTTTTAAAGTTTTCTTAAATCATTCGTGACAAAAAGTTTTGCATTCCAGTTGAGATAATGAAAACTTTTTTTCAGAAAACTGTATATGCTGATAAGATCTTCAGACCCCTTTATTATAACACAGTTGCACTGTGGATGTATTTTGTTATGCCTGAATTGTAATAATACTGTCGCAAATTTACTACAACTGAATCAATCAGCGATTGCAAAGGAAAAACTGAAGCACATGAAATGAACGAAGCGGCTCAATCAGGTCTTAAAATTTCTATTTAAGAGACTGGCATCATGGAGGCTGAGTGGGTTTTCTAACTACTAACTAAAATAACAAGCAGGACAGAAAACATCCTGTCTGTGTGTGTGGGTGAAAATGCACTCCATTCACAAATGTGCACCACCCTTCATCCTCAGACTGGCATATTCACCACTCAGGCTTTTATATATTTCACTTTTTATCAGCTGTATTTTAAAGCAGTTTGCTGCTCGACCTTTCAACGATGACATTGAGTTGTTTGTTCTTGGACAGAAAGAGAGAGGAGGGGTGGGAAAAAACGGATGCAGGTCACGAAAATATATTGAACTGCCTTAAAGGAAATACAGTAGACATTTCTTCCAAAAAGGTAGTTTGCACCCCTGCATGAATGGAGCCTAAGTTTTGCCGCATGTTGTAACCGACCAACTCAAACAGGCCCAACGTTGTCCTCTGCAGGCCTTAATTTCTGCCACTTACAAACTGGCCTCAGACTTTCTGTTGCTCAACAGCACAACAGATAGGCAGCATGCCAACAGAAAGAAGGTGACAACGTTTAAATGTAAACAGCCTGCCTTTAACACCAGAACTAGAGGAAAAAACACCAAATCTCTAATGAAATTTTACTTTTATGTCAGACTTTCATAATTGTTGTTTTGTATTTTATCTCAGCAACATCCTCATTAATTACAGACCAATTTTTAAAGAGCTTAAAACTAAATGATTGTTTTTTCCAGCACCAGAAAAAAGATCCATCTTTTTCTTCAATTGTGTTTCATCTTTTGTGATTAGAGCAATTATAAATTTGAATAAAGTCACTGGTGTGATACTGATTAGGAAACTGACTTTGGATATTTAGTTTTCTTTATACAACATAGAGAGTATTCAGAGACCATCCTTTGGCCAATCCTCTTTACAAAATCTTTCTAGATCAGCCAAAGTGCTGGATCATCTCTACTGGTCATTTCTCTTTTGCACGTCTCACAGGTTTCCAATAAGATTCATTTCTGAGGACTGATACAGTATGACCGTTGAACATGGCTGATTCTGGGTCTTGTGAACAAATTATGGTAATTGGGTCTATGTTCCAGGTTATTACCAAGCAGAAAGATATGCTGTTGACCCATTTTCAATTCTCCTGCAGGAGATACCAGGGTTTTATTTAGATTTCAAAGGTTCCTTGATGCTATGCCCTCTGATTGGGTTCTCAGGGGGTTTTAGAAGAGAAACAAGCTGACTGCACAACAGACCCTGCAGGTTTCCTTACAATGGGCATGATGGAATTGAGATATTTTCTGACATGGCTCCCAAATGACTGGTTGGCAGTTGGAATAAGGTTTTTAATATTTTGTCATTCTGAGACCTTTCTACTAATGTTGCAGTTCTCCACCAGTCAAATTTAGAGATCATTTTCAATCTGTGTGGTTGCAAGATCTATTTAGAATTAGACTTAGGCCCTGTCCAAATTTTTCACCAAACCAGCCTCTCATCCATACGAAGCCGGCGTTTCGGGGTCTGTAAACGATCTTTTTTTTATTAAGCCTTCAGAGTGGGAAGATTTTGAAACGCCGTTTTCGCGTTTCCATCTTTAAGGTCTGACCGCATTTTCTTTTTTACACGCATGCGTCATAGCGTCGCCTCTAAACACGCATGCGCGACACAGTATCACAACAACAATGGCGCCGTACTGTGTTGAATGGTTGCAGCTCATGCTACTCACCCTGCTGTCGGGCTTACAACAGAATCTTCTTCTTCTGGAATATCTCCAGGAAGAACAGAGCAATATCAACGACATAGTTCAGCACCTGAATTTGACTGAACCACGAAAATGGACCCGCAGGGCCATTTTCCGGTTTTCCGGTTTGGTTGTTGTATAAATATTACTGCGCATGCCCAACATTTTGTAGCCTGTTTTCGCGTATTTTTGCTTTGGCAACACAGCACAACTTTCATGCATTCATGTGGTCGATCACATTTATTTTACGTCTCCGTCTTTAAGACAAAAGTTCTGGAAAATATTAGCGTTTCGTGTTCGTTTTGACTTCGTGTGGACGGGGCCTTAGACAACTTTTGTCATTTTTTTGTCATGCATACAAAGCCACAAAGCCTTGCTTGAATTATTTTATTTAATTAATTCTAAATGTTTTAATTATTCCTCAGACTTTATGGGAAAGTTTGGGTGAGTAGGTTGAATGTAGGCCACAATTATTAGAGATCAACACAGCTTTGCTTTAATGTCACTTATTGTCATTCCCATTTTACTGAATTGCAAAGAAAAATAGGCAACTGTTATGGGTTATATTCAGACTTAAGGGAAACAGGAAGCTCTTAGAAGCTCTAATTAACCAGAACAAGTAATGCATACATTCTTGAATTGGGACTGCTAGATGTTGGGATTTTTGTAAGATCAAAGTGTGTTTCAGAATCAGTGTAGGAGTTTGGCTCTATAAGTACATGTCTTTTTTTTCTTTTCTTTTTTTAACAATGACTGTATATGAGTGTAGCTGTCATTGGGGAATATAACTTTAAAAGCAAAATGCAGAAAAAAAACAGCTTGGGTTAAATTGTATTTTTTTGATTATAAAATATACATCGGCTCATTCTTCAAATATCTTTAATGTTTTCTTTTACTAAGTGCTTCCAACAAATGATGAAATGTTCACTCCCTCTTTCCCTGGCAGACAAAGCTCCCAGGAAAAACCTGATCCCCACTTTGCCTCTCCTGGAAACAGTTTGTCAGACACCATCTTCCACTGACTTCACTATTTCAATGCAAACTGGAAGCTTTCCCTGAAGCTTCCACTTCCAGAAATCAATGCAATCCTGAAGGAGTTGCATAAGAACTGGTTAACCCTTTCAAGAGCTGAATCTCAAAAACTTCATCCGAGGAAAAGCAGTACATTAAACAACCACGCATAGCATAGATTGGATATTGCTGTATGGGCAGGTACCTTTAAAAAAATGCAATAGCATTCATTTGAGGTTTGCAGGTAACATGTTTTGAGTTTTACATCACACATGCTCACTCTGAGGCTTAAATCACTTATTTCCCTCCAATGATATGAAATGTTGATAATAAAACAGGCCAAGCATGACTTGACTTCAAAGCTAATCAGTCTGAAAATACATTCTTTAATGCTGCTGTTGGACACTACAATCTTTACAGTAAACATTTCAACAGATTGAATTATTTAGAATGTGGGCCTTGCTTATTTAGCACTAAAGGGATAGAGGCAGGACTTTTTTACTGCTGCACTTGAGAGTTACTTTTAATTATGATTGTAAAAATGGGAAAGTCTTTAACATAATTTTACCCCACTCTTGGAGGAATTGTTTGAATTCAATTGGCTTTAATCATCATTTTATCTCTTACTTACTTGGCCACTCAAAAACAAAATGTAAAAACAATTTAGAGTTCAAATTGGTGAATTTCCCATTTTATGATTGTCCTGCTACATTATCTAATGGTTTAACTGTTCAAAACCAGGATTTTTATAAAGAAACTTTTTGACTTTCTTCTAATGAGCAGAGTATTGTTTCATTTCTTGATGGATCATAGTCATGCAGATCTTCATGTAGATCTTGAACATTATTGTATTCTTGTTCATTTGAAAGACCATCTTGTAAATACCATCTTGTATATTTTGTTGCACTGCAACTGTAACTAAGTTGGGTGGAGGCTTGACAGGACCCAAATGCAGATATTGAATCTCAAGGTGGTTACTTGCAGATTTAATTAACCAAAAAGGGCAACAGATGCAAAAATTCAAAAACATAAATACTCAAAATTCACAAAAATACAGAGAAACCAGGAAAACTCACTTGACGGGGATGAAATGACAACAAACCAGCCACAGTGAGGTGTATAAATGGGAGAGAGAAACAAAGACTAGGCTAATCAGCAGATTGGGAGCAGGTGTGAACAGAGGAGTTTAGAAGGGAGATAGGAGAAGGAGACTGGCACAAGAGGGCAACAGAGGGCAAACAAGAAATACCTAAGAACTCAAATACAATCAAAAATACCTAGAATAGCACAAAAAGGAAATAAAACCAATGAAAACTGAAAGATAAAACTTAAACAGAACCAAAACCATGACAGTAACATTGTTATGAGCCTTTGTTTTATTTTAAGTTGTCAATGTTAGAGTTACATTATAACTCTCAAATCAATGTAGTTTTTAAAGTTATTCTAACGCGAGGTGGTTCTCCATTGTCGCAGCTTTTACATAATGTATAGAAAATGGTTCTTAGAGTGGCTCCTAAGCGTCCCAAAGACTTTGAAAGGCTTATCTAACCTTTTCCATACTCAGATGTTTTTTGTTTTGCTCCTTATCTGTTCTTAGATAGATTTATTGATTTGTAAGGCTTCTCCCAACAGTGATGTAAAAGGATACTACAGCTACTTATTTACATTTCTACAAAACTTCTTTTTGAATTTACTTTAGTCATCTGTATAATGAGCTGAATATTTTAGCTGTTAAAACAAAAAAAAAAACAAAAAAAAAAACAAGGCAATCTATAATGGGAAGGATTCAACTTAGTGTGGCTTGTGCTTCATTTACCAGCTGCACTTAAATGCAGAAGTACCCTTTTGAAAATGTTTTTAATTTCACCTTAATTTAGTACTTTTCCACGTGAAAGATATGCTTGATGAGTTTCAAGCAATGAGTTTCCAAGTGCTGCTGAAGTTAAATTTGCAAGTAAACACAGGAAAACATGCCTCAGGCAATCATGAGTTTAAAAAAAATAAACATTAAAACTGTGACTATGCACAGTGGTTGGCTGCCTTAATATTTCATATAATGTCAGACTGTTTTAGACGAACTTTAAGGTTAAGCCACAGTTTACATCAAGTTTTTCTCTTGAACACATTGCAATTCAGTATGACAGTATCAATGTCATGCAGCATGTTCTTTTTAATGATTCTTTCACTGCAATGATTCCACATCATTTTAAGATTATGGCTTAGATTTGCTATCATTTACTGTCACGACATGGAGTAAAAGCTTCATGTTTACATAATATTCTTCATCAAAGCCTGGATGGAGGAAATAATGAAAAACAGGACAAATCACAACTATTTTGGGGCAAGAGGTTTGAGAAATGTAAAGAAATATAAAGTATGAAATGAGGACGTGGTTATCTCCTGCATGACTATCCACGCCTTTGCATGCCTTATTAAATCTCAGATAAGGGTTCTATCTTATTCGACCCTTCACAGTTGGAGTTCAATAATTAGACATAAACAAACTTTATTGTCACTTTGTACACACAGAGTGTATACAAAACGGAATTGCATTCAGTACAGCTCTCAAGATATTTCCATTTCTAAAGTGCAGCAGTGATAAAATGTAAACATGGTGATCAAATGTAAACATAAGACTGAAATATGATTTACAGTTTTTCCAACATTAAGCGCTTTTTTTCTTTCTTTTAAGTATCCACAATTATAAAAATTGAGCCAAACTTGAATTTTCTTTCCAGTCACATCAGTTTAGGCATTATTAGACTCACATTAAAACTACAACTTGATGGAGTCTTATGAATGTAACCCAATCAGTGCTACTGATTTATTACATTTAGGTTCAAAGTGGCAAATTCAAAGATAAAAATCAAGAGCATTGTTTTTTTTTTTACCTGACCTTATTGGAATATTATTATCAGTGTAGAGGCATAAAAAAAACTGAACTTAAATTTGGAACATCTGTGACATTCAACAAAATAAAATGTGAAAAGTTGAAGGAATGCATCATTTAAAAGACATTTTGTAGGAACAGACTTTATACTATATTAACTGTTGAAGAAGATTCTCATTGCACTGAGGGTAATACATTTGCCTCTGATAAAAAGACACATTTTAAACGAATTTGCAAATCCTGGTGTTCTGCCAAGCATCCTGCACGGTAGTGGGCTTAGTCCATACCATCCTCATGGAGTCAGTTTCTAACAGTTTGTGCAGACTCATGCACATTTGTAGCCTGCTGGAGGTAATTTTCAGGACTCTGGCAGTGCTCCTCCTGTTCCTCCTTGTATAAAGGGGAAGGTAGTGGCCCTGATGCTGGGTTGTTGCCCTCCTACGGCCTCTTTCATGTCCCCTGGTGTACTGGCTTGTCTCCTGGTAGCTGCACCAGCCTCTGGACACTATCCTGTCAGACACAGCCATCGCTCAAAACAACTTCCTATCCTGGTTGAGCTGCACTACCATGAGCCCCATGTATGGGTTTGTAGAGTCCTTCTTATGCTACCAGGGGTACCATGAGTTTGAAACCAACATTCAAAAGTGTCCTGTGGTCTGTGGTCCCAACCTGCAGAATCATTGATTTATTGAGTGTCTTTCTAATAGCCGCTAATTTCCAGTTGTCTTCTATTCCTTTTGCATAAAAGCATGTGAAATCCATTGTCTATCCGTGTTCCTATCTAATGGGACAGTTTGATTTCACAGAAGTTTGATTTGATTGAAGTTACATTTTGTTGTTTATCTGTTCCCTTTAGTTTTTGAGCAATGTATAAACTATTTAAAGAAATACACTTATGATGAGATTTAGCAGAAGCTGAAGTTAAAGCCTAAGGTATCTTTCTAAGCCAAGACTTAAAGAATCACATGTAACACAATGACTTTAGACAGACATTATTTTATAAACAGCTTTCTGTTTCTGTGATGTTGTTTGCAATTTAATAAAGCTTCCTTGCCATTCTGATATAGGCCACCAATCAAATTAAGAAATCGATTTCAGAACAGCAATAAAAGTATGAACAGTCAGCGAACTTGCCCTTAGATCTGTTTTTGATCTGAGATTTTAAGAAATGAATTCCTGTATGTTGAGATCAGATGTTTAATTTAAATCTTTCAATTATTTAAATCTGTAGTAGAAAATGCCCTTCTGCTCTTCCCTGATTGCCTTTTGAAGTAGAAGTGCAGCTCCATTCACTTTGATAGACTGTAACACTCAAAAGTTATCTCTGCCCTTTTCATATTACAAACCCTCATTTCTAAGAGGCAAACATTGAAGGCCAAACTAATCAGAATCAAGAGATTTCAGTCTAATAGTTTATGCTACTGCTGAGCATCATAAAAAAGACATAAAACCCCCAGTATTCTTCTCACAATTTGTTGACTCAGCTACAAGAATGCAACAATCTTGTAGGCTAATGTTCGCCCTATTTGCAATGGTGCACTAAATCTTAAATTAGGTATTATATCAGCATTTTATGTTTCCACTGCTGTTTAGAAAGATACTGAAAAGTCTTATTTAAGGAAGATAGCTATGATTTTGAACACATCATGCAGATCCCACTGTTCCTGGTTGTCATTGCTCATTGCAAATGACCAAGATAAAAGTTATCTATGAATTCCAGCCAAATATTTTAGTGTTGTTAAAACTTTAAATGTAAATCCTTCAAAACATTGTTGAAACTAGACTGACAGGTTGTGAATGCTTACTTAATTACATCATTACAGCAATAGTAACTTACTTTTTAAATTCTTACCTCAAAGATTATTCTTTTGTTTTTAACTATCCAACAGTTAATCATTTAACATTCACACAATCTTAACTTTTATGTAACAGAACCTTCCAAAAGTGGAGTTAAACTATTTTGAATAATGAGAAGTTATCTTGAGTTAACTGACTCTGCTCTGTGATATTTAGGATTTTTGTTTTCTGAACTGGTGATATCAACAGGATAACATGACTTTGAGAAGCCCCTCACAAGAAGCCCCTATAAATGGATCACAGAACACATGATCTGCAGTGGCAATAGGAGGAAGTAAGAAACCTAAAAGTGTGCATGTCTTGCAAAATGAACTTAAAATTGTTATAATGTCATGTCGAGATTACATAAAAAATATTAAATAAAAATGCATTCTTACTGCGATTTTAAGTGATTTAACATGGTCAAGACTAAACATATTTAGAATGAAAAAATGTGTCTGTGTGAAATATGTGTCTAGGTGTAATCCAGCAGGGGCTCCAGAAAGGACGTCGTAGTAAAATCAAGATAAAATACAAAAACACTAATAAATAGGATCCTATTTTTAGCTTTTGCTGTTTAACCTTTAGTAACTAAATTCTTCTGCCTTCTTTACCCTTATTCAACTTATGTAATTGATATACTGTCTCAAAGCGGTACAAAACAAAATTTGTATACAAACTGACAATAAAAGTTTTCTAAGTCTAAGATAAGGACAAAGTATACCCTTTAATAATTTAGCTATGGATTAGCTGCACAAGTTCTATTTATAAGAAAACATATACTACCATAAAATCAAAAAGGAGAATCTAAAAGCATTACAAAATAAAATATATCTTTTATTTTGTAAAGGAGCACTTAATAGTTAACAGATATATTAATATAATCTATTATTCATAGAAACCCCAAACAAAAAAAAAAGATATTGCTTGAAATATCAATTTGTGATATACCAATAATATCCTTCACTTATACCTTCACTTATTGTATATTTTTTTTTATTTACCTTGTAGATTTGTAAAGGAAAAAACACCTCAAAACTGCATGTGTGTTCTTGTAATTGCTGCAAAATGAGAAAATTTTTGGAAAAATGTACAGTTACAGTGAGGTCTATGATGTAAAGTGAGGATACCTTACCGGTCCTCACAAGCTATTTTGCTATTGGTTAGGTGCAGGGATAAGGTGCGAATTTGATTTAATTAATGGAGTTCAACATTACATCCTCATTACAGATAGTCAGACGAGAATGTGTGTGTGTGGCTTTGTTTTCCTGATAAGGTGGGGACAATTTTCTGATAGGCTTAGGTGTTAGGTTTACATCTCAGGTGTAAATTGAATTTTGGCTAGGATTAACCATGTACCTGTACAGTAATGGTTAAATTTATGGTAAGGGTTAGGGTTTGGCTTTAGAAATCACCTGCAAAGGAATGGAAGTCAATGGAAAGTCCCCACCGGAATAGAGAAACCTTTTCCATAAATCATACTGTAGCTCGTTGTGAGGACGGCATTTCTGTGTTTGTATGTGGGTGTGATGCTACTCTCTGGTGCTCAATCAAATGAAGAAAATAAAGATGTCATGAGCGCTCAACCCCAGTCTGGATCTGAACCCGAATACCTCCAGAGCAGGTAAGGTGAGTCTCCTCTCTGCCAAAGGAAATAATGATATCTTGAGGAAATTGTGCTTTATCTATTTGGCATCTGAGCTGTGTGGTAACATTTTTACGCTACATCCCTATTTGCCTTCAGCATAATAATTATTGTTTGTTGTTTTCAGTGAGGTTAAATTAACTACTAGATGACCTCTGTTTTTCTGTGCCCAATGTTTTCAGTCAACAGTCATGTTCATCGGTTAAAAAATGGGGGCAGGTAAGGAGTTGCTCCACCTCTGCTCCCTCATTGTCCCTTACTGTGGCGCTACAGCTAAACAAAGGTGTGACTTCACACCTCTTATTCTGATTTCTTATTGATCACATTCAGTTTGTGTCTTTGTTTGGCCTCATGCCAACAGCAGCATAAGGAATGAAAACAAAGTTTTAGCGTTTGCCTTTGTGTCTTGGTTAAACTTTTTAACAGAGAGCAGCATGAGGTGGATAATCATACTTTTTCCCGTTTGAACCTGCAGCAAGAAATACTGAAGATTATTTATTAAGGTTTTTGCTGCAATCCACATGTTTATATATTCCCTTATAATCTTAGTAGTGGGTTATTCTCACTCTGTCCACACTGTCCTGGCATCCCTGGTAAGATGCCTTAGATACAAGCAACCTTCAATACTCTGGCATATCTCTGCTCTTAAAGATTTTGCCGCAGTTCTCTGACTGTAAACTTTGACGATCCCCCCCCCCCCCCCCCCCCCCCCCCCCTCCATTTTCATCTCTTTCACTTTGACAAGATAGATTAAGATCCTGATCCAGTGAAGTCATAGCTGCTGTGTGACATATAATTCTGGCTCACACTGGCATGCACTTGTCAATGTAGACATAGGCAAGGGTTTTATAAAGACTGGAATAATGTTCACTTTCTCTTGTCAATTTTCTCTGTCTGCCTGGAGGCATTTCTACTCCCCCAGGAAACAGGAAGTCATAGATTATAACATGTACATAATATATAATAATATATAATAATATATATAATATATAACATTTCCCAGACACTTAAACTTAGTATAAATTATTAAACCTCTTATAGTTCAAGTTTAAAGGAGCTACTGGGGTTGCTTTTCTGGCACAAAAAAAAACACAAAAGTTTTTAAGTAGGGGAATTTCTAACTAAGCTAAATAGTAGGGCATAGGACTTTAACACAAACATTTTTATTAATTAATTAATTAGAAACAATTTTCATGTGTTTAAAAATTTATGAAATGATTTGAATTTTCTTATATACATAGTAAAATCTAATATAATTAATCTTCATGTACTGTTCACACTGTTATAGAAGTTTTTGATAAAAATTGCATAAACTATTTCTAAAAACAGCTTAAATATCACATAATTTAAACAATTTGAGAAACAAAGTGAGTAACCTTTTTGGCTGTATGAAATATGATAAATATTTATGTGTGCTTGTCCTAATATAATTTATTTCTTCAGTAAATAGGGAGAAAAAGGGTTTACGAACTGAAAAGGTGGTTTATTTTGTCGATGTATGGTTTTCGATTAAAATGCGATAAATTGTTATTAATTGATTACAAATCCTTTAATTAACCTGATTAAATATTTTAATTCCACCACTACTAAATATATATATATATATATATATATATATATATATATATATATATATATATATATATATATATATATATATATATATATATATATATATATATATATATATATATATATGTATGTATGTATGTATATATATATATATATATATATATATATATATATACGCGCAAATAAGGAGTTATTTTATGATTCTGCTATAGAGTATGAAAGTATTCAAGTCATATTCTGTAAGAAAATAAAAATAAAATGGAGTCATCTGACGTTTGATGAATAAGTATGTGATATAATGCTGGGCAGGATTTGTTTTATAGTTTGGTATTTTCTTTAAATATTGTAAATAGGCTTTAAGCAACAAAATTTGTTTATGTAATAAAATATATTCTCCAAGTGGAAATAGCAAACTATTATGTCTTATTCTAAACAAACCTAAACTGTTTAAGATATTTAGAAAATTCCATATTACAAAAGTCAATTAAGTTTAACTAGAACAGATAAACGAATAACATCATATGGTAATTTACATAAGTTCAATCTGAAAAACTCCCACAGAGAGAAAAGATAATTAGAAGAATTTATTGATAAGAAAGTATAGTCTTTGGCGCTCAGACCTCGGCAGGAACATCCATGCTGAATTATGCTTTAACATGCATGAGTAGATGAATGTGAATAGGGATGTTCCCCCGGGCCTGAAACTGGTGGTGGTTTAATCCGAGCTGGTTGACAAGGTGATCTGCTGAGCAGAATTGTGGGACTAGAAGACTGAGGGAGCTGACGCCGGGGCTTCACTCAGACTCGGGATATAGAGGTCCTGCTTGGTGATGCAGGTACCGTGAACTGTCCATGATGAGCAAGCATGAAGCGACAGTGGAGAGGAAAAACTCCCCTTGGGAAGAAACCTCTGGCAGAACCGGGCTCAACATGGTGGTCTTCTACCGGACCAATGCGATGAGATGAGGGATGGTGACAACTGGGATTAATACTCTCTGATGAGGTTGAGGTGAAGTCGTGTCATGGAGGACGATTCAGCTGCGATGGCGGAGAAGGGGATGGAGGTGGGTGGATTGTCGTCTGAATCGAAATCCGACATTGCGATTGCAGGATAGCGGCTGTGGTGAGATTTGAGGGAGTTTATAAAGTGGAAGCAGGACGCTGATTTGGCTTCATGGTGGAGAGCTGATTGGCTCGCTTCAGAGACGGATCGGCTTCTGATTGATGGAGGTAAGTCAGAGTTTCTTCAATTGAACTTCCGCTAGAGCTTCATTTAAATACTGATGTGAAATTAATAAAATAAAACAAATATCCTATTCATACATTGTTACAGTAAGTTGTAAAGTTCTTTCATGTAAAAAATAGCTGCTGGAGGTGCAGAGACATTAGTTTCTTTACCTATACAAATTGGTTGCAAAGTTTTATTTCTTGAGGTTCATCTTTTTACCTTAATAAAAGCAAACACTAGAAACAAACGCTTCTGATTAGTTAGTGCCTCAAAATTATTTTAGGATATGAAAGATTAGTCAAAAGATATCATTTTATTTTTACCTCCTTTTTTCCTTCACTTTTCTCTTTCTTCTTTGGAAACAGCAACTGTATAACGTCTACATCCATTAAAATGTAAATCAATGCTAAAAAAAAAATGTAAAACCGTTTTAGATGTCTGTATTGTTTTTAAATTCAATCAAAAGTTGAAAGCTAGGGGAAGAAACTTTTAACCAATATTTGATTAATGGAAACTTCTCTGCTCTGGCTAAACTGCCTTTTACTTTTGCATTATAAGTCCAACGAATGATTTTGTTTGCTAAAGGAGCCAAGAGCTAGAAATCATTAGCTTAGCTAAACCCCCACTGGGCTTTAATATAAAGCCCAGTGGGGGTTTGAGTGTTTGCTTGAAATTTATGCTCTAAAAACCCCAGCAGCCCGTTTTCATAGTCATTTAAAATGTTCAGGTGGGCCACAGAAAATGCACATAGACACTTATCCAGCTTTTCAAAGCCTCTAAGTCATAGCAACGTGTTCTGAACCACAAACCTGCATGGTGTCTCCACAGCGTGAGTTGCTTCGTCCAGCATCTTTTTGTGCTCTTTCAGTGCGCAGTTTATTAGGCCTCTGTGATTGGCCCTGTCAGCACTTAATTTCTTTTCCATTGAGAAAAGGAAGAAAAGGGAATAAAAAACATTTGCTTCAATCATTACATTATGTGTGATTACTATGATTATTTTGGGTTTCTTTGTGCCAAAGGCTGTCAATTTCCAGTTTGTGATGTGAGAAATTGCCAGCACTAAATCACCTACAGGCTCGATGGGGAAAAAAAAGAATCAGCTCCCGTTCAAGTAAGTTCTGGTTTGTAGTATCTTTCATCCCCAGTGTGTTTTTTGTTAAATCATCTTTTCCATTAAAAAGATTCAGAAAACAAAAAGTAGAAAATACACACTATTTTTAAACATAACAGGTATGAAAAAGACCTTAAAAAGTTTTTTCGAAATTGTGCCATCTATTACATTAACCCACAGGCGTAACTTTCTGAAGGACCGGTGTGGACATGTCCCCAACAACTTTGGCCTCTCTGTGTTCAGAGCGTTTTGTGTCAGTGTTTTTTTTTCGTTTCTCGCGTTGCTCCTGTGTCCCGCCTCACGGTTTAACATAATCTGATCTGCCACTTTGAGACATCTGATTTGCGGTAGCATTTCACTGGTTGGAGGAGAGACGCACAGCAGCCCTCAGTGTATTTAACCGGCAGCTACTTCGACGTTTAGTAAAAGTTAGGAGATAGATTGGATAAAAAAATTACAGATGCCACCGAAAAATCTGTTAAACATACAGAGCTTTTTCAGCTAAAAATGGCATCACATTGTAGGTTTATACAAGTTAGTATTATAATGCAAGAAGCTTGAGAAAACAGTTTGTTCTCCTTTACTAATTAAAAATAAGCTTGGCTTCTCAGAGGACCATGAATCACAGTTACAGGTTAAAATTAACATGTTTTCTTATTGAACAGACATAATCAGACTGCAAGGCTTCTACATATCTTAAAAATTGGTTTGAAATTTGGAAGAAAACCCATTGTTTCATTTTAGGGCTTTTAACAAGGCTTGCATTAGGGCTCATAGAGCAGCAAATATGCCATTTTCAGCTCAACTAATGTTACACACCCTATTCAGAGACCTGAGGGACAGCACCAAATACCCTATATAATAATTCTATGAACCCTTTAAATATCTGTTGAGGTATACTAATTTTTATTAGTTGTTTTCTCTCTGCCACAGCCATGCAAAAAGTTGCTCACCATAGTTTGCTCATCTTTATAATTCAGCACGATTTCTCCCCTTCTTAAGTTAACGGTTTCCTCTTGTTTCTTGCTGGATTCAACGGTTTCTGTTCATGCCTTGCTTGCCAATGTCTATGCATGTTTTTCATACTTTTCATACTTAATCTTACTGTGTAAGATTTGTCTATGATTGATAAGTTTTTTCCATTTACCATGCTGTTCCTTCCTGCCTGTCTACATACTGCTCCTACTCAAAAACCAGTAGCAGGTAGAGTACCCCAAAAAAAACGTAAGTAAGAGGAGCATTATTTTTACCCAAGAAAAAAGAAAAAAGTAGTCGTTCAGGAAATTATGTAAGAGCAAAGAAGTACTTAGTGTTATGGCTACTCAGATACTGAGTAATTATTGTCTTAGAACATCAGTTTTTTTTTTTTTAATAAAATGGTGTCAACATACAGAGGTATGAACAAATTATGGCATTCCAAAGTATTAAATAAAACAAAAATAAAAACACCATTACAATCGTTATAATAATGGATGTTACTGTATGCCATGAAAGGATAAATAACTCCTGCAACAACATCTACTCTATACTGGATATTCATCTGATCTTTGAAAAGCTCAAGTTACTGTGGGTGTGTAGGGCAAACATAAATGAGATTAAAATACCTGTAGAGTAAAACTACTCCTTGATGTGCCTTTTATTACCCATCTCTGAAAACTAGACATCAGTTTTCTAGGAGTTGTTTTTTAAGTACTTTCAATTTGTAAAACTATAAAAAAATAAATATTCTAGTTGATTAAATTTGGTTGCATAAGCAGTCACATTTATCAAATTACAACAAGCAGTTGTTAAAGTAGGAATGAGTGGATTTTGTCGTTGGTTTCTGTATTAAGAGAGTGCGTTTTGTAGGTAATTATTCTGTTGGAAAGTTTCTTTATTTCCCTTTTGTGTGTCACATCTGCAGAGAAACTGTATTCTATATAAATTTCTAGTTTCCAAAAATCTGTAAAAGCACTCATCTCTTAAGAAAATAAAGTATGATGCCCTGGTTTAAGTACCATGATTCTAAATAAAGACAGTAAGTAGGTTTGACCGAGAGCCAAATAAACTCTGACTTTCTATTTTGCTGACAAACTGTATCTAAAATTGATATGATGCATTTTTGTTTTTAGGTCTTTTCAGTGACTGGGAGAGAAACAGCTGTTAGGAGCAGTGTTTTAACCAGCTACTACAGTCTACAGATTTATCTGCTTGCAAAAAGTAAAAACAAAAATTGATATAAACTGAGAGCTCCTTATGAACTCACTTGAAACGTGATGATATGATACATGCTTAGCCTTTTGTATGTCTGGCCTCTTCATTATCTAATGTTATGATCAGGCGTCTCATATCTTTACTGTGCTCTCTTGAGATTTCCGGTTTTGAACCTCAGCATTTAGTGATCCTGACCTTTTCAGTCCATGAATAAAATGAAGCCATTTTAATGGCTCTGAATTCATTTCCATCTGTCTGCCAAAAAAGGGGCTGATGTTGATGAAATGAAAATATGTAAGAACATGACAGCGTCATGATTTAATGACTCATGAGTCCCACTCAACTCTTGAATAAAAGCTGTTCTGACTGTTCAGATTTTTTATATTCTAATCTCTTCTGTGAGTATTTCTATTTTAGCAGTGGCATCTGCTCATCAGGTGTGAGCTTAATATACCCCAGGATCACTCAGAGAGTATGCTCATAACAAAGCTAATTCTGAAGGATTGACAGCAGATAGCAAAGATTTTAACTTCTGTCTTAAAATGGCTTTTTTGTAATGTACATAAATTATTTATTTTAGTGCCTTTCCAATTTGTGTTCAGTCCAGCATATAAATCCTGTATAATTTAGATAAACCTTTTATCTGCAATTCTACTTTGAATCTCCTATGCATTATTTACTGTATAGTGTTTCTGTTTCTGCATTTTTATTTTAAGTTAGTATCATTGTTTATGAGTATTTCTACATTTGTAGGTGTAGATCAAATCAATGGCTTAATAGTTAATTGTAAAATAAGGGCAGAATATATAATGGGTCCTCACAAAGAGGACAAAACGTTCTGTGAAGCACGTAAATTCTATCTTTACTGAAAAAAACTCAATTTATTGTGAAGGCATCAGCCTGCCCCAAACCCTGAACCTTACCATTATCAGTACAAACCTAACCCTAAACCTACTTAAATGTTAGTTTACAGCTTAGATCTAAATCCTGTTTCTAAACTTAACACAGCACTGAGCCAAATAAGGCGCAGTTGGTCCTCTCAGTGTGTTATATGTTGGAAAAACTTGCCTTTAATTGTAAAACATTTTAAAGCACTCCTTCACCCCCTAAACACTACAATAGGGGATTTTTTTCTACAAGAAACCAAGAGTACACATAAAAAAAAAAACAGAATTTCCTCTAATTGCACTCTGAACTTTTAATGCATGCATTTAAACGTTAGTTTCATTTGAAAATCGTATTTGAATCTTTTATTTAGCTCTCAGATCTAATGCTTTCACCAGAGATATTTTCTCCTCACTTTAACTTCTTTCTCCTTGTGCTCAAACCAGTCTCTGTTGAGTCAGAGATACAGCTCACAAACCCATTGGCTAACCTGCAAACTCAGTAGAAGAAAGCAAGCACACCCTTTCTGAGATTGTGGTACTATTGGCTGGAAAGGTTGCTAGGCGATGATACGACCCCAGTCTGAGAGAGACAGTGAAAAAAATCAACATGCAGATGTAACTGGTTTGCAATGATGGAGAGGGAAGTAAACGAGAGGAGAAAATATCTGTGCAAGAGGCATTAGATCTGTGAGCAGAAACAAAGATTTGATGGAAAATCTTTATATATTTGAAAGAAAGCAGAAGTTTTGAATGCGAGCATAACCTGTTTTGATTGCTAGTTGAGGAAATCGGGCTCTGAAATTGAAAATGTGTGCGCTTGTTTTATGGCAGGAAAAATTCAGTATAGTGTGGCCATTAAGTTTAGCTTGAGGGAAAATTATTAGTTGCTGATCACATATTTAGATTTTACAGTTGGGAAAACTAAGCTATATTTTTGGTCAACTACCGAATAGTTCTTTGAATGTGATGTGATCAATTTAAAATTATGAACTAAAATCAGCACTATATAGTTTATAGTTCCAGACAACAGGAGGTCCTCTCGTGAATCCATTCATCTGGGGAGCGGTCAAAAACGGTCAAATAAAATGGTTTTTAGAAAGCCTCAATGTTCCATTCCTTTGAACATGATTATGCACGACACTGCTTAAGAAAGTCTGTGGGTAGGTCACAAAGTATAAACTTAACTAGCTTTATTAAGCTCTATGTTCATCAGAGATGGGAAGTAACGAAGTACAAATACTTCGTTACTGTACTCAAGTAGATTTTTCTGATATTTTTACTTTACTTTACTACTTATTTTTATGGCGACTTTTTACTTCTACTCCTTACATTTTCACACAAATATCTGTACTTTCTACTCCTTACATTTTTTAAAATTGGCTCGTTACTTTAGTTTTGAATAATTTCAATGGAGTTACCGTTATTTCATGGTTTTTCACGTCATCAATACCAAATTCAATCTAATTGGATGGGAATCTACGTTGCATTTGACGCACCACTACAAGATGAATCGACAGATTCGGCGGTATTCATTCGCGGCAAATCATTGCAGCTTGGTGGCGGTGGCGTTAGCATAGTAGTATGGACGACGAGATGATTGAAAATGAACACAACGGAGATCTAGTCCTATTGGCAGACATCCATTTAAAATGTAGGCAACGGCATGAAAAAAGTGGTTTCTACTTTTACTTTTATACTTTAAGTAAATTTACAAGCCTGTACTTTGTTACTTTTACTTGAGTAAAGAAGTTTAATCAGTACTTCCACTTTTACCAGAGTATTTTTTAACACAAGTATCTGTACTTTTACTCAAGTACGGAAAGAGAGTACTTTTGCCATCTCTGATGTTCATTAATAATAGAAAAAGATGCATTGCAAGGTCTTCACTTCTGTCTATAATTGATATAAATTAGTGCTGTCAAAATTATCGCGTTATTAACGCGTTAACGCGAGGCCATTTTAACGGCGATAATTTTTTTAACGTGAGATTAACGCTATGTGGTTTTATGGTACAATTTTCCAAGTACATCCCGCTGCAGCCTGCGAGAAGGCGGGGCTATTTTCCCCCCAGTGTATGCATTTCTCATAGGCTTCGAGAGCGGAGCTCCTCAAGGAAAAAAGACGCTCATACACTGGGTGACGCTAGTGCCTTTTCTTTAAGCCCCACCACCAACAAACAAGTTGAGTGTCTGGTAACTAGTAGCAACCTGAAATACGCTGAGAAAACAGATTACTGAGGTGAAATGGAATCTGCTACGGCACTCTTGCCGTCTGTGTACGCCACAGGTCAGTATCGCGTGTGTGTGTGTGGGTGGGTGTGTCTGTGTGTGGGTGGGTGGGTGGGTGTGTGTGTGTTCTCATTTTTGTTAAGAGTCTGAAAAGTAACTTTCTAGAGCATAGACTACCTCCATCTAGTGATGTCGGTCTATTGATTTTGATGTATTGATTGAAAATTGTTCATTATTATCTTGGATAATTAACATCTAATGTTAACTGTACTACATTTTATAGCAGTAGGGCAAAATGCTTGTCTTTGTTCAAAAGACTGTATTAACTGTAAAGACTGTCTTTTACATCAGCC
This sequence comes from Cyprinodon tularosa, assembly GCF_016077235.1. Taxonomy (NCBI): domain Eukaryota; kingdom Metazoa; phylum Chordata; class Actinopteri; order Cyprinodontiformes; family Cyprinodontidae; genus Cyprinodon; species Cyprinodon tularosa. Next base: position 312,344 of record NW_024039124.1, on the reverse strand, counting down.
TGTTTTCAGGGCCTTTTTTTTGCCTACATATTTGTTATTTTTTGCTACATGCCTCCCCATCTTCTTGCCATATGTTTCTATGGCATAAATCAGTATCTGTGACCTGTTCTCATTTAAAAAAAAGAACATTGGCACAAACCTAGCCTGTATGTATTTTTTTGTATGTCATCGAGAGTATTTAAATGATTTTCAATCAGGAAAAAAATGTGCGATTAAAATGCGATTAATCGCGAGTTAACTTAGGCATTGATGCGATTAATCGCGATTAAAAAAATTTAATCGATTGACAGCACTAATATAAATACAAAATGTTGTGGAGGAGGCAATACTACTGTAAGGGATTTGAATGAATCAGTAGCAGGTACTTTTATCTCAGTTTTACAACAGGGTCCTGTATTTTGAATATGTTCTGACTAAGGAACAGAGTAGAAAACAATAAGCTTTCTTTCAAAAGAAGATCTAATCCAGCACAAATCTATGCAGCCTGTTGGACAATGTATTAGGGTGGAAGTTGGGCTTTTAGGTGTAGTTCCAGAATGTATTTATGGCAAGCAGCAATACAGTTACTTTGAATTGTGAAATTGAAGATTTATGAAATAACAATTTGTAAACTCCCAAAAAAAATGCATCTCACCAGAAGCCAGTGGAAGCTTCAGCCTCGAAATAGAAATGTTTCAGACCAATGAAATGCAGTGAAGTGGATGACACTAATGTGCCAACCTAAGGCGGAAGCAAAACAAACATGGCTGCACAGCTTTTAGCTTGATTACCCTTAATTTCATTTCGAAAAACAAGGAAAAGGATGCCGGTTGTGCATGTGTGGACTGGAAGGGTTTTTGCGCATTTGATTTAAGTTTGATTTATCAGTTAACTCTGCTAGTTGTGAAAGAAATCAAGAATGTGAAACATCACAGCTGCTACTACAGTTGGGTTAAAGCTGGAAGGCAGGTCCAAATTGATTTACAGAATTGGCCCATATAATTGTATAGAATATCCCTCCTTTTTGAGAAGTCTTTTCACAGGAGGCTTTCCAGATGGAAGCTGTGAAGAATTCAAATTGAACTTCACCTATAATTCTGGCTTATGGTAGGTTAGCTGCACAGCACATTACTGAAAGAACAGCATACCTGAAGGGAAAAAATGTCGTGGCCTCATCATTCTTTGGTGTTACATTTCCTTTTGATCAGGGATGTCACACTCAAACCCTCAAGGGCTGGTATCCTACAACTTTTAGATATCTCCCTGGTCCAACACATCTGAATCAGATGTCAAAAGTTTGATTTGGGTTATTTGGTTCTGGTCTGTTAAAGCAGAGAATAATCTAAAACCTGCAGGATACTGGCCCTAAAAGACTGAAATCTTTATCGTAGGCAAAACAAAGCTGCTTTCCCTCTGAAAACGTTGTTTTTTTTTCAAAATCGGGTTGACCTGCTTACAATTGCTTTTGGCTCTTTTCCCATTTTAATGAAAAGCAGAATCTGACCCCCTGTTGGCAATCTACGTGGTCACTGTCCCCCACCAATGTGTGTCTGATGACAGGGTGAGCGTTGATGATGTCAACAATGCAGGGGAAATTAGGAAAGTAAATTATAGAGAGTAAAATGGACGGCAGCCAGGGCATAGTCAGTATTCTTTATTATTTCATTCTTTCACTATATCTGTCTGAATCCCTGCGCCATATTTATCAAAGGTAAACAGAGTTATTTCGGCTTGTTACATTAGAAGTAACTGGCGCGATGTGTTGATGTCTGTACTTTGCCTTCAATGGTGTCACGTAATTTAACGAGTCAACCCACATCTGGGGTTCCCACAGCATGCTGATCACAGCTGAGGGTATTTTAATGCGGAACGCTTGCCAAGTCATTTGACCTGGGTAGACACGTGTCAGTGAATTGTTCCCACTACCACTGAAAGCTGATTCTTCTGGGTTTAAACTGTTTTTTCGGCCAGAGGGAAAAGGGTATATGAGTTGTAGACTTGGCTTCTCAAAGCTAAATAGGGCAGAAAACTGTGAAGGCATCTAAAGAGAGCCTTCACAGGACAAGTCCTTCCATGTTTTTAGAAACATCTAAAAGAAAACTGAACATTAAAATCTTTTTTTTTTTTTTTTACAAAATATTAATTCAAGCAGGTACAAAGTTTAGCAATCAGGTTGTTGCAGCTCTTTTGTTATTAAAATTTCCTCTGTCTTACTTGTTTGTTTTTAAGTCAAATTTATTAAAGCGAGACAAACAGATCAGAAATTGTTGCATGACTTAGCATGGCTTCATTTTTTTAATATCACAACAACCTGGCATTTTGATAGGTTTTTGTGAGCTTCAAATATTCCCTGTATGAATTGTGACAATTAAAACCAGTAGAGACATAGAACTTTCTTGATCTTAATAAGCCACTTTGATTTAACCCTTACTAGTTTTGCCACAAGAGACAAATGACTTTCAACTAGGAGTAGACTTTATGCAAATTCTTGCTCTCAATCTTGATGAGGCTATCTGAATTATTTCCAAACACATGGTGACAGTAAATAGGGCAATCCTGCAGGCCCAGCTCTGTGTCACAGAGACAGATAAAAGGATTACAGCCCATGTTTTAATGTGAGATGCTGCTCATAGTTGTTGTAAATGTGGGTTATGCAATGCATGAGGTCCAGATTACTAAGATTTCTTATTAGTTTGCTGTTAGATCTATTAATATTCACAAATTTAATTTTCTGTGCATCATCACAGAAGAGACTATTTCCTAAATTCTTTGTAAAATAAACAAAGTACACATCTGTTGACATACCAAAATGTCAGCGCCCACTCCCACTAATGGGTCTCTGGAGTGGTAGCTTCTGTGAATGGAGCAAAGTGTGTATGAAAGACTTCCCAGCAGACAGAGTAGATTTCCACAGGCTGAAGGAGAGTTGCCTGTCACCTACCTAAATGTCATTTTTAACCTGTGGTAGTCTGGCCCACGCTTTCCCACCTTGGGCAGGCGCTGGCTGGGTCCTGTCTCATGGGCTACTGCTTGGTAGGGCTCCCGTGGGACCGGATTGCAGGCCAGGGTTAAGCTCTGCTGAGGCGGAGCAGGGTGGGGTGTAGCATGGCAAAGCATTGCGTGGTGTGGCAGCAGCAGGAGCTCTGCTGAGAGGAAGTCCAGTGTGTTTGAAGTTGGGACCTCAGAAAAGCCTGTTTACTCGAGAGCAGGAGGAGGGAGCTAGCCAGCGGCACAAGAATGCCTGTGTCATGACGAGAGCAAAAGAGAGGAGGAATGTGCTCCACAATCCTACTTCTGTCGGAGCCGGGCCACAGCTGAGGTGGCAGCCATCGCTTCATATTTATTCTAGCTCCCGCTTCACTCAATCACTGGCCTTGTTTGCAGCCCCAAGCTTGCCTGCAAAAATTAACAAGCGGGCTTTGCTGTAATTTATGGCTTGAGATTTCCCAGAGTTTTATAATATTGGATTTTCACCCCGTGAAGCTAGAATCTAAACTTGTGTTTTGTTTATACCTACTTTTAATTCAGATGCAATTCATGAAATGCAGAGAAACTAAAGGCAAATGGGTGCTGTCTTCACATGACAGGCATTCAAACTGAACTCTGATGGAGCATCACAATTTCTTATTTTCTTTGTCATGGTTTCCTGAAGTATTTCCATTTAAACATTTGACTAAGCAAAACTTCTTCAAGGTATCTGAGTGTGTGACTTTTATTGGAATTAACACAATCATCATGTTTAGCAATCTAAGTGTTACTTTTATCTAAAACACAGCCCATCTTTTAACCTGGCTGAGTAAGATATATATATTTTTTTAACAGATGAAGGAACTGTAACTGTTTTTTTTGTTTGAATTTGAACCTTTTTTTGTATTTGTATGAACCTAACCTCCTTTTTGGTTCAGTGTTCAGTACCTAAAGGTTATCATTTAGTTAGAAGCTCAACACAAGCCTCAACTAGCCCTGAACCAATGTCTGTGATATAGTTTAACATTAAAGATCATTGGGATCCATGTGTTTAGATGAAACACAAAATAGTTCAATTATAGCTTCTAATGCTTTCTAAGATTGACAAGATAGTTAAAACAATTATAAGGAAGTAAGAAAATTTTACATGGATTTAAATCACTTTATTACAACATTGTTAAAAAGGGTTGCAGACATTGTTACCCAGCCCTCTTTAGTCTGACCTAATCTGATCAGCTGGGCAAGGAGAGCTTCAGAATTTGTCACTGGCTATTCTATTACTGTAGCTCTTTTACATAAAGCAACAGTTACCAGCGAATCCAATGAAATGACAACAGAAAAAAAAAGAAAGAAGTTTTGCAGTCACCAATGTATGTATACATTTCTGGTAAAACATCTATTACCAGTTTAAAAATGTTCTAAATAGCGTAGGGGATTTAACATCTTAATATTTTTACAGTTTGATTACTTGCATTCATTTGTTGGTTGACATCCTTTTCCCATGTTTTCTGAAATGATAAAAATATTTGAAATACAAATTTGCAGGTTGGGTAGTGGTATGATATATTGCACATTCAGCATATTGCACAGTCAATAAATAAAAAACTATAATATAGCTGCACAGTGGTTGTTACAGGAGTTATTGTGGTTATAGTGCATTATTATAGAGATATAAAAGATTTGTTAAAGCTCAAGGCATTTGGTATAGCAACACTCAAATATTCAGTCTATAGCCATTTGGTTTGGGATTTTTTCAAGTAAGACATTTATTAGGGGAGGTTCATAAGGCTTTTATTGACATTTTAATAGCATATTATCTCCTATGGGGTGACATGGGAAAACAATTTAAAAGATCCTGAAGTAAATCTAAATGAGTTCCGACCAAGTGGAGATATGGAATCATTCTCCTGAGTTTTTGGTTACCCATATTGTAAGGACAACTTTCCCTGAAAAAACATAACATAACCCTCAGCAATAAGGCGGATAACAATAAAGCAGTGTGACAAATACCAGAGGGGTGAACCTCTTATATTTAATTTAATCTTAAATTGCCCCCCCCACCCCCTGGTTAAAACTGAACAAAACCAGAAGCAATCCTTAATGACAGCCTCTCTGTGGGCTCTCAGCTACAAACAAAACACTCGCTCAGACACAACAACACAATTCTTTTAAATTGCAGCCAAGATTTTCTCCACAGGTTTTAAACCTGTATGTGCAGCAGCCGTTCTGGGACATCCAGCCAGATGGCCTTTGCCCAAAACAAAGGGTATTTGTAATTTTAGGTATTGTTATAAAACGCTTACTTTTTTTTTTACCTTAGCTGCTGTATCACAGAGTTTAAAGCTCTCTTGAGGACTGCAGAGGAGACAAGATAAATGCTTTCTTATCCATAAAGCCACTCTAATTGGTTTCACAGAGATATTTTGTTTAAATACTTGCTGTCTATTCTATCGAAAATTGAAGCTTTATCAATTTCTTGGTCTCACTTAGTTGCAAAGAGGGAAGCAGATTGGCTCAAGATCTGTCAAAGTAAATAGATCAGTCCATTTTAATTTGGATTCAAGGCAGAAGCTTGCTTTGAAGTCTGTGATTAAACCTCAGAGGATGATCTGTGAACTGAAAAAATGCCCCGAACAATAGCCATACTCTGTCTCCTCTTTTCCTGGCAGTACGTCACTCTGGCCTTTTTTTATTTGGACGTGAGTTGTATTTGAATGCCCCACATGCACCATAGCAGTCAGATTTTATTTATTCTCCCAAAAGCCAAGTTTTAGGTCATAACGGTGGAGTTATTCTGTGCCATAAGCTCTGCAGTCATTGGTATTTAGTCACAAACTCAATGCATCAATGCAGCCAGTCAAGTATATTAAGTACAGGAGGCTGATGCAGCGGATAGCTGAAGGACCGATCAAATGATCATATTTAGTATTGTCATAATGGGCTTTAAAGATCTGACCCACATGCAGAGAACCACTCAGAGATCAAGGGTAAAAGTTAAACAGGTTAATTGTAGGTTAGCAAATGCTGATTGAGATTAAAACTCTGTGGGGAAACAATGCTGGAACTCAGTGGACTGGTGAACCAGAACCGGAAACTCTGGAGGAGAGATCACAGTGATCAGTTAAAGGAATAGTACACCCAAAACATGATTAGCCTTCATTTTCTACTCCCCCCCATGCTGAACAACACTCTGGAGTACTTTTTTGATATCTCAAATGCATCTGGAGATCTGGGAGGCTTCTTGCTGTCTGCTGACATTCAAATAATGGAGGTCTATGGTGCCCGAGGCAGAAAGGTCCATAAAAGTCCACAAAAAACGTGTCAATATTCCTCCATACTGCTCGTCCAATGTATTCCAAGTGTCCTGAGTGGGTAGCGTCCAGAATTTACTCGAAACGAAGTCATTTAGAATGTTTTTAGAGCATAAACAGTAGTGTATAGGATTTCCTAAAAGCGCGTTCACGAGTCTACGGAAACCGCGGCAGACCAAACCAGATGAAAGTGCGCATTCAGCTCGGCAAAGAACTCATGCTCTTCCTCAACACTGAAGTCCTCAGACATTTTTCTTTCGTTGTTTCTTTCTTTGCACAGGTAAACAGCACATTTCTTCTTCTACGCTTGCATTATCGGCAGAGCAGACGCTGAATGCGCACTTTCATCTGGTTTGGTCTGCCGGTTTCCGTAGACTCGTGAACGCGCTTTTAGGAAATCCTATACACTACTGTTTATGCTCTAAAAACATTCTAAATGACTTCGTTTCGAGTAAATTATGGATGCTACCCACTCAGGACACTTGGAATACATTGGACGAGCAGTATGGAGGAATATTGACACGTTTTTTGTGGACTTTTATGGACCTTTCTGTCTCGGTCACCATAGACCTCCATTATTTGAATGTCAGCAGACAGCAAGAAGCCTCCCAGATCTCCAGATGCATTTGAGATATCAAAAAAGTACTCCAGAGTGTTGTTCAGCATTAGCCTGGGTGCCAGTCCGAACTTAGTCCCGCCCACAAGGTTTGAGTTCGGGGAAGTTCGGTCTGGCTCTGCTCCATAGTAGCGCGAGTATTATCGCCCACTGTCAGGCGATCCAATCAAATTGTCAGGGCGGGCTTTATACGATGATGGACAGATGATCAAGAGTAACGTTATCAACCACGTGACCAAAGCGCGCTTGGGTGACAACAACAATGGCTGCCGCTGGAGAGTTGAGGTGAGTAGATTCTGCTATTAGGTCTGTTCTAGAAGATATCGACAGCAAATTAATTTTAAAAGAGGAACAGAGAAACGCGATCGAGGCTCATCTTCTTATTCTAGGCGTGCAACTGCACGCTTTGATTTTTGTGGACAACAACTATGCGTGGCTTAACATACGTCACGCACTCCGTTGCTCTTATTGGTTGTAGGTCTATCCAATTGAGTGCAGAGGCATTTTTTTTCCTGGTTCGTTCAAAACACGCCCCATAATCACAGCTCTATGGAGCAGCATCAGACTCATTCTGACTAGAATTGAGTCGGACTACGTCAGGCTAGTTCAGCATGGGGGTGAGTAGAAAATGAAGGCTAATCATGTTTTGGGTGTACTATTCCTTTAAGGGACAGTGGGAAAATAGACTCAGGCTTAAATGTTGCTGGAGAGGCACTCACTTTTGGGGGGCTTTTGGTTTATCCTTGGATCCAGTTGTTAATGTTAGAGTGATAACTATCCTTTGTTTCAACCAGAAGAGTCATAAACTTTTATGACCTCCTGTAGGTCATGAGGCAGAATCACACGGTTGTGTGACTTCCATCCAGCCAGTTGGTCAATTCACACTATCTTATTACCTAGATCCTCCCAGATAATCATTACTGGGTCTTCTGTTTTAGGCCCGCCTTATGATGTTGTCAACTCTTAATAAAAGGCTTTGCCATGAAGGGATCTGTGTGAGAAGGTGTTGGTTTTCCAAGCCAGCAGCTTCTCTCCGCTCTGCAGACGCTGACGTCACAAAACCCTGTCTCTGTGTTGATTATTTCCTTTTAATCTTTTAAACTCACATTTCTCTGGATTAAAACCCAACACCAGTTTGTGGGGGTTTAATCTAGAAAAGAGGGAACTCGCTGGAGAGCGAACAGGCAGACATACGTTGGACCCAGAAGAGTAAAGGAGCGGGCTGTCACTTGGTTTTCCAGGAGTGGACTTGAACGGATCATGTGGAGGTTTTCCCCTTGCTCAGTAAGATTCAGTAAATCCTTCCAGGGGTAGAAGGTCCAGGCTGAAGAACAAAGAAAAAAAATCTAGTTCAGACTCAGAGAAACAATGCTAAGGTTAGACCCTGCTAATCTCAGTTTGGCTAGAGTACCCAATACTGGCAAACACTCTGGTGTCGAGGTGGTGACAGCCCACTGCTCAAGTACTCCTCTGGTAATGACCTAACAAGCCGCAGGTGTGCGGGGAGGCCCAACGAGGACAGGGCACCGCCTGGTGGTGGAGAGAGGAAAACACAAAAAACAGCCCACACAAACTGGAATCCTAACAAGTATGGATTCAGTAACTCAATTCACTAAATAAACACAGATTTATTAACACACAAGCTACCTCAAAGCCTTTGTGAATTTAATAAAACTACATGTAAGATTGGAAAGGTACCATATTTTACACACTATAAGTATATATATATATATATATATATATATATATATATATATATATATATATATATATATATATATATATATATATATATATATATATATATATATATATATATATATATATATAATAAAAATCCCTTTGTTGTCCCACAGTGAGTAAATTGTGGTGTTACAGCAGCAAAATATTACAGCAAAAGTGGTCACGCAAAATGTGGACCTTAAAAAGTAAAAAAAAAAACAGAATAAGTAACAAAGTATAAAAAATAAACAAATAAAATACTGTACTGCACAGTGTTATTACAAATATAAATATAGTATATATTCTAGTATCTAAACCTGCCAGGAGTTTGCAAAAGTGCAATGCTTGAAATGTTATATGTATGCCAAAATGTAAAATGTGAGCCATGTATTAAACCTGCATCTTATAGCTTTATTGAATAATTGTTTAATGTTGTTTATTGTCTTTTCAGAACCAGATCTCAATGTCCCCGGGACACTCGATTCATTAACACAGCAGGTTAACAAGACAGTCCACCGCCGCCGCCATCGTAGAGATGCTGGAGAAGGAGACTACAACATTGAAGTCCTGCTGGGAGTTGACGACTCAGTAGTCCGGTTCCATGGCAAGGAGCATGTGCAGAATTATCTTCTGACTTTGATGAATATCGTAAGTCTTCTTAGCCTTTGTGTTTTCTTACATTCTGTGTGTGATTTTTCTTTTTGAACAGAAAAAAAACATTCAATGGCAAAAAAAGGTTTGGTAACAGAGGTATTTGATACCAGCGGTTCTTGAAGTCCATGTTACCTTAGATTTGCCCCAACAGTATTAGTGGTTTTTTTTTTGGGTGGCCTACAAAATAAGACTTTGCCACCAGAAAGGTTTGGAATAACCTAAATATGCTGGGATTCACAGACAATTTAGGGAGAAAACCCTCAGACATGTAGAGCCAATCATCCAGAAGTAAGTGCTTAACAGTCTATGAGGCCATGAAACAAAGGGCTTAATCACACTGTGATTGAACCACTATTCAAGCAGCCTCCAGTCAATCAGTTATTTGTGCTACATCCACATGCTTAGTTAGCAATCATGTTCTTTAAAGTCCCCTTAAAGTAAACAGAATGCTAAGATCATTTTAACATTCCCACTCTCCTAAAGTAACAACTGTTTCAGCTGATTGTTCCTCCTCAACTAAACAACTTGAGTAAACACCACCAGCATTTTTAAGTGATTTATTGAGAGAAAATTATTAATCCAATGTTATTAACATGATGTGGGTTTGATTTTCCTGACCACATGGAATCAAGAAATCACTTTGAAAATCACTACCGGTAATAGTATAAAGTGGGCTAAAATATGCCAAAAATGTGGTTTAATATTTCCCAATTAAAACAACTACAAAAAAAGGATAAACCTACAATTTATTGACATCTGCCACCCTAGAAAAGATTTCAACCCATTACTAAAGCTTTGGAAACCTGGCGATCCCCTAGTGAACCGTTTCAGGACCTGGGAAACTACAGGCATCACTTGGCACATTTAAGGTCCCTTTTTGCTGTTCAGCAATAAAATCAAAGCAGAGCAAAAATTCATTTCCATACGAGTCCCAGAGCGTCTTAGGCTATGTCCACAGCTCAAGTAAATGCCACCCAAATTAACCCGTATACAATTTTTTCATGGCAGTTTAGAGCGGCCCAAATTAGATTTTTTACCTCCCAAAAAAATCCAGATTATTCCACATCAATATGAGTTATGAATAAAAAATGTATCTGATCGTATTTAAAGCGACTGCTGTCTGAACAGTCATTTCACATTCATCCGACTCACATTATTATCCAGATTCTGATTGGATGATAATGTACTGACTTCCCTCTAGCACAGCATTCACTGCTCCACACAGGCACATTGTGAGTAGTTCTGCTTTCTTTTTCTTACCTTTCTTTGTCTTTTTATGATGTGGTCATAATATTGTCATATTAAAATCTTTCAATAACTTATAACACAGAGATGCTTACATTGGTTTTGATTTCCATAAACAGTGCATTGATAAATGAAGTCAACCCTGACCTGCTCATTCAGGCCATGCTGAAAAAAAAATCCAAATATGGTAATTGGGCATCACAAACTGCATTGTGAGCCTGGTGTTAATGATCCTCACACTTTTGTGGAAAAAAAAAAATTGTGGAATGAGGATATTAGACTAGACATTTTAAAAGGTGGTGTTGGGAGTCAGTCCTGCATTATTTTGCGTAATCAATGCATACTGGCAAAACTCAACAGGTCAGCATGGCTCCAAAATAAAAAAAAATAAAAAAACATTTTTATCAAATATAAAGATAGTGTTTGATAAAATACTAAGTTAATATAAAGGAAGACAACATTAGTCTGTTTAAGTTAGTTGAAACTAGAAATAACTTGGATAGTGAGTTTATTATTGTCATATTTTGAAAGAGTTTAAAGTGGTTATGCAGTTGAATCTCTACCAGGCTGCAGTCTGTTTGCCTGGCACTGGGTTAGTGTCAGTCAGAGGCTTCAGACACTAATGCACTCTGAGCAACATCACTGCCAAATGGAGAAATGCCACGACACATGTCAGCGTCACTTATCCTAATGTTTCCTGAATTCTTTGATCTTCAGCTGCTCTTTGAATTGACTAAGTCCGCTGTCTTTTATATTGCCAATTAAAAATACCGGTATATTGTATTCATGCTAATGAAATGAAAAATGTTTGTGCAATTTTGAGATTCTTTTATTTCAGTGAAATGTTAAAAATAGATAAGTGAATTGTACTGTAAACACAGGTGGTACTCTCACATCTAAATCAAGGGCAGTTAGTCCTAATTCAAGCAGAATGTGTTTGATATTGGCTTTCCGTTGTCTTCAAACTGTGCTCCATGCAGGACAATTCCAATTAATGCTACATTCACACCGCACGCAGCAGAAGCAGAAAAAACACGCGTGCTGCTTCAATTTTGATGCCTGTACTAGTTTAGTTCTGATGCATGTCTGGAGCATCTTTGCCACTCTAGCTGAAAAGTGGGCCTGATGCGCGTTGAGCTGAGCTACCCTGTTATTACTTTGCCTGTAACAGTGGCGTCTAAAATCGAGAGAGTCGCTTGCCGTATTTTAATGTCCCCATTAAGGTCAGACGTCGAGTAACATGAGTCCAGAGGTGTCTGGTGCCCCTCTGTTCAATGGCAGAGATCGGCTTTGCTATATTTGCTTTAATAAGTGGGTAAAAAGTAGTTTTAATATGTTTTAAGTGAGAAAGTCCACCTCAGTTTATAAAGATTACAATCCTGCCTTCAAATATTATTTCGCTGTCAGAGCCGCTCAGACCCCTGTACACCTGTGGAGCTCTGTCACTGGGAATCCAGTTCAACAGCAGCCTCTGATCCGGTCACCTTTTTGCGAGTTTCCGCTACTGTTCACGGTGGCTGGAAGGAGAATAATAAAAGCAAACATATTTTGCCGGCAGGTTTCGACTTTTTAAGTTAATTTAGGCGTTAATAAACTGTTTCAGTGGAGTGATCATAGCTCTCTGCATCAGCAGCGCTGTGCCTGTCTCCCTACCAGCTACCAGTTCAGCTTCTCTCATTGGTTGATACGACACGTCTAGGAGCAAAAGTTAAATTTTTTCTAACTGTAGCACCTGCTGCTTTCGCAGCACGTCAGATGCTCAGAAGCTCATGACGCATTGCTTCAGCTGCACAGACCTGCTGCTCAAAATGCGCTGCAGGACCTTTTGCTGTGCCTTGATGCACATCGACCATTCACTTTGCATGTGAACTTGCTGCATCTGCAGCATGCAGTCCTTCATTGTGTTTTAATAATCATAATAAATCTTTATGTCAGCTAATAGCCAATGTGCTTTTGATTTGTATGCCATGATTTGTATTTTTTCTATTTAATTTATTGTTAAGTTTGATATAATTGGCCTTTTTATCAGGGAAGCTGGAAAAGACTCATACTAATTTTATGTTTTTTTATTCTGCCCTGAAAGGCAAGTAAAAAATGAAAATAAAAGGGAAATGTTACTAAGTGTTCTTGTAATACTTTGTTATGCCACTAGAGGCATTGTAGTCTTAAGACAGAAACTCAATGTCAGCTATATTCTTCAAAAGTTTAGAGATGCCTGGTTTTTTAAATGTATATATAAAATTAGATTTTAGCAAAGTAACAAAAACTGTGTATTCATTGGCCATGTCATGTGGTTATCATATCAATCTTTTCTTTTTATGAGCAATAGGTAGTTATTTTCAGGGATGATTCAGCATATTTGTAGGTCAACTTCATAACTCCTCTTTCTTAGGATCAAGACTGTATTTCCCAGATAACCTTAGACTTGCTGTCAGTCAATGCTTAGCATAACTTGTCACAGTATATTACATATTGGTGTAAGAAATAATGTGGCAACAATATGAATGCTTAAATGATTATATTTATTTACATTTGAATAATAATAATAATTGAACTTTATTAATCTCACATTGGAGAAATTTACCTCTGCAGTTAACCCATCCCCTTGGGGAGCAGAGGGCTGCCATTGTGTGGCACCTGGGGAGCAATCAGGGGTTAAAGGTCTTGCTTAGTAATCCAGAGTGGAGGCTGTGATATTCAACTAGGTACTTGCAACCTTCTCAGAGCACAAGTGCACTGCTCTAACCCACTAGGCCATCACTCCCCTAACTTTTAGTTAAAATTTTAGTTTTTGATACAACAACTAAATGGAAAGTAGTCGGGAAACTTAAAGAGTTTTTAACCTCAACAACAGATGGGGGGAAACTCTTAGATAGTTTAGATTTCTAAGTCTTTTTTTCCTCCAATATCACAAAAAACACCCATGGTTATATTTGTTAGTCTTTTTTTTCTCAAGCACTGCAAGAGAGGGAAAAATTTTTTTTAACCAACTCATTTTACTATGTGTTTGTTTGTGTAATACATTTTCTATCTTCCAACTACAAGTGAGTGCAAGAAGTTATGTTTTGGTTTTAAAAAATGTGTTTGGCCCTAAAACACTTTTTGAGTTACATAAGACAAGAAATTGGACCTTGTCAGTCAAACCAGGCTTTGACTATACAGTAGAAGAATACACACAACAGTCAGTGTCTCTCTTATTGCTTCAGCGCCTCTAGTGGCAAAAAAGAGTATTACAAGAACAAACAGAAAATTTCCTTTTATTTATTTTTTTTTTTGACTTGCTTTTAAGGGAAGAAAATAAAAGTAAATGAAAAAAAGCTTCAAACTTTTCTTTTCCAGATTGTTTCTCTTGCCTTTCAGGGCTACAGCAAATTTCCTGCTGGAATACCTATATTATTCTATTTCTGTGACTCATTTGACTAACTTCAGTAAGCCTGTATTGCATTGTTTACAAATATACTTATACTTAGAAGCTAAGCATTTTTCCTAAATATTTGTGTCTTTTATATCTCAATCATGGCAACAAAATAGGAACGAATATTCGCCAATTATGAATTCCTTTTTTTAAAGCTAAAAGGCTTTTATTTCTTGTTTGGTATCTATTCTGACTGATTCCTGCTTGCTGGTCAAGTTACTTAGTTGGGGAAAATTATTTTTGCCCCTGCTGCTAATTGCTATAGCAATAGGAATTGCTATACCTGCTAGTAAGCCTATAATTCCCTATGAGCAAATTCTGTTCTAATTTTACTGTATGATCTGTTTCTTCTATTCATATCTACTAAGTCCGACCTATCAGAATTAAACAAATTTTTTGAAATATCTTGATTTCCATAAATGTCTTTGTTTTATGAAAAAGTCACTTAAACTATCGGATTTTACAAAGCTCGTCATATGTTTTATTGAAGAACATGGCTGCGGTCAAGTTCCAGTATGAACGAACAAACGACCAGACAAAACTTATATAATAATTAGATGATTAATGAATGCACAGGATCACACCAAAATTTGTGTATGAATGACTTGTGCTCATAAATCAATAACCTGACACTTTTCAATGCTTTCCTAAGTCATTACCGGGCTTTTGCAGAAGCTGATAACGGGTAGGGGAAAATAATTAAGCAGTTTGAGTGTTGGAGCAGGGACGCATTAAAAAGTGAAGGCTGTCAGGAACTGGAGTTCTGGGCAGGTTTGCTTGTAAGTCACTTTTTTTTTTTTATTCTCAAATGTCAATCCGTTTTAAACAAATTTATTTAACCTCGACATTGTTTTGTAATAAATGTAATCCAGTTAGATAGAGTCCAAGTGGATCTGTTTGTTGAAATGTATTACACTCCTATTTAATAATCTCCATCTGTTTTAGTGAGGTAAATGTTTATAATCTAAGCTGATAAATTTTCAGCCTTACAGAAGGAAAAAATAATGTTTTTCTAAATGACCAGTGCCCTTTGCTTCTCATTACACTGACTGAAAGTGAGAGAATGGCTCTTCCAAACACAAAGGAGGCTATAATCCGTTTTCTAACAGCTATAGTTCAGATCACCCCTGAGCTGGTTATGGACACTGCTCCGTGCCAACAGGGTCATTTCACTGAGATGTTTTCACACCGAATTTACGATCGAAGGAGGCTATCCCTGGTCTCAGGAGGCTGATTGGAGATATGGAATTAGCTTGTCATGTTGTCAGGAATGCCAGAGAAATGCCTCCCGTTTGCTTGAAGAACATACTGTCAAATTCGCAGTCTGTGGTTTTAATGAGATATTCTTGCTTGGCTGAAAGATGGGGATAAATACTTTGAACCAGTGGCATTGACGCTTTCTGCAGAGACAGGCATTGCTTTATGAACTGCCTCTGATTCTCAGCAACAATTCGGCAAGATAGAAGCCCTCCTCTTGTGCACAGTGACAGGCTGGAGATAATGGTGTACCACACACCAGCTATGTAATGCTGGTGTGTGGTACATGCTGGTGTTGTTGGGCACAGTAATTACAATGCAAACAGACAGGCCTGGGAGACAGATTGAAAACATCACAAAAGAAAATCCCTCCCCTCTTGCATCTGATGTGGATCTGTTGCAGGTTTGTTACAGAGCTTTGAACTGGACTGTTGCAGGACATGTTTTGAGTGAGTTATGGGTGGTGTTTTCCAGCAGAGGTCCCTACTGGCATTTGTCAGCAGGGATCTCTCTGTCCTCTGAAAACTGATTAGTAGGATTGAGAGGGACATCCATGTTCAGCCAACTCTTTCCTTTTATCTCGATCTGTTTGCTTCCTAGTGTTTCCTTTATTCTGTCTCCCTGTCTGATCCTCACTCTGCAGGCTTAGCTTTCCTGCTCTCCACCCTTCACCTTCTCCCTCTTGGCTCTTTTTCTCAACTCCTTTTTTCTTTCTGTCCAAAATTGTTATGTTGATGTGTATATCTGTAGCTGTTCTTTCTGAAAAACAATTCTCCCTTTTTTTGGTTGGGTTTCCTTTCTATCTACTTTTTACCTTAATGTTTCCTCCTTTTATCACAATTCTGCTGCCTGTATTTTCTTACTATTCCTCTTCCTTTCATCTGTCTCCCCTTTCATCCGCCTCGTCTTCCTTCTGTCATGCATTTTTCTTCCCTCCCTTCATTAGGTTCCCTGTCATTCCCCATCATCTTCCTAGCTCCTTTCCCTCCTCTTCTCTCTGAATTTTCTTACTAATTAAGACGGAGCCCCATCTTTCTCACTCATGACTTTACCTCAATACAATCACCGCTGATTTTAGCATTTAATGAGCTTTTATGTTTGCATAGACTTCTCCAGCTTTTATTTGTCAGCAGTTTCAAAACATGTTACCTGAATGTATTTGTTGGTTGGCAAAGACATTCCCAGTTTGCAGCAGCAAATGAGGAGTGCCTTTAGTTTCTTATCAGTTGTCATTAATGAAACTCCATTACACTGTGAAAGCTGTTGAAGGTAGACATGGGCCAACATTCAAATTCTTAGGGTTTGATTTTCTCCAGGAAAAATTGGAGGTTTTCACAGTATTATGATTACTGCTCTAAGTTGCATTATTTTGAAATATGAGTTAAGAACGAGAATGTCAGAAAAGGAGAAATCCTTGCTGAATTGAGGGCCAATTTTTTTTTTAGCATAAATGAAATTGAATTGTCAGTGAAATCTTTTTTAGATCACAGGTGTAATGCTGGTATTTCACTACCTTGCAGGGTCTCACTTCCCTTTAGTGTGCGTTTTCATACTCGGCACGTGATGCAACCTAGCTAGTTAGTTACGGTAATTAATTTAGAGGAGTTAAATTCAAAAATTGATTGTTAATGTAAATATTTTATTCAAAGATAGTAGTTATAAATCGTTACATGCATAAAAAGGCAACAAAAATTACAAGTATGAACAAGTGGAAACAAAATGTATAGCTATTGTATGGAGGCATTTGGTCCTTTAACCTCTCATGTAAAACTCAAATACACAACAAATAACTCAGAAAACCCTCTGGGTGCTGCTCGGTAACACAGTGTTATTTATTTTACCCTAATACCTGATGCTAATGGTGGCTTGCCTAATTAAAGGTGGGGTATGTGATGTTTTCTGGAGCATGTTTTTACCATACTGATTGAAAACCTCCTCACGAGCCCATTGCGCCAACTGAGATAGAATGTTTGGGAAAAAAACGAAATCTTTTAGTCCAGTGTAGAGGGCGTAGTCAGAGGAAAACGCAAACCAATAGAAGTAACTATCATCCCTACTTCTACTGGTTTCTGGCACGCCCATCAACCGTCAGCTCTGAGCTCTCCCCACCCCTCCCCCCTGCGCGTTCACAGACTCGTGACACCCCCCCCCCCCCCCCCCCCAAGTGCCGCTGAAGGGAGGACCTGTTCGAATTTACAGACAGAACTCTTGTGGTCTCCTTATTTTCAAGGACTTCGAAGGGTCCAGTCTAGGTAGACCGCGTCCTTGGAGGATGCAGCCCAGGTTTTTGAACAGAGCCTCTGATTAAGAACAGGGCTGCCTGCACTGACGCGGCTCAGTGATTACGTCACACGGAGCGTCGTGCGCAGTGAAATCAGGACATTTCCTCACTTTCTAAAAAAAACCCGGGACGCCCGGGACAGGACGTGAAATACGGATATGTCCCGGGAAATACGGACGTTTGGTCACCCTAATCAATAGTTCTTGAAATGACAACCGTGACAACTTGTTTACGACCATATTGAATTGTTCAACACTCTTACCGTACTAGGAGAAGACGACGCCATCATGGAAGTTAGCCTGTTATGTTGTGGTTAGCTAGTAATAGACATGAGCTTCTCGCCTCATCCCGAGTCACGTGCACTCGCGAGGTCTCGGCCTGTTTCTTTCTCGTTCTCGGGAACATCTGAACATTCTCGACTGACAGCAGGCGCGTTCATGTAATTTGGAGGCGTGGTTTCGTGGGGTGGGCTGAAGGTGTGTATTTTCAAAAATGTAGCTGGTAGGAACCGTTTATCCAGGATCATATACCCCACCTTTAAATATTTAAACTCTACATATAAGCATAAAGCGCTGCGTGCTGCTCCTGCAGATATTCCCTCCTTGTCCTACCTCAGTCCTAAAGCATGACTTGCCGCCTGCAGATATGGTCAACTTTTTCCTCTGAGCTACTGCAGCCTGTTGTCTCTGGGTAGTCAAAGTATACCCATTCAGCCGTCACTGCTGCACATAGCATGTACTAGTGGGCAATGTACAGAAGGTAAAATAAGTAGAGGTGGGTATTAGCATGAGTGTTGCGATTAGATACATGTCACGATACTTGGGTCACGATACGATATTATCACGATATTACAGTATCACTATATATTGCCTTATTTTCCCCAGCTATCAAAATCAAATGATGAGATAAAACAGCAAGTGCTGTATATTTTCATCAGAAAATATTGATTAGGTATTATTATCCATGTTGTTTGGGGTTTTCTTCCACTGTGACTGCCTCAAATACAGATTTGGTGTTGCATGCACAGTTAAAGGGCTCCACAGCGCTTTCTGCCAGAGTGGTGGTGCAGAGGTAGCCCATTTTCCCATCAATGTTTTATGTAACCATTTTTTTTTTAAATCGATACTAAGAAGTAAAAGATTGATATTATATTGGGCAGCCGAATATCACGATATATCGCCAAAACGATTATTTCCCACTCCCCTAAAAATAAGGGAAATGTGATCAGATTCACTCACCCATCTTTCATCTCAAGCTTAGGTCCTCTAGTAGAGGCCTGGGAGCTCAATGGTTCTTTGCAATATGTTAGCTGTCCCTAGAACTGTGCCTTCCTGGACTGAGATCTCTGATGTTTCTCCAGTGGAGGTTACTGCCTTGAATGCTCCAATGACCACTCTACAGTTGTCTTCACCTACCAGGCTCTCTCTAGTTCTTCCCTGAGGCCTTGGTATTTCTCTGTCTCTGTGTGTTCTTTTTTTCCTGATGTTTCTCTTTATCACATACAGGTGCTGGTCATAAAATTAGAATATCATGAAAAAGTAGATTGATTTCAGTAATTCCATTTAAAAAGTGAAACTTGTATATTATATTCATACATTACATACAAACTCATATATTTCAGATGTTTATTTTGTTTAATTTTGATGATTACAAATGACAACAAATGAAAATCTCAAATTCATCATATCAGAAAATTAGAATATTACTGAAGACCAATAAAAACAAAGGATTTATAGAAATTTTGGCCAACTGAAAAGTATGAACATGAAAAGTATGAGCATGTACAGCACTCAGTATTTAGTTGGGCCTCCTTTGGCCTGTATTACTGCAGCAATGCGGCGTGGCATGGAGTCGATCAGTCTGTGGCACTGCTCAGGTGTTATGATAGCCCAGGTTGCTCTAATAGTGGCTTTTAGCTCTTCTGAATTGTTGGGTCTGGTGTATTGCATCTTCTTCTTCACAATACCCCATAGATTTTCTATGGGGTTAAGGTCAGGAGAGTTTGCTGGCCAATTAAGAACAGGGATACCATGGTCCTTCAACCAGGTACTGGTAGCTTTGGCACTGTGTGCAGGTGCCAAGTCCTGTTGGAAAATGAAATCTGCATCTCCAAAAAGTTGGTCAGCTGCAGGAAGCATGAAGTGCTCTAAAACTTCCTGGTATGTGGCTGCGTTGACCCTGGACCTCAGAAAACACAATGGACCAACACCAGCAGATGACATGGCACCCCAAACCATCACTGACTGTGGAAACTTTACACTGGACTTCAAGCAACGTGGATGAAGTGCCTCTCTTCTTTTCCTCCAGACTCTGGGACCTTGATTTCCAAAGGAAATGCAAAATTTACTTTCATCAGAGAACATGACTTTGGACCACTCACCAGCAGTCCAGTCCTGTTTCTCTTTAGCCCAGGCAAGACGCTTCTGACGCTGTCTGTGGTTCAAGAGTGGCTTGACACAAGGAATGCGACAGCAGAAACCCATGTCTTTCATACGTCTGTGTGTGGTGGTTCTTGAAGCACTCACTCCAGCTGCAGTCCACTCTTTGTGAATCTCCCCCACATTTTTGAATGGGTTTTGTTTCACAATCCTCTCCAGGGTGCGGTTATCTCTCTTGCTTGTACACTTTTTTCGACCACATCTTTTCCTTCCCTTCGCCTCTCTATTAATGTGCTTGGACACTGAGCTCTGTGAACAGCCAGCCTCTTTAGCGATGACCTTTTGTGTCTTGCCCTCCTTGTGCAAGGTGTCGATGGTCGTCTTTTGGACAACTGTCAAGTCAGCAGTCTTCCCCATGATTGTGTAGCCTATAGAACTAGACTGAAAGACCATTTAAAGGCTTTTGCAGGTGGTTTGAGTTAATTAGCTGATTAGAGTGTGGCACCAGGGGCCATCAATTTTGAACCTTTTCACAATATTCTAATTTTCTGATATGATGAATTTGAGATTTTCATTTGTTGTCATTTGTAATCATCAAAATTAAACAAAATAAACATCTGAAATATATGAGTTTGTATGTAATGTATGAATATAATATACAAGTTTCACTTTTTAAATGGAATTACTGAAATCAATCTACTTTTTCATGATATTCTAATTTTATGACCAGCACCTGTATGTCCAGCTCTGTGCTTTTTCCAGTGGTCAGTTTACCTATAACCACCTAGACTAATTTCTTCTATAGGAATTTTAAAGTAGAGGTTGGTTAGAATAATATATAAGTCAGTTATTTGACTGAAAAAGTGAAGCTCATATTTTATCTTGATTGATTTTATGTTTTATATTTGAGGTTCATGACTGTCAATTTTGGTAAATGTATATAATGAGACCATAAAGATATATTTTATACAGAAAATCATGTCTGTATCAGTAAAGTTATGTCTTTAGAGCCTCAGATCATGAGGAATACCTCTAAATTGACTTAGCTCAGAGAAAGCTGTATTCAGTTATATAAATTGAAAAGTTGAGTTCAAGGAAAAATGTTGTTGAAGAAGGTGTATCGCCGTTTTGAAGTTTGCTTATTAAAGAAATGTAAGATCACAGACTAGAGAACCCATTTCTCCTCATGACAAGCTTTTTGGAGATGCCATTTTGATATTTTCATGTTGGACTTGGGACCTACGACACTGCCAAAAGTACCAGCGCACATGTACATCCACCGTAATGTTTTTGTGCAGGATTGACTTATGATGTTCACAGAGAATCAACATTTATAGGATAGGATTAAATAAGAGTTGGATCTAAAACACCTGACCCAATAATGTGGATGGGAGAGAGGTTGATGATTTGACAATCTTATAAATATATCACAGGACTGTAATAGTAGTTGTGTCCATAAATTGATCCACATATGCACTGGAAAAAATAATGCAACCGTTTTTGGCGTTTTATATTATATAATAATAATAATAGGAACTTTATTGATCTCACATTGGAGAAATTTACCTCTGCATTTAACCCATCACCTTGGGTGGCAGTGGGCTGCCATTGTGTGGCACATGGGGAGCAATGTGGGGTTAAGGGTTTTGCTTAGGAACCCAGAGTGGAGGCTGTAGGCCTCAAACCGGGTACTTGCAACCTTCTCAAACTCTATAATAATCAGTTGTGTATACTTTTTACTGTGATAATCGATACATTTTCGAGTCTATTTTATGATTCTACAGTTCTTAATGCAAAAGCACCGGCTACTTTCAGAGTTCTCCTTCTTTGTTTCCATTTTCCATACTTAACATGAATACAAAGTATCTGAAGAATGGTGTACTACTATGGATAAATGTATTTGTTGTAGTGTGATTGGGACCTGGAACATTTCCTATGATATAGTTAATATTTAATTCCTATTTCTAGAAAAAATAAAACCCTGAAGGAAATTCCTCACTATCAGCTTGTAACATTATGCTCAGGAACACTTATGTTATATAACAGCTAACTAATTAGTCGACCTCTAAATGGCACCGTAAAACAAAATGATTAGGCAGTAGCCAAGTTAAAGGACACAGAAATATTTGCTTTTTTTTTTTAAACAAATGTTTTCAACATGTTGCTATTACTGCTATCGTGGTGTGTTTGTTTTGTCACAGATGGCATTGTTTCTCTGGTTCCCATCATCAAGTCCACTGTATTGTCTAAACTATATAATAAAAATCACTTGCAACAGGAGCTGTTAAGCAAAACTGCCCATGATCCTGCAAAGAAACCAGATCCCAGCTTTTATAATTATTGGATAAATTGAGAAAAATAATGTGAATTACTTTATTTCTTATTAGCACATCAATGTTTTTACATTTGCACAACTATGGGTTTTTATTCATTTTAGGCTAAACCTAATTTTCTATAAAATATTTAGATGATCTTTTAGTCAATCTTCAGTTAGACTTCATCCCCATTTTGTTATTTTTGCATTCAGCCCTTTTTTTTTACTTGCGTCATTTTTATTTCAGTATTTCAGTTTTGCTAATAATCAAGGTAAAACTGCTTCAATCTTTGTTGTCAAGCCATCAGTTCTCCCTCTCAGACGGTCAAGAAATCGATAAGAGCTCCATATTTGCCTCACATCTTTCAGAATGTGTCTGTGGGAAAAGTTATTACACATTGCCTCAGTGACCATGACAGACTTCAAAGAAAATGTGGTGTCCAGCAAAGATCCATTATCTCTCCAAACAACAGCTCCAAGCACCAACGCCCTCTTAACTGACATTTGCAGAAATGAAAAGCTTCAGTCAGGAAGAAAAATTCTGCAGAGCTTTTTATTTATAGGGATGAGGAAAACATCTATTTAAACAGACATTATTTCCTGAGTAATCAATAAGCCTTCTGTTTGCTAATTATGGTTTTTAGGTGTATTCTCATTTAGTTTTACGGACTTATAGCCCTTTGCTGTAAATATTCTTTTACACCTTTAAGCTAAACTAAATCGAATTATTTTTATAATGAGACTAAATCATGCAAAACATTATCGCACAGTCCTTAGTAAACTTGTGGTTTTAAATGAGATTCCAATCGTAATGTAAAAGTTTTCTTATGAGCTTGTAGACACCAAAGAAGAGCATTGGAAAGGTCACACACTGATGTTGGATGAGACTGGATGAATTAAAGTCTCCACTCTAAAGCTTGAGTCGTGCTTGACATGTCTGTGAGGTCTGCATGGCCCATGGAGCCAGGAGTCCTTTTTTGTTATTGGCAAAAAAACAACAACATCAACATCTTATTAAGTCATCCACAAAAATATTAGGGATCTTCATTCAAACAGCATTTGTTAATACTTGCAGGGGGGGGGAAATATATATATGTATATATATATATATATATATATATATATATATATATATATATATATATATATATATATATATATATATGTTTGTGTGTGTGTGTTTATTGAAAAAAAAAAAACTCATATTCAGGTTTCAAAATAGGCAGGAGTAGATTGGAAGCAAATTTTCCCTACTACAATTAATGGACAGCTTTGCACAGAAAAACGTGGCGGATGATCAACAGCTCCTACTGGCAAGTTTCTGCAAATGCAAACATTGAGTGACATCTTATAATGTAGCCCATAAATATCACCGTAATTGACAGATTGCTTATAAAACACAAAATTTGACTCTAAAAATATGCTTCGCTCATTTTTAAAGAAGGCTCTACATCTTTCATTTTATGGGTCTTTTTTTACCAAGTGGGACAAATGTCAAACTCATATGGCCTTTTTCGCATTACGCACTATTTTCAGCTGTATTTGCTTTATGGAGTCTATATCTATTTTCTGATTCCATTGATAGCAGCTTCTCCATCTCCTTTTACCCTCCACAACAATGACATTAATAAATGAATCAGAAGAGTTTCCAGCTGTAGAATTCATTATATAAAAAAGAATAATTGCTGCAGAAAGCAACCATGACAGTAACTACCATAATAAATAATTTTGCTTTCACACACATAATCTTTGTTCTGTATTGACATCTGGACATCCATATGGGGATTTGCAATTATATTACAAAACTATGGCCATTCATTTGCTGCACCAGAGCCTCTGTTTGTCTAATTTTAGTCTCTCAGCATTTGGAGCCTGATGGATGGGATATTTCTCCCTTTTATAGAGAGGATTAGCAGAGTCCTCTCTGATGTTGCTTACAGACAGTCTTCGATTTTTCCAAGATGGGATGAAGTCTTTCTTCCCTCCTTAACTATTTTGTTCATGTAGCTACCTTTTTCCACAGAAGAATGATGATGTTGATAGTTTCCCACAAACTCTTGGACGAAAGTAGGAGTCTAAAATAAAATGAGTAGAATTTGAGCTAACTAGGGTAACAAAGCTAAAATCCATTCATAAATTTCGTAAGTATTGGAAAGAAACTCATAACTTACTACTTCTGTTGGGTTATTTAAAATTAAAATAAAGTGTGTAATATGCAGATTTTTAGTTTTCTTTTAAAAGTGACAGAGTAAAGACCTTTTCTACATTACAGGCAACATTAAATGACTTATGCTTTAAACTGGCCGGATAAAGAAAATATAATGAATGTTCCTTTCATTAGTGGTGGAAATACTGGCTTAAAGTTATTTGGGAATACAGGTGTAGACACATCCTGAAGTGATTTGTCTACATCCTGAAGTGTATATAGGGATAGATCAGTGCCGCTTTCAAGATCACTAACTCCAAAGACTGCTGGTTGTATCACAAAGTAGCCACTAAACTGATATGTTCAAAGAAAATGTAAAATAATCGAACACATTTCGGAGTCTCAGACTGACTGGTCATATATCACATTGGACTGAATGGATTGAATATTACCTCTTTTTATCCCCTCCAAGTTTTAGTCTATGTTACTTTGAACTTTTTGTTACAAAAGCCTTCATATCTGTCTTTTGAAAGTCAGTGCAACCTGAAGCAGGACGGGGAGTGTCTATAAATAAAGAGTAAATTACTCCAGAGAGAGACACATAGGCTATTAAAGCTCATAACAGGTGATTCTCTGTATGTTTTACCATGAAAGATGTGTCACCTTTACTGACAGTAGAGATGGTTTTATTGATTAAATCTTCAGCTCTAACCTGCTTTTCTCCCGTTAGAGGCCTTTTGCAGATAGTTTTATTTTTGTATCAGTGTACTTGAACTGTGTAAATGACGCTGGGGGTGAACACAGCTAATACACCCAGAAGGAATTAACTCCCTTGTAGCAGCGAGGAAGCAGTTAAGAAATTGCAGCATCAACGTTTTAGGGCCATCTGATTGGTATATATATTATTAGTGGTTGCTTTTAGATCTGGCTAAAGGAGAATCTGATGGAAGAGCAGAAGTGCTCTGCAAGCAGAGTTCAGAGTTTAATCCATCTTTCCCTCTCCGTTTCTCAGCAAAAATGGTTTCATCAAAAATATCTCAGCTTTTGAGGGCCAAAAATCTGCTGGACACTTAGTAATTTGGTGTATAGATTCGCTGTTCTTTTGTACCACAGCACTTCAGTAGATGAGGCACGATAACTGCTCTGAGGACAGTGAGATGGATAAGTTTAGTGAGAAATCATTGCCTCAGAGAAAATTAA
The DNA here is from genome assembly GCF_016077235.1 of Cyprinodon tularosa. Lineage (NCBI taxonomy): Eukaryota > Metazoa > Chordata > Actinopteri > Cyprinodontiformes > Cyprinodontidae > Cyprinodon > Cyprinodon tularosa. The sequence goes on along the minus strand of NW_024039124.1, from coordinate 286,859 downwards.
ACCCGTTGTATCAGTGTAACTATGGGAGGTGCTGAGCAGTGAGTTGAGTTGCTCACTGAGTCGATTGCTGCTCAACATACAGTCAATAATTTCTTCGCACAGCATGGCTGAGCTGTGCGACTGGCAGCTGAATGCGTTCCAAAGGTCATCTGTCTTATTTAAATGTTCCCTGTTCATGTGTAATGCAGCGATAACATTTTGGCAACATTTAATATTAAAATAATATGTATATATTTTTTCTCCTTTTGCATGCATTTCATTTCACTGCTACATGTTTAATATTTCATGAGATTGATATTTTGATGGCTTTTTAGCTAAATTAGGGCAATGAAATATTCACCTGTTGCCATCTCACAATTTTTTCCCCCCAAATGTACAAACAAGCTGAGTTCACAGCAGGAATGTTCTGATTTGAAAGTCATTTGGTGTACATGGAGATCCACAATGGATATGCTAATGATTCGATTAGCAAGTATCTGGCAACATCTAGAGAGGCATCAGAGGGGCAGAATCAATGGCATGTTGGTGGTGCAGATGTCACTGTGGTTCCACTCCAACACAATTCACACTAAAGAGAGGGTCATTTTATTGAGGGCCAGCCATTACAGAGTATTGTGAACAACAATTAAACTCCTTACACAGTGTACTATATAAAAACATTGGTTTTCCAGATGAACTCATACATCCACCGGTTCTTGTATCAAGTCACTGCAGTACCCAAAAATGAACTTTGTTGCACATGATGTATCTTGATATGCTGATGAAGGTTCTCAGTCATCCAGGTCATAGTCATTCTGTAAAAGTTTAAAAAAAACAATCCACTGGACTTGGTTTCCAAGGTTTGAAGACGTTTGCTTCCCCTCCAGGAAGCTTTCTCAATTCAATGTCTGGATCCGCAGTGAGTTTGAATCTTTACATAGCAAGGCCTTCTATTGCTTGGAAAGTGGCAAATTGAAACTGACGAGCGGGTCGTTTGGTTCCATTGTTAGCCTGTAATATCTGAAACCTGTCTATGATTCTGAAGGTCGGTCGTTAAAGGGGGGGATTGTCTCCTGTAATACCTGAAACCTGTCTATGATTAAGGGATACCTGAACGGGATCATCTCTATACCTGAATTGTAAGTTTTTGGAAGCTGGAATCTGAGTCCACCGCCTTTAATCGAAGGTGGTAGACCCCCCCCCCCCCCCCCCTTTAAAGACTTGCTCCTGTGTATTAAAGAAAATAAATGATTAAGGCAACCCAAACATAAAGATTGAGATTTCATGTTATGATAATAAATAACATACAGTACTAGACCTTACTCTAACTCTTGAGCTGACTTCTCAGAACTTGCCTTACTTGTTGCAGGTATTTGGCTGTTGCTGCTTTCCTTGTGGCCTCTTTGTGGTTGCCATTTGCTTGTGGTATTCGAAGGTACTTGTAGCTCTCTTCTACATCTCCCTTCTAGCAGTGCGATCCCCTCTCTGAATAACATTCCCTCTCCTTTTCACCATCCAGCCATATTTCCCCAGCCCGAAAAACGCTCCGATGTCACTGGTGTTGTGGATCAGCGAGTCAATGTCTCATTGACTCCTAGCATACAGATTGATGCCTTCCATTTACAGGAGTGGGCTGATAGTGGCCCCATTCTGAGTCAGTATAAATAGACAGTCTTGTTGATTTTTTGGCTGAGGGGGTTCAGGCCTATATAGAACAGCAGGGGGGCAGAGCATCTCCTTGGTATATTCCATATTTGATGGAGATTTTTGCAAGTTGTTTGAAGTTGGCCTCAAGTGTGGTTTTCCACAGACTCCTGGAGTTTGCAGTGAAGGCTCTTAAGGGTGCTGTTGATCTTGTACAGGATCCATGTGTGTGGCATTGAGTCGTAGGCATTCTTGTAATCAACCCAGCTAGCACAAATGTTTGTTTGCCTGGTTTTAAACTCTCATGTGACTGTTCTGTCAACTAGTAGTTGGTATTTGGATTCTCTGGTGTTTTTATCAATGCCTTTCATTGCCTCTGTCTTGTGAGGATCCACGTGTCCAATTATCTTTGCCGCTAGGATGCCTGACAAGAGCTTGTGAATGGAACTGATCCCTTCTGGGTTTATTGCATTGTTAGGACTGTCTGGCCCCCGGTCCACCCTTCAAGGTGGGTCATGCTAAATGTTCATGTAGAGAAATCAGCCTCTTTAGGAAGTAAGTATGGATTATGTCTGGGCCTGGTGCTGTAGAGTGCTTCACACCGGACAGTCTTTGTTCCTGGTCTGTCCTTTTGATGTGCTTGGATCGTGTTCAGGGAGGTTATCAAGGTCAGCTCTTAGATCTTTTAGCCACTGTGCATCAGTTATGTGATGCTTCTTTCTCCCAGTTACTTTCACGGTATTGTTCAGTCTCCAGTCTTGGTGGGTTGGCTCATTGGCTTATTTATTTTCTTTTGTCTTCATTCTGGCTTATAACCTTCTCTTCAACGGCAGACATTGTTCTCTATGGACCTTCTTGATTTTACTTTGGCCAAACATCTCAAGGATCATTAATGCTGTACTGTATTTCAGCTCATTAGTTTCTGTGATGGTACTGTACTTAGTGATGTATTCACATCAGCCAGCAGGTCACCTAGTAAAACCATAGTTATATTTGCTAGCCGATGTTGGGGTTTAATGGTTCTCATCTGAACCATGATTTTATTTCTTAGGTCAGTAATTCTCCCATTCAGTTGCTTTTGAATCATGGGTTGAATCAGGTTGATGGTGGTTCCCTCATCTGACCTGTGTTTTTGTTCCCCAGTTGTTGGATCTCCTGGAATTGTAACTGTTAAAGCAGCTTCTCTTTGTGAATGTTGAAATACTGACCTAATAGGTGTTAAGCTGTTAGTTTAGAATGTGGATATTAAAGTTCCCACATTTTTTTCATTTAACCATGTTGGTCAGGGTTACTGGAGTAGTAGACTTTCAATAGTGCCTTATTATGTCCCTGTGTCCATTCAAATAATCATATAGCAGAATGGTATTTATCTTTCAAAATCCAGAGCCTTTTTAAAATGCAAAAGGAATGCTTCCCTATATAACATCATCTGTATTACATTCCTCTTTTGAGTACATTTATTCAAGGTGTCAGGATTCCTGTTTAAAAATACCATTTGAAAAATAAAATAAACCAAAACACTGGAGTAAGACTAATTTCAACACCACTCTTTTGGTGAAATGAATGAATGCATTGTCCTTTCAAAAAACAGTTTACATTTTCAGAAGCAAACTACTGAGAAAGGGATCTCAGACATTCCTCTTTTATCCGTTTATGCGTTGTTTGTGTTATCCTCTGAACTTTCATCTGGTCTCTTTCAGACCAAGAAAGTGAGTCATCAAATTACAGCTGGTTTCTAAATCATGAAATGCTATTTCACAAAAACAAAAAAAAGAACAAAAATGAAATTCTGTTTGAAAACTTTAAAGAAAGTGCTTTTGCTGTAATTTAAGATGGGCTTCACACACTGTTATTTAGATGATTGCATTTCATTTTTCTCATACAGCAACCATGTACTCTGATAAAAGGACACAATGATAGACTGCATTTATTGCAGCCAGCGGTGCAAAGCTCTGTGATTACAAAGCTCTGTGATTTCATGTGACTCACATCAGATGTTGAAGCTCAGTCCTGAATGGACAGAGGATGAAACTTGAAATTGATGCAGATGCGGTTGGTGAAACGAAAACTTATGTAAGAGATATTTTATAATTCCATACTGTCTCTTCATCCCAGGTGAATGAAATTTACCACGATGAGTCATTGGGAGTTCATATCAACGTGGTGCTGGTGAGGATGATCATGCTGGGTTATGCCAAGGTGAGTTTTAAAACATATTTGCTGCTCAGTATGTTGCTTTGTCCTAGCTGCTGCAGTTATGTTAAATTAGTCTTTTCTATGGCTTTAAAAGTATAAGTTTATACCTACTCTTACATTAACCGGGCTTAAATGATTGAGAAATGCCATTATGCATGCTTTCACAATCCTAAAAGAGACAAGACCTTTCAGCGTTCAGTGTTTTCTATAGAAAGATTTGGAGAGGAAAGGTTATTTCCTGTTAAACCTTTTAAAGTTTTTAAAGTTCATTAAAGTTCATTCAAAAAGAATGAAGAAGAATGAAGAAGACTAACAAACTAGCTTTTAAAATCAGTTGTGTTGTCATAAAACGGGACAGATGGACCCAGTATTCAAGGTGAGACAGCCAATAGGAAAGTTCAAAACGTTTATTAGAATAAAACAGAAATAACAGAAGCGCTCTGCTGTGGAACTGCGACTGAAACGACTGCAGGTGCCAGGCGCAACCAATCACTGATTCTGGTTTAACAGTACAGTCCATTCAGGAACAAACAGATCTGGATTCCAGGACTCCCTCAGAGTGCGAAGGCAGATTCAGAGTCCCGTTCGTCGAGCATCCAGCTCAGACAAAAATGCACCTTGTAGGACAGGTTCAGAGTCCCGAGGGTGGAGCATCCAGATCAGACAGAAATGCACCTTGAAATCCAGAACCAGAATCCAGCAGGAGTCCAACAGAGGTTCAGGCAAGCAGATCAGACGAGGACAGACAGGGCCAGTGTGAGAGGGAACGGAATATGGAACAGAGCCCAATATAAGGGAAAGCGGCAGGTAGATGAGATGAGTGATGATTAGGAGCTGGACAGAGTTAAGCAGGTGAAAGACATGAGTAATTATTTCAGCCAAAGAAACCAATCAGTGGATTGCAAAGATTGCATAGTGCTCGTTTTCTTAACATTTGACAAAAATAGATTCAAACAATACCTAGGCTGTGTCTGAATGTCCACCCTAATCACTATACAGGGCACCAGACAAGTGGCTTGAAAAGAAGTGATCATCCATGGTGACTAGATGTGCACATATTTCCTGTAATGCTTTTCGAGAGCTCTCCTCGCAAAGTATCATGGGACTTGCTGTCACAGCAGCCCGCTTTTGCCATAGACTGTCGCTACCTGACAGCGACGACAATTAACAAAGATGGCGCCCGCACCATGCAGGGAGGCGGAGTCATGTGACCAACGGAGAGCGAAAAGTGGTGATCATTTCCAGGGCTTAAAGTATGCTGGCCCCAGGCCCCAAGGGCCTGGCCCCAAGTCCGGAAAATTCTAAAATCCACTCCAATTTTTTGGTATTGAATCCACTCCAATGTTTTTGGTATTAGATTTTCAAAACTCAAATTTAGTCTTAAATCATTCATGCAATGTCTAATCCCATGCCCCCACACACGTGCATATATATATATATATATATATATATATATATATATATATATATATATATATATATATATATATATATATATATATATATATATATATATATACACCGTACTTTCATGACTATAAGGCACATATAAACGTATTTTTTCCCCTCAAAATGTGCGGCGCGCCCTTTGGTGCGGTGCGCCCTATGTGTGTTGTTTCTACGGACTTTGAGGGAGGTGAATGTAAGGAGACCAGGTGGTTTTTTTCCACTCATCACCATTGCTGTTAATCTGTGACTCCATGCATGCCCATCTCACAGCTGATGTGAAAAACATGGTGAAACAAATGCTGTGCTTGCTGTTAATCAACCGCTCGACATCGGTGTGAACCGGACGCAGCAGGTGCAGCAGAAGCAGCGAGTTTACATGCAAAGTCAATGGTTGACACGCATATAGGCTCAGCAAAAGGTCCTGCAGCGCGTTTTGAGCAGCAGGTGCAGCGTGTCGGGAGTGTTTAAGCATCTGACGCGCCGCCAACGCGCTGCTGCAGCTCGAGATGGAAAAATTGAAGTTTTGATTGAAGCTGATCTGGGAGCTGACAGCGAGACAGACACATCGCTGATGATACACATATAAGAGCGCTGTGATCGCTCCTCTGAAACAGTTTATTGACGCCTAAATTAACTTAACCTGCTGACAGAATATGTTCGCTTTTATTATCCAGTTTTCAGGTGGATTTTCCCACTTAAAAACATATTAAAACGACTTTATTCCCACTGATCACAGCAAATATAGCTGCAAGGCAAAGAAAGGAACGCCACTGTTTGCGGATGGATTGTAGATGCTTGGACTAACGTGTCTGCTGGCACTGTTGTTCGAGCTCATCATTTCTGAGGAGCCGCCCGGCACGGAAAGGGACTCTAACAGCGAAGAAGGGGAAATTGGCATGTCTGATTTAGTGCAGCTGTTTAATTCAGAAACAGAGGATGATGACTTTGATGGGTTCGATTAATACTTTGTAATAAATACATGAATAAAGCACAATCATACTCAGTTTTGCTCCCGCTCTATTTTTCTACCTGAAAACTTCATTCAACAGCAGCCTCCGGGTTCACCGCGGCTGCTGGTAGGTGTTTTTCATCTAAATAATCTAAAGGATTATAAAAGGATAATAGGATAATAAAAGCGAACATATTTTGTCGGCAGGTTTCAGGATTTTAAGTTAATTTATGTGTTAATAAACTTTTTCAGAGCGGCCAGCTCCCAGGTTTGAATAATACTTTGTAATAAATACACCTTGCTGCTATATTTGCTGTGATCAGTGGGAATAAAGTAGTTTTAATATGTTTTTAAGTGTGAAAGTCCACCTGAAAACTTAATCATTGCAGTCAGTTCATCCAGATTAGAAGATCCTGCCTTCTAATAGTATTTCTGTCAGAGGCGCTCAGACCCCCACATACGAGCGGTGCGCCGACAGTAGGAATCCATTCAACAACAGCCTCTGGCTGGCCGCGAGGAGGCAGGCAGCAGGATAATAAAAGCGAACATATTCTGCCAGCAGATTACTGCATTTTAAGTTAATTTATGCGTCAATAAACTGTTTCAGAGGAGTGATCACAGCAATCTGTCATCAGAGCGATGTGTCTGTCTCACGGCCAGCTCCCAGGTTTGATTAATACTTTGTAATAAATTCATGAATAAAGCACAGTCATACTCAGTTTTGCTCCCGCTCTATTTTTAAATATGCAGTAGAGGTATTTAAAGGTAGTAGAGGACATGTACCTGTATATAAAACACGCGCCCTATAGTCCGGTGCGCCTTATGTGTGTGTTAACTACAGAAATGGCACACATAACTGAGACTGCGCCTTTTAGTACGGTGCGCCTTATGGTCTTGAAAATACGGTATATATACATATATATATATATATATATATATATATATATATATATATATATATATATATATATATATATATATATATATATATATATATATATATATATATATATATATATATATATATATATATATATATATATATATATATATATATATATATGAGTTCAGGCTCAGGATTATTTTGTGCTTTAATCCCTGCATTTGTCCGAATGGTCAGTTAACTGAATGAAAACTAAATTAGCAGTTCACACTGTGTAATACCTACATTTGGTATCAAAATTGAAACAAAATCAAACATCTACCTTTCACATCTTATTCCATCACTTTATGTTAAACACAAATGATAAGAGAAATAATTCATATTAATATTTCACAATGTTCCCTCACAGATATTTTCCACTAACAAACATTCCACTAACAAAGAGTTGAATGTAGTGCTGCTGCCTGTGGGAAACTAGTCTGAGTTGAGAAGTTTTACTTTTTCTTGTCTGTCAGTCCATCAGCCTCATTGAAAGAGGAAACCCATCACGGAGTCTGGAGAATGTTTGCCGCTGGGCTTTTGTGCAGCAGAAAAGCGACCCTGATCATGCTGAACACCACGACCACGCAATTTTCCTCACTCGCCAAGGCTTTGGTCCCACCGGCATGCAGGGTAAGGCCCCAAAGGACTATGCATGACATGATTCAAATCAGGTTGCATTAGCCCGCAGCCTTTTGTGCTGCACTTTGATACTGATCTAAACACAGGAATGAAAACATCAGGAATAATTCTAGGAAATGCAGTGCCTGACATTTGTGTTTATGAAGGTGAAACATTTTTTTTAAGCTTTAAATGTGTATATTTCATATTTCATTCATGAGAAACTTGTTTCAATTTTTTTTTTTTAAGAAATGTGTGTTTCTCTTGACTGTGTTGCAAATCATACACTTAAAATGAAGATTTAAAATCTTTGGAATCATGTGTAATCAACCTGTGTGATTTCTACTGTCTGAAAGAAGAACATGTTCATTTTTAAAACCATTAACACTTTTCTGTTTCCTATATTGCTGAAAAACTAAATGCTCTGACAAATCGAGTAATTGTGGCACAGAGGTTCACAAATTTTTTTACAAAAAGTCTGGAAATAAAAACAATTAGAGAGACATGGAGACAGACATGTAGTGACTTATGGTTTAGTTGAATAGGGCTGATCTTTGTAGATGTTTGTGACTGTTTTAACATTCCCCTTTAAAAAATAAATAGATGTACATTATTTGAAATAAGATGTAAAAATTTTGGATGTGTTGCAACATCAGACGATTAAAACCTCAGATTATTCTTATGTTTGGCAGTAGGATATTTAAACTAAATAAATGGCAGGTCAAAGCTCTGGCACGATCTGGGCAGTCATTCATTCAGCTGAGGACCTATAGAGCTGCAATCACAAGCAGTATCCTTTTCTTTATAGGTAATAGGTTTACTCCTGTGCACCACTACAAATGAATGAATGAATGAATAACTTTATTTTACACAATCCAGTAACATTACAAATTTAACATAAATTGTATAAACGGCCCCTGTCCCTGATCTTCAAATGTTCAAAAGAAGAGGCTTTAAATTGCACATGCATTTTTTTTAATAGTACATCCAATAAGTGGCCATGTTGGTGGTGATCTACAAAGACTGCTGCACAAAGGTTAAGACATGCCAGCCAATTAGGCATTTTACAGAGACAATACTGTCAGATTGTTTAGGAAAACCAGTTGATAGCATCCAGTCATTGATTTGCAAGACATTACTGTAATTTCCCTCTAGGATTACTAAAGTGTGTCTGTATGGAAGTAAATCTGTGTCGCTGGGATTTGAATTAAAAATGCTGCTGAAATTTAAATGTTGTATGTTTGTACTTACTGTTTCAGTGTTAAAATATATTCAGAACACATTTTTGACCTAAAAAAAATTCATTGTCATTATTTCTACACAGATGAAATTTCATTTGTTATTTTCTCTTCAAGCTAAAAAAAATCACATTACTATTTCAAAGTGATTACATTTTCAATACTTATTTTTCAGTTTAATTATTTGGGGTTAAAATAATCTGTATATAAAAAAATTCAACCTTTCAAAATTCAAACTCAATATTTTCAGCCTCCTGAGATTCAACTGGCTCTATTTCACCGTCTTAAATTCAGTGTAAAAGGGGAAGGGTTACTTCAGGTCACAGACTATTGAGTTTGAATTTTGAAAGGTTGAATTTTTTTATATACAGATTTTTTTTAACACTGAAAAATTAAACTGAAAAAAAGTATTGAAAATGTAATCACTGAAATAGTAATGTGAATTTTTAGCTTGAAGAGAAAATAAATGATATTTCATTTGTGTAGAAATAATGACAATGAATTTTTTTTTTAGGTCAAAAATGTGTTCTGAATATATTTTAACACTGAAACAGTACAAACATACAACATTTAAATTTCAGTAGCATTTTTAATTCAAACCCCAGCGACACAGATTTACTTCCATATGTCTGATTATGAAGCTCTAGCGGAAGTTCAATTGAAGAAACTCTGACTTACCTCCATCAATCAGAAGCCGATCCGTCTCTGAAGCGAGCCAATCAGCTTCGAACTACTCCACCATGAAGCCAAATCAGCGTCCTGCTTCCACTTTATAAACTCCCTCAAATCTCACCACAGCCGCTATCCTGCAATCGCAAGGTCGGATTTCGATTCAGACGACAATTCACCCACCTCCATCCCCTTCTCCGCCATCACAGCTGAATCGTCCTCCATGACACGACTTCACCTCAACCTCATCAGAGAGTATTAATTCCAGTTGTCACTATCCCTCGTCTCATCGCATTGGTCCGGCAGAAGACCACCATGTTGAGCCCGGTTCTGCCAGAGGTTTCTTCCCAAAGGGGAGTTTTTCCTCTCCACTGTCGCTTCATGCTTGCTCATCATGGACAGTTCACGGTACCTGCATCACCAAGCAGGACCTCTATATCCCGAGTCTGAGTGAAGCCCCGGCGTCAGCTCCCTCAGTCTTCTAGTCCCTCAATTCTGCCCAGCAGATCACCTTGTCAACCAGCTCGGATTAAACCACCACCAGTTTCAGGCCCGGGGGAACATCCCTATTCACATTCATCTACTCATGCATGTTAAAGCATAATTCAGCATGAATGTTCCTGCCGAGGTCTGAGCGCCAAAGACTATACTTTCTTATCAATAAATTCTTCTAATTATCTTTTCTCTCTGTGTGAGTTTTTCAGATTGAACTGATTCTGATGCTCCTCCTGGATTAGCCTGCGGTGACGACTTTCTCTTGCATTGTGTTCTTGATTCTTCACCAGGGACAAGGGTCAGCACCCTCCTCCTTGGAAAATTATGCAAAACATTACATATTGTCAGTCATGTGCAATATTCTTCTCTCACACTGTGCAATAACACACACCAACCACTGTGTAGCCTGTGTGATTCTTTTTACTTATTTATGGTCAGTGCATCTCTGCTGTACAAGTGCAATAATCCAAGTCAACTAATGTTCAGTCTGTTTAATTTTCACTTATTTATATGGTCAGTACTTTTCTGCAGTGCAAGTGCAATAACCCTATTCAAATACTATATAGTCTTCCCTTCCTATAGTCTTCTCTCCACTGTGCAGATATTTTTATACCTAAGGGAAACATATTCCAGGACTTGTTTCATTTTTTATGCTTTTTTTGGTACTATATAACCTCTTTCTATATTGTCTGTCTTATTTGTATCTTTAGTGGCATTTTGCTTTGACACTTTGTACTCTATATAAGCTACTGAAACCAGAATTTCCCTGAAGGAGTAATCTCTAGGGATAAATAAAGTTGAGTCTAAAGGGCTGGTTATACTTCCGCAGCAGTGTGTCGCAATGAACTTGTTGCAGATATTTTTGATTTATGCCCAATATTGGAATCGTGGTCTGCGCTATGTTACGCCACAACACAAGAGTGACAAGCGGGTCAAGAACTAGCTGTGGGTCTAGATACGGCCGAGGTGGTGAGGAAGTGGAAAAATTAAAGGGGCAAATTTGTGCAACAACGGATGGGCATGAGGGCGAAAAAGAGTGGGGATCCAGGTGTAAAGGGTCCCAGCATTCTTGCGCACCTCGCTCTCCTAGCTTGTACATCTTCATAAGTCGTCTTCCACAATGGCGGTCATACAAACAAAACAAGCCTATAAGGTACCAAACAGGAAATATGCATAATGTAGAGCGGATGTAATTTTGACCAATCAGAGGCCTCCTTTATGAGGCACTGTCTGTGGTCAGTTACTATTTTGGAGAGGTGCACCAGAGTGTCTGCGGAAGGGGCGGGGGTACATTTGCGTTCACTGCGACACACGCAGATGACCTGGTTTCTGAGTATAAATCAGCCTTAAGTCTTAGCAATCCTTCACACAGAGCATGCATGTAGTGACAGTGGAGAGGAAAACTCACTTTTAACAGTAAGAAACCTCCAGCAGAACCACTCAGTTTGAGCGGCCACCTGCTGAGGCCGACTGGGGTTCAAGGTTAGTCACAGTAAAAAAACTACACTGGAAACAGGGCAAGCTCCAATATCTACTGCATAAACAGTGGCAGATTGCAGCAGAGCAGCTGATATTTCAATCCAGGATGGAGCCACAGCCAGATGAAGCTACTATGATGAAAAAGCAGAGAGAGCGTAATCTTATCAGTAGAACTTGACGAATACTGCAGAGTGGGAGAATAGAGATGGAATAAAGCGAAATGAGGATACAGAAAATAGCTCAGGATAACCTAACTATGTAGGATGGGGTACATTGTAAGAAAGTTGGAGCCACAATAGGGCCAAAGCATATAAAGCTTGTCTACCGTCCTGTGGGAATTAATTTGTGCTGGCTTGTAGATGTTTTTTCATTAATATTATTCTACAATTCTCATTTTTGACTGTCCAAATATTTTTCAAGCACATAGAATCTCTCTCCATCCTTTGTTATTGCACCAATGCTTCTTTTGTGGCGTCAATGGCCGCAGGCGTTTTTGAGTGTCATTTTGCAATTGACTTTCAGAAGTACTAAAAAAGTGCCAAGAAAAAACTGCTGCCACTGTTTCCGTTTTTGAAATTCACTTAGGATGTAGTAAATGTTTACATTTGCTTATTCACCATCAGTGAATTAGCAGTTTGGTCATTGCAATATGATCTGCATATTGATGAAGTCACAGACACAAAAAATGGTTTGTACATGCAGTTTGCTAAATTTCAGACCCTTATAATTTTGGACCTTGCTGTAAGTGCAGAAACACTTTTGTGTCTGTTTTTAAAAGCCAGAACCTGAAAATCAGGCCAAAAAACCTATAATAAAAATAAAAACTATATTATATATATATTTATACATATAATGTTTTATATATATATATATATATATATATATATATATATATATATATATATATATATATATATATATATATATATATATATATATATATATATATATATATATATATATATATATATATATATTAAAGGTTATGATCAAGTGAAACTTATTAAATTTTACCCCTTATCCTTCCTATAGTCCTTAAAACTAACCATCTTCCTAGATGTTTGTGAAGAGTGCCGGAGTGAACAGGTGAAAATACAATTATATAAAAATTGATAGAAAGTGATGGAAGTGGACAGAAGCAATATGTTATAGGATGCATCAGCTTTTAGAAATGTTTTTTTATCTGCTCCATCCATCTGTCCTTAGCCCACTCCTATTTCTTTCTTTTTTGTGAATATTTCTATTCTGGGATGGATTTTCTCCTTAAAATGTCTGAGTAATGCTTACCTGGAGCCACAAGAGTGGTTATGCACTAGCACAGCAATGCTTCTGCATTTTACGGGGTTGAAAATGAAATAGTATGAGCCATGGACCATCTGGCTTGACCCACCAGCTGTTCTGGGATCCTTCCAAACCTCCCTATGGTCACCCTGGCTCTGCCTTAGTTGTCTGTTGGCTTTTTGCTGGCAGAAGTGTTCTATGGCATATTAGTTGTGCCACAGACCTGAAACTGCAGTGAGACTGTTAAAAGGTGTTTGGCATCCATTCAACCCCTGTGTAACCCAGCTCTACTCATTAATTTTTTACAAATATTTTTTAAAACGTTTGGCATTTGTTAGAAAACACCAGCATTGGCAAATTTGCCACTGTTACCCTTTTTTTCACAGATGAAAGCATGTTCACACTGAGCACATGTGACAGACTCTGGAGACACTGTGGAGAGTGATCTGCTTTCTGCAACATAAATGGCCAGTTTGGCAGTGGGTCAGTAATGGTGTGGGGTGGCATTTCTTTGGAGGGCTGTGCTCACCAGAGGTAGCATGACTGCCATAAGGTACCAAGATGAGATCCGGAGGCCCCTTGTAAGATTATATGTAGGTGGGGTTTGCTCTGGGTTCCTCTTAATGAAGGACAATTCTAGACCTCATGTTGCTGGAGTTTGTCAGCAGTTCATGTGGGATGGAGGGATTGAAGGTATGAACTGACCTGAATCTGATTGAGCACATCTGAGAGATCATGTCTTGATCGATCCACCAACATTACGTTGCACCAAAGACTGTCCAGGACTTGGCACATGCTTTAGTCCAGGTCTGGGAGGAGATCCCTCAAGAGACCATCCACCACTTCATCGTGAGCTTGCCTAGTTATTCCAGGGAGGTCTTACAGGCACATTCTTTTGTGTGACTCCAAATCCCGGCCTCCATTCTTTAATAACAATTTCGATTGATGATTTTTGTGTTATTTTTGTTGTCAGCTCATTCAAATTTGTACAAAAAGTATTCAATGAGACTATCTTAGATCTAGGATGTGTTATTTAAGTATTCCCTTTATTTATTTTTTTTCTATAGTACATTCAGATGGATGAAAACAGGCAATAACAACCAGTATATCAAAACACTTCATCTACACTGACAGAGATTACAAAGCCGAGCGGTGGAATTTTGTAATGCTTATAATGTTTCCCTTTTCACCTGAGCTACTAAATAGCATGTGCAAAAAATGTTCTTGCCTCATTTTCAGGATCTTATTATTGCCTCCGTCTCCAATAGAATTATAAGAAAAAGATGTAGAAGAAAAAGAACAGAGATAATTAAGCTATTTGTTTCAGGTAAGTTGCACCAGGAAGGAGTCTAAAAGTTGCAGTATTGCAGCCCTTGAGAAGTCGAGTTTGACATCCCTGGTTTAATAGCTCCAAAAAAGTAAAAGTGCTATTTTAAAGCCACAGCCCTAGTAGGATTATTAAAATATATAAATTATTGAATATTCAAGTGTTAATTAGTTCGATAATTTTCTTAAATCTCACTGTTAGTATCTATAGTGCAGTATTTTTATCTTTTTACAGTATTTGCAAGGGTTACTTTTATTGGATGAAAAAGGCCTATTTTTGATTGGCCAACATACAGTCAAACAAGTCCTGAGGACAAAGACTCTGCCTAGTGAGTGCAGAGAGAGACGCACGCACAGCTGAAGTTCAGATGATTGGGAAAAGGTAGGGGGCATGCATAAAGCTTAGCAAATGCAAAACCATAGTACAGGGCTTCTAGAAAAATTAATGGAGCAGGAAAACAAGTGGTGGAGCAAAGATGGTCAGAATTCAGAGTGCACCAGACGCGTTTTAAGAGAGTGTGAGATTTAATGCTGCCCACCAGTGTCACCGTGTGCAGGTTGCAGGCACAAAAAATGTGCCATATCACTCTGTTAACCAGCGTGCAAGTGTCCGGTACTCTATGTGAGTTTGTGTCAGTGAGCTTTAAGGTTTAAGGTGAAGGATTTTTTTGGATGGGAATGGAGCAGCCTTTGGATAATGGTTAAGGAAATGCTGAAGCTAAATAAGGACACCTAAAGTAAACAACAATAGCAATTGTTGGTGGCCCTGATTCTATGTCGTCCAACAGACAGGTTTTCCTAGCCTGATAAACCAGACTAAATGTGAGATTAAATGTGTCATTTAGTCTGGCCCGGATTAATTAGATATCGGAAAATTTGTTGATGAGAAGAACCCGTTGTTTTTCAAACCATGTCTGAGCCTATTGGCTAACACATCTGGCCAATGAGTGCAACTGTGACGTAGTAAGCACGACAGAAACCTGGTGGGGGAGTGTAAACAAGCAGCCTATTGGTAAAACGGCGTATATGTCCTTGAATGAACGTAGAGCCTCTTCCTGCTCACTAAACCGAAAACCCCAAGTCTAATCCTTCCAAAACTGATTCCAAAGCTGAGTCAAACGAGAACTGTTCAATAGTTGTTGCCATCTTCCTTGTTGTGCTTTCTCCAGCTTTACATCCAGAAATTCAAAACACATCTCTGCAATGTGATTGGCCAGCCAGTTCTAGGGCCTGGGGCATTGATCAAGGCTAGACCAAACTCGCAGGCCAAAATGATTTTGGCCGCTCGCGGCTGGGGCTAGTTCACTAGGCTAGGATTTTCTACATATATTGGTAAATAAGTGAATAATCATGTTTTAAAAGAAAGAAATATTCTGCAGCCATTAGAATGACTTTCAATCAGCATTATTAATGTGTAATTTTTATTACTCACAGAATAAGAGGAAATAAACATATAAGATGATTGTCACAGTCTTGGTTCTGTTATGTATATCTATTCTTTTGAGTATTTAGTTTTACTTTGCTCCAAGTTTTCTAGTTTCTTATTTTGTTGTGTTTTCTGGTTATAGTTCAGTTCTTAGGTTTTTATTTGTTGCCCTCTTGTGTTGGTCTCCTTTATCCCTAGCTCCTTTTACTGCTCGCTTCACACCTGCTCCCAATCTGCTCGTTAGTCCTCTCTTTGTTCAGTTAGCCATAAATACTCTCCTTTTCAGTTCCTCTGTGCTGGTTCCTTGTCTAACTTTGTCTAAAGACGCCTTACTGTGTCTTACCTTGTCGTGATTGTTTTCCCATGAAGTCTCCATGGTTCTGGTTTGTTTTGCCTTTTTTCATGTTGGATTTTTTGATTCTTGCCTCAGTCTTTTGTTAACCTTTCAACAAATCTACAAAAACTCACCTCTGTCTCCCTGCCTCTGCATTTGAGTCCTCAAACCACAACCTAACCCTGACAATGATAAGCTACACTGTTATTTTTATTTTGTCTTTAGTGTGTCAAATAAAATGCCAACAATAACTGATGTATTCATTTCAACAAATTGCAACACCAACGTTAATTCGCTTCATCACAAGTTCTAATCATCTTAATGAGCTCTGTGTTGCTCAGAAAGACAACATTTCCTGCGTTGCTTCCACTAAGAACATAATAAAACAGCTATTGCTTTAAGACAGATCCATATCCAATTTTCGCTGCAAAGCAGGTAAACACTGCAATCTAAACAATCAATGAAGACAATGTGTTTGGCTGCAATTACGTTTTAATACTCTTGTTTCTGACTCCCGAAGCTGAAACAACTTATTTTGATTGCAGTCTGTTTCAAAATGACTTCTTTATATATATTTGATGAGCGTTTACTATAAATCCCTCTACTTCCAAAGTTTGCTATGAATTGCTCTACTTCCAAAGTTTATTTTCATTACAAACAATGGTTTTTGTGAGGCACACACAGAATTTAGCAGTGAAAGCACTGTATTGTACTTCACGGAGATTAACTATTTTTAAATGTAATTATTTTAAAGTGCCCTAAAGCTCTGGCTTCTTTTATACATAAAGTTTTGTACAAATAATGTGAAAGGAGTTTTACTAACAGTTTAAAATGATAGCAGGATCAGTTCGAGAAAATTAATACATTTGAACTGCAAGAGCAAAAGATTCATGTCTGTGATCTCACAAAATTGGGGACGCCAATACCATCACCATGACCCCAGCTTCAGAGCACTGAGAACTCTTCTTTTGAATATTTCTTTTCTTCTATAGTTTTATTTTATAATTATATCTTTAAATTGATGTTGCTCTATAGGTAAGGATACAGTAGCTGGCTGATTATTAACGTATTGCTATTAACCTTTAACAGGTGGAGTTGTATAATTTTATGTTAAGCAATACATTTACTCCAAAACAAAAAAGAGTAGATTTAGTTTGACTTTAAAATCTCAATTTAAAACCAGTACATTGTAGGGCTGGGCGATAATTCAATAACGATATATATCGATCGATAGACGTGTGGCTCAATGGAAAAAAAGTCGATAAAAGTTCGATAAAGAAACGCAGTTTTCCTTCCTTCTCATTGTAGCCTAGCATGTAGGTTCATGCTAGTCACTACTTCCTCCCAACCAATCACAATCGCGGACCCAGGCATGCCGTCACAAAGCGCCGCCCTTTTAAACCACAACACAGAGCACATGAAGATGTTGCAGCAAGGAGAGGCGGAGGAAATTGTTCCAAAGAAGGTTTTTGTAGTTCGCCAGTTTGGCAGTATTTCGGTCATGGCAAGTCGGACAAAAAACAAACCACAGTCATCTGTAAAATGTGTAGGGAACCAGTGAAAACGAAGTCTGATAACACAACCAACTTTTTTTTTTATCATCTCAGCCGCTCACACGCGCTGGAGTACGAGCTGTGTAGGCCCCAGCGCGGCTCTCCTCCGAGGAATCTTCGGGAATTTCGGGAATATATATATATATATTCAGTTCTGGGCTGTTTCCCACGTAGTTCTAACAATTGTGAGAAAAATGCTGAGGGGCCAGCAACTTCAAAGTAATAACTCAGGTTAAAGCAGGAAACTCAGCTTAGAAAGATGGGGGGGGGGGGGGTTCGATTTATTTATATTTATTTTGGTCACTTTTCTGGTCACTTTAGTTTATTCTTTGTCAGTATTTAATAACATAACTCAGGTCTCTTAAGTTATTTTTCTTTAAAACAATTCTGTTATGGTTAAAAAAGTTGGCTAAATAAATATTTTATTGGAAGTCTGTGTTTGTGTTCTTTCTTAAAATTAAATCATTTAGCAATATCATAAAAAGTCCAGGCAGAGCTGCACATAAAATATGGTTTAAAATCTTTTCAATAGTTATCGATATCGATAAATATGCATTTTTTTCTTTATCGATAAGCTTTTTTTCTATATCGCCCAGCCCTAGTACATTGTATAAAAAGTTGCCTCCTAATTTTAATTATTAACAGTAAACAGTAAATTAACAGTAAACATACGTGTGGGCAATTATATAAAGCTCCTTAACATAAAAAAACTAATCAGACATGAAAAGTCTAACTGAGAACCTCTCTTCCTAAAGTTTTTAATTGTAATGATTTCTAGTTTTGCAGTTTGATTATGATTTAAATTTAAGGTTTTTTCTTATAGAAGTAATATTCAGTTCTGTGTTTGAATTCAAGAGATACTTTATGTCAGCAAGCGGGAAACAAGAAGAAGTTGACATACCTAAATGGGGGAAAGACTGAAATATTAAGAGTAAAGCGAAAGGGCCTCTTATCCAAAACTGCTGCAGCCACTGTTTTTAAGGCTAATTTTTTTGTCACAGCCACCTCATTTAAAAAAATTCTCACCTATTTTGCATACCTAAATGAGAAAGAAAATAACTAGAGCGTGCATGTGACGCAGTGGTTAGTGTGCACGACACATGCACGGAGGCCTTAGCAGTGGCGGCCGGCCCATAGGGGGCGCTGGGGCACCGCCCCCCCTGATAAGAAGAGAGAAACGTAAAATATATTTTTAGAAATTAACTCATAAATGTCAGTTTTACTCTCTAGACTGTGTACCTATAAGCAAAACAAATTATATAAACTACATTTCCCTATCTACTGTCATTAATTTGTGGATTTCCACAGACAGACTCCTACCGTCTCTGTTCTGGGGGCGCTGATCAGACTGACCCACATTTGCAGAGAATCTGTCAATCATGTATTATTGCTAGGTGAATTTAATGGCCAATCAGCGTCTCGGAACTTTATGGTCTTGGGGCGCTGAAAATACTGCGCTTTAACAGGCTTCTGAACCCAAGCGCAGGTGCAGACAATTAGAGGGAAGATGGCGAATGTAACGACCGAGATGCAGCTTCCACCAAATTCGGTGAGATCCTTATTTATCTACCCGTTTGCCAGAAGAACATCCCTGTTGTAGGATATGAACATTTCATGTCATGGTTATTGTGACTGTGACGAATCCACCTCGTCGCTTAAAACAACCTCTCTAACTTTGCGCGCCACACACACATTCCTGTTATACTGTGCTTGTGAGGACCAATTCACTCGCGCTGAGCCAAGTAGCTCCATGAACTTAAAACACACAAGCTGTTCCTGGTTACCTGCTGGCGTATTGAGGGTGCACACTTAATATTTCAGTGGGGTTAGCCGTGTGTGTGTGGGGGGGGGGGGGGGGGGGGGGGTGTACGTGTTTATGCTATGGGGACTTGTCATCTTCAGTCTGGCTGCGTCTTTGCTGGGTTCAAACCCAGTTTGGTGTAATTGAATAAGTCAATGAATCTGTGTAAAAGAATTAAGTTGTAAAAATTATTTGTTTTTGTACATCAATTGTTTGTGGAGGTAATATATGGACAAAACTGATTAATGAGAAGAAATCAGACATAAGAGAGCCTGAGGTGAGGGGCTTAAACTATTTAATGAGGGCTGTGGGAAGAAAAGCGGCAATTTTTGTTTTCTGTTTCTTTGTTACATTGCTGGTAACTGGAGGGAGGCTGAGGCCCAGAGGATCTTGTATATGTTTAGTTTCTTTTGCACCCTGTTTTGAGTTTTTGAGCACAATAAATCACCAACACCCGTAACCCGAATGAGCCTGGATTCTTGGAGGCCAAAAAACCCCGTCACAGTGACCCAAATCATCACTGTTAGTTATTATATAGAAAATTAAATCATTACTGTTAAATTGTATGTATTGTCCAATTGTTTATTTGAATTCTTATTCCGGATTAGATGGAGACATACACTAGGCTATATCAGCCCCACCAAAAATATTTTTCACCAGCCGCCACTGGGCCTTAGTCATCGACACTGGTGACCTGTGTCAAATCTGGCCTGTGGTCCTTTCCCACATGTCTCTCCCCCTCCCTCTGACCCCCATTACTGTCAGCCTACCGTGATAAAAACGAGCCACGAGTGCGTTAAAAAAACTAAAAACTTAGGAGCTGTAATCCCAAATTACATGGATGATACATTATTATACCTTTTGTTTTCTGAACATACAGACCAAGCTGCATCAGTTCAAACATGACTCAAAGTTGTTTTTTTCAATTCTTGAAAATAATAGGTCTTATTTGAACAGCAAATATAAAAACACGCTTGAGAATAGGCAGGTCTCATTGTATTACATTTGTTCTACACCAAGTCAACCACAAATGCGGAAAATGTCAGACCTCTAGCTACAACAGTTCCAGAGCTGTGGGGCTTTGAACTTTTGGTGTCACCAGCATCTCCAAAAATTTTCCAATTGTGCCAAATTTCGGTAAATGCTTTACGCAACTATTTGACCCATAGAATAACACTGAAGCATTTTCATGTTTACTTTTTTACATGCTGCTATATCTGTGTTAATTGTGCTTTGGTGCTTGCTATGTCAATAAAATGAACTTGGTGGTTGAATTGTGGAGAATCTAAGCTTTCCAACGATGATTAACATGTCAATATTGTTAAACATTTTACCAATGTAATTTTCATGCATTCTGAGTTATTAGTTGTAAACGCTTCAAAACAGTTTGCCGGTGATTTAAAGAGGTTATAGAGGCGTACTTTTTTCCAGATACAATGGTATCGAGCACACTGACTTGTACTCTTACTCATCGTCTTCCCCTTTATCTGGGATCGAGTTGCAGATGCAGCAATCTCAGCAGACTCCCAGACATTCCTCTCCACAGACACCTCCTTCAGCTCTGATGAGCGAAGCCCAAGACACTCTCAGGTCAATTAAGAGACATAGTCTCTTGTGCCATCCCCTCGGCCTCCTACCATGGTGACATGCCTGGAACACCTCCCAAGAGAGGCATCCAGGAAGCATCCAAAAAATATATTTGACCCCAAAGTCTAGCCACTGTGATGACTTCAGCCTTGGTAATGAATAGGGATGGGGATCGTTAATATTTATTGATATCGATACCTTTATCGATACTCCTTATTGATCCAAGTCTTTATCGATACCACTATCGATACTTTTCTGTTATTTGGTGGAAAGACCATGCAAAAATATTTTTTAACAGAACTGGTATTGCTTTTATTGCTTAACAAGTGAGCATAACAAAAACGTTTCTAGCCTTCAATAAACATGGCTAAATTAATAGGCCACTTTGAAATGACATAAAACTAGCTAGAATATATTTTCACAATTGTTGGTTAATGTATTGTCTACTGTCACTTTTCATCATGTTTTTAGGAAAATATTTAACAATTGTATTACAATTGTATTACAACAAAATACAATTATTTAATAATTGTATTTTAAACTAAATGTAATTTTTAATAAATGTTGGCATCAGTAGTTTAATTATATATTCTAAAATAATTAGAGCAATATACAACTGTATTTCTCATGTTTCTCGCTAACCACTCAATTTCCCGTTTTCTTTACGTTACACTTGAACGCATCATGATAACCTAATTGTCGTTTTACTGAGCCAATCTGAACACATCATCACGCAGCACGTCTGAAACTTTATTTACTTTTCAAGCTAACTAGCTTGTATGCTTCCGATTACAAGACGGATTTCACAATTACTGTTTTTAACTGACCGGACAGGCTACAAAGTCTGTGCGCGCGCTTACCAGTGGTACTCTGAGTGAATGATGAAGACGGGCCCGGCTGTGGTGCGGGGGCAGGAGGAGGAGGAGTCTTTTCCGTTCAGCCATTCTCAAGTCGCGAGCAAAGTTAAGTGCCAGACTTGTTTTACTTTAAATATCTGTTTGCTTACAATTTCCTTCCAAAACATTGGTGGACATGCTGCAGTGATTGGATTGATTAGATTTAAATGCTGTGACGCGACTCGAGGGACACACAATTATGTTACAGGTCCTCCGGGAGAAGAAAAAAAAAACGACCAGACTCGATAGTGGTATCGATAAGCCCAAACGTTATTGATTTTCGGGTTTTGAAAAAAGTGGAACCGGGTCCTTGATGGAACCGGGTTTCGATCCCCATCCCTAGTAATGAATGAATCTGGCCCCAAGTACGCAGTCTTTTGCACTGCTACGCAGGGTATGTAAGCCAGGTTGAGAAGATCCACAAAGTGTTCCTTCCACTCTCACACAGTGTCCTCATTCAAGGTCAGCAGCTCCCTAACAGAACCAGGGAGAGTGGTAAGAGCAGAGGACGGGGTCTGGCTGTGTTTGTGAACGATAGATAGTTTAACTCTGAACACCTAGCCATTAAAGGCTAGACATGGAGCTGCTAGCGGTTAGAATGAGAACAAGTTATCTCCCCCGGGAATTTACACACGTTATTGTGATAGCTGTGTATGTCTTGCCCTCTGCTAATAAGGCAACAGCCTGTGATGTCATGCACACTACCACCAGCAGACTCCAAACACAGCACCCACAGGCTCTTTTGTTATCTCTGGGGACTTCAACCATGTCTCCCTGTCGTCCACCCTTCCCACATTCATACAGTATGTTAACTGCCAGACCAGAGACAATAAAACACTGGGTCTATTGTATGCCAACACTAAGGAGGCATACAGCTCATCACCTCTCCCTCCACTGTGGAACTCTGACCACAATCTAGTTTATTTCCAACCTATGTACAAACCCCTGGTGCGCAGAGAACCAGCTTTGAAACACAGTGATGAGATGGTCTGTGGAAGCAGAAGAGGCTCTGAGGGACTGCACTGTGGCTATCAGAAAGATTTGTCACTTCTCCACTAACAAACCATGGATCAACCCTGAGATAAAGACACTTCTGAAAGAAAAGACAAGATCCTATAGATCAGGAAACAAGGAGGAGCTCAAAGCAGTGCAGAAAGAACTGAGGAAGAAAATCAGGGATAGGAAGAAGAGCTACTAGGGTTGTCACGATACTAAACTTTTCAACTCGATACCGATACTAAGTAAAATATTCAATACTCAATGTAATTTTCGATATCACAAGGATAAAAACAAAGACTCTAAAATTCAACAGAAATTTTTTCATTAATAAACAAAATAGATAAATAAATACAATAAACAATAATTTGAGGTGGTATGCTGTGCACAATATTAAGCAAGCTTGATAAAAAAAACTTACAAAATTAAAATTAAGTGTTCCTTCCTTGGCTATGCTTTACACCCATAACAATGACACTAGCCAAACCAGTTAAAAAACAAAAATAATTCTCAGCAGCTGCACCTGTTACAGAAAAAAGTCTGAAACCAAAAAGTGCACAGAATTATTCAATCACACACGATACTTTTGAAAATGAGTATTGTATCCGGATCCAACTTTTCAGTATCGATACTTTTTTGAGTATCAATACTTTTGACAACCCTAACAGCTGCAAGAAGAAGATGGAGGATCAGCTGCAGCAGAACAACATTCGAGGGGTCTGGTAAAGCCTGAAGACAACCTCAGGCCAAAATCAGAACACTCAGGCTGTTGGAGATTTGAAGTGGTAATATATGCTTGAAGAGGTATTATGTGGTTGGAAGTCAAGTGAGAGGAAGAGTACATGCCTGCAAAGTTTGACCAGGCTCAGCTGTGTGAGTAGTTAATTGTCTATGTTTTTCCCCTTTCTATGGATGGTTAGCCATCAGCAAATTGTTTACTGCAGGGTTTCCACTTAGTCTTCACTGGGTTTCTTTTACCCGAGTCATTGTGAGGCTTTTTGTGTAAGTACCTCGGGATCTCTGCTGCAAAACTCTTTGTTATCTGTTACTCCTTTCTTCTTTTAAAACTTCCCAGTATGTTAGATAAATGCTGATACCTTTATGCTTAGAGGTAAGAGTTGTATTTGATCTTGTACAAAAACATTTCACTGCCTCTTCATTTTTTCATCTTTCATGTCTAAAATCAGAGCCGGCAGACATTACTATACCTATAAAATCCTTTGAAAGCAGCACAAGCTTTGATCTTCCCTTTTGCCACCTTTGTAAATGACGGCATCCTGTTTAAATGAGGAATTATTAGACTCACTCTGTCTTGTCTTTTCCTGCCAAAGACAAAGTACAGTATCTTTTGCAACCTGTTCAACATAAGTGATGTCTTCAACTTCTTCTAAGCAGAGGAGAGCTATAACCTGACAGTTGTTATCCTGTTATAAACCATTTTCTTGACCCCATGGAAAACCAAACAAAGAACCTAGAATGTAAAAGCCAATTGATTATTTCTTACAATGATCTTAAATAATAGTATGCATTAAAGTTAATCAGCTGGTCACCTCAAGTGTTAAAAAAAAAGATCTGTCTGTCAGATTGGGTAAAGGTTTGGGTGAAGGGTGAAGGACGACCCAACAAGGAGACTGAAGCTGAAGTGGTATCTTATAGTTTTAATAAATCTAAAAAGGTAGCAACTGATGCAAAAAAAAAAAAAAAAACAAATACAGAAAACCAAAATCTAGGAGACATCAGGGAAAACACACATTAGGAGCGAGGAAATTACGAGGAGCCAGCAAACAGTGACTGAACAGGAGGTGTATAAATGGGAGACAGAACAAAGGTCAGGCTAATCAGCAGATTGGGAGCAGGTGTGGATAGAGAAGTCAAGAAGGGAGTGAGGAGAAGGAGAACGACACAAGAGGGCAACAGAGGATAAACATGAAATACATAACTCAAAAAATATAACCAAAAGCAACTAAAATAACACAAAATGGAAATGAAACCAATAAACTAGAAAACGCAGAAAGACATGAAACTAAATATAACTGAAAGCTCAAAAAGAAAACAGAACTGTAAATGAAAATGTATTTAATACTTTCTACAAAATCCTTTGTTGGTAATGATAGCTTCAACATGCTTCCTGTATGGAGAAATTAGTCACATGCATTGCTTGATTGTGATTTTGGCCCATTCTTCCACTCAAACAGTCTTCAAGTCTTAAAGGTTTCATGGGCCTCTTCTATGAACTTGATCTTTATTTATTTCAATTTATTATTTTTTTATTCAAGTCAGTTGATAGGCTGGGCCATTCTTTCAGCTTCATTTTCTTTTTCTGAAACCAAATGAGTATTTCACAGCCATGTCTTAATGTGGTGCTGCAAACTTTAAACAAGCTTTTTCTTCCGCAATGGAGTCTTGCATGTTATTAAACTCAAGGTGACTTCTATTCCACAGTCACACCTAAAGGATTAAACTGAAATGAACCAAAAATACAGAACTTGCAGGATCGCATAATTGAATTGGTGCATTTTACTTATTTCAAACTAAATTGTGGGGAGCGAATAAAACTGTTAGGGGATACATTTAAATATTGAGCATAATTCTAAAAATACGCTGGGGAATTAAAAGAAATCTCTTTATTGACCCTCAAACATCTGTTAGGTATTCTGCACAATGTTAACAGATCAAGGTACAAACAAAGTCTTAAATCAATTAGGGTAAACAAACCAGTTTCTCTTTCCTTGTGGAAGAAATAAATCAATTATAAGAAACCTCACACCAGCCCGCTTTGATTCACTGTGATTCCTTCAAGGACATTAGGGCATGATTGGTTTAATTGTTCCTTTAGACTCTACCAGTCAAAACAGGATTACTCCGAGGCTGTGTAGAAACCCCCCCAACATACAATCATGACTTTATAGTCTTTCCTTGAGCTATGGTTAGACTTGATACGTTAAGAGCCTTGCCTAAAGCAAAATACCATTAAGCATCTTTGTTTCTATGTGTGACGTGTTTTGAAATCATTCACTCAGGCTGCCCACTGACAGTAAAAAAACAAACAAATAATTTAAGAGGAAACAAACAAAGTAGTAGGTGCTTATAAAATTTCTAATCATTTTATATTCTCTTTTATTTTATTTATTTATTTTTTTTTACCAGTTCCATGTCTATTATAGAAAAAAAAATAGTCACATACGGAAAATTATCACAAACTAATCATGGCAGTTGCTGAAGAGTTATACAGTTAGGTATTTAATTTTTTTGTTGCATAGATGCTACAACCTGACTTTGTTTCCTGAGGTTGTTTTTTTCTATATGATTTCTAACATAACTCAAATAAGGCAACAAAAAGAAGAAATATAAAGACCAATTATCACAGGATGACAGAATCATCTTTATCTGTGATGCCAAAGAGCTGTCATTCATGTTATTAATGAAGACAGCTATTGCTTTTCTGAAATATTACATCTTCTCAAGAGCCAGATTTATTGATAGTAATCTTGTTTCTAACCATATGTA
The DNA here is from genome assembly GCF_016077235.1 of Cyprinodon tularosa. Taxonomy (NCBI): domain Eukaryota; kingdom Metazoa; phylum Chordata; class Actinopteri; order Cyprinodontiformes; family Cyprinodontidae; genus Cyprinodon; species Cyprinodon tularosa. The sequence goes on along the minus strand of NW_024039124.1, from coordinate 260,511 downwards.
TCTGGAAATTACAGCAAGGTTAAAAAACATTTCTAAATACATTTTTTACCTAGACAACATAACCTGGCAGTCAGTCAGAACAAAACATTTCTAAATTTTAAATTACATTCTTTTTTATTTGAAAATAACTTCTATTCTTGAGTCAAGGCAGAACTAACGAATACAGAAGGTCATTCTGTGAAGTGGAGACCAGTTTTCAAGCCGAGAAAATTATATTTTATACACGGACTCCTGGCGAAGGTAATTAACGTAGGATTAGGTCCTGCACTAAAGACTGATGTGGATCACAATAACACTCATTTATTTGGCCTTTGCCAGACTATGTGATGAAAATTTGTTTTTATAAGTATCTGACTATAAATAAAGCATCTAAAAAGATGTGAAGAAGTTTGAACTCTCTTCTTCACAGCAGTTTTCTCGACTAAAAAGTTATTTCCAAATAAAGTAAAACTATCCCCCATTGCCTGATATATATATTAAAGCGTTAGCATGTTTTCTCTATGGTACAGGAGCTCAAAGTTAGTGTTGGGTTGTAAAGATGCTGTGCATTTAAGAGTAGTTGTTTATCAGAATTATGGACTTTAAAAGTTTACAAATGGCTTTAAAAACCTTCCCAGATTGATTAACATCAACTTCTGCTGTTTTTAGGTCATTGTTGATGTCTTCAATCTTGGGATTGTACTTTATGAACATGTCTGGACTTTTCAGTAGTAGAAAACTTTCAAAGCTTTTGCTCTTTTACAGCTTGTCACGATAATGAAGATTTATCTGATGCATTTAAATGGCAGGAAATGGCTAAAAAAGAACTTTGTGGCAGCACCTTAATGAACAATTGCATATTAGATTAATACAATGCATGATATTGATTGAAGTAAAACTACATAGTATTCTACAAAAAGAATTTACAAAGTGAAAGCCATAAAGATTGTCAAAAAAAAAAAAAAAAAAAAAAAAAAAAAAAAAGCGATGTCTAGACGATTCTCAGTGGAATCACTGAGTCTCAAAAACAACACCATAAATTTTCAATGCATTAAAGCTGTCAACACTCTACTAAGGCTAGAGAGAACACTTAAAAGGAGACGTATCTGGAGGTTGGAATGGATAGTTCAAAGCTTTGGTGGCGATGGAGGACAAACACTGTGTGAATACATGATTTCACATCCAATTTCAAAGGTTCTGCTCAAACTCAAAGATAAAACTAGAAAACAGAAGATTTAGACTAACGAACAACATTATAAAGCACATGCAAAGAAAGAAGCAAGAACAACTGCAAGATAAGAAAAGCTGTAATCATAGGAAATAGAGAGCAGCATAATGGAAATATGCTGCAACCACAAACAGACATGTTTGCTTGGTAATCCCATTTTTGTGTTTGCTAGTCTAAGTTTTAAGTGTGTCTATTTTTAGTCTAATTTTTGAGTTTGTAGGACCTTAAACTTGCTCTGAAACCATGTATTTACAGGGAGCTTATAGCCTTTTTCTACTGTACCAATTGCCCTTCAGGCTGATGTAAATGTACCATTTGTTTTATGCTACAAGAATCCTTCTTTTGTTCTCCAAACTGCAATAAATCAAACCAAGGGGGTCATACCCAATCACTATCATTAGTTAGAAAAAAAAAAATTATATAGGTCTAAAGGAATAAATCTGAAATAATAAAGCAAATAATTAGAGATAAATACTTAAACAACTAAAATGTATATATTTGTGAAACTACCTAAAATGTATATTCTTATAATATAATAATGTATATGAAAGTGTACGCCACAAAAAAATACTAAATGTGTGAATAGCATACATAAACTAAAAAGAAGAAGCAAAGAAAATATAGGATTTTTTTTCTCTTTTGGCTTAATATGCTTTTTTTATCTAATGATACCTTGTGTCATTTTCTTAGAAAGTTCATCCATGTTTACTTTCGTGTTCTTAGAAGTTGAAATTAAAATTCTCTGATGATAATCTAAGCTGATTATCACTTAGACTAGTTTCCCACACAGGTATGCTCTACCAAACAAGCAGAACATTGAGGAGCATGGAGGCAGATTTACGGCATTGGCTGAAGGATAAATGCTCACTGCAGCCAGTTTTTAAATACAATCAGCTTTGGTTTGTTACTGTTAACAACACTGATGGTGTCACAACCGTTTCTTCCTGCATCTCCAACCAGGGCAGACTGTGCACCTTTATCTTGAGTTGTACGTAGCTCTTGTACTGCATTATTGGACATGAAGTATGACTGGCAAAACACGAGCATTGGAAAATTGTCAGGTCAGGTGTGGCTTAAAGCATATGAGCTTGACAGGTCTTCTCTAAATGCTATAAGCTACAGTAACTGTCATTTTTCCTGTAACAAGCACTGTAACTGATTAGTTTGTAAAAGTCAGTAACATGCTTAAAGTGAAGTAACTGCTCTGTGTTCAGCATAACCACAGAGGAGAGAAAATTGGGCAGAACCCCTGATTCAATAGCAGTGTACCTACAGTTCACTGAAGGCTAATTGTTTCTGTGCTTTATTTGCTTATGATGTGCGGGAACAAAGGCTTTATCAACTTCGGTTAGAAGCCATAATTTGAAGAAACTCTGCACATAATCTTAACAATCTGAACAATTAATTTGATTAATCGTTATTAATCGGTTACTGTAAAAATTGTCAAATAATTTAGTAATCGATTAATCGTTACCTGTAGTTTAGAGACCGTAAAATATGCCTTTAGGTGACATAGCGACCCTCTTAGAGCAGTAATTATACCAGAATTGTAAAAAATATATATAAACATTTTGCATTTAAGATAAAAAAAAAACTTTTTCGTCTGTTGATATGCTCTATCAAATACTCCTCAAGTGGAAAAGTTTTAGTTTCACCTGGTGCTTAGTATTCTATGAGAACCTTTTAGCAATCTGATTATTTATCGATTAATCAAAAAGATAATTGGCAAATTAAACGATTTACTAAATAATCATTAGTTATGGCCCTAAGCTTAACACTGACTGACAGCTGCTGTGTTTAATCAACACGTTCTTTACTTTCTCAGGCATGTCATGATTTTACTTGCATGGTTTACGTTCTCTCACAAAAAAGTACTGTGATCATAAAGTGCAAGTAGTTGTTTTTTTGTCTGTGTGTTACTGGAATACCATATTCTGGAATTTTTTTTTTTTTTGTTCTTTTTAAGTTTTTGCGGCACTAGTGGCTCATCGACAGTAGGCAGACAGGAAAGAGGGTATGAGAGAGGGGGAGAGTCTTGTGGCAAAGGATCGCAGGCCGGATTCGAACCCGGGTCGGCCACGTCCAGGACTAAGGCCTCCATACATGGCTCTTGAACTCTAAACGCTGCGTCACCTACACAACCAGGAATGTTTAATTCTATGGCAATTTATATATTTTGTTTTTGTTAAACTGCTTGTAAAACATTATTTTTATTTTTTTGCTTAGTAACATGATGCAGCAGGATTTTATATTCTCTATCATGTCAGCAGAAATGTTTGTAAAAAGACCAGTTAATCCAAATTTACACTATATTTCCAAAAGAATTTGCTCATTTGCCTTGACTCACAAATGAGCTTCAGTGATATGCCATTCCTAATCTATAGGGTTTAATATGACACCAGCATCAACTCTTCTGTAAAGGCTCTCTACAAGGTTTAGGAGTGTTTATGGGAACTTTTGAGAATTATTCCTAAAGCTAATTTGTGAGTTCACAGACTGATGCCAGGAAAGGAGACCTGGCTCTCTGTTTCTGTTCTAATTTATCCCAAAGGTATTCTCCTGGATGAGGTCAGGACTCTGTGCACGCTAGTCAAGTTAATCCTTACCAGACTATCCATCCCCTCCGTGCCTTTATGGACCTTGTTTTGTGCTCTGGGTAACAGTCATGTTGGAATAGAAAGGATCAGATCCAAACTGTTCCCACAAAGTTGTTACTGTGGAATTGTTCAAAATGTCTTGGTCTGCTGAAGCATTCAGGGTTCCTTTCACTGGAACTAAGAGGCCAAGCCCGGCTCCTAAAAAACTACCCCACACCAAAACCCCCCCCAACAACTTTACACTTGACACAATGCAGCTAGATTTGTACCATTCTTCTGGCATCCACCAAACCCATGCCTGGATGATGGAGAATCATGATGTGTGACTCCAGAGAACATGTTCACCTGAGTGGCAGCATGCTTTACACCACCACATGCAAAGCATTACATCACGTTGCTTGGATATTGCTGCTCCACCATAGAAACCAATTGCACAAAGATATCACTGTCCTAGAGCAAACCTAAGGACCACATGAAGTTTTAACATTTACAGTGATTGACTGTGCTGAAAGTTGGCGACCTCTTCAGTCTAGTTTTTTTTACCCTCATATTTGAAGGATAAAGCATTAACATCTAATGCCTTAATTGACAGGGAGGGTCTTCCCAGTAAGAGAGAAACTGCACAGCCTCTAGTTTAGCAGTATAGCAGATATTAAATGGTAAAATTTGTTCAGCTTTCAGTCTCTTGGTTAGTACCTTGTCTGGTTGTAAAAAGTCTATTAACAGATAGAAAATATTTTACCATTAATTAATGAAAAGCGATAGTTTTCCTTTTTGTTAACTTTCTTATTTTGTCAAAATACCTCTGCATACCTTGGTCTAGTTATTGGTAGCCCTTTTATTTTCTCCTACTCCCCAAAATGTAAGTATGATGAATCACAACTGCCCATTCACATTTCTGGTTCTGTAGTAGAAAAATCGCCCCAGACCATCATCAACATGCTTGTCTGTAGATATGTTGTTCTCTCTTAAAAAGCTGCATTTACATATAATGCTTTTGAGGTACACACCTCTAAATATGTTCAGTTTTATTTATTTTTTCTTTATCTAGCCAGTCTATAGAGTATTTTGCCATGGAAAAACAAAACATTGAATTACCTGGACCAGGTCTGACGTTGTTGAGGTAAATCTAACTAAATTGTGAAGATTTCACTTTTTACTATAGTTGAAAGGGGAAGCTGATGCAATACACTCATGTAAAAGAACTTTAAGGGATTAATTAGGAAATAACAGGAAAGAGCTCATTACTCTTTTACATCTGTGGTTTACATAATTTTTTTTCCAACAACAAGATCAGTATTAGATAAAGTTTGTTTAAATATTAGCTTGTGTTAATACGATACATTTATACTTATTTCTAATATATTAAAACACTTTTCCCTTATGAGTATTTAAGATTATGCAATGTTTCAAATTGATTTTTTATTGTCTCAGGATCCAAAAGTCCATGCAAAGAATTGATGCCTTACAACAGATTAAAAAGGTACCTCCTTCTGAGAAGTGTCTCGTTAATTCTGGACACTGAGTGTTGAAAATCAATATGTTGGTAAAGTTGAAGCAAAAAATGCTCCAGTGCACCTTGGTTTAAGAGTTGAAGACTTGTTCTTAGCTTTGAAATTCAGCTACTTTTCTTTTAAAGTAAATCTTCACCTTTTTTATTTCATTGCCTAATGTGTCACAGTTTTTGTAAACAGATTCAGAACTCAGCCATAAAGGTTTAAAATCTGATTTATTACAGTAACCTGGAAAAAAGCATCCCTAAAACACAACCGCATTAAAGATTTACAAAAATAAAAGATGAGTGATCACCAAATTTAAACTTTCAAAAAAGTCAAATAAAATACTCAGCAGTGTGTTAAAATAATTCATCAAAACATTTGCATTCAGATATATGACTTTTTATAATTCATACTCTAAACTTTAGTCTCAGTGTTGCTGGATAAGCAGTTAAACCTTTCTAAATTCAGCTGAATGTTTTTGGATCTTAGCATTATTTAAAATCCATCTTGTACCACTCCTGCTTCAATGGTTCAAAACCGACCCAAACACTGCAACATAACCGAAAAATGAATAAAAGGCGGAAAATTAAAGGCAGGACTTAACACTGCGGTTTTTGGGATTGCACATTTTAAGGGCATCACAGAAAGGATGACAAAGAGTATCCCAAAATGACAAAGAGTATCCCTACAGGATACTCTTTGTCATTTTGTGTCATATTAGCATTCATCCTTCTGTTATCTTTACTTTGTGCTCACTAGTAATACATATTTAGATTCTTTAGTCCCATATTTAGTTTATGTTTTTGTTTTTCATGCATAAAAGCCTAATGTGTTTACTGTATTATTAACAATATTGATTGAGTTTTATAGTTGTGGGATTATTTCAAATGAATAAATTAAAATTAGATTATTTTAGACAAAATGTACTCCAGAATAATATCAGGCAAAGTTTTAATTTGCTGCTTATTAACTAATTTAGGAAATATTTTGTGTGAATGGAGTATTTCATCATTTATGGTAAAACATGCAGCAACCCAAGTTTTATGTGTTTATCACCTTTTTTTAACAGCAGATGGATTGCATAAGATGAGAAGGTTACTGTGTTTTGCAGCATTCGTTCTGAGTTTGGTTTTATGATTGCTTCCACTGCCTTTAGATGGTTTCCTACCTCTTAAAGTTCAAGTTTTAAGCATCATTTACCCCCATCTTTGAGAATTATTTGTCGGTGATAGGATTTTATCGATTTTAATTATTCTCTTTAGAAGTATGGGCAATGTTCTTTTTGTTCTACTCATTAACTTGCATGCTTGATCCCGATTTTTAATGCTGGAGTTGGAGTTTCAGTTTTATTCATCTGTGGATTCCCTCAGCTCAGCACTCTATCCTTGTCTTCAAAATTAATGACCAGTTTACTCCTCCATTCCACAGGCAGAACCTTTGTTGGGGAATGTTGACTCATGCAAATAGTGTTGTGCTCTCGATAGCCTTAATAACAAATTTCAGGGTTATGGCAGGCTTATGAAATTCAGTTCTGTTTAGATCCATTCTGTTTCATTAACATAGAATCACAGCAGTGGCGATTTCTATTTGAATATCAGGGAGGATAAACCTCCCTTAAATTTTCTAAAGTTATTTGTAAAATACGGGTTTAAAAATGGGGTTAAAAATATGCTAAAATGCGTCTGATTTCATGAGTATGTTGCACATTAATCACACTTTTATTCCACTCTTGGATGGGATCTCCCCTCCACTCTGGAGCAGCAGGAATGCCTGTCAGCCTCTATGAGAAATCCCTGTTGAGGTTTGAGCCTCGGCCTATTGAGGTACGCAACGAGAAGGTAGAGTCCTTATTGGATAATGTGCCAAAATACCTCACTTACAGTGAGGCTAAACCTCTTAAGGTGCATAAAAGATTCTGCGCTACATGCAAAGTCTATGGGGGGTGGCCTCAGGCAGCGTCTAGAGGTCCTGCAGCGCATCCGAGCGTTCGAGCTTCCCAGGATTCCCAATGAGGTTTTCCTCGTAAGTCGAGAGGGAATAGTGATCATTCGGTCAGAACAGTCATCTTGGGCTGAATTCTTGCTGTGGTTTCTGGAATTAATTATCTCAGAGCCCTTCACAACAGCTATTTTCCCCCTCTGCAGTGATGTGTTTTATGTCTTTCAGCATTTGTTAATGCAATACGTTACATTTGGATTTAATTAACACCACTGGGCTTCCCCTGTTTCAGAGAACAGCAGCAGCCACTGCATTACAGTTGATTTAATTTACACTCACTGTTCAAGATAAAAAGGTTACATTCATTGCTATGACATACAATAACATGCAGTTGATTTTATGTAGAAGCCTCATTTTTTGGAGCAATGCATTCACCCTAAGAGAGTAAGGTGTCAAAAATCTTCCAGTAGACCCATTATTCGAGGCAAGACAGACAGTGGGATCATTTAAAAGCGTTTATTAAAAACACAGATGATCTGAGTAGCAGCACCTAGGGGGTCTATAACAGGAAATTTTGTAAAAGGAAACACAGGTTAGTTACCATGTAAATCCAACAGATGATATGAACTAACCTGGTTTAACAGTTCAGCCCGTGTCCTGAGAATGAGGAAGGATCCAGCCGGTGGGTCAAAGTGTCCCAGATGAGAACGAGAATAATCTGGCCTTGATAACTGGATGCAAGCCCATTAAATAGAGGCAGGAGCAGGTGGTAAGGAGCAGTGTTGTGCCTGAACGCGTTCATTGAACGAAAGTTCATGAACTCGTTCATATTTTGGGCGAACGTGAACTGAACGTACTGCATTACTGCCTGATGAACGTTATTGTGAACTCGTTCATTCTGGTGTCTGTGAACGGCACGCTCTCTCAGTTCAGCTCCGTTCAATAGGTTGCCAGATTTCTATAGAGCCCTCCAGGCGAAACCCCAGCTAAATCACACCGTAAACAGGCCTTAATATGTAGCGGGAAAAACACCCAATCTGGCAACACCAGCTACCAGTGTCGTAGCCTACAGCCGCGTGCGTCATCAAAACAAAATGCCGTGTGGAAGCCACAGCAGCATGGAGGCGACAAAGCAGCAGTATGATCACTTAAAACAGTTTTATGACCAGGTGGTCGGTGAGGATGATGGCAACAAGTTTGCCCGCCGGCTTTCAGTAAAAAAATCCGCACTTCAGTAACCTTAAATTCCTACCTCAGCCTGGTCCCTCAGTTTGTGTTAGTAAAATCTTCTTGAGCGGAGGTCTTCAACAGGGGATCCGCGACCCCTAGGGGGTCTACGGAGGTACTGCATGAGGGTCTGCATGGTTAGTTGATATTTTTATATTCCCCCCCTGCAATTTTTCCCCCCACTAATTGAAATGTCTTTAAATACTCATTAACATGAAATCAACACACTGTAGTAAACAGATAAATGGAGACAAAAGATGTCTTTCAGTCATCAATGCACACATTCAGCGACACACAGGAGCTCTTTCAAGCTGGGCACCGTTTCCTTCACAACAACCAGGAATCAGAATCAGAAAAACTTTAATAATCCCAGGGAGAAATTAATTTCTTTACATTACTCCATCTGTAATAGAGTGACTATAGGACACAATTTCATACAATATATATAGTTAGGGGGTCCCCGCTCCATCTCGCCATCAGTTTGGGGGTCCTTGGTCTGGAAAACATAGAAGACCCCTGTTCTTGAGGGTTTTACTATCCATGTAACTTGTTTGTTAAACCTGCCTGGTATAATTTTCCAGGATTCCAGTATTCCTTTTTAGTATGTATTGAAATGGAATTTCAAATGGAAAAAATTATTAAAATAAAAAAAAACATTTGCACCTTAAAGACTACTTTCCTGTTTTTCTTTTAATAATTACTCATAGAAAAGACCATTCAAGCAGCACATTTTTCCTGATGTTTTTGAGAATATACTGCAGGGGTGAAAGCTGCAGCTGCTACTAGTGTGAAGTGAATGGACAGCAACAAAGCATTAAAGCAACAATGGGGAAATGCTGTCCCCTCAATGCTAATGTAAACCCTGGTTGGATAAGGATTCAAAACTGGATATGAAGATGAAATCTGACGCACAGTTTCAGAGTTACAACTGATAAAATAATTGCTGGCTGTGGTTCTACAGTAGGCTATGGTGTAATTGAGCAATATATGAAAAAAAAAAAAAAAAGAACTATGAAGTAGTTCATTTTTTGGTTTTGAATTATGAACTATGAACTGAACTAGTTCATTTTAAAATGAGTGAACTGAACTTTGAACTAGTTCACGTAGAAAGAGAACTTTCCCAACACTGGTAAGGAGTGATTAGAAGTGGGGCAGAGCTAGACAGGTGAATGGAGTCAGCATCAAAGCCAGTCATCAGTGCCAAGATCATGACATTGGGACTATTGTCTTTCTTTTGGGAGGACTTATTAATCTTTTGGTTTGGATAAACAGATAAACACAGGAAACATCGATTAGGTTTTCTATGGTGGCCAGTAGGTGAAAAATGACAATAAATTATAAAAGCTGCAAAAACATGATGAACTCGTAATAGTTAGGGTTAGGGTTAGGGTCACAGGTAATGGAAGTCAATGGAAAAGAACCTACAAAGATACTGAGACAAGTTTTTCTGTGTGTGTGTGTGTGTGTGTGTGTGTGTGCGTATAAAACTATGCTTTTATTCTGCCGTATTGTAAAACTCTGTGTTTAGAAGTTTAACAATAACCACTCCTTTCTTTCTCAATCCTGCATTAACCCCTGAATTACAGCTTGACTTCCTGTTCTGATAAGGTTTGTTGTTGTTTTCTATATTTGAAAATAACAGAAAAGGAATGCTGTTAAAGTAAATACAGCAAAATCTCAGTTCACATTACTTTTTATTGTGAACTGAGATTTTTTTATTTATTTTTTATTTTACACAATAAACACTGATTCCTAGCTAGACACCAGACATCAGTTTTTCTTGTTTCAGTTTGCTGCAGGCTCTTGTTGATAGTGTATTTTTTTTTACCTTATCCAATAATGCATGAGCTCGCATTTAGTATGACATTTAAGGAAAGTTATGCTAGATATAAGTTGTAAATCTAAAGCTGTCAAGTTTCTCTCCTCTGTGACAAGTGTCCTGCTGTGCATACCTGTCTCATTGTGCACTGATCATCTCACGTACCATCAGGGTCTGGATGCAAAAGTGACATGTAAACAGACATTGTACCCAGAATTAGAGAAATACACTCAGATCTGACCTACTTTATGAAAGTTATTCCTGCCCTGGTTTTCAGAAAGCTAGATCTTATGATGAAAAGGTATTCAAGTCCTTTAAGGGTTTTAGAAAAAAAAAACTAAAGTTTTAATACACAGTGGTGCTGGATATTTTCAGTTCAACTCCACAAGGACACTGCAATGAAAAATAATGTAGATGATTGATTTATTTTTCCATCTTGCTAAAACAAATATGTACTTTCTTCCATAAACAGAAATAAATCCCGCCACCTCTTCTTAAAACTGTAGTAGCAGAGCTATGGCCCTTTTCCCTACAGCTGGGTCTGGAGAACTTTAAACTTACCTCCATGAGTTTACTCAGTTTTAAAAACTCTAAACTTGACAGAACATTTTGAATCTCGGCTTTCCTTTAAGATATGATGTAAAGGGTATATCACAGTAATTCAGAACAGTGTCATGAAAAACATCGATCAAACAGACAAGGGAAGGAACAAAGCAAAGATGGAGAAGGAAAAAGAGCAACAAAACATTTTTAGGGAGACTGTTTTCAGATAAGGTTGATGGACATACTCCTCTTCTGTTTGATGTTTATATGAAGCTTTGAAAAAAAAATTTTTTGCTGCTCTTGTTGAAAATAAAAATATTAATCTGACCCTACAGTTATTTCAAATTTTAAGCCTGTTAATAACCTACCTTCTTGGGTGCTGGAAAAGAAAAATATTTAGCCACCTGTAAACTTAATCAGATGAGGACAAAATGGTAGCATGGTGGCTTCTGTTCAGATTAACAACCCAACATTTAAAAATCAGTTTTGCTCAAAGTTTTTTTTTTTTTCCAAGCAAAGGATTCTGCCTTTTTTTTCCCAAGTCCTTAAAAGACTTGCCTGCTCTCTCCAGCTCGGAGGGAGCTCCTGCCACAAGTGGAAGTGTTCAAATATTTGCATCCTTGCTCCGAGATGATGGAACTGGAGTCGGGGAAAGACCGACACAGAGTTGCAGCTGCTGCAGCAATGCAGCGACTGATAAGGTCTGATGTCGCTCAGCCGAAGGGCAAACCTTTGGGTGGCCAGGCACTCCCATATGGTGCCTTACCGCTACTGAATTCCCCTTCAATTGATAAATCTGAACTTTTATGTCAATTCACATCTTATCAACCAATGAGACCTGGAGAGGGCAGTGGAGACAAAACATTTTTAATCAAAATTGAAAGTTAGAAAAAAGAAAAAAATGTTGGTATATGATGAAGTAAAGAGTGCTCTTTAGAAGTTTGTGGTTGTTCCCCCTGTTGGAGCTCCAGATCCGTTACAGGTGCTCCCTCTGTCCGGCTGCTCGCTCTGCTCTCCAGCTGTCCTCTATTAGCTCCAGAACGGTGCAAGTCTTGTCCAGTTGATCCTATTCCAAAGTGAGATAATAGTTTTGGGTCCTCCTGCATGACTTTTCAACAAGGAAGCAAGAGCATGGCACCTGACATTAATTTTTGCTTTGCTTCACCACCTTTAGTCTGGTTTCGAGTCCATCTTTTAATTTGTATAGTTGTTTATCGAACTCTCTGCTTTTAGCATTTATTTGAGCCTTTATAATTTTGTGTGGGTGGGTGTGTGTGTGTGTGTGTGTGTGTGTGTGTGTGTGTGTGTGTGTGTGTGTGTGTGTGTGTGTGTGTGTGTGTGTGTGTGTGTGTGTGTGTGTGTGTGTGTGTGTGTGTGTGTGTGTGTGTGTGTTTTATTGAGCATCCATAGGGCATGCTCCAAAGCCTGTCATGGTAGAAAATCAAAAAAGCCACTTCTATTCTTTGGCTTGTAACAGTAAGTGAACAGTTTCATTTGATTGTATATTTATTGTTTTTTTGTTTTTTTTTTGTGTGTGATCATGTTTATTTTGCAACGGAATATGTATTAGTGTTTTCTGTATTTTACAAACGGTGACTGCTGTACCTACTCACTGTACCTACTAAAGCTCTTATACTTTAATTGATATTGGAACTTTTGGACCTCAAAAAGCCTTTTGTCTAAGGTCTGAAGGGTCCTAACTCTATCATGCATTGTTATATAATGAAAAAGTTCACTTGGAAATCAAAATATTGATTACTAATGATTTATTGCTTAAAAACATCCTAATATATGTTTGAAGATCTACTCAGAGGGAAACATGTTGGGATTAAAACCTTTCATCTGATCTAGATGCCTCTAATTTTCCTTTAACCTTTCCTTAGGTTACGCCCCTGTCACTGGAATGTGCCACCCAGTTCGGAGCTGCACCCTGAACCATGAAGATGGTTTCTCTTCTGCTTTTGTTGTGGCTCATGAGACCGGACACGTGTAAGTTCATCTAGACATTTCCGCCTTTTCAGGTTTGAATTTCCTACACACATTTACTCCCAACATTGAAGTGACACTGTGTTGTACTGCAGGGAGAATTATTGTCCTATTTTTAAGGCACCCACTCTCTGGGGGGCTGATGTCCCTGATGTCTGGCTGTCAGATGACATGGGGGACCTTTAAACAGATGTGTCATGAGCTTTCTGAGAGAAAACAAAACTAATCAAAGGCTGTTTACCATCATCCATCCTCTCTTCATTAAATCTGGTTATTGCATCAAGGCCATTTGATTTTGTCACCAGCTACTATTTAAATTCAAGCCTGTTTCACTAAAATATAAAATACACTGGTAAAACTTTTGAACTTTGTGTTGTGAGGGTCAGTTTTGATACAGGCATAAGATAAAATACCAAATCACAATCACACAAGTGGTAAATTTTCCACAGCCAGTTTACCATTCAACCATTTTAGCTACAATTATAAGCCTCTCTCTGACTGTTTGAAAAAAACAAAGAACACATCCAGGCATTTAAGGCCAGTTTGGTTTTGAGTTTCTGACACCCAGTAAAATCTTCTCAAAGTTAAAACATTTAACAATACGATTGTGATGATTATGATTCAGCTGAAAGAGATGAAGGGCTTTCTGAGGTGGAAGTTGATGTGGAGAAGGTCGGCTACCACTGAAGCATAAAAACCTAAAAGTCCCAAAATGTGGAGCCCAACACCTTTTGTTGTATATGGCAGCTGCTGCGAATGTCATTATAATGACACTTAAAATATGTTTATTACTCTTCAACAAAGAATCAAAAATATGATGAAGGAAACACACCTGATAGACACAGTTGGAATGATGTTGTTGAGGAGAGTACACATCCAGCAGTAAGGCCACTAGCTGTATCAGGGATGTGTTTGGTAATTTGTTTCAGGAGCTCCAGTTTTTTGGAGGTGTTTACTTGGATTTTAAATTCTGCAAATCTCAGTTCAATAGAGAATCTGTTGGATGTGCTGAGCAAACAAATCTGATAAATAGATGCCTCTCCTTACAACATGCTGCTAACATAGTAGTAGTAGTTGAAGTTGCCCTTCGGCAGAAGGGCTCTTAATGGGTTTATAGGAGTCTAGCTTTTAGACCAACACACTATAATGCAGGCGGCCATAATGTTATGCCAGATCTGGGCACTTTTGCTGTTCAGCCCCAAACTGAAACAACCTTATAGACAGTTAATAGTGAGAAGCTGAGAACTGAATTACAACAAAATGGTTAAATGGTTTAACACCAGCTGAATAATTCTCCTAAAGTGGGTCAGTGCAAAACAATTGTTATGCTTTTTTTCAGTCATAAATAATTTATGTTTGCAAAACAGATTTGCACCTTTTTGAGATGCAAAATATGGCTATAATCAAGGACTCTCTTCGGATAAACGGTTTTACTCTGTTAAATTCCCAGGTTGTATTCAGGGATTGAGTGTAGAGGTAATCTGAAAGCAGTTATTAAATTGAGAAAGAAGCAGTAAAAGAAAAGGGAGAAAGTTATAACTGAATTAGTTTTCTCTGCTGTCTGTCCGGCTGGTCCAGAAGGAGACAGAGAGAGTCCTTCTGGACAGAGATGAGCATGTGGATGTCAGGATTTAGAAGATAAAGGATTATGATTTGGTTTAGAGTGTCCATGTGGGGCTGTCTCGGATGGCTTTGAGGGACATGCATGTTCCAAGAGTTACAGTTCAGCAGGTTGCATCACCATCTGGGGTGCAATCAGTCTTTCCATGAACAGGGTGCTATGGAGGGAGGAACAGCATTTCAGCAGATGTTTGAAAGAGTAACTGAGCTGAATCATCCTGCTAAAATGCCCCAGTGTGTGTCACCAGATACGTAAATCTCTGTGCCTTTTGCTTTGCAGCTGATTCTCACTGGGCTTGTAAACACAGAGCTCTATCCTCTGGCATCAGTAATTTACTAAAGTAAGCCTGGGACTGAAGCTGCTCAGCATGCCTGGGACGAGTGACTCGAAGGGAGAATTCTCTGACATTTATTTGACGTCACCAGTAGAAACTCAGCTCTAGCAATTAAATAAAAAGAAAAACTTTCCACAGGGTTAGATGAGTATGTCATCTAGTTGACTCGATGAGATGATCTTGAACAGTTTCACAGGAGGGATTTCAACACAAATACTACTGTTACACTGTTAGTAAAGTATATAAATCATCCTGCCCTTACTCTTTGTTCTCTCCCTCACATGTCCATGAACTCTCTAGAAACAGGAAAAAGCAGTAAATTACTTGAGGAGACCCTTAACATTTCAGCAATGATTTGATTCAGAATCTGAATGGCGCTGTAGCCTTATATGTTTGGGCCTTTACTCAGTGAACAAAATGTAAAATGTTTTTCTTAGTCCTGTTTTAAGCAGATGTAAAATGTTTAAAAACTTTCAGGAAATAGGTTTCAGGGAATCGCCTGGTTCATGATCTAGTTCTGTTTTGTTAGCTACATATTTTTTTATACTTTTTCACAGGTATGACAAACATTTGAGTATCAGAATTCTGTATCAGTAACATTGTAACACCCACAAATGTAATAATTCCTGCAAACGTAGCAGCTTTTAATGTAATAATCCCACAAATGTAATACATTTCCAGCAAATGTAAGTTTACTTCAAAAGTAACACACAAGTTTACATTTTTTGGAAAGTATATAACTTCCTGCTAATGTAATGATGCAATAAATAATTATTGTTTTGGAACTGCATTTTCTTTATTTGTTTTCAGTAACTATTACACATTATGAAAATATTTATTTTTCAAAAATGAATGCTTCTTTATGAGGAGCGTTGCGCAGTGAAAACTAAGAAACAGACGTTCATATTTATCCTAATCAATACACATGTAGCAACTGTCATGTTTTGGATTCTAAACATCTAAATCGAACATTTGTTTAATAGATGCCTTATATTGGTCTTCCAGCTGCTTTTTCAACTCAAGTTCCTCATACTTTATTACTAATCTTTAGATGGAAATGTACAGAAATGTAACCAGCTTCTTTTAAAGTAGCGCTGGAGATAATAGTTTTAAAACAAGATATTATTATTTATCTACCCAATCCGTCAACCATCTTTTTTCACCATTCAGTCTCTGGAAAATGAATGACAAATGACAGAAGTCACTTTTCATAAACTTACTCTTATCTTAATAATCCCCTCAGGGTGTTGATCTGACTTCAAAGCGCAACTTAAATCATTCTGCGTAACAATACGTTTGCAGGCTTTGGCATTCCAAATATTGAAAATACGAAACACAAACTACTTATGGAAAGAGCTGGTTTGTCTGTTTTTATTACACTTCTAAAAAAAAAAAAAAAAAAAAAAAAAAAAAGGGCAGATCAATCTCACTCAGAACTACAGAACCCCCCTCCAAAAGGAAGAAAGAAATTATTTTACCCAAATCCAATAACTGTTTTTCTTGACATATACATATGTCACATACACAAATAATAAAAAAAAAATATAAAAAATAAAAACAATATATATATATATATATATATACAGGTGCTGGTCATAAAATTAGAATATCATGAAAAAGTAGATTGATTTCAGTAATTCCATTTAAAAAGTGAAACTTGTATATTATATTCATACATTACATACAAACTCATATATTTCAGATGTTTATTTTGTTTAATTTTGATGATTACAAATGACAACAAATGAAAATCTCAAATTCATCATATCAGAAAATTAGAATATTACTGAAGACCAATAAAAACAAAGGATTTATAGAAATGTTGGCCAACTGAAAAGTATGAACATGAAAAGTATGAGCATGTACAGCACTCAGTATTTAGTTGGGCCTCCTTTGGCCTGTATTACTGCAGCAATGCGGCGTGGCATGGAGTCGATCAGTCTGTGGCACTGCTCAGGTGTTATGATAGCCCAGGTTGCTCTAATAGTGGCTTTTAGCTCTTCTGAATTGTTGGGTCTGGTGTATTGCATCTTCTTCTTCACAATACCCCATAGATTTTCTATGGGGTTAAGGTCAGGAGAGTTTGCTGGCCAATTAAGAACAGGGATACCATGGTCCTTCAACCAGGTACTGGTAGCTTTGGCACTGTGTGCAGGTGCCAAGTCCTGTTGGAAAATGAAATCTGCATCTCCAAAAAGTTGGTCAGCTGCAGGAAGCATGAAGTGCTCTAAAACTTCCTGGTATGTGGCTGCGTTGACCCTGGACCTCAGAAAACACAATGGACCAACACCAGCAGATGACATGGCACCCCAAACCATCACTGACTGTGGAAACTTTACACTGGACTTCAAGCAACGTGGATGAAGTGCCTCTCTTCTTTTCCTCCAGACTCTGGGACCTTGATTTCCAAAGGAAATGCAAAATTTACTTTCATCAGAGAACATGACTTTGGACCACTCACCAGCAGTCCAGTCCTGTTTCTCTTTAGCCCAGGCAAGACGCTTCTGACGCTGTCTGTGGTTCAAGAGTGGCTTGACACAAGGAATGCGACAGCAGAAACCCATGTCTTTCATACGTCTGTGTGTGGTGGTTCTTGAAGCACTCACTCCAGCTGCAGTCCACTCTTTGTGAATCTCCCCCACATTTTTGAATGGGTTTTGTTTCACAATCCTCTCCAGGGTGCGGTTATCTCTCTTGCTTGTACACTTTTTTCGACCACATCTTTTCCTTCCCTTCGCCTCTCTATTAATGTGCTTGGACACTGAGCTCTGTGAACAGCCAGCCTCTTTAGCGATGACCTTTTGTGTCTTGCCCTCCTTGTGCAAGGTGTCGATGGTCGTCTTTTGGACAACTGTCAAGTCAGCAGTCTTCCCCATGATTGTGTAGCCTATAGAACTAGACTGAAAGACCATTTAAAGGCTTTTGCAGGTGGTTTGAGTTAATTAGCTGATTAGAGTGTGGCACCAGGGGCCATCAATTTTGAACCTTTTCACAATATTCTAATTTTCTGATATGATGAATTTGAGATTTTCATTTGTTGTCATTTGTAATCATCAAAATTAAACAAAATAAACATCTGAAATATATGAGTTTGTATGTAATGTATGAATATATTATACAAGTTTCACTTTTTAAATGGAATTACTGAAATCAATCTACTTTTTCATGATATTCTAATTTTATGACCAGCACCTGTATATATAGTATGTTAAATGACTGACCCTTTCAGGTTTTCAGCACCATGGAGAGCGTAGTCCTAAAGTCACCAGCAACCTGGATAATAAGTGATTTGCTGTGTTGTTCTTCTGCGTCTTTTCAGCAAGCACTTTTTACAGCACTTGTTGTTGTCTTGGACCTGCAAAGATGCAGCATGTATTAACTACAGTTCTTATTTTATATATCAAGTTTAATTGTCTAACTGTTAGCTGTAATGCTTTCTTTATTTAATTCTAAGAGAAAAATATTCTTTTCTTTGTTTTTAAAGCACAGGTTGCAGTTGTTCTGATAGCTCATGCTTTGAAAAATTTTTAAACTGTCTTGGTATTCCTCTTATACTAGAGAGGGATCAAAAAATGAGGTGAAATAAGTAAAAGACCAACATTTGGGCTTTTATGGGACAGTTATTCCTCAAATTAAAATGTCTCAGAAACTGAAGTTGACAGCTGTGAAATATTGACTAGGATTAACACTAAACACTTGTTTTGTGATCTTTTATTTCTTAATGTTTCACATATTCATGTTATTATTAAAAAAATCTGTTATGGTATCATTTAAAAAAGGTTTTTGTAATAGCCACCCATAAAAAAATGTATTGATCTACATTCTAAAGCAAAAATTTCGCAAAAAGTGTTCTTAGATTGTATGTTTTATAATGATTTCATAATGTAGATAATTACACAGTGATACAAAATTTCTGGCCCAACTTCCAACAAGGTGCCTTAAGAGGTTCAATGAACTAGTAAAGGAAAAAAAACTTTACTTGAAGGGCAGGAACACACTATTTGAGAATGTGTTTTGGTTTGGACCCTGAAGTAGACTATGACACAGTGCAATTGTAATAAGGTTTTGACTAATTTGGAAGCTAAAACTTAATTCATCATAACAAAATGATCCATATTTTCTTTATTTTCAAGCAGATTTTATAAATTTTTGAAAGCTTTGACAATTTATCCTTGCAAATTGCACAATATTCTGAGTAAATTCAGCTAAAAATAGGATAGCCCCAAGGGAAAAAATAAATAAATCCTAAGGAAATCACTGACTACTGCAATTAAGTATTCAGCTATCCAAGCTCAAAGGAAAGGAATGAAATAGAGTAAAACAAGGTATACAATGCAAATTAAAGTTTGTAACGTAAAACAAAAACTCAAAGAATTTGATGTTTTGAGACAGTTAAACATTTTTAATCAGATGACATCTTGCCAAAGAGATCTTTGGATTTGATACTTTTTTCTTCTTCCTATTAGGTTAAGGAGTGCAAGCACCAAGTATAACACAGACAACCCGAATTAATTAAATGAATATGTGGACTTTATTTCAGAGTCCTTAAAAGGCTTCGGTTATGCACCCAGTGACATGTAATCATGTTTTGCACAGTTTTCTCTTAGTGTCAGTAAACAACTTCCCCTGATTTCAGGAAACTCTTCCTTGTAATTTGACTCCTACACTGATGCCCTCTGTGACTAAGAAGATAGAACTAAGAAACAGTCTCACCTTAGGGTGATTAACCAGGTTCCTCATTGGTGAAGTTTATTTTACTCGACTTATTCAAAATGTTATGCTTCTGAAGAGGGAAATATTTATATTTTTCCCTGGGGTTGTTGTTCATTTAATACAGTCTTTAATCAGTAAGACACAGCTGTCCTTTCTGGGTAACTATCTAAAATTACATTAATTAAGACAACAATGAGAACACTAAATTATCATTGGAACTAGCTCATCTAAAAACTACACTGTATGTTCCTCCAGGTTACATCGGTAAGTGCAGATTTGTATGACCGAAAAGGGGTTTTTAAAGAACCCGTTATTTTCTAGGAATCACATATTCTTTATTATGTGTCTTCTGATCCTTGCAAACTCTGGAATGGCCTTGTATACTGTGAGCCACTTGGAGTATCACCCTGATATACCTGCACCAGCTGTTCTGAAGTTGAATTTTCCAACAATCAGAACCATATTACAGTACATTAAAACCAGTTTACAATCGCTTTTACAGTTTAAGCTACATTGCAGCAAATCTAGAAAACATATTTGACTATGGGTAATTAACGATGCTGATCGTTAGTATTTGTTGAACAGATTTTTAAGTGCTGCTTTCCGGGCTGATATGACACTCTTGACTCAAAGTTTTTGTGCCTCCACAAAGATTTTTCGTCTTTATCTTCAAATAAACCCCATGACTGTACTCATAAATTATACAGAATACTTAGTAAGAACTAGTTAACAATTAATTAATGGATTTTAACATCTAAAAGCTGTTTTTGACACTATAAGTCCAGTTTATCGCAAAAAAATTACTATATTAATAAATTATGCAAGACAAACAGTAATGTATTCATTACTAAAACTGGGGCGACAGTGGCGTTGGATGTAGGAGTTTGCCCTGAAATCGAAGGGTTGACGGTTCAAGCCCCGACTCTGACTTTCATTGTCGTTGTGTCCTTGGGCAAGACACTTCACCTGCATTGTCTACTGATGGTGGTCAGAGGGCCCGGTGGCGCCAGTGTACGGCAGCCTCGCTTCTGTCAGTGAGCCCCAGGGCAGCTGTGGCTACAATGTAGCTTGCCACCATCAGTGTGTGAGTGTGTGCGTGAATGGGTGAATGAATGTAGTGTAAAGCGCTTTGGTCAAGTCTCCTAACTTGAATAAAGGCGCTATATAAGTACATGCCATTTACCATTTACCATTTACTAAAAAACAGTAATCTAATAAGGGCAGGGCTCGCACAGGTTTATCCATCATTTAAGCCCAGAAAATGTTGCTCTAAAAATGTCACACTGCAAGTTAACCAGCAGCTTTTATCTTACATACACCAAACTGCAGAACTCTTTCTGGACAAGGAGGTTGCTACTCTGTCCTCTCTTACCATACAGTATATGGTTGTGCTTGTAATAATGTTTTAAAATGCTCAAGCTAATTATCTGTTAAGTTCACTTTTTTTTTTTTATTGCTGTTCTACTTTATTTACAGCCCTGTTATAGGTTACTGTTTTAGTTTTATAACACTGATGCTGTTCGTGTCATGCAATGATGTTGTGTGATGCTGCCAGCAATAAAACACAGTGGGTTTTTGGTCTTGCTTCATAACTTGTTTGTCATTCTGTAGCACTTTACAGTCCTAGACATAATGGAAATTGTTGCATGAACAGCACGCAGGAAACAGCACCACTGTGCTTGGGTAACATTAAGTAATGAATCTGATTCTGGCCAGCTGGTAACCATTTTCTGGTCAAGAAAAGTGTTGCATTTATATTCAAAGCGCCTGATTGTGGAACAGTATGTGTTCCAGTATTGGCAACACATACTGTTTGATTCAATTTTGAAGGCAGCATCGATATAACAGCTTACTGTTAAACAGTAAGTAATACAGTATGCATCATTAGTATGGATCCATACCATCCACACTTGCTTATGATACTGTATTACAATACACTGTATGCTGTAACACAGTGGTTTTCAAACTCAGTCCTGAGGAGCAACTGCCCTTATGTTTTAGGTATTTCCCTGCCTCCACACACCTGACTTAAATAAATGGGTGGTTAGCAGGCCCCTGAAGCCCTGTGGTGGCTACTAAGGAGGGAGTGCAGACATTCGATGCAGCACACCTGTTTGATACAGGTATGCTGGAGCAGAGAGACATCCAATGCATGCAGGATAGAGAGTCCTGAGGAACGTATTGGAAAAAGAATAACAACACTTCTTTAATACACCAGTATTTTGTGATTTTTTTTTTCAGAATTTTCTATAGAGTCCTGGCTTATGCCTGGTTTGAATTGTTGTTCAATATGTAAGATACAAATATAAATGTAATATTGAACAAACATGGAAAAAAAAAAAAAACTAACAAACCAACAAACAAAATTGGCAAATAATTATTAAGAGGGCTGCTCTTTGACGCAGTGGGCAGCTCAGTGGCACAGTGGGTAGCACTGCTGCCTTGCAGCAAGAGGGTTCCGGGTTCTATTTCCGGCCTGGGGTTTTCTGAGCGGAGTTTGCATGTTCTCCTTGAGCATTCGTGGGTTCTCTCCAGAACCCACGAATGCATGAATAGCTCCCACAGTCCAAAAACATGACTGTCAGGTTAATTGGTTTGTCTAAATTACTGTATGCCTAAATAGTAGTGAATCGATGTATTCTATTTAGGTGAAAAATGGTGAAAATGCATGCAAGGTGCAATAAACAAATGTAGGCTAATAATTTGCAAGAATGTAAATCTACTTCCACCCCTGGTAAAGACACAACCATTTGCTTATTGTTTTCTGGAATAGGTTCTTGGTAACTGAAACAACCTTTCTCACTGCACCTTGTTTGAGAGGACATTTGTGAGCATCCAATCTTCACAAGTGTGTTGCAAGTTCAAAGGGAGCTCTGTTGGACATGTGCAATACATTTAGACCAAGTCTTTGATTTCAAAGGTCATCCAAAAGACCAAGAGGCATACTGTGATGATTGAGAGGATACAATCCGGACTGTTGTAATAATAGATCTAAATGTCAGTTTACTTATAAAAAGGTTGGGTGGACAGAGCCCCTCAGGGAGAGTTTCATATCAAATATTTCACCCTTGCTTTATGTTAGTTCTTCTTCAAACAACATCATATAATTTGGTTAACAGTTTAATTTATCTTAGCTTTTGAACCAACAATCATCAACATCCCTAAGTAATGTTATTAACCAAGTGGATTCATGGTCAGAGTTCCTGTAAGGTAGCAGCTGATAATTTACTAATTTCTAATCTTAGTTATTTCATATATAGTTAGTTATACAGATCTAGTTTTTACTGATACCTTTTTCTACGTCTCTTCGACAGCTGACTGCACCTGTTTACGTCAGATTTCTGCGTGTTCCACTTTTCTTTTGTGTCCACCACAAACAAACCTAATCTAGATAATTATTTGCAATTAAACAACTCAATGTACAACATATTTATAAAGTACAGCAGGGTGAAAGCATAAAGGGATAAAGGTTGTATTTTTGAACACAAAATAGGAAGAAACAAGTGCTGTAGATACATAAAAAATAAAATAACAGTAAAACACAGAAAAATATATTGCAGCTTCAAAAGGGCATGTAGATACTTAATCAAAATTATTAATTAAAGACAATAAAAAGAATAATTTAAAAGTTTATGCTTAAAAATTATATACAGATAAAATAATGAGTTTGATAGCAAGGTCAAAAGTTGCTTTTATAATATTAATACTGCATTACTAACTCTGTTGACTGATTCCAAGTTACTTGCCTCACTCTGCTGATCAGCAGTCAGTGCTGATCACTTGCCATTTAATGTTTCACATATGTCATATTTTCTGCTGCCAGCTCTTCCATGTTCCCTTTATGTGTACCTAACACTGTGCTGCCAAACGACGTTATCTTGTCAATAAATCAGAAAGAGAAAAACAAAAATGTGTTTGACTACAGTGGTTTAGGGGCCTTTCTCTATCTTGAATATCTATAGTGTTTAGTTTGCTAATTGCCTCACGTTTTTATCTCAAAATAAGTAAAAGAGCTGCCAAAGTTAAAAGAAGCAGTCAAAAGACCCTAAAGAGGTCTAAAAATGTATCAGTCAAAACCCCTGACTACCAGAAGGTCTGACTGAGAGCAAAATATAAAGAAATTACTTGATATTTTTGCAGTTTGAAACAAAGTCAACATAAAACCTGGTGTGAGATTTTTCACAAAAAACAAATTTGCAGATATATCTCAGTGCAATCAGTCTCTCCTGAATCCTAAATGACAGGTCGCCTCCATCTCACCTCGAGGCAGTGATGTAAAAGCAGTTATTTTGTAAAATCCATCCTGTATTTCTGACCTTCTTCTCCACTGCTGGTTTCAGGCTGGGCATGGAACATGATGGCCAAGGAAACCGCTGTGGGGATGAGACCGCCATGGGTAGCGTGATGGCCCCTCTGGTGCAGGCAGCCTTCCATCGATACCATTGGTCCATGTGCAGCGGACAGGAGCTCAAGAGATACATCCAGTGAGTTTATGCTTGGGGCAAATGGTTGTCAGTTGAATCTAAAAAAAAAAATACTTAACTACAGTGTCCACAGCACAAGAAATATTTACTTAAGTAAAAAAAAAACATCAATATATCTGGCTTTTTTTGTGAATAGAAAAGAATATGGCAGCTGAAAAAAATTTAACCAGCCTAAATGCTGCATTAAATGTTTCCTTTACTCTGTTTAGTGGAACATTTCTTAAATATTTTGCCAAGATGCAGTTATTCACCAGCTATGAATGTTTGTTTGTGTAATGAATCATAACTGATATTTCTATGCTATTCCGTGTCTCTTTCATGCTGCCACCGTGTTTGACTTTTCATTTACCCCATTTAAACTAGCCGTTTGAAACCGTGCCAAGAACGGTAAAAGGATTTAAAAACCGTAAAAGGATTTTGTACTACTTCATATTTGTGTTGCTCTTTCTGATAGATGTCCACAAGTTATCTTGGATGAATAAAAAAATGTTTTTTCTTATTAAAAAAGTTTACCTAGTAAACCTTGTAAAACTATAACATGCAATCTAAAATGATTCAAAAGATAACATGTAAACATCCCTTGTTGTTGTATTGTTGTGGTATTATTTTAAGTTGATGAAACATTTTAAATTAGTGGCTTTAAAAATGCATAGATTTGAAAATACCTTTAAAGACGGTCCTCAATGAAAATGTCAATTTAAGAGAATAGAAAATAAATAGCTGGAGGCACAGATGAGGAGGAAAAAGAAAACTAAATTTAAATTTGCTGTCCCTTTAAAATATGTCAGCATATTAAGTGTGCCCAAACTTTAACATTATCTCCCCACATTGCTCAAAACAAACAATAAGAACCACAACCCTACATATGCTCCTGAATACAAATACTCTGACTGTTGAGATGAAACTTTTTCTAAATTGTGCTTAGTTTACAAGTTTTTTTTTGTCTCACTCTTTAACTCTGAACATCAAAACATAACATTAGATAACAGTGACAGTAGGCAATCCATCACAAGGTAGTGCTGAGCTGTTTCTGATCAAACTTAAGCTCCTTTCACACAATAAAGGAACAAAAAGGTGACATTCTTTGCCTCCAGTTTTGGAGCTGGTAATACAGTACATCATACATAATTTGACTTGGGGATGGGTAAAATCTTGGAAAACCAAAAAGCTTTGCCCCCTGAATAGATTAGCTGTCAACGTAATTGGCTTTCCAACTGTAGGCTGTGATGGAGCGATGATATGTATCAAGATCACATTGCAGTAGTAACATTTATGAGGTCACAGCAGCCATTATGGATTTTGAGTCCAACTTTGGTGTGACTACTCTACATTTAAGAGCAGAAAATCCATATTTTTGGACTTTCTGTTAGCTTTAGACATTCATATAAATTGATAAACTATATAATGATAATGAACTCTATTACTTCTGTAAGTTTGCAGCATTAATTCCTACTCCTTTGTTTCCCCAGTCATCCTTCATATCTATATCTATGTCTATAATCCCCATTTTTATCTTTCTTCCCTCTCATCTAAAACGCCTATCAATCTCTCTTTCTACTCTTTATTTTTAAAATTCTTCATTTGCACAATTTAAAGCCTCTAGCTCACAAAGTAGCCTACAGGATCATGGATGCAGTCAAACTCTTCCATTTTGCAAATCGATGGATTATGTTCCTCTTTATATTTATATAAACTTCCCATTACATATTTTCAGAATATATACTTCTTTGTAAATGAAATTTTAAAAGCTCCAATAGTTTCAGAGTGCTGTAGCAAGCTAGGATAATACGAAGCTGTGCTATATTGAAAAATAACCCAGTTTATGTAACAACAAAATGATGAAGAACATCGTCCTTCATTTTTCACTATTATCTCTGTTTTTTTGTAGTGCTGTTCTGTTTATCCTACTGAACCAGGACTGTGTCTAATTTCTTGGCAGCACTTATGACTGTTTGCTGGATGATCCTTTTAAGCACGACTGGCCGCAGCTACCTGAGCTCCCTGGTATCAACTACTCCATGGATGAGCAGTGTCGGTTTGACTTTGGAGTAGGCTATAAGATCTGCACCTCGGTGAGTAGATTCCTGAAGCTGTTCATTTACTCAATACCCACAGAATGTATTTATTGACCCAAAAATAGATATGCCATGGAGAGTGGCACTGTCAAGACAGAAACAGAAGAGATGGAATCCGTTGGGGATTCAGTATGTCACTGTGCTAAAATAAATTTGATAGTATCCTCTTCAGACCTTTTTTCCACTATTTAGGAATGACAGCAGAGACACACTGGTGTCCACCTGTTCCAGAAAAACCTGTAGGTAGATTTGAGATGACAGCCTTCAGAGATTGTGACATTTATATGAGAAAACTCAGGAGTAGAATCCGAAGCCTTAGCAGCCAATTCTAATGGCCATTGGCGTATTTCACCACATCGCGACCTGCCTTCCCACTATTCAAACACAACGCATTATGTTGCTGTTTGCTGTCATCACAATGTTTACGCCGCCTGGGTGAGGATGCTCATTAGGATAGTGATGTAATATAAAATAAATATTTTCCTCCATTTAGAGTAAGTGTTTTTCTTAAGTATTTCTAATAGGATTTGACAAGGGGACCGGTGCCTATCCCAAGCAATCATTGGGTGAGGAGAGGGTTACAGCCTTGACAGGTTGACAGCCATCACAGGGACACACAGGACCATTTATTTCATTTCTGTTTTGCTGCTATGGGATGAACTCGTATTACATGGAGGGAATCTATGCATGCACAGGGAAAAGATGCAGAACCCATGTAGAAAGAAAGACCAAACGGCTGGTATCCAACCTAGGATAATTTTGTAAGGAATTGTACTACCAACTGCTGCAACCTTCAGCCCACATGCAGATAAAAAGCAGCCTTTCCCTAACCAAAACACATTAACTTATTTATAAATGTGTATTGCCTAAAAATACTAACAATAAAAGTAAAAACCTTATGATAAGATTTTGCAGTTATTTTTAGTTTTAAGTGATGCAAACATGTGCTAGTGCTTTTTTAGACTCAGTTCTTGTCATTTTAGCTCCTACAAGCACCTAATCCTAGCTAAGGGAAGAATTCATTGTATAAAGAGCTGGAGTGCACCATGTTTAAAAATAGCTTGAAGCTCATTTGTGATTTTTCTAATTTCTAATTTTTTAGCTGTATTAATGAATAAAGTACAACCACAGAGCTAGTTCAGTTTATAAAAAGTAAACAGTACTGTAAAGATCATTATCATTGATGATGCGTGAGCTTATTAAAAGCAAAACAGTTACAAAAAAATTTTTTTTTTTACTCTAGTCCAACTGGGAAGAATCTTTTTCAGGTTCTGAGAATAATAATAATGTTTTACAAGTTTGTTAATAAGAAATTGGGTCAAATAGTAGGATTTTAAGAGTAATTTAAAATAGTTGAACGGGAAAAAAAACAGAAAACGCCTTTAAACTGAATGATCAAGTTCTATGGGGAACTATTTTAATGACACTGTGCATTTTGTTTTTTGTTTTTCTTGGCTGCTCAGTGCTGCAGTGGTTTGCACTGCTGCCTTGCAGCAAGAAGAAGATGTAAATATTGGTATGTAAATGGGTATGTATATGTATGTATGTGGGTGTGAAAAAAAAAAATATATATATATAAAAATAAAAAAAGATAATAAAAAAATTAAAAATAACAACAAAACATAGATGTTAAACAGGAAGGTACTTTTAGGTTGCTTTCAGTGCAACTAGAGGGAGAAGGGGTATGATAGATAAGTTCTACTTCTTCATACCCCTTTTCAGACAATTTACAGTAAGAAATAATCAATGACAGACATTAGGGTAAATATAATGCTTGTTAAGGGTAAACATTGTTTAGTGCATTTCTATTTATGTTCAAATTATTTAAATCGAATCGGAACAAGAAATTTATATTAATATTTACCATCATTTTTTTTTATGTGATACACATTTGTTAGTATTTCTGAAATTGATTTAATTATTGTTATTATTTGATCATTTCTGAAATTGGAATTGTTCTATTTATTATTATTTGTTCTTTTGATTCATTTATATTATTTGTTAATTTTATTTATTTATTTATTTATTTTTTTGTTACTAATATTATTGTCTGAAATAAATAAATATTCATTCATTCATTCATTCAAGGTTCCGGGGTCGATTGCCGGCCTGGGGTCTTTCTGCACATAGACTTTGCATGTCTCACTCTGCATTAGTGGGTTCTCTCAGGGTACTCTGGCTTCCTCCCACAGTCCAGAATCATGACTGTTAAGTTAATTGACTTCTCTAAATTCTCCTTAGCTGTGAGTATTTGCGTGAATGGTTGTTTGTCCTTTTTGTGTCTGTGTTGCCCTGAGATACACTGGCGACCTGTCCAGGGTGTACCCCTCCTCTCACCCATAGACAACTGGAGATAGGCACCAGCTACCCTTGTGACCCCAGCAGGGATAAACGGTGACAGAAAATGGATGGATGTGCAGTTTTTCAGGGTTGCAATACTTGTCTCAAAATTGCCTAACTGTCAAAGTGCACAATGTTATTATAGCTTTATTTTCCTGTTATCCTTTAAATACACAATTTATACTAAAATAATCAATGTTAGCTTTTTATAAATCTACTTTTTATGCAAAAAAACGGTTCAGCTGATTACAGTATATGATCTGAACAATCCATGATTTATCATGTGAAATTTCTGATTTTTTGTGTTCAGGGACATTGTCAAGCAGTGCATTAGTTAACATGAGAGATCTCTGACAGAGACTTTATGCTAAATCACTGAATGTAAAATTCATTAGTTATCTTACAAGGTTCAAATACAGAAAACTCATTTAGTATGCTAAGGCATTCATTTTATGTCATGGAATCTTATCTTCTCCTGTATATGTGGCTTTGATTTCACATTTGTGCTTTTAGTGATTGCTGATGATGATTCATCTTGTCCTCCAGCACAGTGAGCCATACCGACATAAAGGACTGCTGGCAGCCAATCAGGGCTGTTCTACCTCTAACAGGATGTCACAGTCTTGAATGTCCTGTCCAGTTTTCCTCACAGTCATCTCTAAATGTGCCATAGCATCCTGCTGTCTTGTTTTTTGGATTTATTGATAATAAATGTATTTTCTCAAAAAGAACAAAACCACCAGAATTCAGGCGCTCCAGTATCTCTGTTTGTATCTCAGCAAAGCAAAACAAAACAAAACAACAGCTTTCGTAATTGGCGTTATGGGACCTTTTCTGTGATGCACAGTAAATTTCATTCTTTTATGCATTAAAAGGTTTTTTTTTTCTTCCCTCTTTGGGCAATAGTTGCTTGTGCTTCTGCAAACAAAAGGCTATTCACACAACAATTGACTGAGATTGACAAAGAGGGGGGAGGCAGAATGAGCAGACATGTATTTTTCTGAGTGTCTCATTAATCCCTGCTGGATCTGGATGCTGGTACTGTAGGTTGTAATTGTTTCTGCCAAGTGCTTAGAAGTGTGTTGAACAAAGGAAATGGTTTTTAATATTGCCATCTAAAAAAATAGGTTGCTTAAAATTACTGAATCTAAACATTGACTGTTTAAGAATAATGAGCTGGTCTCTCTTAAAGTACCATTAATCTTCTTTTCTGATGGCAGAAATGGTATTTATTTCAATATTATAGAGTATTGTAGGATGAGTCCGTTATCATGCTCTTCCTGTGATGAAGGATATGTTTCTATAATTCTAGAATCAGATATATGTCAGTACTTATATTGAAGAATAATCTAACAAAAAAGAACAAACAATGTAAAAACTGTCTCTCAATGCCTACTTTATTTTTTCACCTTTATCTCACTAGGTCGGAGGCCCTGCCTCATCCTAGTCTTCAGGACCGTTTGTTCTTCATATAAGATCTTTAAATTGTTTCTTGGAGATTATTGCTTATATTGACATGAAGGCATCATGTACTTATTTCAAATCTTCCCCTCTGTGATGGGAATCTTCTGCTCCATCAAACCTGATAGGTACTTTATTAGATTGGGATGTGGGGAGTTTGGAGGCCACTAAAACTACAGAAGGTGTTACCGGATGAAAGAATGCAGTGGTCACCAACTAGCCTTAGTAGACAATGATTTGAAACAATGTTCAGTCAGTGTAAAGTAGACTTGAGAGAACCAAAGATCTTTAGGGAAATATTACCCCAAAAGATAAACCGCAGGGCTAGTATGAACTATACATCTACTATACATGTCTAAGGGTAACGAAGTGCGCTAAAATGCAAATAAAGTAAAAAAGTAAAGTAAATAAAGTCTCTTAGGGGAGAACAACACCAGAGGACACTGATATCAAAATCAAAACAGATTATGGACATTTTCACACTGGATCTCAAGGAACCTAGATTTTGTGCTATTCCACTTTTCTTCCACTCTTGGACCTGGATTTCCAAAAATACGTAGGTAACTTTGACCAGAAAAATAAATCTACAGCACTTATAAACAGTGCAGCTCACTCAGGGACCCAGAGTGAAAGTCTGAGTTTCTGTCCAGCGATCTTTTGGTGTCTCTCTAGTCTGGCTTTTGAAGCTCACACTGGGGCTGCGCTCCAAGCCCCATATCTCTTTTCCAAAAGCTTCAAACTTCTTTGTTTCTTAACCCTCTGAAGGATTCTTTTGTCTTGTTTGTTTGTGCACCTTTTTCTGCAGAAGTTTTTCATTCTGCTTACTTTCTATTATCCTTGGATGTAAAAATATTTGGACAGCCAACCTCTTTTGATTTCATCTTTTGGGGATTATTTTAGCTACCTTTAAGGAAATAGCAGTTTTCACTTGACTGCACTGGTCAACACCTTTTTTCATTTGCTTTAATGTCACATCTATTTTCTTTTTTATAAACTCTTGGGATTTAATTGACTGAATGCCTCAGAGATAAATTATAGAAAATGTGTCACTATATGTAACTTATCTATGTTAAATTTTAGTTTTCAATTTTATTCTACTTAACTAGACGGCACCCATAAAAAGCATTTTTAATAAGCCTGCAAAGCAGTTTGATGTAAATGACCATGATCCATACTTTAGGTGGATCTATAATGAATTAACTTACTTATTGAGGATAACTCGTTTAACAGCTGTATTTTATTTCCATTAATTTCATTTAGCATATCAGATATTATATCTGATAGATACAAAGCAATAAAATTCAAATGTGGGAAATGTACTTTTGTTCAAAATGATATCCTGCAGATAATGAATAAATGATTAACTAGAACTGGAGTTGTAGTTAATTATTTAACTTATTAAAAATCGGAGGCGAAATCAATTTAGTGTTCTTAGTTGAATAATTGTAGCTCTAATTTACTTACTTACCAGGGTTTATGCCTTTCACCTCTGGATGGTTCCTGGACCAGCTGTTAAAATTCAGGTATTCCCACCAATTTAGTGGCCTAGGCTGTTAATAGCTATTAATTATCAATCAAATAACTATTTATCTCTGTTTATTCAAATTATTACCAAAAGAGGGTGGATCTGGGCTGAGTGATAAACCATTCTTATATGAATTACAAACAACTGCAAGTTAAACAATGACGTCTTCATTCTAAAAATTCTGGATTACAGAAATCTAACATCTATGCAAAACATTACATGCTATTAGAAAAATAAACACGAGGTAGACTAAGTGATTAGTTTTGAAAGAAAAAGAATAAAACCCTAAGAGTCCATTTAACTGGCTTCTGAGATTGTCCAAGATAGGTCAGATGTTAATAAATTCAATAATGTCCGTATAGAATAGCAGCAGATATAATAATAACAACAGTGCAATTAAAACACCGTAAATACATTCAGCTTAACTGGTAAATGGTTAAAAATGCATTAACGACACCAGCATGTTATAACCAATCTCAAACAGCAACAGCAGAAGTTCGTTCAGCAAACAGGAGGGGCAGGGCAATGTGTGTGTGTTTGTGTAATCCCCCTTATCATATGATGAAAGGGAGGAGGTACCGTGTAACAATAGATGGTTCTCCACCACGTGGCGACACGCAGTTAAATTTGAATCATTTCCTATAAACTAACCTTAAAGCAGAAAGAGAAGGAAAGCAGGATAGAAAGAAAAGAAGAAAGAAATATCACTTGCAGCATTCACATCACACTTATTTCAACCATTAAGCCAGAGTTCTTATAACAGCACAGATTAAACATCAGCATTAGTTTGAGATTTCACTCTTATCTGCCTGTCTTCGCCCAAGCGCAGCACCTCATTAAAGCATCAAATAGAAAAGTGGATGGGTTTTACTTTGAGTCGTCTTGCAGTCCGGGGAAGAAAGCGGGGAGGAAAGAGGGGGACGCGCTGTTCGGCCTCAGCTCGGTGCGAGTCCGTCTCACCGGGGTCTGTTCTCTAAAAATTTTAGATCAGTCTGATGCTACAGCAGAGGAACTTGATGAGCTTTTAAAAATCGAGGAAGGTTACTTATGGCTATCGAAAGCAAAGGCATCCCTCTGCAGATAGGCCGTGATTTCAGTAACGAGGTCCTCACAAATGGGGGGAAATCCATACAGCGTTTAGTTTAGGATATCCCCATCTCACCCAGTTCAGCGGACTCTATGCACAATGGGACACTGCTATCCGTGACTTTTGATGCAGGAAAACGAAAGCTACTTAGAGCTAACTTTCTTTAGCATTTCACGTGAAATATGGGCCTCTCCTAGCAGGCGATGAAACCCAGGGAAAGAGATTGATTTACCTTCCGTGCTTGGATTTAAACCCTGAATGACATAGGGTTATTTCCTGCTGGGATTCCAGCCTTCTTGTCAGCTGATTGGTCTATGTATGAACTGACTCTCCCATTGGCTGGAAGTTTCCAGAACCAGTCTTTTGTTCTCTTTGTGAAAAGGGAGCGGGAGAGTTTGATGTGGTTTATCTAATTGATTTGGCTCCATTGTGGCAATATATTCCAACAGTACCATTAGAAAACATCAATTTGATGAATAGGAGCAAAGCAATTTACCAAACTCTTCATCTAAAGAATAAAACAGAGTCAAATTGGCAGATTTTTAACACTTTTAATAGATTTTTGCTAGAAACACAATGTATTGACAAAACAAGCTGTTTAACTGCTGTACCACCCTACTGTTTATGTCAATTGATGAAAGATACTTCATAAACAGATATTGAGCAAGCGTAATACTATGCAATCTGATTATTTTAGATCATTAAAAGAGATTCATCTTGTTTTGTGACCCACTTTATGGCCCTGATCCATTGCTCAAGAACCTCTAAGTAAGAGAGTTCACCATTAAAGACATCTTAGGTTTAGTTAGTCCAATAGAGTTCCATTGTGTCCTTTAAAGAGCCGCTTCTAAATCCCTTTAATTTACCTTTTAATCTGCTCTGATCCCTTGAGGAAGATATTTCCTCAATAACTGTAGATAATCTTATGATTAAAATGTTAGCTGTAAAGGCCGCTTCATCTACCGTTACTCCTCCATGGGTTCCTGTAGATAGATACAAAATAAGTTTTAATGAAATATCTTCAGATGCTTTTCCAAAATTATAAACTTTAACTACAGTCGGCTGGTAATGCAAATTGTTGAAGATCTGATAACAGTGATTAAAAAAAAATGCCATAACTAATTAGGTTTATTTAATTATTTTAAACTTTAGAACCCTTTCTAAATCATTTCAGAAATAAACAAAACCTATTTGTAAAAAAATTTGCCCTAAATTGACACTGCTTCTTACTAACTGTCCAACTAAAGTCAAATCACTGACCAGTGGATTCATGTACTTTATTTAATCTTATACTTTTCCAACCGTCTATTTTTGGTTTAAGCCATTCTCTGTTTTCTCATCTGAAGCTTGATGAGAAAACTCACATCATGATTTTTGACTGGTTCTCTAAATTTCAAACATCTTGGTTTTGTTAAAGTGTCATGATGGGTTCACTGAAGGAGACCCAGTTATGCAGAACACCACTGACGGACACAAGGATGAAAAGTTGAACAGTTTATTAAAGCACAAAACACACAGAATGTACTGATTCTGGTTCGGGCCTGGGAACTGGTTCACCGGAGTCTGCGTGAGAGACAGCACAGTTAGTGACTGCTGACAGGGTTTGATTTCCACTGGTTCACTGATTGTACCTTGAGGGTTCTTCAGGTTAACCTTGGGAGAGTCACTGTTGGTTCTGGAGAAGGGTTTGTCAGCAGAGTCCGTTTGCTGCTTCAGCGTCTCACGTCTTAGCTTGAACAGACCTTGGCTTAGATTTCCCAGCTCTAGTCCTGAGCTGCTTGGGGGTTCTCTGTGAATCTTCAGGGTTTGGCTCAGAGGGTCGGCTCGGCAGGTTAGCTCTTCCAGAGATCTCACAGAGGAGGCACGGGTTTCCTGGAAAACAGACAGTAGTTAGAATCCAGACTGGATTCAAAGTCATGGAGATACACTGAGGATCTAGGCTTTAGCGCTGACCAACTGGAACAACACTGCGGCGTTGAGGCAAGGTCTGAAGACAGCTTATATAGTGGATCCTCTGATGATCTTTGACGAGCTGCAGCTGTGCAGGAGGCTCCCTCAGAGGATCCACAGCGGACTCTGCTGGAGAAAGATGGGATTTCTCCAGCTCCCAACAGTACCCCCCCCTCAACGACCGCCCCTTGGCGGTCCGGAAGAGGTAGATGGGCAGGAACGCTCGTACTCCTTGATGAGTGCAGGATCGAGGATGTACGAGCCTGGAACCCACTGGCGATCCTCCGGTCCGTAGCCCTCCCAGTCGACGAGGTACTGCCATCCGCGACCTCGTCGACGGGAGTCCACAATGCGGCGCACTGTGAAGGCCGGATGGCCATCGACCTCCAGGGCGGGTGGTGGGGAGTCGTACGGTGGGCACAGAGGGCTCGAGGAAACAGGCTTGATCTGGGACACGTGGAAAGTGGGGTGGATCCGGAGGGACTGAGGTAACTGGAGACGGACAGCTGAGGGGTTGATAACTCGAGTGATCCGGTAAGGTCCGATGAATCTCGGGGAGAGTTTTCGAGACATCCCCTTGAGGGGGATGTCTCGAGTGGAGAGCCATACCTCCTGGCCCTCAGAGTACTCGGGGGTCGGGCGAAACGTTTTACGGATGCTGAAGACTGGTTGAGTGTGGCGATGGTTTCCCTCCAGATCCTCTGACAACGACGGATATGATGATTGACGGACAGTACCGATATCTCTCTCTCATCTGCGGGGAAAAGAGGCGGTTGATACCCGAGACTGACCTGGAATGGGGATTGTCCAGTGGATGCAGAACGGAGGGAGTTGTGGGCATATTCAATCCATGGAAGAAATTGGCTCCAGTCCACGGGGTTATTTGACGTGAGGCAGCGGAGGGTGGATTCCAACTGTTGGTTCATGCGTTCTGTCTGAACAT
Source organism: Cyprinodon tularosa (assembly GCF_016077235.1). Lineage (NCBI taxonomy): Eukaryota > Metazoa > Chordata > Actinopteri > Cyprinodontiformes > Cyprinodontidae > Cyprinodon > Cyprinodon tularosa. The sequence continues at coordinate 225,162 of NW_024039124.1, read as the reverse complement.
TCGATTGGGGGTGGTAACCTGAGGTGAGAGAGGGTTTGCAGCCGAGAGCAGAGCAAAAAGTCTTCCATACCTGGGAGATGAATTGAGGACCTCTATCCGAGAGGATCTCTTGGGGGATGCCATGAAGCCGGAAAACATGTTTAATTAGAAGTTGAGCAGTCTGGAAGGCCGTGGGAAGCTTTCTGAGGGGAACAAGGTGGCAGGACTTCGAGAAGCGGTCAACAATGGTGAGTATAGTGGACATACCTCGGGAGACAGGGAGACCGGTGACAAAATCAATGGCGATATGGGACCAAGGACGCGAGGGAACAGGAAGCGGTTGAAGCAGGCCAGAAGGAGGTTGGTGTGAAGCTTTGTTACGGGCACATGTGGGGCAAGCCAACACATACTCCTTTACGTCCCTGTGGAGAGTGGGCCACCAGAAGCGTCTGGAGATGAGAGCTATGGTTCTACTGACTCCTGGATGAGTAGAGAATTTGGCGGCATGCATCCACTGGATGAGACGGGACCTGACGGAAGATGGGACATAGGTACGATTAGAGGGACCGTTACCTGGATCGGGTTCAGTGGCCAGAGCTGAGTTGATGAGGTCAGTTATTTCCCAGTTGACAACCCCTACGGTACAGGAAGCCGGAAGAACAGGTTCAGGAGTCTCGGGATGATCGACGGAGTAGAGACGAGAGAGAGAATCGGGCTTCACGTTCTTGGATCCGGGTCTGTAGGAGATGATTAGGTTGAAACGAGAGAAGAAGATTGACCACCTGGATTGGCGAGGATTAGCTTGTTTTGTTGACTGGATGTAAGCCAGGTTCTTATGGTCGGTCCACACAAGAACCGGGTGCTCAGCTCCCTCCAGCCAATGCCTCCATTCTTCCAACGCCAGTTTGATAGCCAGGAGCTCTCGGTCACCCACATCATAGTTTTGTTCAGCGGAAGAGAGCCTACGGGAGAAGAAAGCACAAGGGTGTATTTTCTGGTCTGAGTCGAGCCTCTGGGATAGGACAGCTCCAACACCAGAATCTGAAGCATCCACCTCTAGGATAAACTAATTCGCAGGATCAGGTTGAATGAGGACAGGTGCTCTGGAAAACAAGGATTTTAATTTCTCAAATGCTGCTTGAGCCTCGGGAGTCCACTGAAAAGTGCGTTTAACAGAAGTCAGGGAGGTTAATGGAAGAGCGGTCTGGCTGTAGTTTCTAATAAACCGACGATAGAAGTTAGCGAACCCTAAAAATCTCTGAAGTTGTTTTCGGTTCTCTGGAACTGGCCAGTCTAAGACTGCTTTGATCTTCTCCTCTGAAGGTTTTACCTGGCCGCCCTCGAGCACAAACCCCAAAAAGGTGACTGAAGGTTGATGAAATTCGCACTTCTCAGCTTTCACGAACAGCTTATTCTCCAGTAGTCTCTGTAAAACAAGACGGGCATGTTTCTTGTGTTCATCGAGGTCCTTGGAGTAAATGAAAATGTCATCAATGTACACGAAAACAAACACGTTGAGAAAGTCTCTGAGGACATCATTTACTAGGGCCTGGAAGCAGGCTGGAGCGTTGGTTAGACCAAAGGGCATTACTAGGTATTCAAATTGGCCCAAAGGTGTTTTGAAGGCAGTTTTCCATTCATCGCCCTCACGAATCCTAAGGAGGTGATAAGCGTTTCTTAAATCCAGTTTGGAAAACACTGTTGCACCCTGCACAGGTTCAAAAGCAGAGGCGAGAAGAGGCAGTGGGTATTTGTTTTTAATTGTGATCTGGTTCAAACCTCGATAGTCTATACAGGGTCTCAGGGAACCATCCTTCTTTCCCACGAAGAAGAAACCGGCGCCCAAAGGAGAGGATGAAGGACGAATTATTCCAGCAGCTAATGATTCGTTGATGTATCTTTCCATTGTTTCTCTTTCGGGCTTGGAAATGTTATACAATCTGCTGCTAGGAAGAGGAGCACCAGGTAAAAGTTCAATGGCGCAATCGTATGGTCTGTGTGGAGGTAGGGACGTCGCACTGACCTTACTGAAGACAGGGGCTAAGTCATGGTACTCAGAGGGAACTGAAGAAAGGTCAGGGGAGTCCATCTCCCCCCCACCTCTAGGAGACCCCACCACGGGGGCAGCAGAACGAAGGCATGTTTCGTGGCACGTAGTGGACCATGATTCCAGATGACGTTTAGTCCAGTTAATGTGAGGGTTATGCTTCTCCAACCATTCGAACCCGAGAACCAGCGGGGAACATGCAGAGGGAAAAACAAAAAATTTTATTGTCTCTCGATGGTTACCTGACAGAAGTAGCTCGAGGGGCTGGGTTTGGTGGGTAACTCGATGGAGTCTTTTCCCGTCAATAGCGGATACACAGAGAGGCTGAGAGAGAGGAATGGTTTTAATCTGGAGTTGCTGGACGAGGTTAGAGTCGATTAGGTTACGTTCACAGCCTGAGTCGACGAAAGCAGAGAAAGAGAGGCTTTGATTATCACAGAAAAGCGTGGCAGGAAGTAACAGTCGAGGAGATTTCTTTGTGTTTATTTGGCCCGCCAGACTCCTCAGATCCTCTGGCGGGCCCCGGCTTTTGATTTAGCCGGGCAGGAGGCGATGAAGTGTCCACTCTCACCACAGTAGATACATAGTTTACTTATAAAACGCCTCTGTCTCTCCTCTGGAGTGAGCCTGGTGTGTCCCACCTGCATGGGTTCGAAATCCCTTTCGCCCGAATGAGAGGCCTGAACAGGCAACGGTAGAGACTGGGGCTTAGTCCTCTGAGTGGGCAACTGCTCTGTAGAGGGAGAACAAACAGTCATGTTAAGTGAAGCAGAAGAAAATGTACTCTGTTTCTTAGAGCTGTTTCTGGCTCGAATTCTATTATCTAATCTGATGGAGAGGCGAATTAAATCTTCGAGGATGGCAGGTTCATCGAGGGTTGCGAGTTCATCCTTAATCTGCTCGTTTAATGCCATGAAAAAGGCTCCTTTCAAGGCGCTTTGGTTCCATCCGGAAGCTGCCGCCTTAACCCGGAAGTTAATTGAAAATTCAGCCACCGAAGAATTTCCCTGTTTAAGGTTGAAAAGAGCTCTAGAATCAATTGTTTGGTCAGTTTCTTGGTTGAAGACCTGGGTAAATTCAGCAATGAAATCGGAGTAATAGCAATTTAAACTGTCGTCAATCTTGCCTGAGCCCATTCCAAAGCTCTTCCTGTTAACTGAGAGAGAATGAAAGTTATCATCTTGTGATCCGTGGAAAAACAACCAGGGGAGTTCTGAAAAATCAACCGACACTGAAATAAAAATCCTTTGCAATCCTTCATGTTACCAGAGAATTTCTCTGGAAGACTAGGACGGAACTCTGATGACGTCACTGCTGGTGACCTCGGATGAGGGACTGGACCCGGAAATGGTTGCTGTACAGACGCAGCATTAGCGCTGTTCACGTAGTTAACATAGCCTTGAATGGCTTGATTCTGTCTTTCTATGTGGGTGTTTAACTCACGTAGAGCCAGACCGTGTCCATGAATTTGGGCTGCCTGTTCCTCTAGTCGACGGAGATGGTGATCTGCTGGGCCTTGAGTTTGGCCGCAGTGTTCTGTCATGATGGGTTCACTGAAGGAGACCCAGTTATGCAGAACACCACTGACGGACACAAGGATGAAAAGTTGAACAGTTTATTAAAGCACAAAACACACAGAATGTACCGATTCTGGTTCGGGCCTGGGAACTGATTCACCGGAGTCTGCGTGAGAGACAGCACAGTTAGTGACTGCTGACAGGGTTTGATTTCCACTGGTTCACTGATTGTACCTTGAGGGTTCTTCAGGTTAACCTTGGGAGAGTCACTGTTGGTTCTGGAGAAGGGTTTGTCAGCAGAGTCCGTTTGCTGCTTCAGCGTCTCACGTCTTAGCTTGAACAGACCTTGGCTTAGATTTCCCAGCTCTAGTCCTGAGCTGCTTGGGGGTTCTCTGTGAATCTTCAGGGTTTGGCTCAGAGGGTCGGCTCGGCAGGTTAGCTCTTCCAGAGATCTCACAGAGGAGGCACGGGTTTCCTGGAAAACAGACAGTAGTTAGAATCCAGACTGGATTCAAAGTCATGGAGATACACTGAGGATCTAGGCTTTAGCGCTGACCAACTGGAACAACACTGCGGCGTTGAAGCAAGGTCTGAAGACAGCTTATATAGTGGATCCTCTGATGATCTTTGACGAGCTGCAGCTGTGCAGGAGGCTCCCTCAGAGGATCCACGGCGGACTCTGCTGGAGAAAGATGGGATTTCTCCAGCTCCCAACATAAAGAAGCTCTCTGTTCACTTTAGTATTGATTATATTTTTTTAACCTGTTTTCTAGCCCTTACAGTATTTACCTTGTTTGTTCCATTTAGATCAATATGTTTCTCAGTAAACATGGAGAAGGAGTCATTAAACCTTGACGAATGAAACAGAGAGTTATATAAAGAATTACCTTTAAGAGTTGTTGGTATTAAAATACTTGACGCAAACTCATTCAGAGTGAAAGATGATGTTCACTTTGCAGCAGATAATCTTTATTTTGGTGCTGAAAACCTGTAACCTCTCTTCCTTTGATCGGGTCTTATAATCAGGACAAGAACCTGCATTTTTTTGTGTAATAGAAATAGCTTTCTAGAGAAATACACACGTCACTGAGGCGTCACAGTGCTCCTGGTTCAAACTGTTAAGCATAAGAGACAATAAGCTCAAGCATTTATATTCAATAATAGATTAAACGTTTTTACCATATGATATTCTACACTAAAAGAAAAGGAAAGAAAATCAGTTTTTATGGATTCAAGCTGTAGAAATTTGTTCTCTGCATTTAACCCATTCCATAGGGAGGCGTAGGCTAGTACATGGGGAACATTCAGGGGTTAAGGGTTTTCTCAGGGAAGCAGAGTAAAGGTTTATCTGCATTCCAACAGACTTTGGAGAAAACAAGCCAGACTTGTTTATATTCTTAAAATGTTTTCAGTGTGTTAAATGTTGTCCTTAAAAGTTGTCCTCAATATATAATCCATATATTTAACAATGGATCACTTTTTTATGACCTTCTCAGTCAGTGCTCCTCTTTTGATTTGTATGGTGGTAAAGAATATAAGTTTTGTTTTGAAGCATTTCAAATAAACTGGCTTTAACAAAAAGTAAAAAATCCAAGTCCTCCTAAGTGGAATGTGTACAATATCTTCATAGAAATGGGAGGTTAAGGTTTAAATGTGTTTTGCCTATTCACATAACTTGTAGAAAGTACTTAATAGAAACTGAAGGAATAACATCTCTGCTTGCAGTGTTAGGTAAGAAAATGTGTTTTTAAAAGCATTTGATGGTTTATGCACCACCATCTTACCTCCCAAATCATCTGCTTCTAAACTCTGTTGTTAATTTTATATTAATATTTTAATACCAATCAACTTCTTTTTATCTCCTAAACGACTGAAACAATTTTTTATGAAAATAAATCCACAATATTGTTTGTGTTTTGTATATACCGGAAAGAAGAACACTAACATAATAGAATATTTATAACAATAATACAGTATTTGGATACATGAATCAACTTTAAAGTAATTTATTTGCATGTTGTATCAAAAATTATGGTAATATTCTAATTTTATATTTTAAAATATAATGCAAATACATAATGAAATCAGTAGCACAATGTGCATCAATAGAGTTAAAGGTATGCTTCATAGCTTGGCAATATTTTTTTAGTAGGGCTCTGACTGAATGCAATAAGACACTTTCAACAAAATCATGAGGAATCTTCTAACAGTTTATATCAATTCCTTTAACAAAGTTGTATTAAATTACCCATGAATAGTTCATCTGTTTAAGCCAGAAGTCTGGGATCCTTTATTTCATTTTACATTTCTGCAATTTTGTTAAGATTTGTTTTTTTTATTTGCTAAAAATTACTGTAACAGATTTAAAGCTAACATTTTCAGGCATTATAATGATTTTATTTCTTTGTTTGCTCTGTTTCAGTTCCGGACATTTGATCCATGTAAACAGCTTTGGTGCAGTCACCCTGACAACCCTTATTTCTGCAAAACCAAAAAAGGGCCACCTCTCGATGGGACCGAATGCGCTCCAGGAAAAGTAAGATTACTTGAGTGCCCTGAATCAGGTTAATGCATATAAATCTCTAAAGTCTGTAAAAGACTACCAGAACCACTTAGGTTTAGCAGTGTTGCTAGTAATGGTGTGACAGTGGTGTGGGATGCAGGAGTTACCTACTGAGGGTGGTCAGTGGGCCGGGTGGCGCCTTTGTACGGCAATGTAGTTTACCATCATCAGCGTGTACGTGAATGACTGGAGTCAGTGTAAAGCGATTTGGTCAAGTCTCTTGACTTTAAAATTACTATATAAGTAAAGTCCATTTACTATGTAATAATTAACAACAGGCATTCCTAATGGGCCGTTCTGCAAAATCATTTGGATTCACTTTACAGTTTTTTTCCCTCCTTGCCATTAGAGTGGAAGGGAGCTACAGCACAGATCTGGATGATTTTTTATTTATTCTTGTTTTTTGTGCTGTGCAGTAGTCTACTTGGACCAATTAGTCAGAATGAATTTTAGGCCACAAAGGCAGTTGGTAGCTTTTGGTTCTGTTTTTCATCTCTGACGTGCAGCCCATTTTTATTTATAAATAACAGAAGGTAGGCAGGTTTTTAAGGATGACAATCTTCCAGAGAAAGCTGAGAAACTATTTCTAGAGTATTTATGCCCAAATAGTTGCAATGGACCTGCACCATGTCTTTTTACAAGTTGTGTTTTTTTTAAGATGTGAATAATTGTTTAAGGCAAATATATTAGTGAGAAGAAATGCTCAATTATTACCGTACTTTAGTCTGGGATTTAAAAGCCCTCTGTGGTTAGCCCAGCCTCCCTCTAATTCATCACAGAGGAGAACAGTTCTGACCAGATTTTTAATAGATTCATTTTCTGCAGCTGCCTTACCTGTTCATAATAGCAGGGGGTTACTTCTAGTATCCAGCAGGCACTGGGCTGGAAGAAGGATACACAGCACACCTTTGGGTGTTTTTCCATCTGAGATATTGGGTCCTTTAAAAAATATCTCTGGTTTGTTTCCCTGCTTAGTTAGAGTTCAAAGTGGGCTCTAGAGCATTTTGTTCACAGTGTGAATCAGAGCTAAGTTTGAGCTAGTTAGTAGCTATTGATGCATTGCATTAATAGGGTTTTGGAAAGTAAACAAACTAATAAAGTCTCAAACTCTTTTAAACCACAAGTCGCTGCGCACACTTAAAGACTTACGAACAAAGAAAATGTTCTGAAGGTTTTGAATGTTCCATGCAGTGTCTGAGAGAAAGAGCAGCACTAAATGACAAAAATAATGAACCCTTGTTTTACTGAAAGTTTAAGAAGAAATTATGTTTTAAAATTGATGTGTTTTTAAACCCAAAATAAATGCCTGTTTCAATTTAGTTCTGTTTTATATTTCCCGCATTTCACCCTCGTCCCTAGGGGTGTGGTGAAGATGTTAAAGACTATTCAATTTACCTCTAGTGAAATAAATATGTATTCTTATTTTATTTAGTTGTATGTTTTCTCTCTCTCCTCTCTGTCATCATGTTTAGTGGTGCTATAAAGGTCACTGCATGTGGAAAAACCCAAATCAGCTGAAGCAGGATGGTGCCTGGGGTTCCTGGAGTAAATATGGCTCCTGCTCACGGTCCTGTGGAACTGGGGTTCGCTTTCGAACACGTCAGTGTAACAACCCTGCGTAAGTACAGTAACAGGAGCAGCAATGAAGTGGATTACATGGTATTTTAGCCATTTTTTTAGGAGATTACTCACAAAGCATGTTGGTGAACTAAAGAAAATAAGCTGAATGTATATATTTTCAGTGTTATTCAATGTAAAAGGAGTTCTACATTTTCTGTTTTATGAATTTCATTTATTGATGTCTTTGTAAAAATCTTGTTCTGTAACTTGAGGTGGTTTAAAAGGAAATGCGATCACAGCACTTTTATTTAACCTAATTAAAAATGTGCTTCTGTAACAAATACTTTAGGATTAATTTCGTAAGGTGATTTATTCTAATGCTCCAATACATATGAGCTCCTTACCGGTATGTTAAGCTTAATCAATGTTGATTAGATAATGAAATAAATAAGGAGTTGAAGTGAGCAAGACAAAACCTGAACACATTAATGGGGAATAAACAACTTTTGCACGAGTTTCAGGCTTCTTAATTAAAGCTGCATCCCATTTGGACTCATTCTGTCTTGGTAATGGAACTAAAGCCGATGAGACAGTTGTGGTAAATTGTCTTTTTATGCACCAATTTACATAATGCTTTCAGTGAAGATTAAGTCCTGCGTGACTAATGTCGGCATTTTGTTATTAAGAAATCACAAATGTTCCATTTATACATTTTAATCCTAAAGTGCAAAGATATTTCAGCTAATATGACTTTTCTGCATTTAAACTAAGTTGTTACAAAATAATTATAAGAGAAACTGAAGGGGTTCTTGTTTTTTGAAAACAGGTAATCTGTTATATTTGCTTTTAATGAGTTTTTGGAGAAATGTTGCTTCATATGGCTCCTATACAGTACATTAAGGTGATTTGATACAATTTGTGGTCCAGATACAGCTTTGCAAACCTGAGTCATCCTGCCATGCTTTCTTAGAAAAAATCAACGTTTTTCCTTAAACTCTTTAGACCAACGCTTGTTAAGTCTTCTACTAACCATGCTGGTATGAAGTTCTACATGTACCGTCCTTTTTGACCTGTTGAGCAACTGTTTTATTTTTTCATTGCTCTGTGTGCTGGGATGGATTTACCCAGATGTCAAATCTTCATAAGTTCTGCAGCTGTCTTGACTGTCATGTGAATAAAAATGATGGGCGTCCAGTAGTTTGGAAATGGCCTTTTTAGTCTTCCCAGATTGATTGACAGTAACTGTGACTTTTCTAAAGTTTTTTTCCTCATGCATGAATACACATTTATGAGGACAGTTTGTAAATTTTTATATCCCCCTGAGTTGCTCATTTTTAACAGCATTACAAGAGTTTTATGTTCTAAAAGTGTACGGTCTCCTATTCTTACTGTTTGGTTTTATAATTTATTCCTTTCTCAGTATTTGAATGCTTAGTTTTCCTTTTACTTTGCTGCTTGTTCGCCTGAATTCCTCCGTTGCGGGACAATAACAGAATATTTATTTTCTGCTCAAATCTAAGCCTTTCCTTTTTAATATTATATTTTTGGCAGCAAACTGCCAGAAAGATGTTTTCATCCTTCATAGGATCTCAACATAGTACATTTGATTATCAGCACCTATTTTTTTAATATATCCTGATACTTTAACCTTTAGAATAGAGAGATGATGACATTCAGTTTTTAGCATATCTTCCTTGGTGGCCATTTAAGTCCTAGCTGAACATAGAAAAACAGCAAAAACAACAAAGTGGTGCACAGCATTTTGTATTCCTTTGGTTTCAAGTAAGAACTTGTTTTCCTTCTGAGCCTCTGATGTTCTTCCATCTCCCTTCTGCAGACCCTCAAACGGCGGCCAGGACTGTCCTGGAGTCAACTACGATTACCAGCTGTGCAACATAAACGAGTGCCCGAAGCACTTTGAAGATTTCCGAGCCCAACAATGCCAGCTTCGCAACTCCAACTTTGAATTCCAAAATACCAAACACCACTGGCTCCCTTATGAGCATCCCGACGGTAAGCTGGGGAAGTGTCAACAGATTGTGTTGCTGGAATGCTTTTCTCAGAAAAATGAAAATCATTAGGTTCGGTTATAAAGCCTGTGGGATAACACAGTGCCTTACAAAAAGTGTTAAAGCCATTAAACATTTGTGCTTTCAGTCACATTATAAAACAAATCCAATAGGCTGTTTTTTTTTTCCTTTTTATTTTTACAAAATAGATCAGCCTTAATACCGTCCAGCATCATCAGTTTATAAACACTTGCACAGATGAGCTGATTCGAAGTCTTTGAAGGAAATCTATCCTCAGAGCATTATGCTGCAACCTTCATGTTAGTGGTGTGCATAAAATCAATTCGTTTTTCACCAGACATAACTTTTCATATGTAGTCTTGCAAGTTTAGTTTTGAAGAACAAACACACACCACACTTTTCAGACTATCATTTTAAGCTCCAATGGGTTTTTTTGTGGCTTTTTTTGCTCAGGTTATTGCTCTCCCTAGAAGGCCTGTCAGTTTAGATTAGTAGTGTCCAAAGTAGGTCCTCAAGGGCTGCTGTCCTGCATGTTTTATATGTTGCCCTGATTCAAAACACCTGAATCAAATTAATGTTTTTGTAACCAGCTGCTATAGAGCTAGCTGACATTCCAGGTGAGTAATTTATCTATTTGAATCAGCTTTGTTGCAGCAAGGACAGAAATAAAACCTACAGGGCACCTAAAACCTACAGGGCATCTCCCCTTGAGGACAGGAGTTGGAGATAATTGTTCTCTAATATTCTCTATGCCACCGCTGCAAACTTTCAAACCAGCTATTTAGGTTAAGATACAAAAGCTTAGTGTTTTGCTGATGTTTGAAAGGGGGGACTGGATACTTACACTTATGTTTTTCACTTAATTTGCAAAAGATTTAGACTGTAACATATCCTATTTCTCCCCACTGAACAATGATGCACTATAGTGTTGGCCTGATGCACAAAATCCCAGTGGGAAAGACTTTCTTAAGGTTTTTTAGTGCCTTAATTGGTTTAAATCCTTTATCAAGGCAAGACGGTGTATTCTAAAAGGAAACTCACAGAATTTGTCTTTGATTTTTTTTCTCTACAGCTTATTTTGATTTTCAGTACTTGCTCTGTTTTGTAGAATTGAAAGCCAGCTGCAGAATTTACCCTTTACCTCAAGATGATGGATCACTTTTGTGCCGCTGCAAAGGATCACATAATATATAATTGTCTGTTTCAGAGCAGACAATTGGCTTTTTATCAGACTTCACTTTATGGAGCTCTTTCCAACTTATTACATCTGAAATGGTCTGGAGTAGGGGAGCAGGTCTTCTTTAAAAAAAAAAAAAGGAATGCAGTCTATCCTGAGGGAAGGACAGAGTTTGAAAAAGTGGAAGGCCTTTGGCTTAGATATTCTTATTATGATTTTGATTGAACAAAAGGAGGAATTCAAATAATCTGATGAATTTTATAAGAGTTAAGATAGACCTTGCTTTGTTTGTGAGTAAAACCAAATTTGGGAAATCTATTGTTGCTTTTAATTTGTAATACCGGTGGGTTATTATGTTTTGACCTTAAATTCTTAACAGCAATTTTCTATGCAAATCATAAGTTTGCATATTGAAATCTTATTGAAATTTATTGGCATTCAATGTTTTAAAGGTTAAGCATGACAGAATTTCATGATGTCTCTGCTTTAAATCTGCATGTTTGGAAGAAGAATTTGATAAACCTGTGATTATGTTCTATATAGCTCCTGACACGTTGGAACCTTATTATAAGCTGAGAGGTCAGTTTGTCTGAGCTTGTCTTTCAAATTATCTTTTATTCCTATATGAGATGGGATTGAAATGAGGTAATACATTGAATTTTGTCTGCTGTGTTCTTTTGTGATATTTAACAGACTTTCATTTGGGATTAGTTTTATTGAAGCTGGTTCCAACAAAGCAATACCTGCAAACCATTAGGATATTTGTGATCAATGTGTTTATTTTATTTTTTTAAATCGACTCCTTTTTGGTGCAAATTATTTTGCAAATGCAATCAATGTTATAACAAAAACAAAACAAACAACAAGAAAGCTGCATATTAGTGTTTAAAATTAGTCATTATTTCATTAAAATAATCACAGTATGCATATTTGGTAGAGATGTAATCTGGCAATTTGGGACGTTTCTCATGTTCTTTCCAACATAAATCACTTCTGTAAACTTTGATTAAATGACTTTGATTAAAATTATCTTCTTTTTGACAATTCAAGTGTAAAAACGTTTGTTAACAGCATTATATCTTAAAAAAAGGGTTGTATGTTTTTGAATTACTTTTCTGTTTCTTGATTAATTGAGTGCACCAAATTGCCTTCAGAAGTCACAAAATTTATAAATAGAGTCAAAGCAAGGCGAGAAAAATTACATTTATCATTACACAACCGAATGTAGAGACAATTCAAAGTGATTTACATTAATCAAACAATCAAATGGAAAATAAAAGTGGGGAAAAGCAATTTAATATAAAAACACAATAAAAGAAGATAGTAAAACAAACAAAACTGTTGGAACATCAAAGTCCAGCTAAAATTTTAACAGTCCAAGGCAGCTCTAAAAAATGGGTTTTTAGCTTTAATTTAAAATAACCCAGATTTTTAGCACTTTTACAGTCTTCTGTTTGGTTCTAGTTCTGGATGTACAGACTAGGATTGAACTAGAAGACCTGAGTTGTCTGGGAGGTTGATACACAGACAACAAATCTGTTATGTATTGAGGTGCTGATCCATTCAGTGATGTGTTATTTGTGAAGATTCTTAGTCATCCAGGTCACGGTTAAGCTTAACAAAGTTCAGTCTACACAACTGGACATGAAGTTTTCTAGAAGACATTTCACCTCTCATCTAAGGCCCCGTCCACACGAAGCCGAACCCTGGCCTAAACGCACAAATTTTTCACCAAACCAGCCTCCCATCCATACGAAGCTGGCGTTTCGGGGTCTGTAAACGATCTTTTTTTTATTTTTTTTTATTATTAAGCCTTCAGTGGGAAGATTTTGAAACGCTGTTTTCGTGTTTCCATCTTTAAGCTCTAACCGCATTTTTTTTCTTACACGCATGCGTCATAGCGTCGCCTCTAAACACGCAAGCGCGACACAGTATCACAACAACAATGGCGCCGTACTGTGTTGAATGGTTGCTGCTAATGCTACTCACCCTGCTGTCGGGCTTACAACAGAATCTTCTTCTTCTGGAATATCTCCAGAAAGAACAGAGCAATATCGACGACATAGTTCAGCACCTGAATTTGACTGAACCACGAAAATGGACCTGCAGGGCAACCATGTATAAATATTAGTGCGCATGCCCAACATTTCGTCGCCTATTTTTGCTTTGGCACCACAGCGCCACTTACAGGCCTGGCATACATTTTGCAGCGTTTTTATGCATTCGTGTGGACGATCACATTTATTTACGTCTCCGTCTTTACGACAAACGTTCTGGAAAATATTTGCGTTTCATGTTCGTTTTGACTTCGTCTGGACGGGGCCTAAGAAGCTTCTTCAGTTCATACTAATGGTGGGGAGACTTGAGGTTAATATACTGTAGGTCTAAAAAAAGAATTGGGGGGACAAATGGTGGCTTTTATCCCTCCCACTGGATGGGCCAAGGAGGTCACAATGGGGAAGTTAATGGTTGTTAGGGGGTTCTTATGGGTCGTTAGCTCCCTTGTCAGAGTGCTTTCGGTCACATGCCTCGTGTGAATCAGGTGAGGGCAGTAAGAAGTGAATCTTGGGTATTGTTCCTAAAAGCTCTTTGTAAGTAGGTGAAAGTTTATAGATGTAGATGTGTTTCCATCAATGTTTTTACGCAGATTTTGAAGAAATCATTGGAACAGTTTGATGGACACAGAAAAATTAGAATCACCTTACAACATTTAGCAAAATAGTTTTTACACTCGCTTGAGGTGGTTTTGAATCCTTTTTAAAGAGGTTAATGCACAGAAGAGGAGATGGAAACACATTTGTGGAAAATGTTCTGCAAATTAAAATCTTTACCTTACATGACTAACCAGCTGTTTCTGCTGCTGCCGCCCCATTAGAATCAAGGTTCTCTCTTGACCTCTCTATGTGCCAATTAACTTCACAAATACTCACTGACATGATAAAAACAATAACATTTTTGTCTGATTGTTGAAATTCATTAAAAGCTCTTTCCATCACTGATCTGTGGTCCATGTTAGTTCATTACCCCCTTTTCCTGCAGCCAAATGTAACATGATGAAATTACATTTTACATGGCCTGGTTAACTTGGTCCAAAGGTGGAAACACATCTACAGTAGTTTGTATAAAGGGTAAAAACGTTTGAGACAGGTTATAAAACAGGTTATAAAACAGTAACCTGTCTCGAGGTTGCAGTAGCTTAAGATTTGAGCATTTTGCAAAGCTTTGTTTCATTCATCATGGTATGTAGTATGGCAGAAATGCGGGTTAAACTGTTCGTTTTGTCAAGGCAGTGAGCAAAGCCTTTCACAGTGATGCATAGAAACAACAGAACAGAGGTTTTCCTAAAAGTTGTGTTACTATAAGTTAATTAATAATAGGCAAAGGCCACAAAGCAAGCTATATCTGTTTTGAACACACAGGGGGCTTAAAGGACTTAATTGGCTAGTTTGGTCTAAATAAATTTGACTTATTTATTTACATTGACATATAAATAGATACAGAGTAAATTCCAGCCACAGCCTGGAAAAGAAAAGCATTCATTAGAGAATAAATCCGGAGTCCTTGCAGTTCTGGAGGAGCTGTAATGATCCGAATATGGGGAAAAAGCTGGGAAAATCAGTTACACAGAATGATAGCCTGAAAACCCTCTCTCTAAAGTGAAATTTAAATGGTGACGGCATCATGACAGTTGTAGGACAACGGGAAGCAGCTCGCAGCCAACCTTAAAAAACAGAGCTACAATACAATTGGTTTAGATGAAAGTGTATTCATGCCATTGCAGAAATGTCAAGCTGTTGCAGGATTTATAAATGGCTACTTATGGAGCCCTCTTTATTATTTAACAGAGCTGCATTGTAAAACAATGTAGGTAAAATAGATCAGTGAAACTGGTAAACCCAAACCGTAACCATCGGGAATGTGATTGCAACGACAGATCATACTACAAAGAAGTCACTGAGGGAGACTGAATATGAATGTAGAGTTCAGTTTTATTTTTAAAAAGATAATAAATGCAGTTTTTACAATGATAGACCAAAACTCTACCACCTAAAATTGCGGCTATTAAATTTTGTGACTCTAAATTTACCAAATAGCATATCGGTGTTTGATTATCATGCAGGAAGGTGCAGCCTCTCTGTTAAATAAAACACTTTACAACATGTCTGATATTGCAGAACATTATTTCCCCATTGACAGGAACCTGGCTCTCTGGGATCATTGTGGCAAGAAATAAAAAAACATCATGAACATTTCAATATAGAAATGTTTTCTGAACAGCTTGGGATACTATATACACTATATTGCCAAAAGTATTTGCTCACCCATCCAAATTATTGGAATCAGGTGTTCCAATCACTTCCATGGCCACAGGTGTATAAATTCAAGCACCTAGGCATGCAGACTGTTTTTACAAACATTTGTGAAAGAATGGGTCGCTCTCAGGAGCTCAGTGAATTCCAGCGTGGAACTGTGATAGGATGCCACCTGTGCAACAAATCCAGTCGTGAAATTTCCTCGCTCCTAAATATTCCACAGTCAACTGTCAGCTGTATTATAAGAAAATGGAAGTGTTTGGGAACGACAGCAACTCAGCCACGAAGTGGTAGGCCACGTAAACTGACGGAGCGGGGTCAGCGGATGCTGACGCGCATAGTGCGAAGAGGTCGCCAACTTTCTGCAGAGTCAATCACTACAGACCTCCAAACTTCATGTGGCCTTCAGATTAGCTCAAGAACAGTGCGCAGAGAGCTTCATGGAATGGGTTTCCATGGTCGAGCAGCTGCATCCAAGCCATACATCACCAAGTGCAATGCAAAGCGTCGGATGCGGTGGTGTAAAGCACGCCGCCACTGGACTCTAGAGCAGTGGAGACGCGTTCTCTGGAGTGACGAATCGCGCTTCTCCATCTGGCAATCTGATGGACGGGTCTGGGTTTGGCGGTTGCCAGGAGAACGGTACTTGTCTGACTGCATTGTGCCAAGTGTAAAGTTTGGTGGAGGGGGGATTATGGTGTGGGGTTGTTTTTCAGGAGCTGGGCTTGGCCCCTTACTTCCAGTGAAAGGAACTCTGAATGCTTCAGCATCCCAAGACATTTTGGACAATTCCATGCTCCCAACTTTGTGGGAACAGTTTGGAGCTGGCCCCTTCCTCTTCCAACATGACTGTGCACCAGTGCACAAAGCAAGGTCCATAAAGACATGGATGACAGAGTCTGGTGTGGATGAACTTGACTGGCCTGCACAGAGTCCTGACCTCAACCCGATAGAACACCTTTGGGATGAATTAGAGCGGAGACTGAGAGCCAGGCCTTCTCGTCCAACATCAGTGTGCGACCTCACAAATGCGCTTCTGGAAGAATGGTCAAAAATTCCCATAAACACACTCCTAAACCTTGTGGACAGCCTTCCCAGAAGAGTTGAAGCTGTTCTAGCTGCAAAGGGTGGACCGACGTCATATTGAACCCTATGGATTAGGAACGGGATGTCACTTAAGCTCATATGTGAGTCAAGGCAGGTGAGCAAATACTTTTGGCAATATAGTGTATCTATACACAACAGATAATATGTTTCCACTGAGTTGACCCATCCTGTGTGTCAAAGTGAGTGACATGGCAGGACTATTGGCCACTTGCAGGCAGTGGTGCACTGTGCGAAGGACATTTACCTGTCAGCAAAAGATCATCAGGTATGTGCGAAAAACACAAGGCGTAACTTAAAAACTAATCATATTTGAAACCATCATCCAAATCAGAAACCTTAAAAACACATTATAGCATTGAAATAACTTGATATAACTCCACAATGTACCTAATTTCTATCATTTTTCCTTCCACTTAAATGGGTTGGAGTTTATTTAATTCTGTACTCAGACAGAGCTCACAGCAATACATTAAACGGAGTGACAGCATATTAGCATCAAGACATTTAAAAAAAGAAAAGCTGTTTGTCCATTTTCTACATCAACTTTTTCTGTTCATAGAGATGCGGAGAAGATCAAGAACACGTTCATTGTGAGAACATCAAAGAGATACAGTGGGCAATGAAGCGTGCACTCACTCCAATTAGTGGACAATTTTCCAGTTCCCTAACATTGATTTGATCTGTGGGGAAAAAGTAGATGTTCATTGAGAACAGCAAACTCTGCATAGGGAGGCCCCAGCATGCAAGCAGTTTTTTTTTTTTTTTTTTGACTTTACACATTTTGAACATAAAGAACAGCACATCAATTTGCTTTAAGTTCTAGATATTTAAAGCAGTACTAAGTAATTTCCGGGTGGCTGCTGTGTAATCCCTACAGGATTATTGTTAACACCGACTGCCCTCCCCAAGCCACACAGCTACAATGCTGTGACTTTCTAAGCACCTGGAAGACTGTTATTTTATGACCAAATATCTTTGGTAAACTGGTGTGTATGTTACTTATTAAAGTAACATACACACCAGTAAGTAACAATAATAAATCAAGTGTCTTCCTCTCAAGTTAACCATTTTTTATTTGCATAATGTGATTTAGCCTTTGTCTTTTAAGTTATATTAAAAATCAATATCTTAAAAGTCACAATAAAACCTCAACAGAGGATAGAGGATATGCTACCTGCAAGTCCAACAACAGTTCCAGGTTTACATCAGTGTTGCATCCTTGTTTTTGTTTCAATATTTCTACAGAGCAAACACCTTCCCCAAATCCACTCTAGGTTTAACTTTGTCCCGGTCCAATTCTCTTTTTTTCTTCCTTTGCTTATTAAACAAAGATTTTCTTTGCCTTTTTTGCTGGCTCCACCATGTCATAAACATCAAAAATAAAAATGATTTAAAAAAAAAGTATAATTAGCTGTGGGTAGTGTTGCTACAACAGGCGTTTTTTTATTGATGCAGATGGCTTTACACTGGGCTGCCATAGAGCTGCTCATCTTACTTTATCCTCAACTGCCACCTGCTCCGTTTCACAGAAAGCTGCAAGTGTGGTTATCTGACTAGAGTGATTAGTAGGAGATAAGACACCTACAGTGGTGCTCCAAGGTTCATGGGGTGGCATGGTGGGGACCAATGTGCACTGAGGGGAGGCCGAAAACTGATAGGCTCTGGAACCAGTTAAAGGAATAGTACACCCAAAACATGATTAGCCTTCATTTTCTACTCACCCCCATGCTGAACAACACTCTGGAGTACTTTTTTGATATCTCAAATGCATCTGGAGATCTGGGAGACTTCTTGCTGTCTGCTGACATTCAAATAATGGAGGTGCCCAGCGCCCGAGGCAGAAAGGTCCATAAAAGTCCACAAAAAACGTGTCAATATTCCTCCATACTGCTCGTCCGATGTATTCCAAGTGTCCTGAGTGGGTAGCATCCATAACTTACTCGAAACGAAGTCATTTAGAATGTTTTTAGAGCATAAACAGTAGTGTATAGGATTTCCTAAAGGCGTTCACGAGTCTACAGAAACCGCGGCAGACCAAACCAGATGAAAGTGCGCATTCAGCGTCTGCTCTGCCGATAATGCAAGCGTAGAAGAAGAAATGTGCTGTTTACCTGTGCAAAGAAAGAAACAATGAAAGAAAAATGTCTGAGGACTTCAGTGTTGAGGAAGAGCATGAGTTCTTTGCCGAGCTGAATGCGCGCTTTCATCTGGTTTGGTCTGCCGCGGTTTCCGTAGACTCGTGAACGAGCTTTTAGGAAATCCTATACACTACTGTTTATGCTCTAAAAACATTCTAAGTGACTTCGTTTTGAGTAAATTATGGACGCTACCCACTCAGGACACTTGGATACATTGGACGAGCAGTATGGAGGAATATTGACACGTTTTTTGTGGACTTTTATATACCTTTCTGCCTCGGGCGCTATGGACCTCCATTATTTGAATGTCAGCAGAAAGCAAGAAGCCTCCCAGATCTCCAGATGCCTTTGAGATATCATAAAAGTACTCCAGAGTGTTGTTCAGCATGGGGGTGAGTAGAAAATGAAGGCTAATCATGTTTTGGGTGTACTATTCCTTTAAGGGTCAATCTATACTGATAGCAATTAATTACCTGGAAAATTACTCGCACAACACAATTTTCCAAATCAACTACTGCAGACAGACCAGACTTACATGAGACCCTATCTGAAATTCTACACACATATGTATACATCTGTGCTATATAAATTAGGCCACAGTGGTAGTTAATATTCGGTTTGACCAATGTTTAGTTTTTTTTTGTTTTTTTTTAAGTTTATTTCAAACCTGCACACTTTTTGTGTGCAAGTTCAAATCATCTAAATAGTAAGAGTTTAAGTTTATGTTTGGTATTTCAAAGAAACTTCTTAGTCAACAAAAAAAACATACTGATGCTGCCATAGCAACCTTAAGCCATAGCTTTACACAGCAGAGCAAGAGTCAGAATTTACAAGCTCTAATTTCAGTCCAAGTGCTGCTATAAGCCGTTTTTAATTTCATTATACAAATTTAGATATCAATATCTTCTCTTTATCCAGTCATTTTATTCATGTAGCATTTAGAAAGTTGATGTTCTAAGACCTCTTTTATTCTAGACAGTTGTTTTTATTTAATTTTTTTCTAAAATGCCTTCAATGTCCATTTCAGTGCCAAAAGGATGAAGTGAGAAGTGCAAACTGACTAGATGCACCACATTTAGCAGGTCCTAATCCAGTTTACTTTATAGCAGGCTGCAGTTGCCAAAGTATTAAAAAGAAATTATCTAAGGAAGTGAGCTGCAGGTCTGCATTGATGAGGTATGCCCTATGAATTATCTATTAAGATAATTAATTTATGTTTTTTTTAAAGGTTTGTTTTTTTGTTATTTTATTTTCAGATTTCCAGATGAAATACTACTGTATCTCTAAGAGGTATCACAACTGTTTTGCTCCGGTTAAACATCTGAAATAGTTCATTTTAGACAGCTAGTCTTAAAAAAAAAAAAACAGGTCTGAATAAAAAGAAAAATATTGACAGAAATGAGTGTTAATGCAGCACAGATTTAGGACTTTATCGTCTAATAAAGGTGGGTTGTTGTTTTTTTTTTTTAAGGTGGTACAGCTGTTATTTTTTTATCCGCTACCAGGAACAAATAGTGAACATAAAAGAACAGAAATCCAACCTTATGTATTAAAACATCAAAGACTGTGAAGAAACAATTTTTATACAAATTTGGAATTAGGCATCTTTTTAATGAATGAAAATGAATGACATTAAACAAAAGGGTAAACCTCATTATAATGATCTCTTTGTCATGAAAATAATACATGCAGAAGGAAGACTGATTGACCAGATGTTATTCTGCAGTTCCTCGGCTCATCCACATTAGCACCACTGTTGTTTGCAGCACAAGACATGCAAACCGCCGTGCAGTAAAGTTGCTCTGAACTTTGTAATCAGCTTTGCCAGGACAGACTTATTGGGAAGCTTTATAATCTCTTTCTAAATGGTTATCTGGTTGATGGGTGTAAATTATATAATTTTAGTTTTACATGTTTTGCATTTTGTGTGGCTCTTGTCCAAGTGATTTTTCGCTTCACTGCAGAGGCTGCTGGTTTTATTTCTTGTTCAGCAGCCTATTCCTGTCTTAATGTCTTCACCATAAGCTCTTCGGATAAGCTGTTCGGACCAGGCTTCAAAGTTCAGCCTTTGGATTCATCTAATTTGACAATTAATATTAAGATATTGAGTTTTGATCGTCATAAATTAATTCAGAATCCTCCATGTCTGTGTGTTGGCGTATGTAAAAAAAAAAAAAAAAACTTGTTTCTCACACTTCTGTACAAGAAAAAGGCAGGTAGGAAAGAAAATACCAACGAGCATGAAGGTAAATTGAGAAGAAACGAGAATGAGAATCCAGAAAGGAGCAGATAAAAACAGGAGGCATCAGTACTGGGGAAATGATTGCTGGAGGGGATAACATTTGAACACAATGTACAGCATGGTTCAAATACTAAAACAGAAGGAAGCTACACACATTGATGGTAGTTTTAGAACATAATTTATTCAACTAAACCAAAAAAGTAATTAATGAATGTCTTTATTTTCAGAAAGCGCAATAGAGAACAATATACGACTTATTTGGAGTCTGTTATTCAAGTCTGCTATTGTGAGCATTAGCTGCTCACAATATTGAATGAATGATCATGAAATGCAGTTAAAAAGAAACAATACATGACTAGAATATGATCCTGTAGACTTATTTTAGTTATACTTTTAAGAGGATTTTCTGCAACATAAAAAATTATTTCTTGGATCTGGAGGTTTTATGTTTTATTTTTGTTTCCCTTTGTCAGCAACATCAGAATGTTTGGATTTGTGGAAATATATGCTGTCTGGAAAAAAAATCTAAAAAAACAATCAGACATTGTTTTTTAATAATGTTTATTTAAGAACAAAAATAAACATTAGGGGAGGATCATGGTGAACTCCCAAATAAACAGAAGAGCCACCTCAAAGAGTCTCATCTCATGTCACTAACTGTAGTTTCCACTCTGGCAAAGAAAATAAAAAGAGACCCTATAAAGTGGATGGACTGAAACATTGTGAAAGTAGCCAAAAGCTATAAAATGAACATTTAAGACTAAAAAGCAAAGTAAGGAACTAATGTAAGCCCAACCTCACTGGTTGCTGGGCAACTCATCAAGGGACCCTATCATCCTTGTTTCACATGAGGATCAAGTCATATAAAAGAAAAGAGTTTATTACTAATGCAAAGGTCTTTTCACATTTTTACACATTATGAAATTAAACCTCAGATAAATAAAGAGCAGCAGATGAAATAGCAGGCTTTGGAATAAATGAGGTGGAAAGAAAATTTTGCATTTTTTAGATGACCAGCACCTTTGAGACTGTAATTTTGTATTGGTGTTGTTGGAGAGTCTTATTGAAAATGACAGGGATTAATGGTTTGATACATAAAATTACTCAAGTGTTCTGTTTTCTTAAAGAATATGTTCTATTTCTTTACAGTTTGGATAAAAGTTTTTGTCAAAACAATTTAGAGTATGAAGGTAAGAGTTCAAAAAAAAAAAAAATTCTTCTTGGCCAAGAAAACCTAGTTTTCCCCAAGTAAACGATAGAGACCCTTAACCTATGAGTTCTTAGTGATCAGTCCACAACGACACACTGTATCTGCAAAATTTCTTCTGACTGCATGGGCTGAGGTATCCTTTAGAACTATACCAAAGTTAAAATTATTCAGAAAAGCATGATTTACCATGTGATGAGTACAGAGCTGCCCAGCTCTGCTGCTCTACATCATGTAAGAATGTGTTGAACATCCTTCTCACGTGTAAGGCCTCATAGGAAAAAGAAAACCAACCTTTTTCTTTTTTTTTTGAAGATTGAGACTACAGAAGAAACTTGAAATCATGTGTCTCTTGACATGCCTCAGAGTTGCAGCAGGTTACTTTTATTTGCTTTTCTATTGCATCACAGCTACTATCAACTCTTAGGAGATCAAACCTTTTTCAGAAAAACAGCACTAACTTTATAAATCTGCCTATTTTTTAACTGAAAATTAACAGTTTCCCTGCAAGACAGAGAATGTACTATGTTATGCAGAAGATATAATCTCACATTGGAGGAAACTGAGAAAGATGCAAGGGATTTTTCTTGTAAAATAGTTTTAGGTTTACTTAAACAAATGTAAAGGCTTAGTGCATGGGTGTCCTTTGGTGGCCCAGAGGCTATTTCCAGCCATTGGAATGATTGTGACCCTCAACCACAGCTCAAAAATGGCCTAGATCGGCTCAGGTAGGTCATAAGGATACACACGTATAAACAAAAGATATGTGGAATTCCTCCTGGTGATAAAGACTTTAAAAAGAACACAAAAATATATTTTATTAAAATGCAACCTTAAGGTAATGTTTATTGACTTTTTTGTTTCCTTTTAATTTGAAATAATTTTAGCTATAACTACAAACGCCTTTTGTTAAACCTGGCTGAATGAAGCAAGAATGATCCTGCATTTGCAGTTCTTGCCGATTACACACAAATAATCTATAAAAATATTATATAAACTATTGTTATATTAATATAAAATAGACTTGCTTTTATTTCTGATTGGAACAAACTTGTGTCTTTTTAGACCCCAGATCTACAATTATTTATAGATCAAATTTCCTAAGAAATTAAACTATTCGAAATGCCTATTAAAATGTATTTATAAATGTGTCTGTTTAGTTTATAGTTGAGCATGCAAAAATAAAAAATTTACTGAATGAAGCAGTGTTTGTGATTCGATGAAGGGAAGTTGATTGGTTTTCAGCTTAAATTTTTCACCCCATGGCATGAGAGTTTTTTGGGGTTTTTTTTTTTTACCACAACTGCATTTATTTGTTATTTTTTTCTCTTAAAATTTTTGAACATTAAAGTTTAGGGTTTTTTAATGTTTTGTGTCCTGGTCATGTTGTAGGTAACATTCACGTTGCTGTTTCAGGGATCAGAGCTCAGCAGGTAGCAGCTTGTAGGAGCTTGTTAGTCAAAACCAGATGAATCCTTCAATGTGCTTGTAATTCTGAATATAGATCAACCCAGATAAGTCAGTCTGTTCACATCAGCTTTTCCTTTGATGATTCAATTTTTTTATCATTCTGCTTGACATTTTATTTTCACTCAGCTTGAAAACTGATGAATTCATCACAAGTTTGCATTTCTTCAGTGTACAGCATTTCTCTAAAAGAAACATTGGGTTTAATTTTCTACTCAGTTATTTCATTTCCCAAATAATACTCTAAGGGCCGGATTTATCAAGATCCAATTTTGCGTGCAGTAATTTGCGCTCGCAAACTGGAATTCTGCGCGAGGGGCTGAACCATGGTTTGCGGGTGATTTAACAAGAGCGATTGCGTAACTGGTGGCAGGTGCAAAACTGTTGGAGACATCCTATTTAAATGATGGTTTTGCGCGTTTTGTGGTTTGGGGCATGGCGAGTTTGGACAGCAGAAGGCGCAAAAGGAAATTCGACCCCATGGAAATGGAGGTATTGGTGGATGAAGCCAACAAACATTTAAGTGAGCTACAGCAAAGAAGTGTGACTGTCACACAGAGGAACGCTATATGTGAACAAATCTGTAATAAAGTAAACGCTGTTGGTGAAACCTTGCGAACAGTGGATGAAGTTAAAAGAAGATACCAGGATATTAGAAGGCGAACCAAAGAAAAACTGGCATATAACAAAACATCTGCTAACAAAAGAGGAGGGGGCACAGTAGATGAGGTGCCTCTGACCAGCATTGAGGAACAAGTACAGCTGACGCTCTGTGAGGAGCAAATCACTGGAATTGCAGCTCCAAAATGGCAATGCTGGATAAACGATATGTTTTGATGATCGTTTCCTCGTTCATTCCAAAAATATTCACACGGAGTGAAAAAATGCGTTCTCTCCGTCTCCTTGCTTCATTTCGATGTATCCTTCTTGCGACAATAACCGCTGCCATGTGTGCGCAATTACGCATACAGACCATTTGCACCTTCTTTTGAAACGTGTTAAATATAGTCAGATACCGTTAGCAAAATTGCTTTCAGGTTTAATAAATCACTTTGCGAGTGTTAAATTAATATATTTATATGTTCTCCTCCCACAAGACGCACTTTTGCGTGTAAATGCCCCATATTGCATATTCATTGCAGAAAAAGTACGCTATTTCTGAAAAGAGGCGCTATTTAGCACGTTTTAAAGACCAAATCCTTTTAGCACGCTGTTGATAGATCAGTTTGTACATTTTTTAGCGTGCGCAGTGAAATAGCTCACGTTTTTATACACGCAAACCTTTGATAGATCCGGCCCTAAATCTGATAAGTGACTATACATGGGCTGATTACTGCTTTAAGCCATATCAAGGCTTTAGGAGATAATGATTTCATAGCTGCTTAAGTTCTCTGCTGTACCATTTTACATTAAAACAACAGGTCAAAGAAGGTTCAAAGGACAGTAGTTTCTACGTCCGTATGAAACAGAATAAAATACAGCAGCCCCTCCTCCACCTTTTATAGCAGACTGCTGAATGCAAGCTCATTTAAGTGTCCTGCACTTTACCATACTCTATAAGAGGATATATATATATATATATATATATATATATATATATATTATCCTGACAATTAATTTCTTTGTAGTTTGACTGTGCTGTGCAACTTGCTGTTCACTACTTTCAAGATGATAAAAAGTGAAATTTGACACTGCACCTTTAGTTATAAAACTAAGAAAATTAGGTATAAGGAAGTTATCATCCATAAAATATACTGGTGAAGGTTCTCAGTCATCCAGGTTATAGTCATTCCAAAAAAAAAAAAAAAGAAAAACAATCCACTGGACTTTGTTTCCATGTTTGAAGATGTTTTGCTTCCCATCCAGGAAGTTTTTTTAATTCAAAATGTCAGGAATAGCGTTGACTTCAAGGTTTTATACAGTAGCCAAACAAAGCATTGTTTTAGTTTTAAAACAGTTATTCTATACAGAGTTATTCTTCTACTTGAGCAATAAACATTAATACTTTTGACACCTCTGATGTTAAACACAGTGTGAAGAGGCAGTTAATCCCATAAAATTACTAATATGTGATGCAATTGAAGTTTTAAATGGACTCAGTGTATGATATTATTTTGTATATATGTAAAACATGTCAGTGTCTAATACATATGTGAGAAAATCCCACTTTTAGCTCTGTGTAGTGAACCCCCTGAGACGCTGATCCCCTGGGTTGGGAATCACTAAATTCAATTTTCTTCAATCTTCTTCAACTTTTTTTTGTGTAAAATCTGTTAAAGGAATAGTACACCCAAAACATGATTAGCCTTCATTTTCTACTCACCTCCATGCTGAACAACACTCTGGAGTACTTTTTTGATATCTCAAATGCATCTGGAGATCTGGGAGGCTTCTTGCTGTCTGCTGACATTCAAATAATGGAGGTCCATGGCGCCCGAGACAGAAAGGTCCATAAAAGTCCACAAAAACGTGTCAATATTCCTCCATACTGCTCGTCCAATGT
This sequence comes from Cyprinodon tularosa, assembly GCF_016077235.1. Lineage (NCBI taxonomy): Eukaryota > Metazoa > Chordata > Actinopteri > Cyprinodontiformes > Cyprinodontidae > Cyprinodon > Cyprinodon tularosa. The sequence goes on along the minus strand of NW_024039124.1, from coordinate 199,312 downwards.
AATCCAAGTGTCCTGAGTGGGTAGCATCCAGAATTTACTCGAAACGAAGTAATTTAGAATGTTTTTAGAGCATAAACAGTAGTGTATAGGATTTCCTAATAGCGCCCCCATGCGCGCTCACGATTCTACGGAAGCCGGCAGACCAAACCGGAAGGAAGTGCGCATTCAGCGTCTGGTCTGCCGATAATGCAAGCGTAGAAGAAGAAATGTGCTGTTTACCTGTGCAAAGAAAGAAACAACGAAAGAAAAATGTCTGAGGACTTCAGTGTTGAGGAAGAGCATGAGTTCTTTGCCGAGCTGAATGCGCTGGTTTGGTCTGCCGGCTTCCGTAGAATCGTGAGCGCGCATGGGGGCGCTATTAGGAAATCCTATACACTACTGTTTAGGCTCTAAAACGTTCTAAATGACTTCGTTTCGAGTAAATTCTGGATGCTACCCACTCAGGACACTTGGATTACATTGGACGAGCAGTATGGAGGAATATTGACAAGTTTTTGTGGACTTTTGTGGACCTTTCTGTCTCGGGCGCCATAGACCTCCATTATTTGAATGTCAGCAGACAGCAAGAAGTCTCCCAGATCTCCAGATGCATTTGAGATATCAAAAAAGTACTCCAGAGTGTTGTTCAGCATGGAGGTGAGTAGAAAATGAAGGCTAATCATGTTTTGGGTGTACTATTCCTTTAAGTACTTTAATAAAACATGCCTAGAATGTGTTACAGTTCACAACTCTGAGCTGATTAATCTTACAAATACTCAACATTGTATTTAACCCAGCATGGTGTGTTTGGTTAAAAGACTGGGTGAAACTTAGAGCGAATTGCCTTATCAGCATGTGTTTTGCCAGCTCCCTGTTGTTTGTTCTGTACTCTCAAGCAGACCTTTTCTATCACTGCTTTGTAGAATGTTAATTTCTCTTTTGAAAATTTTTAATATATTTACCAGTCGCCCTTATTCAGAGGGCATACTGTAGGGGGAATCAAACATGACAGCAGCTGCAGCAACACCAGCAGATATTTTTAACTTATATTTTAATCCAATGCTCTGTCCTCCTAGCTAATAAAAGATGCCACCTGTACTGTCAGTCGAAGGAGACCTCAGACGTGGCATACATGAAGCAGCTGGTGCATGATGGGACACGATGCTCATACAAAGATGCCTACAGTATCTGCGTGCGTGGAGAATGCGTGGTGAGTTAAAAGAACATACTGTAGTTTAGTTAAGTAGGAAAACATAGTGTGTCTGTAAACCCACTTTACCCTGATAAATCTAAAAATAATAGGGTGCAACTAATACCTTTCAGAATGCAGTCTGGTAGTTAATAGTTTTAGCAGATTTAGGTTTAGGTTATAAAGCAATATTCCAGAACTTCGAAATCTTTTCTAAGTGAATAATTTTATATTTTTTGCAGATCTCGTAGCAGAACTGCAAACCTACTAAATTAGAGTCATCCATCTAAACTGGCCAAGGAATGGTATAAATATGTGAACATTATCATTTTAAACAGAACAGAAGCTTTTGCATAAACTGCAGCTAAGGTGTCCATGGCAACACTGGTGGAGCTGCAGCTATCCACTGCCAAGGTTAAAGTTTCTGGACATAGAGCAACTACAGTAGCAGCCATTCAAAAGGGCCCTTCCCATTCAAATGCCGGACGAACTCCATCCAACTGCCAGCGAAATCCCCTCCAGCTTCCACCCAGTGGACTCCTTTGGGCGAGCATATTTTTTTTACTCTGACTCCAACCTTTCACTGAATTACAGTGTCTGACTGTGAGATATGCTTCTCTTTTGATCTTAATGTCCACAAATCATAACAGAAAGAATATTTAAGTACAAAGATTGATGTTTAAAAAGAAATTGTAGAGGACCAGGCCAGCTAAGGGCCCATCAAGGAAAGTGGTGAAATCTTGAATGGCTACTACTGTATTAGTTTTGCAGTTCAAAAATATGTGCTTTATAAACATGAAATATGAAAACAAGATCTCCATCCTCTCTGACTTGGGCTGCGTTATTTTACAAAGAAAAAGATTAACTTTTAGTAGGTAAATATGTAAAACTTGAGTAACATATATCACAAGCTTAGTGCTGTAACTGTAGCCCACGGTAATTCTCCCAAGGCCTTAAAACAAATGTGCACCATCCTATTTAAAGTGGGAATGAATCGATGAATAAAACTAACTTAATTGACAAGATTATTTCTTGCTATTTTCAATAATTATATTATAAACTTGAAAAATATACATGTAAAAGAAAAAAAACGTACATTTTTGGCACAGGCACTGCCATGTTGCATTGACATTATAATAGCAGATTGACTCAATTATCGTGGGCATCGTTGAACAGCAGCTACAACAGGTAGCATTGCCAGCATGCACCTTCCAAAACACATGTACCGATGTCAGATATCCCACCTAAGCGCAACCACATAGCGTTCTCTATCTGCAACCTGTGACGTGCCATCAGTTTGCTCTCTGCTTTGCTACAAGATAGGATGAATCATCAGGTAGGACAGATAGCCAGAAGATTATAATATCACAGCCGCAGCTGCTGTTTTTCCCTTACTACAGCTCAACTCATACGCCCCATGGACTTAAAAGCATACAGTAAGCAATCTGATTCAGACACTAGAGTGTCCTTTTAGCTTTGTCTCCCATCATAAAAAAATTCTTAAGTGTTTTACAGTTGTGTTTAATCACTGGTATTACCAATAAATTCAACTGGAAATACAAGCGAAACCTCAGAGCGAACAAACCCACTGACATCACCGTTTGGTTTACTGCAATGTGACGGTACCTTTGGAAAGTATCAAAAAATACTAAATGTTTTCTTTTTACATTTATATTTTTCACTGTTATATTGTGTCTAATAGTAAGACACAATCTCATTAATTTAGTTAGTTTGGTTAACCGTTTCATTTCCACTTTATGTTTGATTTATTAATAGTGAACACCACTGCATTGCTGTATGACTTTCTGATGATCTTTTCTGTTTTATAAAATCTCAATTACATACATTGGACTCGAGTCATAACTTCTGAAAGTGAATATTTCTAATAGGTTCTGTGAATCGGTCAGAGTACTGAAGGATAATGATGTCATGATGGGTTCACTAAAAGCGACCCAAGAATGCAGAACACCACTGACGGACACAAGGATGAAATTTTAACAGTTTATTTATGCACAAGCACACAGTATACACTGGTTCGGGTTCGGGGCCTGGATTCTGGTTCACCGGAGTCTGCGTGAGAGACAGTTCAGTTAGCGTTGCCAACAGAGGTTTGATTTCCTGAAGTTTACTGGTTTTACCTTGAGGGTTCTTGAGGTTAGCTTTGGGAGAGTCTCTGTTGGTTCTGGAGATGAATTCATCAGCAGAGTCCGTTTGCTGCTTCAGCGTCTCACGTCTTATTTGAACAGACCTTGGCTTTGGGTTTCCCAGCTCTAGTCCAGAGCTGCTTGGAGGTTCACTGTGAATCTTCAGGTTTGGCTCTGAGGGTCGGCTCGGCAGGTTAGCTCTTCCTGAGCTTACACAGAGGAGGCACAGGTTTCCTGGAAAAACAGAAACAAGGATTAGAATCCAAGCTGGATTCAAAAGTCATCGAATTACTCTGAGGATCTAGGCTTAAGCGCTGACCAACTGGAACAACACTGCGGCGTTGAGGCAAGGTCTGAAGACAGCTTTAGTAGTGGATCCTCTGATGATCTTGACGAGCTGCAGCTGTGCAGGAGGCTCCCTCAGAGGATCCACGGCGGACTCTGCTGGAGAAAGGTGGAATATCTCCAGCTCCCAACAGTACCCCCCCCTCAACGACCGCCCCTTGGCGGTCCGGAAGAGGTTGATGGGCAGGAACGCTCGTACTCCTCGATAAGGGCTGGATCAAGGATGTACGAGCCTGGAACCCACTGGCGATCCTCCGGTCCGTAGCCCTCCCAGTCGACGAGGTACTGCCATCCGCGACCTCGCCGACGGGAGTCCACGATAGGGCGAACCGTGAAGGCCGGATGACCATCGACCTCCAGGGCGGGTGGTGGGGAGTCGGACGGTGGGCACAGAGGGCTCGAGGAGACAGGCTTGATCTGAGACACGTGGAAGGTGGGGTGGATTCGGAGGGACTGAGGTAATTGGAGACGGACGGCTGAGGGGTTGATGACTCGAGTGATCTTGTAGGGTCCGATGAATCTAGGAGAGAATTTCCGAGACATCCCCTTGAGGGGAATGTCTCGAGTGGACAGCCATACCTCCTGGCCTTCAGTATACTCGGGGGCGGGACGTCTCCTGGCGTCAGCGAAGCGTTTAATTGACTCAGAAGACTGGTTGAGAGTGGCGATGGTTTCCCTCCAGATCCTTTGACAACGGCGGATGTGTTGGTTGACGGACTGCACCGAAATCTCTCTCTCGTCTGCGGGAAAAAGAGGTGGTTGATAGCCAAGACTGACCTGAAATGGGGATTGTCCAGTGGATGCAGATCTGAGGGAGTTATGAGCGTATTCTATCCATGGGAGAAATTGGCTCCAGTCCACGGGGTTGTTTGACGTGAGGCAGCGAAGGCTGGATTCCAATTGCTGATTCATACGCTCAGTCTGACCATTCGATTGGGGGTGGTAACCAGAGGTGAGAGAGGGTTTGCAGCCGAGAGCAGAACAGAAAGCCCTCCAGACCTGGGAGATGAATTGAGGACCTCTGTCCGAGAGGATCTCTTGGGGAATGCCGTGTAACCGGAAAACATGCTTGATGAGTAGCTGGGCTGTCTGGAAGGCCGTGGGAAGTTTTCTGAGGGGAATAAGATGGCAGGACTTCGAGACACGGTCAACAATGGTGAATATGGTGGACATACCTCGAGAGACAGGGAGACCGGTGACGAAATCAATGGCGATATGGGACCAAGGACGCGAGGGAACAGGAAGCAGTTGAAGCAGGCCAGAAGGAGGTTGGTGTGAGGCTTTGTTACGGGCACATGTGGGGCAAGCCAACACATACTCCTTTACGTCCCTGTGGAGAGTGGGCGACCAAAAGCATCTTGAAATGAGAGCAACAGTTCTACTGACACCTGGATGAGCGGAGAATTTGGCGGCATGCATCCACTGGATGAGACGGGACCTGACGGAAGATGGAACATAGGTTCGGTTAGTGGGACCGTTACCTGGATCGGGTTCAGTGGCCAGGGCTGAGTTGATGAGGTCAGTTATCTCCCAGTTGACCACTCCCACTGTGCAGGAAGCCGGAAGAACAGGTTCAGGTGTCTCGGGATGATCGACGGAGTAGAGACGAGAGAGAGAATCGGGCTTCACGTTCTTGGATCCGGGTCTGTAGGAGATGATGAGATTGAACCGAGAAAAGAAAATTGACCACCTGGATTGGCGTGGATTCGCTTGCTTGGTTGACTGGATGTAAGCCAGGTTCTTGTGGTCTGTCCATACAAGAACCGGGTGCTCAGCTCCCTCCAGCCAATGCCTCCATTCCTCCAATGCCAGTTTAATGGCCAGAAGCTCTCGGTCACCCACATCATAATTTTGCTCTGCAGAAGAAAGTCTACGGGAGAAGAAAGCACAAGGGTGTATCTTTTGATCTGAGTCGAGTCTCTGGGAAAGGACTGCTCCAACACCGGAATCTGAAGCATCCACCTCAAGGATAAACTGCTTAGCTGGGTCAGGTTGCATAAGGACTGGTGCTCTGGAAAATAATGACTTTAGTTTTTCAAACGCTGCTTGAGCCTCGGGAGTCCACTGAAAATTGCGTTTGACAGAGGTCAGAGAAGTTAATGGAAGGGCGGTCTGGCTGTAGTTTCTGATAAACCGACGATAGAAGTTAGCAAAACCCAAAAACCTTTGTAGCTGTTTGCGGTTCTCTGGAACTGGCCAGTCTAAAACTGCCTTAATCTTGTCCTCAGATGGTTTAACCTGGCCGCCCTCGAGCACAAACCCCAAAAAGGTGACTGAAGGTTGATGAAATTCGCACTTCTCGGCTTTCACGAACAGTTTGTTTTCCAGCAGTCTCTGTAAAACAAGACGGACATGTTTCTTGTGTTCATCGAGGTTCTTGGAGTAAAAGAGTATATCATCAATGTACACGAAAACAAATACGTTGAGAAAGTCTCTTAGAATATCGTTTACGAGGGCCTGGAAGCAGGCTGGAGCGTTAGTGAGACCAAAGGGCATAACAAGATATTCGAATTGGCCCAAGGGTGTTTTGAAGGCAGTTTTCCATTCGTCGCCTTCACGGATCCTAAGGAGATGATAAGCGTTTCTTAAATCCAGTTTAGAAAACACAGTAGCTCCCTGTACGGGCTCAAAAGCAGAGGAAAGGAGAGGCAGTGGGTATTTGTTTTTAATAGTGATCTGATTCAAACCTCGATAGTCGATACAAGGTCTCAGGGAACCATCCTTCTTCCCCACGAAGAAGAATCCGGCGCCCAATGGAGAGGATGAAGGGCGAATTATTCCAGCAGCTAATGATTCGTTGATGTATTTTTCCATTGTTTCTCTCTCGGGCTTGGAAATATTATACAATCTGCTGCTAGGTAAAGGAGCACCAGGTAAAAGTTCAATGGCGCAATCGTATGGTCTGTGTGGAGGTAGGGACGTCGCACTGACCTTACTGAAGACAGGGGCTAGGTCATGGTACTCAGAAGGAACTGAAGAAAGGTCAGGAGAGTCCATCTCCCCCCCACCTCTAGGAGACCCCACCAAGGGGGCAGCAGAACGCAGGCATGTCTCATGGCAAGAGATGGACCATGATTCCAGGTGACGTTCAGTCCAGTTAATGTGAGGATTATGCTTCTCCAACCATTCGAAACCGAGCACCAGCGGGGAACATGCAGAGGGAAAAACAAAAAATGTTATAGTCTCTTGGTGGTTACCTGACAGAAGTAGCTCGAGGGGCTGAGTTTGGTGGGTAACTTGATGGAGTCTTTTCCCGTCAATAGCGGATACACTGAGAGGCTGAGACAGAGGAATGGTTTCAATTTGGAGTTGCTGGACGAGGTTAGAATCGATTAGGTTATGTTCACAGCCTGAGTCGATGAATGCAGAGAAAGAGAGGCTCTGATTAGCACAGAAAAGCGTGGCAGGCAGTAACAGTCGAGGAGATTTCTTAGAGTTTATTTGGCCCGCCAGACTCCTCAGATCCTCTGGCGGGCCCAGGCTTTTGATTTAGCCGGGCAGGAAGCGATGAAGTGTCCACTCTCACCACAGTAGATACATAGTTTGTTTAGAAAACGCCTTTGCCTCTCCTCTGGAGTGAGCCTGGTGTGTCCCACCTGCATGGGTTCGACATCCCTTTCGCCCGAGTGAGAGGCCTGAACAGGTAAAGGTAGAGACTGGGACTTAGGCCTCTGAATGGGCGGCTGCTCTGTAGATGAAGAACAAACAGTCACGTTATGTGAGGCAGAAGAAAGTGTACCCTGCTTCTTTGAACTGTTTCTGGCACGAATTCTATTATCCAATCTAATGGAGAGGCAAATTAAGTCTTCGAGGGTAGCAGGTTCGTCGAGGGTTGCGAGCTCATCTTTTATGTGCTCGTTTAATGCCATGAAAAAGGCTCCCTTTAAAGCGCTTTGGTTCCATCCGGAAGCTGCCGCTTTAACCCGGAAGTTAATGGAAAATTCAGCCACCGAAGAGTTTCCCTGTTTAAGGTTGAAAAGAGCTCTAGAATCAATAGTTTGGTCAGTTTCTTGGATGAATACCTGGATAAATTCAGAGATGAAATCAGAGTAGTAGCAGTTTAAGCTATCGTCAGCGGCAAATTTTGCCTGAGCCCATTCCAAGGCTCTTCCTGTTAACTGCGAGAGAATGAAAGTTATCTTCTTGTGATCCGTGGAAAAACAGCCAGGGGAGTTCTGAAAAATCAACCGACATTGAAATAAAAATCCTTTGCAATCTTTCATGTTACCAGAAAATCTTTCTGGGAGACTAGGACGGAACTCTGATGACGTCACTGCAGGTGACCTCGGAGGTGGAACTGGACCCGGAAATGGTTGTGGTACAGCATTTGCGCTGTTCAGATAATTAGCACAGATTTGTAGCATCTGGTTATGAGTGTCAACTAGACGGTATAACTCACGGAGCGTTTGGGTTTGTCCCTGAATTTGGGCATCCTGCTCCTCCAGTCGACGGGTGAGGTGATCTGCTGGGCCTTGAGTTTGGCCGCAGTGTTCTGTCATGATGGGTTCACTAAAAGCGACCCAAGAATGCAGAACACCACTGACGGACACAAGGATGAAAGTTTAACAGTTTATTTATGCACAAGCACACAGTATACACTGGTTCGGGTTCGGGGCCTGGATTCTGGTTCACCGGAGTCTGCGTGAGAGACAGTTCAGTTAGCGTTGCCAACAGAGGTTTGATTTCCTGAAGTTTACTGGTTGTACCTTGAGGGTTCTTGAGGTTTGCTTTGGGAGAGTCTCTGTTGGTTCTGGAGATGAATTCATCAGCAGAGTCCGTTTGCTGCTTCAGCGTCTCACGTCTTATTTGAACAGACCTTGGCTTTGGGTTTCCCAGCTCTAGTCCAGAGCTGCTTGGAGGTTCACTGTGAATCTTCAGGTTTGGCTCTGAGGGTCGGCTCGGCAGGTTAGCTCTTCCTGAGCTTACACAGAGGAGGCACAGGTTTCCTGGAAAAACAGAAACAAGGATTAGAATCCAAGCTGGATTCAAAAGTCATCGAATTACTCTGAGGATCTAGGCTTAAGCGCTGACCAACTGGAACAACACTGCGGCGTTGAGGCAAGGTCTGAAGACAGCTTAAGTAGTGGATCCTCTGATGATCTTGACGAGCTGCAGCTGTGCAGGAGGCTCCCTCAGAGGATCCACGGCGGACTCTACTGGAGAAAGGTGGAATATCTCCAGCTCCCAACAAATGATATGTAAAAGTTTTTATTCAGTGTCAGGTTCAATCTTATATGCAAGATCTTATGAGCAAGGAAGCTATTCTTTCAAAGGCATATTTTCTGACTGTGACAATAAAAAAAAAATGGAAATGGCTTTAAACATGAATTAGTTTTCAGTAGATCAAAATAAAAAATGTCCTACAGTTTGTTCTACAAATGAATGTAGTCTGAAGTCCTGCTGTGTTCAAACTTCATTTGATTTTCTATTTATCTGACATGCTTAAAACAACAATGCAAACATTCTATTAGCAAATAATTTATTAATTATTGTCATAGCTCCTTTAACTAATTACTGCCATGACTAGATGAGCTTCACAATTATTGAAAGCTGAACAGGCATATTTTAAAACTGCTGAATATGAAAATAGTTGAAAGTTGTTTATTTGTTTAAACTGTGACTTTTTCCTCTCTTCCTCTGATTCCCCACTGGCAGTATTTGAGTCAGAAGCTAATGAGGACTTTAAAAAAACCAACTTTTTGAGAGGTTAAGTTTTTATTTTCAAGCGTTGTCCTGTTTTTTTTTTTTTTCCGTTCTTCAGAAGGTCGGCTGCGACAGAGAAATCGGCTCCAACAAAGTTGAGGACAAATGTGGTGTTTGTGGTGGAGACAACACCCACTGTAGAACCATGAAAGGAACCTTCACCAGGACACCAAAGAAACCAGGTAAGAACACAAGGAAACAACCAGCCCTCAAATTTCTTAAACACAGACGCTGCTGTATTGAACTGCTAAATGCAAATTTTGTTTTTCAATTATAAGAACTCTGGTGGCTTATTTAGGCAAGTAAAAATCATTAAAAGAAATTTCTGATTAGTTTTACTGTGATTTTATTTGAAAGACAAGCACAAAGTAACAGATAAATGTAAAGAAAGATTAAAAGGGGTTTGCACCTTTTTTTTTCTAATAAAAATCTGAAAAGTGTGGCATTTGTCTAAGCAGTAGTAGCCATTCAAAATTTCCACACTTTCCTTGATGGGCCCCTGGCTGGTCCTTAGCTGGTCCCCTACAATTCCTTTTTAAACATCAATATTTCAAAGAAAATATTTTATCATGATTTCTGGACATTAAGATCTAAAAAGAAGCTTCATCTCCTGGATGATGTTGGAGGGGATTTCGCTGGAAGTTGGAGGGAAGTGGGCTGCCATTCGGCTGGCTTTTCACAGAGAAGGGCAATTTTGAATGCCTGCTACTGTACTACATAGAAACATTCCCATACCATAATGCTCCTGCTCAAGCAGGCTTAATTCTGGTCTCACACCTTCTCTGAAGGAACTTTTGTGTTTCAATAGAGGCCCTGAAACCTGAAAATTGTTAGTTGAATTCCAGCATTCTCCTGCTAAATGTTTATATCCCCCTAGGTCTAGTGATCTGAGTATCAGTGTATGAATGTGTGTAGTTGTGAGTGCAACTGGGGGACTGTGGCTCTAGTGTAAAAAGGTAATAAATAGTCAACTAGAAAACACTGCAAGGATAAACTTATTTTTCAACCCAAACTATTTTGGGTAAATGCCCTAATTTTTGTGGTTTTCCATCGATATTTCATAAATTTTTTGCTTTTTACTTGGTTGGATTGACCATTAAATTAGGCTGGCTTAAACTCCATAAACAATCTATTGCGTATTGTACAGAGGAAGATGAGAGATAACTAAGTCGACAATACAGATAAGTTGAATGTCTCTAATAGAGCTCAAATTGCTCATCACATCAGATACTTTTAGCCACAGGCTGATATCCCCCATGTGATGCTGCTTTGTTGCTGTGACATACTGGAGATTGGGGCTAGAACCTTTCACATGACTATATTGATGTGTTGGCATGGCCTAGTCAAAGTCCTTACCAGCAGCCAAATGGGGACCGTTTGATAAGAACAGTATGGATCCAGCTGAGCAGGGGCCTGTCTCCATCTCAAATGTCTAATCCCTGAGGGACCTCATAGTACCGTATTTTCACGACTATAAGGCGCACTTAAACGTCTTTTTTTCCCCTCAAAATGTGCGGTGCGCCTGTCGTCCTATAATTCTCTTCTTGACGACTTAAAATTGAAGCTAAGTTTTATAAAAATTCAAAGTTCTTAAAAAGCAGAAAAAGTCTCAAACAAAGATCAAAAAATTCAGACAGAGGGCAGCTGAGTCCGGGTCCAGTGTTTATTGCTAAACACTACACATTTACACAAAGCTGGTGAGCCGAAGCTGACAAATGGTGAAACCAGCTCCCTTTTATACATTTCTTATCGGTGGAAAAACCCCCTTCAGAACATATTTCAGTCATTGGTAAAGGTCACATTGATATTTATCTGCAAAACACAGTGACATTCATAGACACATCTCATTCTTGTGAGAGCACTCTCTCAGGCCATGAAAACATCTGGTGCATTCAAATCAGAAACTTATGACGGTTTAGTCAAAAACATGTCAGCCCTTGCTTCAAACCATGTCAATCTACCATACTGCTCCCCCTTCGTCTCATCACCCTTTATGGGACCATTACTGCTCCGTGTGCTTTGAAAATAACAACTCCTTTGTATGGCCAGATTTTTGCTGAGCTGGACTACCTTGAGATGTCAAATATTTCATTTTTATTGCGGGTACTTTCTTATCACTAAGGGGCCTTAACCCTGCGTTGTCCTGTAGATCTCACTCTCAGCTGCAGCTGATACACACACTCACTCTGCTTCTCTCCTTTTTGGCCCCGAATTGCTCTTATAACAGTTTTTGGGAAAACAACTTTAAACTTATAAAACATTAACTTTATTTTATCTTATGATTAGTACAGATTAATACACAACACGCCCTATGGTGCGGTGCGCCCTATGTGTGTTGTAACTGCGACTTTTGAGACCACCTCATTGAGGAGATTATGAAAGAGTGGCTGAATGTAAGGAGACCAGGTGTTTTTTTTCCACTCATCACCATCGCTGTTAATCTGTAACTCCATGCGTGCCCATCTCACAGCTGATGTGAAAAACATGGGGAAACAAATTAACGCTGTGCTCGCTGTTCAACCGCTCGACATCGGTGTGAACCGGACCCAGCAGGTGCAGCAGAAGCAGCGAGTTTACATGCCAAGTCAATGGTTGACGCGCGTATAGGTGCAGCAAAAGGTCCCGCAGCGCGTTTTGAGCAGCAGGTGCAGCACGTCGGGAAGCGTTTAAGCATCTGACGCACAGCCAACGCGCTGCTGCTGCTCGAGATGGAAAAATTGAAGTTTTGCTGCTGGACGCGCCGCATCAACCAATCAGAGAAGCTGATCTGGGAGCTGACAGCGAGACAGACACAGCGCTCTGATGACATATGATATTAACGCAAATGAAAAGGGCTGGATGGATGAGGAGATGATGTGGCTGTGCCCATCTCACAGCCGATGTGAAAAAAAAGGTGAATCAAATGAACGCTGTGCTCGCCGTTATCCCGGGGGGTCTGACAAAGGAACTTCAACCGCTCGACATCGGTGTGAAGCGGCCGTTCAAAGTAAGGCTGCGAGCGGCGTGGGAGCGATGGATGACAGACGGAGACCACAGTTTTAGGATAAGTGGAAGGCAGCGCCGGGCAAGTTACGCCACCGTTTGCAGATGGATTGTAGATGCTTGGACTAACGTCTCTGCTGGCTCTGTTGTTCAAGCTTTTGCAAAAGCCGGCATTATTTCTGAAGAGCCGCGCTGCACGGAAAGTGACTCTGACAGCAAAGGGGAAATTGGCATGTCTGATTTAGCGCAGCTGTTTAATTCAGAAACAGAGGATGATGACTTTGATGGGTTCGATTAATACTTAGTAATAAATGCATGAATAAAGCACAATCATACTCAGTTTTGCTCCCGCTCTATTTTTCTACCTGAAAACTTAATTCAACAGCAGCCTCTGGGCGGGTCTCCTCCTCTTCACCGCGGTGGCTGGCAGGTGTTTTTTCATCTAAATAATCTAAATCTTGCAGCTATATTTGCTGTGATCAGTGGGAATAAAGTAGTTTTAATATGTTTCTAAGTGAGAAAGTCCACCTGATATCTATTTCTGTCGGAGGCGGAAGCAGCCTCCAGGCTGCCCAGCCTGGAGGCTGCTTCACCGCGGCTGCTGGCAGGTGTTTTTCATCTAAATAATTTTAACTGCAGGCACCAGGATACCGGTAATAAAAGCGAACATATTCCGTCGGCAGGTTTCAGGATTTTAAGTTAATTTAGGAGTGATCACAGCGCTGTGTCATCTGCGATGTGTCTGTCTCACGGCCAGCTGCCAGGTTTGATTAATACTTTGTTATAAATACATGAATAAAGCACAGTCATACTCAGTTTTGCCCCCGCAGTATTTTTAAATACGCAGTAGAGGTATTTAAAGGTAGTAGAGGACATGTACCTGTATATAAAAAATGCGCCCTATAGTCCGGTGCGCCTTATGTGTGTGTTAAATACAGAAATGGGACACATAACTGAGACTGCGCCTTTTAGTACGGTGCGCCTTATGGTCGTGAAAATACGGTACATCAGGGAAGAGCACTGAGCAAAATAAATACAGACTCACTGGGCTGGAGACGGCCAGCCAGAGCATCCATGTGGAACCTGAACAGCTGACAGCACAGAGGGTTATGAAGACTTTAAAAACGATGCCCAGAGATGTTCTCCATCTTATATGAAATTGTGCTATTTTACAAAGAAGAACAGGGAAAAGGTTAGATTTCAAAAGATTCTCTGCGGCTTCTAACAGAAACTCAGGGACTGTAAATGCAGTGAAAATAAACACAGTTGATTTGTTATAATTTAGTCTTTGTATTAGTATTACTTTTAATTTAAATATTCTGCTATGTGTTGTTTGTATTTATATATTTATTAAGTTTTTTGTTTTTTTTAAACCAAGCCAAGTGAGTGTCAGTGAGGATTAGCATATTGGCTAGCTCATCTAGATTTACATTTAACTTAATGTTATCTCAAATAAATAAAAAAGACAATGTACAATATACTCTCAAAAGGAACACATTGAAACTAAAAGGGTTTGTGTGGATAATGATGAATTACAGGAGTGAATAAAAAAAAAACATGCCCCACTTTTCATGATTTTTGCTACTTAAAATTTCTAAAACTATATTTTTGACTTGGTCTAATTAGTTGATGTGATCACACCAGGCTTCATTTCACAATATTAATTCAAAGATAACTGCATATATATATATATATATATATATATATATATATATATATATATATATATATATATATATATATATATATATATATATATATATATATATATATATATACACATATATGAGAGAGAGATGTGTATTTATATATATATATATATATATATATATATATATATATATATATATATATATATATATATATATATATATATATATATATATATATATTATATTTAGATACATATAAATATATAAATATTTTCTGTGTGTTTTTTGTTTTAGAATTATTTTTCTTAGCTATTTCTTATTTTTCATCTGCTTTAGAGTTATATGTTAAGCACTCAAGAAGGGTTATTTTTATGTGTTTGTCTTTCATACAAAAAAAATCCAAATTAAATATATTAATATTTCAGTTTGTTACATGACAAGATGAAAAAATAAAATAAAAAAGTCCAGAAGGTATATTGTGAGGTGTTTAGAGTTAACCATATTTATATTGATTGTTTCTTTGAAATATCAAATATGAAACATGCTTTTAGGAAATCTGATGCATTTTAATGAAATTAGGCTGATGTTCAGGCTTATCACACCATGATGTTATTTCTTATAACATCGGGTAAAAGTCCGGAAGCCCTCAGGGACATAAAACTAAATTTGCATAAAACCTAAAAATGAGCCCATTTGGAGAAATGTTTAAAGTGATTTAATGGTTTGTTTTTAGTCAAATCACTGTTTTTATATATTTGCATGTATAATAAAGGCGCACTGTGTGTATTAATAAACCTGCAATTTCTTTAAGAATCATGCTTAAGCTTTCCTTTAAACATTAATAGTTTAAACCTCTTCATGTAGAGTGTTTTCTATTTTCAGCTCCACACAAACATGTAAAAAGTACAAATTAAAGTAACTAGAAAGTCTCTTCAAGAGAGAAACTCTTTCCTGTTGAGCTCTCAATAAGCAGAAAAGGAAGGTGCCTCATTTTTTCTTATAACAAGTTTTCTCCCCTTCAGCTGCGTATATAAATAAATAACTTTAATGCATTTCCACCCATTCCTGACAGCAGCCTGTTCCATCCAGAGGGCTCCAAGATGGAAGTTCATCTATCAATAAAAAACATCTGAGCCTTCTAACAGGCTCAATGTGAAGATGCTTTGAAATAATTTCTGGCCTTTTTTTTCTTACCACTCACTTCTTATTAAACCCAACTTTTTTACAGGAAAACAATTGAGCAAGAGGGCCCAAAATGACTCCCCTCTGGTGGAAAACTCAATATGCAAGTATCCCTGCTGCCATCTTGTAGTGCAGATGGATGTCTAACTCTGTAGATATCTGAAGAAATCAGTGTCATAAACTGTTGTTTCTTCTGCCCCCTGTAAACTAATTAAGTGTCTGCTTTGGTTTTAATGTTATGGGCTCATTATAGGTAGAAGATGTTGTTTGTTATGAGTTGTGTGGCTTTTAATGTCAATGTCTGATGTGGAAATGTCCCCAGTCTACCAAACGTAGTTTACTTCTTGTTTTTTTGTTGGGACGGGGGGGGGGCATTTTTGGAGTTAGAAATGTCACTCTGAACCAGGCTACTGACCTTTGGAAGCAATCCACCATGTAATTGGCCATTCACAGTATGATTCACTAAAACCTAACGGGCACACTGATGCTCTGTTCAGTCCAATGAGTCACATCCACAGAGCCAATTTAAGACAAGAGTCTTTCTTTCAATCTACAATAAAGCTTTTAATCAAAATGTTATTTCCACCACTGGGCTTGTTGTTCAGATGTCCTCCAGAATTCTTCCTTTCTACTTCTTTTTTATTTTAGAAAGTTTGATTGGAGCCTTGAAAGTTAAACACCTACCAACGACTTCTATAACCTTGAGTGATCTCTCCAGTCGCATTCATAATCACCTCAGACTCACCTGCTGCTTCTAGAGTGTCAGGTCCATTCAGTCAAATCTGAGGATGAGCAATTGCACATAAGTCCGCCCCCCTCCTCCCGGTGACTGGCAGCAGAAAATTGTTTACCACCTCATTTATTGTGAATTCCTCCAGTCCCTGATTCGCTCATTATAAATGTGCTTCCACAGTGTGTAGCTTCCAAGCGAGAGAGACAATGAAATGATGACTAACTGATTTGTTTCTTCTTGAAGGGAAGACCAGAGGAGCCTTTTCTCTGCCTAAAGGAGCTCGAAATGTGTTTTTAAATGAGACAGAGGAGTCTAGAAATGTGTTGGGTGAGTGGCGGCGGGTTTGCAAGCGGTGGACATCTGCAGCAGAAGGCCACTTTGTTGGATCTGTAGTATATAGAGTAGAATAACCCTTTAATCATCCCTCATTGAAACAGTGGCCCAATCAATAAAGAGGCAATTCATTTACAGCTTGTAGCATATGGATTTTTTAAACCTCTTTGGCCATGTTTCAATGATACTTTCATTTATTTGTATGAGGTACATTAACACGACTTCCCCTTTCCCTCTTCAAACATCGCTGCTAAAAGCAAAGTGAGGAAAAATTCTGCAAAAGGCTGATGTCCACCGCTGCAAGCAAACAGTTTGTTTCCATATCTGCTTAACTTTTCTGTCTCCTCTCATCTTTTCTAACCTCCCCGCTTCTGCTGCCACTGCAAACTTTGAAAGGTTACCTTAAGATGTTTCATATTCCTCCTGGAGCTAGACACGTGAAGATCCAGGAGCACGAGGCCAGCCCTCAAAGTCTTGGTAAGTGCGACTTTCCGCTGGGTGCTTCACCGCTGTCCTCAAAGTGCTTTACCACGACACTGATGGCAGAATGTTCTCTAAAATCAGAGATTAAGAACTTTGCATAATTTATTTCCTCTTATTTCCCGGGCCGAGGAAATTGGTCTTCGCGTGGTTCATTCATTATTCATCAAGCTATTAAAGAGTTGTTTTTGGATTCCAAAACTTCTTCAAAGATCATTTTACAGTAAAATGAGTCCACAGACATCACTGGCCACACATTGGATGAATAAACAATATTCAGGTCAGATTAACAGAAACATGTTTGAAATTGCTTCTTTTCTCTAATGTTGTTTTAAAACCTCTAACCTAGATGCTACACAGAGAAAACTGGCTGTAAGGGCATGGAGAGCTATTCTAATACCACAACTCATATTAATGTCCAAATCATCAAAGCTACACTGTGGAAAAAGGGCTTCCATAAACAAGATAACTCTGAGAGGAGGTAGCATGAAGGAAGAAAGTATATATTTTATTTTATCTAGGCAAGAACGGTAGTATTAACAGGGTAGATAATTGGCTGAAAAGTTTAGGGATGATAGGCAGAGAGTTCTCACAGCTTTATAAAAGGTGTGATTAAGTTGTTTGTTTTTTGCTGTCTTTCAAAAATAATGGTTCAGTTTATGTTGCACTGGGATGCAGACATAAGAAGCCACCTATTCACATGCAGAAAATTGAGCTGGAGGGGTAAACTCACACAGATGTTGATTTTTCTCACTTTTTTCCCACCTGTCGTTCACTCTATCTGTGTTGTTTCACTAATGGATTTTGATTGTAATAAATATGTGTATGTTTAAAGATGCAGGAGGAATCAGAGGCTTCATCTCCTGACATTGGACTGCTAGAAAGCTTCAGCACCCTATCTCAGTGATAAAAGGAAAGATCAGGGTTGAGAATAGAGTTTTAAATTCATTACTTTATGCAGATGCATGCAATGTGCTATTGGAGATATCAAAGTTGTCCCTTTAACTAATCCAAATTAAGCATAAATGAAATGAGTATTTATAAATATTTAATTTTAAACAAATCAAAATTGGAAAAACACAGTGTTGCTATTTATTATCGCTATAACTGACTTTTAATTGATAGAATGAGAAGCAGGTCTGTGGACTTATTCACAGCTGCCTTAAACATCCCTCCTGATTAACTAGGTCATGTACAGACAGCCAAAAAAAACTCAGCACACATTAAAGACGTTTTTCTACCGACCACCTTTAGAGGTAGCCTGGAGCACCTGCATCTGTTTTGTTTTGACATTCTGAATGCATCTGTCCAGCCCCTACAACACTCTGCATCTGATTTGGTAAATGATCTGACATAAAATTGAGTTGTTAGAGTCAATGGCAAAAATAAGGCATTAAAGTGAATGGGGCTATTTGCTATTTAGAAATGATGGAGCCCTCTGCCACCAACACATTATGAAATTACTCATCCAAAGCACTAGATATTTTATTCTCTGCCCTCTCTCTTATCTCTGTTATGCTGTGGATATAAGCAAATATAAAG
Organism: Cyprinodon tularosa; assembly: GCF_016077235.1. Taxonomy (NCBI): domain Eukaryota; kingdom Metazoa; phylum Chordata; class Actinopteri; order Cyprinodontiformes; family Cyprinodontidae; genus Cyprinodon; species Cyprinodon tularosa. The sequence goes on along the minus strand of NW_024039124.1, from coordinate 181,048 downwards.
CTTAAAGGTGGAATAATTCCACAAAATGTGTCTCAGACTAATCCCAGCTGTTATATCTATATAACTGTAGTTGCAGTTATGAATATATTTTGCAGTCTGCTGGCTAATAATGAATGTTTACTACAGAAAATATAGGTTTCGTACTTTTAGGTTTCGTTTAGAAGTTTAGAAGGAGTGTTTTATGTTTGTTTGTTTCTTGTGGTCAAAGTAAAATTGCTGACTGAAAATCTTTCTGGAACGGGGATTCTATTTCTATATCATTTATTATTATTATTTTTATTTATTCATTTTCCAAATGCATATATGATCATTTTCTGCAGTTGCTAAGATACTAATGGCTGATGACCTCTCAACAGAGCTGCAGATTATCTACAGAGAAGTCAAATTAATAAACAAAAAGGTAAACTTATATAATCAGAAACTAGAAAAAAAATGTATGAATTAATAAATAATCAAATCATGTTTTAATATAAACCAACTTTTCTAATTTATGACTTTAAACTTTTAATTCATGGACTTTCTATTTATTCATGTTGGTATACATGGCCATTAAAGAGGATTGTCAAATCCTGTACATTATTTAGAATTAGCCAATGGATTATTTTTATATCCTAAGGCTGAAAATAAAATGATTTAATAATGATATAGATATAAAATGTTAGCAGTTAAAACGGTTAGGACCAACAGCACGTCTAATGTCATTATAATTTCCCAGTTCTTTTCATTTTAATTTCTTCCGTGGACGTTAAGATTGGTTCCTCTGACATAATCAGATGATGCAGCAGCGCCAGCTTCAGATGTTGGTGTTATATTAGATCTGTCTGCTCCAGCAGGTCCCTGCTGTTTGACGCTTTGCATCCCTGATGTAAAGTACTGGAAATATTAGAGGATTTAATAAGTAAACAACCAGGCATGAAGAAAAATATTTCGATAAACCCTTGGTGTCTACAATTGCTTTGTAATAAACTCTTAACACGTCATCAAGGCCGTTGGTTTTCTGTGAGGTGCAACAGCTGTTGTATAAAAATGCCACAGCAGGATTGCCCATATAAAGAAAAAATAGCAGACGTTATTTTTAGTTAGCTCTCTACTGGAGTGTTTTTGGAAATTTCATAAACATTTTTCTAGATAAAAGGTTCCCTGAGAGTGTTCCATTACTGGAACTAGAATACGAATTACCCTTAAGGATGCTCTTTTATTTCCTCCCATGATTTAGAAAATCAAAAATCCGTAAAATGCAAACTGAGGTTTTCACATAATACATAAGTGAAAAATGTGAGATTATTTCTTCATATTTTATTTTGTCAGTTTTTTTTTATTGTTTATGGTTTTAGTGCGTCAGTTTTAAAGTAAAAAATATATATATAAAAAAATTAGAACCAGTCATTCTTTCTTCCAAACAGATGTAAATTGAAGAAGGTTTTATGGAGCTGTATTACCCCAGGCTCACACCGACTCCGGTCTTACCGTTGCGGTGCGGTGGGTGCGGCGCCGCAGTGATTCCAAGTCATTAAAAAGACGTTAACCTCTCTCACCGGCTGCTGAGCTGTCCGGCTGCGGTTACTGAGACACTCCGGCGCTGCAGAAAATTCCGCAAGAAAGCTATCCTTGCGGCGTGCCGGAGCCCTCCGCAACAAGCTCTCGCAAATATCCTTATTTGGGCCGTGTTATCGAGTGAAGTTACGTGAACTCAAGTGAACTTCTGTTAAATCTCTGGACCTGTTGCCGGAGCCGCAGAGCCGCACCGCACCGTAGTCAAAAGGGCGGTGTGAGAGGGGGTGTGCGGGAGTTGCGGTCTCCGTCGGCTCGGTAACCGCACCGGAGCCAGTGTGAGCAAGGGGTTAAGGAATGAGGAAAAATAAACATCAAATAAAGTACAAGAGAAACATTTAACGCAAATAGACTAAATTAAAGCTTTAGATTGAAAAAAGAAGCTTAAAGGGAACAGAAAATGAACAGACTGTTTAACGAATCAATAAGTTGCATAAAAGAGACTTGAATTGAAAATAAAGAAAATAGTTTTTCAATTTAAAACTAAAACCAAAACAAAACATTTTTTTCTTAAAAAAAAATGGGTACTATAGAAAGATAAATTAAAAAGTTTCTCTCAGTGGCATGTTTTCCACCCAGTTTCATCAGCATTTCTCTCTTTGTCAGTTGTTTTGTAAGAAAGTTGCCTCTGGGTTGAAATAAGGTCTTCCAGCCTCATTATATATTTTTGGCCTACAAGTTGTGTTCCAACCTCCTGATGGGGCTCATGTTGTTACTGGTTAACAGTTTTGAGCGTAAACTCAGAGCAGGTTTTTCAAACAGTATGTGTATGAAACACATCTAAGATTGATGATGAGACTCCGAATGGGCCATTCCATGATCATTGGTCCTAATGAAAAGGTTTGTCTTGTTTAAAGCAATTACATACTCTGTAGTCAGCTGTGAGGTTCTTTCTCTTTTTTTTGTGAGCTTTGGTTCCTCTGATGACTTGGTGCAGAACCTTTTTTTTCTTGTGAGGTCCAACAGCTGTTATTTGAAAATGCTGCACTGCAAAGACGATATGTGGCATTATAGCTTAATTTAGGAACAAATCAAAATGACACAACTTTTTTAAAATCGCAAAGCCATGCAGAACATCCTGAACAGAACTAAAGTGCAAAGTTCCATTTTCCTCCATGTATTTCAAACAATATGACGACTCCCATCTCTGAAGTCTACTTCAAAGTCTTCTCTTTCCTTCTTTGGAAAAATGATGTTTATTTTATTTTGTTACTGTTAAATGTAGAAATTATGTCCCCTAAAAAAAGGCTGTTGTGCCTCGGGGCTTCCTCACGGTTCTTTTCCTGGGAGCAAGTTATTTACTATTCTTAACTCAAACTGGGTTGTAATAATTTGTAATAATTCCCAGTTAAAGTCAAATGTCAAATTTAACCCAGCCTGATTTATTTATTGATGGTTCACGGTACAATAGTTGGTGTTCCCGAATTCCACCACAACCTGTTTGGTTTGTGTGCTGCAGCCATCTGTCCATCTTCCTTTGTTAAACTGGTTTAGTTGGAATTAAATAAGGTTTAAGAAGAAAGAGGAAGGATAAAATATCCAACTTCTAGACTTACGACTAGATGGCATTTAAGTGCTTGCAATATGACACCTGGTATATGGAGGATAGGCCTCAACTGGTATTAGTAGGATATACTCACCAACTTGGAAGCAATGAGATTGGAAACAGTTTGTGGCAAATCTGCAGCAATAGTCATGTAGGGATTGAACTGTTAGGTTGAAAACTGGATTTTTTTTCTTTCACATCCATCCTATTTTTTCTATCTTGAATTAACCTACATTACACAAGGTTACCAGCAGTCTTTATTCTATTCCGCTTCTGTTTATCTGAGGTCTCTGAGGGTAGGGTCCCCTCTTCTGCATTTCCTCAGTAATTTTGAATAGGCCAGCCTGTTTTGGATTGTCTTTGGAAGTGATTTTCCCCCTGTTCTTGAAACAGTCATGCCCAACATTTCCATACCATTAACAGGTTTTTCTGTCTTTTCCACATTGGGGGCATATTTAGGACTGTTTTTTTGTGGATACTTCATTCATGTCAGTCCAAGAATCCACTATAGTGTCCTGCCTCTCAGCGCATACAAGATTTTAGCATCTGAACCTAGGACAGTATTTTAGTTTTTTTGCCTTGAGTTATTCAGGCGCCATCTAGTTATAACTCAGATAACTTGTTTTTGAGCCATGCTTTGGTTACAATCAAGCACACATGAGGATAGACATCTCCCCCTGATGCAACAAAGGATCCAGGCTATTTTAATCAGTCCCTATTCTTTCCTTCCTGGTTGTCAGAGTAAATATACTCTGTAGGGTGCATGTAAAGATAACCCTTTTTTTATATAATATACTGAGATGTTCACAAGGGCACAACATATTTGAGGACATAAACAAAACTGAGGGTACAAAATAATTATTTTTTATTTATTCTGTAGTTTACTCTCTTTCAAAAACCCTCTTTTGTCAAGACAGTTGTGTGGGATGTTCTGTAGAGAAAAAAGAAAATAAAAAACAGAATTAAATATCCTCAGCCTCCGTGTCCAAAAAAAAAGAGAGAAAAAAAAACAAAACAAAGTATTAACAGAAAGTTGGACCTGGTGAGCCGATCAAAAACAACAAAACAGTACAGCAGGGGGTCAATCCTATACAGGGCCGTTGAGGCCCCTACTAGTAGGACTAAGGAAAAAATAAACTACTAAAGAGAAATAAAGTATCGAAAACAGGACAACCGGTCCCACCAGGCCAAAATCAAAACGAAAACAACTTCCAAGCAAAGGCTAACAAAAATATCGCATGGCAGATCGGAGGTGTCAGCTGCGGCCTACAGCCGCAGACAGGTTCGCCTCCTCCATTGTGCAGATGAATGAGCGAGCAAAGGGCAGCACCCCAGATCAAAAATGCAGCCTATTTATAGGCGGTCTAACAGCCACTAATTAACCAAAAAAAAAGTATCCAAACTCCAAAACATACTAAACAAAAATTCATTAAACTAAAGTCAATATTAAACCATCTAGAAAGAAGAATTAACAAAATAATTACGTGCCCAAAGCACATAACATATACTGAGACGAAATCAGGCCACAAGGAAAAGAAAAAGAAAACTTCTTTATTATTCTGGTATGTAGAAAAAAAATCCCGGTTGTCTGTAATAACAAGAATAGTTCAGTCTGATTCTGTGCACCTAAATGTGTGTCAAAAGTCTAAGATATCTTCTTTTATAGGCTTGAGTTAAGATTTTTTTTTCCAGTTCTTTAGGAAAGTCGAACGTTTAGGTCTTTTTTTTCTGAGCCTTCTCACCATCCTTGAGGGATTTACGGGTGAGGATTGAAGAACAGGGAGATTCTTCAGTAAGTTCTTCAAAATTTCACATACTTTTATTTATATACACCTTTTAAAGGATAACTTTCACCTTTTAGTTTTTAGTGTTTCAACTAAAGCTCTTTTGTGTAAGATTTACTTCCATCTACTGAATGACCAAAAGAATCTGATATTAATTTGGTCTATTATTTCTGACCATGAAAAATATATCAGCCTCCATTAGTCTTAACAAATTATGAATAAATTATGAAACAAATGGAAAATAGCTTGGAAAATACAGAATAAAGAAGTTGTGGCTGCCTGCTGATAACTTCTTTGAAGAATAACAGCAAATTAAAACTAATTTCTCCTTAATTTTTTCTTCTTGGTTACTTTCTAATCTCTTTCGATTATTGGTGGTCCTCTATTTAAACATAAAATGCCAAGAAGGATCTGCAGTCACCTTTGCTTGTTTTATTCTCCTCCTCCATCAATAACATAAGTTCATGCAGGTTTGTCCCTTTTCAGTTACCATAAAAAAGATTGTAACATAGCATTGCATCCTTCACTGGGTGCATTGTCACCTATGTATTAATAAACAACTTATTTTGACATATGGGAACACATTCATTTTTGATGAGATGGTTGTTAGACCTCTGTATGGTATGTATTTATAAAGGCAATACTTGATTTTTGCTAATTAAAACCCAAATAAAAAACAAGTTTTTCTTGAATTATAGTAAATTTAACAAAACTTACCCTTCTTGAAATTCAAATTATTTGTTTTCATATAAACATGGTTTAAAATGTGGTTTCTGTCCTCCAGTCTACCAGTTCTTTAGAATTACAAAGAATCTTTGTCTTTAAAACTGAAATATGTTTCTCAAAAAAACTAACACTAAATCAAGAAAAGGCTAATCCAAAAATCCGTTGTTTTTTTTTTTTAGATAAACAACTGAATACATAAAAGGGACTGTTTATTCTTTTTTATACTTTGCATGTGACTAAATGAAATTCAGTATTGCAAAGCCTATTCAAAGAAAAATAACTCCTGCATAAAGCTGGAGAGAAAAGTCTTCAAAGTACTTGCAAAAAAAAAAAAAAAAAAACACCTAAGGTAAAATTACAAAATTATTATTATTTTATATCCAGAATATTAAGGAACAAAATAAATGACCTGATCATATAAATCCTGGATTGAACTTAACTATATACAGCATATTGATGGTTCCTGGCCTCTAGAATAAATTCATTTGACATTTCGCTCCCGAAATAACTTCTAACCCAAATATCTTCTTTATTTTCTGTGACTGTTATTCTTACAAGTGTAACCCAACAAAATACAGACAGAAAGTAGTTTTTTATATTTGATCCAATATATATATATATATATATATATATATATATATATATATATATATATATATATATATATATATATATATATATATATATATATATATATATATATATATATATATATATATATATATATATATATATATATATTTTTTGCTTTTTAGTTTAGAAAAATATCAGTAGAGGACTGATTGTTTGAACTCTCATGTTCACAAAGAATGTAATAGTAAACGTTATGACACGTAGTTGAACTCATATACAGTAAGAGGGAAGCTGACCTATTTTCTTTCAAGTTTCTAACATTTGCAAGTTTGCAACAACATCTCTTAATCCTTTTTTAGAACTTTGCCTACACATATACTATGGTGTGTTTTGAAACAGAGACGTGGCAGTGCACAGGAAATATGGCTCATAGATAGTTTGAATGTTATAGAAACATACTTCCTGTATTTTGTTGTATTTATTTCCAGTATTTAGCTTAGGCTTCTTTTCCCTTAATTACTGTTGTGGAGATTTATGGGAATTCAAGTGATTTGTCTTAGTATGTGTGTTTATGACCAAAGCTAGCACAACCACCATTGATGACATTTTAAAGCACTTCTTGCTTCTTGATGCTTATGAGCTCTACAGAGATGCTGATTTAATTTCCCAGTAGGGCTTGGTACCCACCTACACTATTGAAACCAGTAGCTGATTGCATTGTCCATGGTATACAGTAGCTGTGTCAAGTTCGCCAGCAAACTGACCGTAGTTAAAACAAATGTAATGCGAAGATGAAGATGAGGTATCAGAACATTGATTGATTGATTGATTGATTAAAGGAGAACACATTTTTAAACCTATTGAATGACACTTACATTTATATATTTTTAAAAGAATTACTTGCATGTTGTGTTTATTACCAGACAATGATGGTGTGAAAAACGCAGAACAAAACATTGACAACGTTTGTCCTTAGCAATTGTTCCTTTGAAAGATTGCAAGCAAAGATTTTAAGCAATCCTTAAAGAAGGTATTAGAAACTAAGGTTTAAATTGCAACCAATGTCATGGAAGGGATCTTTCACTGCTGCTTCCAAACAGCAAATACATGTATACTAAATCCAGAAATGCGGAAGCCCTTTACTAGGATCGGAGCGCTTCTAAATTGGACTAAGAAAAGCAGAATGTCATTCTGAAAGCCTTTTCAGAAAGCCAGAACAATGATTTCTACAGGCTGAAGAGGGGCCGCAACATCCGGCTTCTTATCAACGCGCTGCTAGAAAGCAAGCATCTGTGAGGAGTGTTGGTGCACATTAAGTGGATCCCTCACACATTTCTAAAGGAAGCAGTGATGCTTAACAATATACATTGATGGTTTTTGACCAGCATTTGGAACAATTTGTGCTGCATCTCTGCAGTTTTTTTTCTTTTAGCCAGAGGAACAGAAAACAACCTGACTTCAGAGCAAGAAAGGGTCTGTTCATCCTAAGGTGCAAGGAAAAATCACAGAAACATTGTGAAATGGAAGAACAGACAAAACTCTCAAGCAGTTAGACATGCACACTAGGGGTTGAACGATTCACAAAATCCACGGTTCGGTTCGATTCACGGTTTCGTTGTGTTAGGTCCACACCAGACACAACATATTTAAGGACACGAGACAAAAGAAGATGAGGGTTCAATCAGTTTTATTTTTAACTTCTCCACTTTTCTGATCTTTCCTAAAAGGGAAAAAGAAAAAAGATGGTCAGTTGGCCCTCAAATCCCGTGTCCCATAAAAAAAGGAATCGGAAAAAAAAGAGAAAAGAGAAACAAAACCTTCCAAAAAGTATTAACAGAAAGATGGACCTGGTGAGCCGGCAAAAAAGAACAAAACGGCACAGCCGAGGGCCTAAGCAAAAAAAAGAAAAACAGGGAAAAACCTATCTTAAAGAAAAGATCAAAAACAGGACCACCGGTCCCACTAGGCCAAAATCGGGAAAGCACAAAAAAATACAAAAATTACCACATGGCAGCCTCAAGTCTCAGTTTCAGCCCGAGCGAGAAGAAAAACTGCGTCTCAGCAGGGCGGAGTGGGGCGGACTAGAGCGTTCTCACATTCTGAACGCCGGCCTATTTATAGGCGGGCCACAATGCTGCAAATTAACGTAATTAAATAACCAAAAGAAATAATAATGTGCCCGGAGCACATAACACATGGTCACGGTTTTCGGTTCGATTTGATATATGTTGATTGTTACACCGAAATCCCATAAAAATTTATGAAATTAATGAAAAAATCCCCCCAAAAATAATGGATTGTAATTATTTTAAGTGATCCGCGGAAACCCTGGATCATTTCCGTATGTTTTGCTGCTTTGAATTTAATCATCTCGCGCATGCTCTCTACCATCTCCAAGGGACTCAGAGGGGAGCGAACGGGAGCCACAGTGGGGGCTGTAGGCTTTGCTTTGAGCAGCCAGTCTGGAGCGCAGCGGGGCGGAGGGGGGGTTGCTGACGGAGTATGAGGGATTTCAGGGTTAGCATGACATGTTGGTCATTTTGCTGTTAGCATAAACAAAATGTGTTGCAAAATGCTTGCACACTGTTGCACTTTTATCCACAACTTTCTTTCCGGTGTCATCGTAGGTCACTCTAAATGCAAAGTGGTCCCATACAGCAGACCTATAAAGTGCTGCTGGCGCGTCTTCCAACTCCTGTTCTTTCCCACTCGCCAGTCCGACACAATTCTCCACAACAACTGATTTTTTTCTGCTACACCTGGCTAAGCTGCTTCGCTTCTTCTTCTTCTTGTTTACTACTGGTGGTTGGCTTTGGTCGCAGTACCGCCACCTTCTGCTCTGGAGTGTAAACGCTTCGCCTATGAGAAAAAGGAGCAGCGCATGAACCGAACGAAACACACGCGAATCGAACCGAACGGTTCGGACGGTTTTCATAAATCGTCCCATGGTGAATAAAACATTATTTGGCCAAATAATGCTATATTAAATGATTTGCTTAATCAGGAACCAGTAACCTTTAGTTAAATTACACTATATAACACTAATGTTATATCAGTGTTAAAACCTTAGTGAAATAAAAAAAGGGTAAAGGGTAGCATGCAGTCCATCCTGTTAGCTTTGTCTTTACTCACCAGTAAACAATGAAATGATCAAAATCATCAAAATACATTGTTTTTTCTGTTCCTAGATGTGCCAGACCTACAAACCTTTTTGTCCATGTCTATTTGGAAGACTTGAGTTTCCATCCAGCAGCAGCTTAGAAGGCAGGCTCACAGCAGGAAGGGGGGGGGGGGGGGGGGGGTTGTCCATGAGGCTCACACCAAGGGATTCTTAGGAGACTTTCTGTTTTGCAGGAGTTTGGTTCTGAAAGGTCAGCCATCATTCTGGAGATCTGGGCCTTTTTAGAGTCTCCATGGCGGTGCCGTCTTTCGATGTGGACCCTCAGGCAGCTTCCTGGGAAAGAGAGAATAATTCTGTGTGTTGTGTGGTTTTAACTGTCCTCAACACAGAGTGCGGTGGCACACCTCTGTGGGAGTTCCTGTGGAGGCAGTTGGCTGAAAAGGGGAGGGTTGCAGAGGTCTTAAAGATGTTTATGAGCCAAAAATGTATCCTCTTCTTCGGTCATCATGTCAAGAGGAAATATGGAAACAGGTTCCAATGTCCAAAACCACGATCATGTCACATGGCACAACAAATAAAACCAATATACAATATAGCGTACAATATAGCGTAAACCAATATACAATACAGCTCTTGAACACCACCTCAACTTATCGGTTCCATCTTTGGAGAGTCTGGCAAACCTAGGGATATTGATGACTGATGACTTTGTTCAGCTTTCCAAAGCAAATAAAGGACTTCAACAGTCTATCTCTCAAACATTCAGGTCTGCCATGTTGAGGCAGAATCGGAAAAGAGCAGATTAATTGAGATGGTGGAACTGCGGAAAGGTTGGCGATATGTTACAGTCCTATGCTGAGTTGTTTTGCAAGATTAGAATGAGCTTTATAACCTGTGAATACATACACAAACAATAGATTAATGTGCTTTGACTTTGCTTGTTTGTTTTACTTTTCTCTTTTCTTTGTAGTTGATAATAGTTTCACTCTTCCAGCCAGCTGAGATGGCCCAGGGAGAGCTTTGTATGAAAGTAAAGCACTTCAAGACTGATTACCTTTATTTTTTATACCCTGTGGCTCTAGGAAAAATCAATACCGCAGAACAGAAATTGGACCAAACAAAACACAATCAAAGCAAGTTGAAAACATTTCAAGTTGAGTCTCACTGTTGCGTCTAAATGGACCTATTCATGTAAAACATTAGCACATCCTAAACCAAACAGCCCTGCTAAACTTTAGAACTGTTCCTCTGCTGTATATCAGTAAACATCCTTCCTGCTGCTGTCATTACTTTAAAAATGACACACTGATGGATTACTGATTCTTCTGACCTGCTTATTCCTTGAACTGCTGTGTTTTCTCAGAATTCCTCTCTCATTAACCCAGTATTATATTCACACTTCAGAAAAAATAAATAGCACTGCCTCATATATATATATATATATATATATATATATATATATATATATATATATATATATATATATATATATATATATATATATATAGCCCTAAACTTACAGTGAGATTAGCACACTCAAGAAAGAAAACTGCTTATTTTAATGGAATAATTTGGACTGTTTTCTCTGGTGCTGACTAATGAGAATTTACATCAAACTGTGGGATTTGAACATACAAGCTAAGAAGGACTTTATTTATTTATATTTTATAAACAAAGTATTGTGCAGGTGCTCATTAAATTCTTCCCCATAACAACATTTTAGGTGAAAAACAGCACAGCCAGAAACCGGAGGTAGTGTGTATTGGGAAGTTCCAACATGTTGTTTATTCCAGTGAAAATAAATCACCTCGCTGAGATTTAAAGAACACAGAGCTTCTTTCACTGTCTCAAGTAAAAAGCCGTTGGTGTCCAAACAAAAAAGATATAGCACGCTACATATTTTTCACCTATAGCAATTTATTTTTCATTCAAAATAACTAATTTAAAAATCTTTTAAAAAAATACTAAGCTTTAAAAGATTTTTTTGATACCGTTCAGTCTGATAGTTCCTTATTTTAAAACATTATTGAAAACAATTTACTCATCAATAGGGCCAAACAATACAGGCAAGTTTTTGTTTAAGAAAATAGAAAAACATGTTTTATCATTTATCTGTATACAAAACTATTTTTTTCCTTCTCCCTTCTGTAGCCTTCTTTTAACTTGATCTGGCATTTAATCCCTAAGTAGTTCAACAGTCTGTCTCTCAACTATATTGCTAGCACAGTACATTTTTTTCTACTTAATATTTGCACTCATATTTTATTTATCTCGCTAAAAAGACAGGTGAAAACTGTGAATTTTACAATCAGAAAATAAAAAATGCTAGAATATACCGTCTTTTCAAACAAGGATTTAGAACAAAAACGCTTCTGTAGCTTAAAATGAACAAAATCAAAAAAAAAAAAAAACTCTAGTAACCCTAATAATATTAAAATACTTCATGGACATGATGAAGGTCTGAAAACCTCAGAAAAAGTCTGACATGTTTTAGCATAAGTCTATTTCTGTGGGCAAACAGATCACAATGAATCAGCAATTGCCTTAAAGAGACACTCTGCTGTCCTCCACATTTGGCCTATCCCTCATCAACATGACTCAATACGTAAACACCCACTGACATTTCTGTTCTCAAGGAGAGTATCCTCTGACCTTCTTATTACCACGTTGTTGTCTATTAGACTTTGCCATGTGGATTTATTAACAATAACTTATTGCCAATGAGTAAGCTCTGCACTGGTGGCAAGAAGATTATGTGGTTATGTAATTATACAGTCATGCATTTTAAAATGTGTTTCTGTTCCTAATTCTTAGTATGTCAGCACCAGATAATAACAGTCCTTATACTGATTGTTTGTGAGTCTTTTTAATAAAGCTCAATATTTTTTCAGTTAAGATGTTCAATTTGAAAGTAATTATTTTAATTGTGAGCAGTGATAACAAGCAGACCTATTAACTAAGATAAAGAGCACATTTAGTAAGAATTGATCAATGGGGCAGCCTATATACATATATACAGTGTGTATTGCATATAAAATCTACTAAAGTTGTTTTCTGACAGTTCTTTGGTCTCACAATTTCCCACAACAAATGACTGATTGCAGCAATCAAGAACCAGGCAACTGGACATTACATCCTTAACGGGAAAGGAGACCAGCTAAAGTCCAGGAGCTTCATTGACCTTGGCGTGGAGTGGCACTACATCATTGAGGGAGATGTGGAGACGCTGCACACTGATGGACCTCTGCATGACCCTGTGGTGGTTCTGGTGAGTGTATTCAATTAGTGAAAAGTCTGCAGGCTGTATTAGAGATGCTGTGGAAAAGAGATTTTAGATTTGGTGTTTTTATAACTAGAAGTCGAGTCATCCTTTCCTAGAGTAAAATGCAACATCTTAAAATACATGTTTCATCTCTTTAACTTTTTTACAGCTCATCTTAAACTTATTGGGATCTTTGGTGATGTGCTGATGTATTAAAACATTTCAAATAAATAGAAAAAGGTCTTGATCTCACATTCTATTTGTAACAGAGGGATTGATAAAATTAAAGGTTTCTTATTAATTGGACATGATCTCCCCCCCATGAAGAAAAACAACAATTAGTTGGATTATATGTATTTTATCATGAATTAACAATACCTTGCCACTTAGGTCAAGCTAAAATCAAGCTTTCCTCTGCTCTTATAATTGCCTATTTATCTTGGAGCCAGTTACGTTAAGAGGCAATGCAATGAACCATCCTGCCCATCCACCCCATCTTTTAAAATTATCCACAGTTTAATTGAACAGCACTAGTATTTTATTGCAGGTTTGCTGAATAGAAAAGCAGGCTATAACATTCAGACTTTGTCTATTCTGTTCCTGGTTTGTAGATTGTACCCAAGGACAATGAAACCCGATCCACTTTAATGTACAATTACATCATCCATGAAGACTCTGTTCCAGTCAACAACAACAATGTCATTCAGGATGATACCTATGAGTGGGCTCTGAAGAGCTGGTCGTCGTGTTCAAAGCCCTGCTCTGGAGGTAAATCATCATTGAATCAAAAAAGGAGTGGAGGAACATTTGGACTGTTGAGTAAGATTTGCATTTTCTAATTTAATTCCTACTCCTCTATGGAAGTGTCTCATAATTGAAATCCAAATTTAATTTTCGCCCTTTAGAAAAACAGTTGAGTAAGCTTGTGTGTTGAAGCAAAGATATTAGCCATCCCCACAAGAGATTCAGAGATGCTAATCTCATCTTAATAAAAAAAAATTAATTCAGGGTCTCAAAATAAAAAGGTAATGAATAAAGAAACAAGCAAAAGAGAGGGAATGTTTAAATATCTTATTTACCAGCCAAATATGTCCTATCCTACAGACATAATAAATATTTTAAATATCATAAACATTTTTATTCAATGAATTAATTTGTTAGCATAATGGAGCTGATGGAACATTAGTATGCATTAGCATACTTTTTAGCCAATTCCCATTTAAAAAATAACAATTTATCCGACTTTATTTTCCTTTCTCCATTATATATTTTAAAGTTGTTTGAATAAAATGAAAGAACAGAAATAAAGGTTTCAATAAATCCGTCGCTGTAAAATTCACTTTTCGAAAACATTGTTTTCTATTGAATATGACTTTAAATAAACAGCGTCAGTAAAAAAAAAAAAAGAAAATATTTCAGAGATCATCATGATTTGTGTGCTTGTTTAGGCCAAACTATCATTTCAGACAAAACATGGACTGTTATGGTTAGTCCCATCCTCTTAAAGAGGCATTAGAGCAGGGGTGCCCAACCAGTCGATCGCGATCTACCAGTCGATCGCGGGTGGAGTTTCAGTCGATCGCGAGAAGTTTAACAATGTAGACCTATTTATGGCTATGACAAAAAAAAAAGTTTAAAAAAATACTAATCAAATCATTGATCACGAGAGGCCAACGTCTATTTTCATAATAATAAAATGAAAAGTAAAAAGTATTCAGGGAACCTTTTTTATGCATGCTGATTGCTGGGCATGGTTTGCCACGGTTGCTAGGTTGTTACCAGGGACTCTAAAGCGCGAAGAGGAATCTGCAGAGATAATGAAGTAATGACATCTATCACAACTGATGGGGCTCCATCTATGGTTGGGAGCACTGCTGGATGCGTTGCTCTGTTTAAGCTGTCTGAAACTTTCCCAGATTTTTTGGATCAACCACTGCACCATTCAGCAACAGCTGTACGGCAATATTTTAAATATGAAGCATGTCATGGACATTGCGATAAAGATCGCTTGCTCTGTTCGGGCTGGGAGTTTTCAGAGGTGTTTATTCCGTGCCCAGCTCGAGGAGGCAGGTGCAGACCACATTGCTCTACTGCTGCACACCGATGTCAGGTGGCTGAGCCTTTGCAGATTCTTCGAAAGATTTTTGGAACTGCGTTGTTCTTCGATTCTATATAGAACAGACGAGGCGTGTAAACTTGCTCTGTATATTTATTTCCAAGCTTCCACAGAACCTTTCATTAGCAAGCTACATTCAGAACTGCCCTCTTGCTCTAGCCTCCAACCCGTGACGCCACGCGCCCCATTGCATGCTGGGTATTGGAGTTCAAGAGCTTTCCGGCTCATAACATCACAGGAACTTTTGCCCGAAATTAAAGAAACAGTCAACAACCCATTCTGCTGTATGTTACATCTTCACATCCACATAGTTTGGACTTACTATTTTCCTATTTTTATCTGTTTTCCTGTTGAATTTAGGGTAAAGCTAAAGCGAATTTTAATCCATCTGCCAGTTTCTCTGCCAGTGAAGTTTATCATTCTGAAATAGTGGACTTCCCTTCTCCTTCTTCCTGCTTTGAAGTGATCTTAGACTTAGACAGATTTTATTTGTCATTTTGTTTACACAAGTGTAAAACAAAAATGAAATTTAGTTTGGAACAGCTCTCTGGACAATTTCATCTTTTTTTAAAGTGCAGTCTTGAAAAGTAGTAAATATATATATATATATATATATATATATATATATATATATGACTGTAAATTTACAGTTCTAACATATTTTTTCATATCTACTGGACTGTGTGTGTATCAATTGGTTTATTTAGATTTTGACTGCACAGCCTTTGTCTGGAGATCTTGACTGCTCTTTTCTATAGTTTGGTGAGTGAGTGAGTGAGTGAGTGAGTGAGTGAGTGAGTGAGTGAGTGAGTGAGTGAGTGAGTGAGTGAGTGAGTGAGTGAGTGAGTGAGTGAGTGAGTGAGTGAGTGAGTGAGTGAGTGAGTGAGTGAGTGAGTGAGTGATATGGTGTGCAGTTCTTATGAGATTGTTAAGTTCTGTTTTTGCAACCTATTTTTTGAAACAATTGATCATTTCCCCGTTTGTTGGACTTACTGTTTATTATCCACCTGTGCAAATAAAAAACAAATACTGCCCATCCCTTGTGTTTGGCTTGGTAGATCTCGGCATGCCATCAACTTCAAAAGTAGATCTTGGTTTAAAAAAGGTTGGGCACCCCTGCATTAGAGTTTTCTAATGATACTGCCAACTGTGGCCAAAACATAGAACTGCAGCTCTCTTCTGCTCGTTCTCAGGAGTTGTATTCGTACTTAACAAGTTTTTTCTTTGTTTACTTTTTTCACCTACAGTAACATGGAGTTTCCATTGCTGTCTGAGTTGAATTGGATGCCAGTCACTTCTTATTATCCTCAAAATCCATCCTGAATATAACTCTTCAGTTGTTTGCTAGGTTGGACCCACCCAACATGTATATGCTTGACCTCACATTCAAAGGAATGGTGCAGAAACTCAATCCAACCAATCCAAAGTTAATTCAAGAACATAGGCTATAGGCTTTTGGATGCGTCTGTGCAGAAATATTGAGGTGTCAGTCTGCTCATCAAATGATCTCTCTGTCATAAACGGTCAGATTAAAAGGCTCTTTTAGAGATACTTTTTCTGTAAAAACTTACATAATGTCTCTTTAAGATTTAGGATGTAATAATGCCTAGATGGATAATGGATGTCCTACTAAAGTCACAGTATGATTGATGGTCAGAGAAAGTGCAAATATGGAAGAACTTCATCTCAAAAATAAAAAAAAACCTTAGTCCGAATGCTGAATGTAACATTTAATAAAATATTTAGAAAAGTCCTAGAGCTAGGCTCACATGCATTGAAGTTTTCATGCGAACCACAGGGAAAATGCAACAGTGTTATTTAAGTTGTTGATACCAAAAACAAGATTCATGGCTGTAACACCAAGTGTCATTTACAACTGTGGTTGAGCGGCCCTCAGGCCCTTGTACTTAAGAGATCAATCAGTTAACTTTTATTGAGCACTTTTCACAGCCAAAGTGACCAAAGTGCAGTAAATGTCTACAAATTAAAAGAAAGCAAAACATCACAACATCAAAAATTTAACATTAGAACAACATGAAAAAGAAGTAAGTATCGGAAAATAAAAGTTTAACAGTTGAGATATTTTTGCTCAACTGGGATGAGAATCCAGTTTAAATGGATCCATTTTTAAAAATGTCTTAAAATCAATCAGTCAGTCAGTCAAAGTTCTGATTACAAACCTGTCCTCAGAACATTCTCGTACAAAAGCTCTATAAGATAAAGAGGCGCCAAACCATTGAAATAGTTGAATGACGCTGTCCCCCGTAGACTTTGCATGTAAATCAGACACTCTGATGCCCATAATGCGTTCTGTCCGAACACACCATTAGAGTTCTCAGTATTTCTGGCAAAGAAGGAGTCTAAAGGATGTTTTATTTTCTGCTTAAATGGCCTCAATTTATGACTGATTGATCAGGCTAAAGCTAAAAAAAAGTCTTTTACTAATAAGCGATCATGTCATACTGTACCTACCACACTTCACTGTCAATAACATTCTTTGCTCTTACTGCTTCGAGAATACAAAAATAAAAAGTGAGACTTTCAACAGATATCAGGAAGGCTGAACAAATAAAGCAATTATTCTCAGTTTGTCCTTCCAATTCATGTAACATACTGATTTTCTTTTTATTCATCCCAGTAATTCACTGAACATGCTAGATTATGACATTTACAACCATTTTATAAATCTTTGAAAGTTTAAGTAAGAATTTATGAAATTCACTAATAGGCAGCCTTGTTCTAATGTACACTGCGCTAAATTTTCAAGTTCCTTATACAAAATGCTGAATAAACTTTTAAGTCATTTTAAGTTTGTTTAAAATAATAGAACCCTGTTTTACAGCAGTTACTTTGCTACGTTTGCAGTGTGTCTCTGTTCCTAATGTAAATGGTAAGGGACCATTCTCAGCATAAAGATAGAACCGTGAAAATGTAAAAAGATATTAAAAGATAAATCTATGCTGGCAGTTTAAACTCAAAGCCAGTCCAGAAATAGAGCATAAAATTCTGATTAGCACATTTTTTGCTTCACATTTTACTGATATACCTCGTTATCCATAAAATCTGTTTAACATTTCCTGATTAACTGATAGCCAGGTAGTGGCAGAGAAGGGGCCAATATGGTCATAAATCATGTGATGCCTCATTTATATAATTTTTACACGTTAGTCAAATTAATCATCTGACAGGATCCATCTGCTGGTTGTGAGCACAAAAGCTCTGCCCACTGTGATGACTGATGCTGTGGCTTAATGAGGATCTTTTTATTTACAGATTATCACCTCAATCTTGGGTGCTGTTCTATAACTGTAATAGCTCAGCTAGTATTTTAGATTCGAGGCAGAGATGCTTCTGATTTGAAACAGAGTGAAAGCAGGATCTTGATTCTGAAGCTCTACGACTAATAGCCACTTTCATTTATGTATCTTTAATTAACAAATGCATTGAACAAACATAGCTTTTTATTCGGTATCCAGTCCATAGCTGAAGTGGGTTTCTCTTTTCTTAGGGTTTCAGTACACTAAGTATGGGTGCAGAAAGAAAGGAGACACAAA
Organism: Cyprinodon tularosa; assembly: GCF_016077235.1. Lineage (NCBI taxonomy): Eukaryota > Metazoa > Chordata > Actinopteri > Cyprinodontiformes > Cyprinodontidae > Cyprinodon > Cyprinodon tularosa. The sequence continues at coordinate 162,815 of NW_024039124.1, read as the reverse complement.
GATGGTTCATCGAGGTTACTGCGAAACAAACAAGAAGCCAAAACCAATCCGCAGAATGTGCAACCTTCAGGACTGCTCTCAGCCTCGGTGAGTAACAGAACTTTGATTTTGTTTTTCTCCTACAGCCTATAGAGTCATAAAGGACACAAATAATGAAATCCAGGTGGCTGCAGATAAAACTATTAAATGACTCACAATTTCTCTCTAAGATTGAGAGGGGAGTTAAAATCAAAACATTTTGTCCTCAATTATCCCTTTCATGTCTGTACACCCATTGGTTATAAGTTCTGCTTCTTATTCCTGCACCACATTAGTAGAGCTAATGTTTTTTTTTTACAACCCTGAAGAATAAGTGCCACTGAAAGGACACAATCTCTTTTTTACTTTAGAATTTCTATTTCAGGATATCAAAAGTACATAGAACAACTTTTGGTACATGTTTGGCACAGCATTAAAAACAATACTTTTTTCACTTCTTTTTGAAATAGAAACAGATCAGATAACAAAAGACTATAAATTACTCCCTATGCCAGTAAGAGGCGTCCAAAGCAGCAGCATACGATCAGCATGTATAATTTTTTTGTTGGTTGATTCATCAAACATGGAAAAAATGTCATTGCACTTAGCTGCAAACAGCAACAAATATGTTAGATGCATTTTATATGAAGTCCAAATCTTATAGATATATTTCCTGTAATTAAAAAAACATGGCAATGCTGGTTAATGCAAACAAGGTTGTGTTTTGTAAATTAGCTTTTTTTAAACTCCCAGCATTTTCTGTCAAATTTTAAAACATATTTTAAAGGTTTTAAATCCATCCTTATTTTTGAGGTAAGAGCATGAGAGAGTGTCTTCTAGAGTTTGCTATGGTACTCAGAGTTTTGCTTCCCACGTACGTACCTGCTGTTGTTTACGAACGTTTTGCTTTTCTCTTGTCTATCTTAAAGAAATTAAGCAGTTATTATTAGAAAGGGAAATATAACCAGTCACAAAAACGGACTTTCAGTGGATTAATCAAACTGGGGTGAAAAATTTTCAGTTTGACAAGTCAGTTAGCGCTTGTTAATCCATGTGCCCCGACATTTCCTCAACCCTCCTCGCAACAGTGTTAGGGCAAAGCTGGACTATGCGGAGCACAGTTTTGGAGCCGATGAAAAGCATATCTGCAGTGATGGCCATTTCTTCCTTGAATAAACAGATGGCCTTTTCTTTCTTGAGTAAATGGCCATCCGTAAAACATTTCTTGTTTTTGGCCAAAAGGTGATCAATATGGAAAGAAGCTTCAGTCGCTGCCTTATGTTGAGTAGTAGATTTTGTGAAAAACAGCTAACATGGATTGGGCTCTTTGCGGGGAAACTGTCTTTGAATGTGACGTGGTTCGTGTTGTGGTGCACTCCAGATATCCTCTTTTAGACAGAGCAAGCATTTGGTGGCACAGCAGACGAGCACACTTGTCCTTCACCACAGTGAAAATAAATTCCTCTTCTCATTCCTCATCGAAATTATAAGCTTTTGACTTTTATCTTGGAGCTGTCACCATGCCAGCTGACAACATCACCGTCTACATGCTATCATCTATCAGCCCTACGGCTTTAAACCTAGTGCCGTATATTGTCATTTTGCAACAGGTAATGTGCCAGCTTTATTCTATCCTTCTCGGGGTCTACAGGAAATGTTTCAATGTTCTTCCAGCTGATCGTGATTGATGGCTTAGCGAGCACTGGTGTTGAGGATAGAGATCCTTGCTGTTTGACCATACATTTTATTTATTTATTTCATTTTCTGTTTTAAATTACTGGTTTAAACTATGGTAAACTTTTCCTGTAGACTACACCCTGATTAATTAAGTATAAAACGAAATAACTTTCCTAAATTTCAAAATACGCAACAGTGTATACAATTTTGAATAGTCAGTATCCTAACGTAGCTCTGTTTATTAGGTGGTTTTATGCATTTTTTTACGAATAATGTTACTTATTTAGTTTAAGGGGTCTTTTTTTCTTTCTTTTTTTGGTGTTTCATCCCAGGAAACCTGAATTGTGAACAGGGCTGAGTAGGAAACCACAGGTGGGTTATTAGGGCTTGCATTGTATTTTACAAGCTATTCTTGCCCTACTTTGGTGTAGAGAGCTACTGTACCAGTAGTAATTTAATCCTCTCTGTCTGTCATTGTACTTGGCACAAAGCAATAAAGTGGTTCTATTGAAGGCGGCCGGGCTCCATGATAACACCAGCTGTAGTACTGAGACTTTTTAGGCATATGCATAATGCAATCATAAATAGATAATGATAGTGCATGGATTCTGGAAACAAATTACTCATACAATGTAATTAAAGAAAAAAAAGGCATTAGAAAAATCAGCAATAACATCTATGAAAGAATAGCTCCTGGGAAATATGTGCATTAACATAAATAGCTGATCATTTTTTTTATTCTTCCTAATAGATCCATAAATTAACAATCTGAAATTAATCTTTTTTTTGGTACAGCTCATTTAACTTTACACTCTTTACAAAAAGCTAAGATTACCACACAGTCATGATTGGTTAGAACTATCTTACCTGCTTTTAATGATCCTATCACTTTGTTTTGGTCTCATATAATAAACGTAGCTTCATCCCCTGCATACAGTATGGGCCTGTTTTTATAATGATTCTCATAGCCCTGTCAGAGAGCTTTCAACTTAGCCTTAAAAATTCCTCAAAGGGGTTTTACTGGTGATTCAGGTTGATGCTTTGGTATTGTTCACACTGAAAGATAATCTTCCCCTTCCGAGACACAGTGATTAACATAAAGGCTCTTTAGATAATCTAATGAAATAATCTTGTAGTCAGGATGCAAAACATTTTGTATGTGATGTATAGGAAACCAGAACACATCTACAAAGAAAAAAAGACAAAAAAAAACATTTTATCAAGTATAGCTCCTGCTTGTGCTGCACTTGTTGCATAATTTTTTCTTTTCTTTTTTTTGCTATAATGGTTGTTACCTGTTAGTCCACAAATTATGTCCGTTGCGTTTTGTTGTTTATATACACTGAACTCACATTTGATCTCAAGGTTTTTTGAACTTTTTAACATCTAACTAAAGTATTTCTGTATGCGGCGTGTTGTGTTTATGGTGTGGCTTTTCAGCACTCACTGTAGGACCAAATCTTTGATTCTCATTTTATCCTTTTATGCAATTTAAGCAAGGAGAGGAAAGGCGTTTTATCTTAATGAGGAGGTTGTGTCGAACCTTTTGCTAGGTGTGAAACTAACTGGTTGCTATAACAAACAAATAATAATGTCTATATATACTGTATGTATATTTATCTATATGCATATATCTATCTATGTGTTGTAGTGGGAAAAAAAAGTATTCAACTATTGACCCTAGTTAAATAAATGGATATAGATGATTTCACTCAGTCGGCACTTTATTTTATCATATCTTTGCAAAGAGAAAACAGTTCATCATACAGCCCTTGCTGCTCTGTATTTAGCCCTGTTCTGCCTGAGCAGCGGGTGTTTCCCCTTACTTACAACAATGGAAAGTAGTCAGAGTAGAAACAAATTACAGACATCTTGGTTAACCATAACATGTTATGAATAATCCTTGAGAAAGAATCTGGTTTGTTATGGGAAGAAGCTATGTGTGGTCTACAGATATCCTCATGCAGAGAATTGTGTGGCCTTGTAGGTAAAACAGACTGAGTAAAAACTTTTATAGTGAGTTAATAGGATAAATTAATATATGAAATTTAAAAAATCAACTTTTTCTGACAAGTGTATATGTATATATAATTAGATAAACATTATACAATTCTTTAACAGCCCTAGTGAATTAATTTAATACCTTATCTGTTTGATGTTAATATTGACTCACCTGTCAGTACTTTACGCAATTGCCTGCTTGTGTAAAGCAGGTGCATTTGGCAAAATGACAAGCATAGAACAGAGAGAAAAAGTTGGAGAAAACCAAACTGGAAAGAGGAGCAGCACCTCTGTAAAACATCTTGATTGAACATTGATAGCAGTGATAGCTAATTCTGCAAAAGAAGAACATGTTTTAGAGATTTTATTCAACTTCTAGAATGTTATAATTTATTCGATTTTACGATTTGATTTCTTTCTGCTACCAGTTTGGGTCAATTTAAACCAAAAGAATTACTGCATACTGCCTCTGCTTATTTAGCACTAAAACCACTCAATTTTCAAAGTTTTGGTGTACATATGTTCTGTAAATATTTGCCTCATAAATCAAGGTCTAAATCATAATTGGCAAAGCTGATATAGCTGTCTGTCACAACGGTACACCAATAACACAGCAGAGATAATTTAACTATTGGCAACAATGTCTACTGTATTTTTATTCAGATCTAATCCATCCTTTGAAGAGTTTGGAAAGCACAAACAGAACAGCTTAATAACTCACTTGTGTTTTCAACTTCTTATTTATAACCTAGAATCCTAGGTCATCATGATAGTAATGTTTCTTTTGCTATTGAGTCAGAGTTTTCCAGCAGTAGAGCTTTCTTTGTTTACCTCTGGTGTTATCATCTAGATTCATTGAATATAAACTAGGCTGTCATGTCTGTAAAGACAAGTCACTGTCTGCTTGTGCCTTTGAATCCTGTGGGGAAGTTGCAGGGTGCTGTGTCACATCTATACTCCCTGGTTTAATGAAGGACTTAAAGAAAAATATTGCATTATACATTTAAAAACGAGAAGAATAATTGTGTTTTTTGTGAGATCTCTGCTGTCTGATAAAGTCTAAACTTGTTAATGAAATTCAGACTGAACAAAAACATCCTTAGAGCAGTTAAATGATGCAATTTCCAAAAGCATTCCTGTTATTAAGCCTGGCTGCTGTTAAATATGGAGGTTAGGTCCCCCTAACTTTAATTTAGTTTTTTTCTTTCTAAAAACAATAACTTAACAAATTCTGTGTTTTATGCCTCATGGTCTTTAACAGTATATACTTTAACAGTATATTCTTTGTCTTTTTCATACAATTTCAGAAAACAGCAAATCAATTCTTAAAGGGCTGTTTTGTGATGATTGTTCTGGGGTGATAAAACCCTTCTGACATAAGCTGACTAATATTTGGAAGCCAAACTAATAAGTAATATAAAGTCCTCTAGTGTAGTATTCCCAGAGTTGTTTCAATGCCAAGCAATCATCATTTCAAATGTAACATAAGGAGTTCCTCCGGCTTTTCTTCTTTGGTAGTCACACCTTGCGGTAATATTGCTGCACATTTGTAGCATGGATGCCATATGAAAGCTCTTGGTTTGATTTAGTTCGATACCTTCCACATTATGCAAGACATGATAAAGCATTACTTTAAAATGCTGGACTTATTTTCCTAAAGAATCCAAGTTAGGTGATGCTTCATTGCAGTTTTAAAGATGACGCTGTGGTGTTCTGTATAGTTAAAATGTAACCAAACATTCTAATTAACATTGTTTTGGAGTTGGTCTAATCATTTGTAGTATATATTCTAACTTTGCTTTGTTAAGAATGAAAATAACTTTAATCCTTTAGTTCAAAAACCTGCAGGAATAGTTACATTTGGATGACATTCAGAGTGTTTGCAATTGCATGTGTTTGCAGTGTGCAAGCTTTTTTATAAGCATTGCATGTACACAGATTTTTTGAAATCTAAATTTCATTTTCTGTAATGATTCTAGTTAGATTCTCTTTGTAATATTTATAAAAATTCAGCTAGCCCATAGGAAACTGCAACGAAATCTAAATTTAAAACCCTCGTTTTCAAGTCTAAACCTGATTGCAAATTTTCTTTTTTGTGACCCTGAGAGTCTGTAGTTTATTTTGCCAAGTTCATCTGAAAGGTCACCTAAGTAATAATTTTACTTCATGATTTGAGTCGTTTTTAATGGCATAATAAGGAATTAATCAGATAAATTATAGGGGAAAAGTTCTAATTACATCCAACAAAAGCATAAATGATTTCATCTTTGGAGGTGTTGTAGAAGACACAACTAAAGAAAATTGAAGGTCATTGGCTCTCAAGAAATACTTATTCCTTAATTTACAGTCCAATCAAAGCTTCCTGGTAAAGCCTTGTAGCTTTCTTATGTGAAAAATAGCCAGTGCAAAAGATGTCAGAAAACCGAAGACAGTTTTGAAAAGATTAATTTGTTGCCTGAGTGGTTCAATGCAGATTCAGCACAAGGAGCCTGCAGGTGAAAGAAACACTGTAAGTGTGAAAAAAGGCAGGTTACTGGCAGCCAACCTCACTCATTTAAGTCTTGACGCTGCATGAGGCTGCCGCTTTAGGTTATCCATAAACTTCAATGAGAAGTTGTAGCGTAACATGGAGACCTCTCACAGTGAGCTAATGTTACCCACCAGCTGCTCTGTTCAGATTTAAACCAAGAACTCAGGAAAAAAATTAAGATCTAAAGAAAGTGAGACCTGTGCTGATTTGAATGCCCTCTCATCTCTTCTAGCTGTTTAGGAAGCTGAATCTTGATTTCCAGTATCATAAACACTTATCTCTAGGCTCAAATTTATTTTCTCCCCTGAATAATTAAAAAGCTTGATGCATATTGGTAAACATTTTATTTATGGTGTGTTTGAGGTTTTCAAAGGTAGTCTTTCAGTTTTTTAGATGTCTGGGGTGGAAATAATATATATGATACTGTTACCTTTAATTAAGTCATTACAAAATGGATGAATGCACAAAAAGAGCTTAAGAAGATGAACAGGTCAGAACACTATCATACAGAGTATTGTACTGCTCTGCGGAAACAGTACATCAGTTGTTTACAAGGAAGAGCTCCCCTTGGGATAAGAAACAGATTCTTCTTATCAAAAAGAGGATGAGTATGGGGCCAAAATGGTAGCTTTAATATTTGCAAATGTGTGTGGAGAGTTGTGTGTCTGTATCTCGATTTGTGTGTGTGCAGTGGGATTTGAAAATGTGCAAATAAATCTGTAAATGTGTGAGGAGATTTGTGTGTCTGTACAACAATCTGCAAATGTGTAAAACTACTTGTGTGTAATCCGTTTTGCAAATGTGTAAAAAATCCACAAATCTGTATTCAGATCTGCAAATGTGTACTGAGACTTGCAAATGTGTAGATCAATCTGTAAGCACACACAGAGACACTTGTGTCTGAAGTATTTTCGCTTCAAGACCCAGAAATACAGACAAATCATTGGTTACAAGTCAAGCGGTTTTTCAGTTGGCTCTCTTTACACACGTGATTTTTGCTACTCTTCTGCCGCGTGAGATGCACAAATGCGTAGAAGGATTTGTATGTGTATTTTCGCGATTTGTAACCCCTTGCGCAGGCTCGCAGGCTCACATGCTGCCCTGACCGCAGGCTCACAGGCTCACAGACAGCCTCTACCTTTTTTTTTTTTCCTCCGCTGCGGGAGTTGACGTGACAAGGATGATATTGATACCATTCAGTAAGGAAAATTTTTTATCTATTATTAAACAAAAGGTTACGGAAAGATGGCAGAAGCTGTGGGAAGAGCATAGAACTGGAAGTTGGCTTTATAGTATTGAAAGGAAAATTGGTGAAATGAGGAGAACGGAAAGGAATAAAAAAGAGGTTATATCTAGATTAAGTTTCGGAAACACGGGGTTAAATGGAAACTTATTTAGAATGGGAACAGGAGGTTGTGGTTTTTGTTATCAAGGGGAGACGGTGGAGCATGTTTTGTTGTTTTGTTATAAATATTCTATGGAGAGAAGGGTTACAAGAAAATAAATTACAGTTAAATATACAAGATATTTTGGGGGGAAAAAATCTACTTATGATTATTTTTGTAATTTGATAAACAATCTTGAAAAAACGAAATTGGTAGAAAGGATATAAGTTTATTTATGTAAATATTGTTAATATTTATTTTTATTTTTCAGTGGGAAAATACATAGCATCCCGATCCACACTCCACTGAAGTAGATGGTGGTAATGCACATCATAAAGTTGCTTGCCAGCCGCCATAAAACAGAAGCAGAAGAAGAAGAAACAGTTTTACTAATGCAAACTATAGAAAAAATTTAAGAAATATACTTACAGAAAGCTGACGGGATTCCATTGCTCTCAACTTAGCAGGTACAACCCCTAGGACCCCAGTAACGTCACGTACTGTACAATACCGCCAACTGGTGGTATGTGGCTGTATGTGAAGCAAGTTGTGCTGAACTGCCGCAGCAGAGAGAGGCTGTCTGTGAGCCTGCGAGCCTGCGGTCAGGGCAGCATGTGAGCCTGCGAGCCTGCGCAAGGGGTTACAAATAGCGAAAATACACATACAAATCCTTCTACGCATTTGTGCATCTCACGCGGCAGAAGAGTAGCAAAAATCACGTGTGTAAAGAGAGCCAACCGAAAAACCGCTTGACTTGTAACCAATGATTTGTCTGTACAGGTGCTGGTCATAAAATTAGAATATCATGAAAAAGTAGATTGATTTCAGTAATTCCATTTAAAAAGTGAAACTTGTATATTATATTCATACATTACATACAAACTCATATATTTCAGATGTTTATTTTGTTTAATTTTGATGATTACAAATGACAACAAATGAAAATCTCAAATTCATCATATCAGAAAATTAGAATATTACTGAAGACCAATAAAAACAAAGGATTTATAGAAATGTTGGCCAACTGAAAAGTATGAACATGAAAAGTATGAGCATGTACAGCACTCAGTATTTAGTTGGGCCTCCTTTGGCCTGTATTACTGCAGCAATGCGGCGTGGCATGGAGTCGATCAGTCTGTGGCACTGCTCAGGTGTTATGATAGCCCAGGTTGCTCTAATAGTGGCTTTTAGCTCTTCTGAATTGTTGGGTCTGGTGTATTGCATCTTCTTCTTCACAATACCCCATAGATTTTCTATGGGGTTAAGGTCAGGAGAGTTTGCTGGCCAATTAAGAACAGGGATACCATGGTCCTTCAACCAGGTACTGGTAGCTTTGGCACTGTGTGCAGGTGCCAAGTCCTGTTGGAAAATGAAATCTGCATCTCCAAAAAGTTGGTCAGCTGCAGGAAGCATGAAGTGCTCTAAAACTTCCTGGTATGTGGCTGCGTTGACCCTGGACCTCAGAAAACACAATGGACCAACACCAGCAGATGACATGGCACCCCAAACCATCACTGACTGTGGAAACTTTACACTGGACTTCAAGCAACGTGGATGAAGTGCCTCTCTTCTTTTCCTCCAGACTCTGGGACCTTGATTTCCAAAGGAAATGCAAAATTTACTTTCATCAGAGAACATGACTTTGGACCACTCACCAGCAGTCCAGTCCTGTTTCTCTTTAGCCCAGGCAAGACGCTTCTGACGCTGTCTGTGGTTCAAGAGTGGCTTGACACAAGAAATGCGACAGCAGAAACCCATGTCTTTCATACGTCTGTGTGTGGTGGTTCTTGAAGCACTCACTCCAGCTGCAGTCCACTCTTTGTGAATCCCCCCCACATTTTTGAATGGGTTTTGTTTCACAATCCTCTCCAGGGTGTGGTTATCTCTCTTGCTTGTACACTTTTTTCGACCACATCTTTTCCTTCCCTTCGCCTCTCTATTAATGTGCTTGGACACTGAGCTCTGTGAACAGCCAGCCTCTTTAGCGATGACCTTTTGTGTCTTGCCCTCCTTGTGCAAGGTGTCGATGGTCGTCTTTTGGACAACTGTCAAGTCAGCAGTCTTCCCCATGATTGTGTAGCCTATAGAACTAGACTGAAAGACCATTTAAAGGCTTTTGCAGGTGGTTTGAGTTAATTAGCTGATTAGAGTGTGGCACCAGGGGCCATCAATTTTGAACCTTTTCACAATATTCTAATTTTCTGATAATATGAATTTGAGATTTTCATTTGTTGTCATTTGTAATCATCAAAATTAAACAAAATAAACATCTGAAATATATGAGTTTGTATGTAATGTATGAATATAATATACAAGTTTCACTTTTTAAATGGAATTACTGAAATCAATCTACTTTTTCATGATATTCTAATTTTATGACCAGCACCTGTATTTCTGGGTCTTGAAGCGAAAATACTTCAGACACAAGTGTCTCTGTGTGTGCTTACAGATTGATCTACACATTTGCAAGTCTCAGTACACATTTGCAGATCTGAATACAGATTTGTGGATTTTTTACACATTTGCAAATCTCAGTACACATTTGCAGATCTGAATACAGATTTGTGGATTTTTTACACATTTGCAAAACGGATTACACACAAGTAGTTTTACACATTTGCAGATTGTTGTACAGACACACAAATCTCCTCACACATTTACAGATTTATTTACACATTTTCAAATCCCACTGCACACACACAAATCGAGATACAGACACACAACTCTCCACACACATTTGCAAATATTAAAGCTACCATTTTGGCACCATAGATGAGGGGGTAAAGAAATATTCTGGAAGATTAACATCCTTGTGACCTGACAACATTTGATCAAAAGAAGAGTAGGATTTGCTGAAAAAAAGAAGTAACATGCCTCCTGTTTAACACTGATTTTTTTCCCCCACATAACAGGTATTTTTTAATATATTGTGTTATCTCTCCAACACAGAAGAATCTTTATAAAAATGTAATTTGGAAAGAAAATACTTTTATTTGTCTTTTATAATTATTATGTGATGTTCATATGCTTTAAGTCCCTTGACTCTTATTCTCCTTAATAAAATCCAGATGGATGTAGGCATGAGCTGGTTTTATCTAAACACCTTTTAATGAAATGCCAGAAAGGTTAAGATTGGTTTTTGATTATAGATTCACATGGCTGTAAAGGTGGGATTGCTACCTGCGTCTTTCTTCAGGCAAAAAGTATGATGAATGGTTGGAAGAATATACAGTAACTTTGTTCTGTTCTAGCAGCATCGGTTAAGGAGGTTCATTCTCAATACTTCATTTAGACAGGACTATATTGCTATATTGCATCCAGTCTTGGCCTACGTTACAATGCATGCTTACTTGTTCACTTAGAGAGATGGGATATTCTCTTCATGTGCAGGATCCAAAGTTTGATTTCTGTTGTTTGCATATTTTGCCGTTTCTATTTTATTAGCTACTGTTATTGAAACTTCTTTGGAACGTGTAAATTGTATGACCCCTGCATCTTACCGCTGATTACCTTTAACATCTAAGAATGAAAATGAATAGCATGGAAAACAGGTAAGTATGACCAGTGGATCAATAGTAAAATAAACTCAGAAGTCTAAAACGAAATACAAAAGATTTTTCTGCAAAGTTTACAACTTCATCTAATCACCTTGGTTTCTATAGGTAGAAAATACGTTACCTATTAGGATAATAACTAAACTCGCTGCTTTATTAGATTATCAGCTATTTATATAAATAAATAGCAAAATCACACTGACCTCTATGTGCAATATTTTCTGGATCCTTCTGCAACGTGCCTTGAAACAAATTTTCTGTTAATCTGAAAAGCATAAATTAATTTTAATTAATTGAATTAATAAGTTCCAATCAGAAAAGGAACAGGCAGGTCCAGGGTTCCAAGAGTCCAACAGAGAGTTCTGGCAGAAACGTTTAGTTTCAGTTGGGAATAGGCAAGCTCAGTAGTTGAGAGGGAGAACAAGGCATGATAAAAGGAGAACTACGGTACTTTAAAGGAAAATTCCGGTCAGCAAGGAATGATCAATGGATCATTATCTATGCCTAAAACTAATACATTCGCTGTGGTTTAATGAATTTAGCGTTAATCAGTAATAAAATAAAATAATAATTTCTGTTGCAATCACTGAGTCCGGGACCGGCCATTCTACCCCAAATAAAGTAAAACCTCACTCCTGACATCTTCCAGCAGTGACGTCACAGTGCGGTAAGTCTAGCACCATTCTCCCCACTTTACAAGCAAAATCAATGGGAACTCATAGACAAGCCTGCAAGCAACAACAATTATTTAAGATTTCGATAGCCGACTACCACCGACGTCACAGCCGATATCGCACTGTGACGTCGGTGGCAGTTGTTTTCTTTGACAAACATGGATGTCTCCGGTAAAGCACTTTCAAAAAAATTACTATTAATTAAAAACACTTATCATTTATTGAAGAGTATGTAATAATTTCATATTCAAAGTACTTTCACAGGTTTGAATTCTGAATATGACTGGACTTTTCCTTTAAAAATAGCTCCCTCAACTGAGCTAGGAACAGAAACAGGGTACGCTCAGTGGAAAAGAGACCGGACGTGATCGGGAACACTAAGACAATACTAAATACCTCCCTCACCACTGGCCTCCAAGAACAAGTAAATCAACTATAGGGTCAAAGTCAGAACTCAACAACAATGATCAGAAACAAACTTAGTGATCTGGCCCCAATAGCTGGGAATGAGTCGCATATAAAAAAACAGGAGCAGGTGGATAAGATGAGTGGTAATTGGCAACTGGGCAGAGTTTGGCAGGTGAGTGAAATTAACATTTAGGTAAGCTATCAGAGTCGTGATCATGACAGTAGTTGTCACTGACACCAGTCAGTCAGATAAACAATAGGAGCAGCAAAGTAATTCTCTTTGTCTTCTCTAATTTAAACAAACAATTATTAGAGCATGTTATACATTTCTTATTAAAACTGACAGAGAAACCCAACATTTTTACTCTAGGTTAACACACTATGAAAATCACATACATGAATGCCTCGCATGACAAATGGAAGACCCTTTTGTTAAAAAAAGAATGTGTCCATCTGTGTGAATCTAAACTTAAAGAATATTGAAAGAATTTGTTGTGATGTTAGTTTATTGAGATGAATTTAAGTACAGTAAAAATTATGAAATTCAACTTTATTGTAATCCAAAATCTATGTACCACAATGAATACTTCTTATTCTTAAGACAAAAGAGGTAAATACTGAGCCAGTAGAATGTTCCCAAATCCTGCTCCAAAAGATACACTGTCCGACAAGAGCAGGAGGATTTCCTGTCAGAAAAAATAAAACATACAAGAAATCATGTCATAAAGTTCTTCAAAGGTCAGTTAATCCTCTACAGTCTTAAGATACATCAACTGATTTAGGGAAACACCTAAAAGTACAAGCCTAGTTTTGGTGTGTCCTTAACACAGGGTTTGGGAAATAGCCCTTTTTAGTAAAAACTTTGTGTATGTGGAAATCTGTAAGGGTTGGATTTTACAAAATTGCTCAGCATTTTGGGAAAACTATTTAAAAAAACAATCCTGAGATGTTCGACCTTAAGAAAACACAGCCATACATAAAAGTATAAGAAAAAAATAGCGTAGAGTCACAGGCAGAAAGTATCAAGCTGAGAGATATCAAAAGCAGTATCCTGTGCAAAAATACCTGTCAAAAACAACAGGAAAGGAAGGCAGTAACATCACAAACAGGTCATACAACTATTACACATAACAGACACACAACTATAGTTTAGTATCTACACAGTGAAAAAAACACTAATTTCAGAAAAGATCCAATCATGGTATTATAAGAACCAGCAAAAGAGAAGCCGGTGACTGTTACCTTTTTATCGCCATATTTTTATTTCAGATATCTTAAGATACACAGTGATAATAATCCCTTCCTGGATAGGGTTTGAAATTAATCAGCAATAGCTCGTTTCTCCTGCTTGAAAAAAAAGATCTAATCAAATTAAAACCTCACAATTTACAGTAGGCATTATAGGCCATTCCTCCCAGTAAAGAAAATTATAAATTCACACTGTTTATAACTATTTTTTTGGGGGAAAAATAATTGCGGCAACTGTTGTTGCCTTCTCACCAAGCTGCTTGCCTATTGTCCTGTAGCCCATCCCAGGTCTACAATTTTATCCCTGATGTCCTTACACAGCTCTCTGGTCTTGGGCATTGTGGAGATGCTGGAATGTGATTGATTGAGTGTGTGGACAGGTGTCTTTTATACAGGTAACGAGTTCAAACAGGTGCAGTTAATACAGGTAATGAGTCGAGATATACAGAGTGTATACAAAACGACATTTCCTTTAGTACAGCTTTCAGACAATAAATCACCATTTCCATGCCACAAAGGGCAGCAGTGATCAAATGTAAGCAGTATGCGAGAAAAAAATAAAAAAACATGGGGGAAAAATGCATTGATATGGAAGTTCAGAGGATTAACATATATGGTGCAAATATGCAGTATTTTTAGTTTGGTGTTATCAGTGTGATGTAGAGTTTGTGACATGATTAAGAGCTTTTTCAACAGTTCAGCAGTCTGATGGCAGTAGGGAGGAAACTGTTGCAGAATCTGCTGGACCCACATTGAATGTTGCAAAGCCTCTTCCCAGAGGGCAGCATGGAGAACAGTCCATGGTGGGGGTGTGAGGGGTAATTGAAGATGTTAGGGGCTCAGGACACATAGCGCTGGGATGAAATGTCTTTTATGAAATGTCTCACAAAGTGAGACAGCCGGTCAGAAGGCTCTCTATGGTGCTTCTGTAGAAGGCAGTGAAGGCAGGTGGGCTCTCCTCATCCTCTGCAGGAAGTACAAGTGCTTTTGACCAGTGAGGTGGGGTTTACATTCCAGGTGACGTTGTCTGTGATGTGCAACCCCAGGAATTTGGTGCTGCTGATTACCTCTACAGCTGAGCTTTTGATGAGCTGTGAAACATGGTTAGGCCGGTTCTTCCGGAAGTCGACGATGATCTCCTTCGTCTTTTCCACATTTAGGATCAGGCTGTTGTCTCTGCACCAGCCCACCAGCTGCTCCACCTCCTCTCCTGGCCGTAGTCCTGGTCGTTGTCTGAAACTGAAAAGACACAGAATTATTCAATCACACAGTGTTCAGAAAGTGCATTGTCCTCTATTCTGCACTTTAGATGAATGACTGCTTAGGTGCCACTGGTGACGGCACTGTATCGATACTTTTAAAAACGAGTATTGTATCCAGATACAACATTTCAGTATCGATACTTTTTTGAGTTTCAATACTTTTGACAACCCTAGTCCGTACCCAGAGGACGAGATACGTTCCAGACGATCGGCTACCGAAATGAAGCTGCCCAGAGGTCTGAGAGTCCCATACGTTGAAGCCCCGGAGGCCAGACAACAGGCAGGAGATCCGCTCCGAATAGATGAAGAAAGGCAGGATAATCAAGAGGGCAAAGCCAAAGCCGTTGTCGAGAATGTGCTCAGAGGTCTAGGCCAGAAGATTAGAGATCCGAAGAGGTACTGAAGGGAAATCACGGAAGATGTCAGGAATCAGGTCCAGGTTCGGTAAACAGGCAGAGTCCAGCAGGAGTCCGAAGACAGGTCAGGCAAATAGATCAGAGCAGGAACAGACAGGCTCCAGAATAGGTCAGGATCAGGCGATCAGAAAACTCTTAGACACGCTAGATGAGAAAAATCAGTAGCACCTCTAGAAATGTATTTACTGTGAAAAATTGTGCTGTGTTCAATACTTACAATACCCACAGGGGAGTTGCGGCCTAGAGGTTAGGACATAGAGCTTGGAATCCTGAGGATCTGAGTTCGAGACCCAATCCCACAGAATGCCACTCTGGGTCTCTGAGACCTGGGTCTCCCCGGTCGCCCCAAGATGGCAGCCTACTACTCCCCAAGGGGATGGGTTAAATTAGGGCTGGGCGATAATTCAATACCGATATATATCGATCGATAGACGTGTGGTGCAATAGAAAAAAAGAGAGTCGATAAAAGTTCGATAAAAAAGAAACGCAGTTTTCCTTCATTCTCATTGTAGCCTAGCATGTAGGTTTATGCTAGTCACTACTTCCTCCCAACCAATCACAATCGCGGAGCCAGGCACGCCGTCACAAAGCGCCGCCCTCTCAAACTACAACACAGAGCACATGAAGATGTCGCAGCAAGGAGAGGTGGAGGATATTGTTTCAAAGAAGGGTTTTTGTAGTTCGCCAGTCTGGCAGTATTTCGGTCATGGCAAGTCGGACAAAAAACAAACCAGAGTCATCTGTAAAATGTGTCGGGAACCAGTGAAAACGAAGTCTGATAACACAACCAACTTCTTTTTTTTTTATCATCTCAGCCGCTCACACCCGCAGGAGTACGAGCTGTGTAATCCCCGGCGCGGCTCTCCTCCGAGGAATCTTCGGGAATTTCGGGAAAATATATATATATTTTCAGTTCTGGGCAGTTTCCCACGTAGTTCTAACAATTGAGATAAAAATGCTGAGGGGCCAGCAACTTCAAAGTAATAACTCAGGTTAAAGCAGGAAACAGGGGCGGCGGTGGGGGGGGGGCATTTATTTATTTGTTATATTTTGGTCACTTTTCTGGTCACTTTAGCTTATTCTTTGTCAGTATTTAATAACATAACCCAGGTCTCTTAAGTCATTTATCTTTAAAACAATTCTGTTATGGTTAAAATAGTTGGTTAAATAAAGATTTAATTCGAAGTCTGTGTTTGTGTTTTTTATTAAAATTAAATCATTTAGCAATATTATAAAAAGTCCAGGCAGAGCTGCACATAAAATATGGTTTCAAATCTTTTCAATAATTATCGATATCGATCAATATGCATTTTTTTTATCGATAAGCTTTTTTTCTATATCGCCCAGCCCTAGGTTAAATGCATAGTTAAATTTCTCCAATGTGCAATCAATAAAGGTCAATTGTTATTTTACCCGCTGTCTAAATTTAAAATCAATGTCATCATCTCCATTTTACTGACACACTTTTTTGTCTGTAATGGAAGGGTATGTTAACTTTCAAGCACAACTATATATTCATGGTGCAAAAAAAAAAAATGTGTTACTGATTACAGCTTTAATACTTCTATGTGCGTATTTGCAGTGATTTTGTTTTAATGCACAGAGACACAGAGTGAGAGAGGGGGCTTATTAGCAGCCTTATGTGGCTAAAGTATGCAATTTATTATCACCAGACATAGTAATTTGTTATTGCCAGTGTTGGGCAAGCTACTTGCCCAGTGTAGTGAGCTAAGCCATCAGTTACTCAACAATAAATTAAGCTTCACTACTCAAAAGCTACCACCTAAAGAATTATAGCAAGCTAAGTTACACTAATGTGTTAAAAGTAGCTTAACTACATCCGAAGCTACTTAATGTTGTACCAAGCTAATGTCAATTCAAAATGAGTCTGACACCCTGGTTAAAACATTTATTAAAGATCAGCCAATGACATAACACAGTGTAAAAATTGCTTTATGATCAGCATAATAAAAAAAACTGAAGTATTTACTAGTAGACCGGGGGTTTTCAAAGTGTGAGGCCTCCACTAGGGTGCTCTGGCACCCCCCAGGGGAGGCGTGGTGAGAGGGAAAAAATAAATATGAATTTAGGACCAAGTTGGAACTGTGGGGTGCGCGTGTGGAGCGGGGATCAGAGGAAATGTTTTCCATCTTAGAGGATGTTTTGGCCAGAGCAGGGCTGAAGTGGAGCTTTTACAGCAGGCTGTCTGCGTGCATTTGGAGGGGATGCGTGAGCAGTTTGGAGAGTATTTTGGAGAGAAGACAATGGCAAACCAGTGGGTGAGAAACCCATTTTCCTTCCCCGTGACACTCAAAGATGGACTTTCAGCAGGAGAGGAAGAGGCTCTGGCTGAGCTGAGCTGTGACCTGGACTTGAAACAGAAGATGAGTGACGTGTCACTTGCGCACTTATGGCTGTCAGTAGGGACTGAATTTCCACAGCTCTCAATGAAGATCTGATCAAAATGTTTTTGTTAAGATGTGAAAACACTGTTGGCATAGTGCTCCCTGGAGGGGGGCTCACCCTTTCATACTTTGAAAACCCCTGTAGTAGACAAAAAAATAAACAATCTGCTGTTATTAGAACCAAAATAAAGGTACTGTGTAGTGTTCTACACATCGAGACATGGCTATGAGTTTGCATTCAATGGACATCTCTAGGGAAAACAAAACCCTACAAAAGGCATCTTATTTCTTTAGGGTCTCCATTAGAGAAAACTTCTTCAGACCTCAATTAAACAGTCGATTCAAGTAACAAATGAAACTGTTTACAAAAAAGCTGAAAAAAGAAAGAAGCTAATTAAGATATATATATACATTTATGTCTCACTGTATAATTTAATTTCTACCTACATATTTATTCATTGTATTTTGGGGGGTAATTAATTGAATGATTATTTCTTTATTGAGCATGTATTTATTTATGTATTTATTTTTATATATGGGAGAGCTGTCCCTCCATACCTAAAAAATCTTATCTGTGCAAATAAGCCTTAAAACAGGTTTATGTAAACATCCTGTCTGGTAAATTAGGCCATGAAAATACAATATCTAAGTTTGGCTACTGCTCTCTAATTAGAGTATCTTCGTGGCACTCATCAGATTTAACTATCTGAAAATTAAAGGCACCAATAAAGTTTAAGCTGATATATTTTTCTTAGTTTTATATAAAAAAAATTGACTGCAGTTGACTGTTTTAATGAGTGTTTGGCTATGTAATACAAATGGCTAGTCTTGGCCACATGAGCTCTCTATGGCCAAGAACCGAAATTTGAACACATACTTTTTATCAGAGGATTCAACAAGTTTCAAAATCTCTGAAGATAAGGCGCTCTGCTCCTGTCCCCTCCTCCATCCTGTGTGTGTGGCTCTGTGTGTCTGTGTGTGTCATTCATTGTGCGCATGTTTCAGAGATACAGACAGGAGAGGCAGAATAGAGGCTCATGCATGAATGTCCAACGAATAACTCCGATTGTTGTTTCAAAAATAGAAAATTATGCCCTGGATTTTGTAGCTTTTGTGGATGCTACGTCGCTACTTGATAAAAATAATAACGTCACTACTGGAAAGTTACTTGATAAATAAAGCAGCGACGCTACGGTCAAGCTACTGGAACATGTAGTTAAACTAATAGCTTCGCTACATGTAGCGGCGCTACTGCCCATTAGGGGTGTGGGAAATAATCGTTTTGGCGATATATCGTGATATTCGGCTGCCCAATATAATATCGATCTTTCACTTCTTAGTATCGATTAAAAAAAAAATGGTTACATAAAACATTGATGGGAAAATGGGCTACCTCTGCACCACCACTCAGACAGAAAGCGCTGTGGAGTCCTTTAACTGTGCGTGCAGCACCAAATCTGTATTTGAGGCAGTCACAGTGGAAGATAACCCCAAACAACATGGATAATAATACCTAATCAATATTTTCTGATGAAAATATACAGCACTTGCTGTTTTATCTCATCATTTGATTTTGATAGCTGGGGAAAATATGGCAATATATAGTGATACTGTAATATCGTGATACTATCGTATTGTGACCCAAGTATCGCGACATGTATCGAATCGCAACACTCATGCCAATACTTACCTCTACTGCCCATCACTGGTTATTGCAGACATATCTTTCAGCATATTTACTATAAAAAGTGAGCTGTGTGTTGCATCACTAGTAAGACCATGCTCTTTGATTTGTGCAACCAGAATGCAACTTCACAATATAGAAATACCTGCAGGAGGAAAGACTAAAAATATCAATACACATTTGTATATATTTGTAAAAACTGAAACCCTGTGAAATGAAATAGCTGGGGGTTTAAAGGTGCAAAAAATTAGGGTTTATATTGTTGGATTATATTGTGTTTATTGTGTATCTTAAGATATTGGATAGTTAACAACTAACTGGAGACTTGGTTTGATTATTTTCAGTTAATTAAGGCTAATTAAATGCAGTCAATACCTGAATAGAATATATAATTCTAAAACCACCCATAAATTGTCACTGCATAGATTCTCAATATTATTGTCATAAGACCTGCCAATAGTTAGTGCTTTCTTTTTTTTAAAAGACTTTTGAGTTGTTTTGAAAAATTAAGTGTAAGGATTAACCTTGATGCACCCTAGAAGTTCAGCTCCTTTTAAAGGTAAAATAGTTGACACGGTTATAGCTTTGTAGCTTTATAGACTAACTGAATGCTACAACAGATTGGAGATTCTGACCTATACTTATTTTGCTGTTTTGAGTTTAAAAAATGTCACTGTCTTGAACCAAAAGGTTTATTACTAGTTCATGAGGATAAGGAATGTAGGCAGGCATACTGATAGAGAATTTGATCAGGCAGGTGATGATAGACAAGCTGATGTAGGAAGGCAGACTGGAAGCAGAAATTGAGAAGACGTATGATGGCTTAATTGACTGATGAGTAACTTTGAACTGACTGGAGACAAATAAATCAACATGATGACAGGCGGAAGCAGCCCAGGACATGACCACAGTCAGGCTGATCATTACACGCTGAGCTAAGGAAGGCTGGCAGTACACACAATCACTTAAACTGATCCTCATATGGGCACAGAGGAGACAATCTGGTGAAGAATGACAGAGAGTGGCAGGTCTAAATAGCCATGATTTCCAATGTATGAGGGTATTTAAGAAAAAATCATGTGCATCTGCTTACTCTATTTAACAGAGTGGAGCAGATCAATATGTATTAACCTGCAAAGCCAGCCCAAAAAAGCAATCAAGCAGTCTTCATGACAAATTGCATTCATACATTAAGCGCTGGCATATAGTGTTGTATTAAATTAAAGCTCAAATGTTGCAACAGAACCTCAGAAAGATCACAGTTATAATATGTATTCTTATATTGTAAGGCCCAATGCTCTAATGCGATTTGACTGCTTACACTGTATGACGAAAAACCACAAGTCAGACTCAGTTCCATAGGAAGATAGCGCTGGTCTGACTTGTCTATCCAGAAGTAAAGTCAGGGAAAAAAGGATTTCCATGTCTGCACAAGTACAAGGTTGAGGGAAGTCGGCCCGTAGGCAATCATAGCTCTGCTTCATCAGCAGAATAAGCTCAAGATCAACTGACCAGGGCCCGCTGAATTTCAGCCGTGTTTAATTATTTATCTGACCATACTATTCCCGATCAGTAGGTGGTTGTGAGAGGCAAATCGTGCCTCGTTACCCCCTGTATACTAAACAATAAATGAAACCAGATGAAAGTGACACTGCAAAATTTGCCACAACTAAAAAATTCTCCCAAAACAAACCAAAAGAATCATATATTGTATTCCTACCTTAAAGTTGTTGAGAAATGCTGACAGACCTTTGATTCAGTCCCTCTCTCTTTTTTTCCTTAAGTAGAGGCAGACTTTAGTAATAGCTGCTATTCATCCTGCTTCGTTTTGGTGCTGTTTCTTAAAGGTTCCTAACAGACATTATATCTAGTGTTATTTGTTCTTATTTTATTTTAATTCTATTTTCTTTCAAAGATTTAAGTTTTGGTTTAAAACATTGCAAGAAATACTTTAATCTGTAGAAATGTGTACTCTTCTGTAGAAATAATTTCATCGAAGGTACAATAAAACATTTCCATGGATATTATTGGTGATATTATGATGTAGCTTTGAGCAGGAACATTGGCTATGGAAAACTCAACTCATTAGTTCTATTGTATTTATAAAATCACATGGGGATTAAAAATTTAAAGAACCTTTACCTAGTGTAGAATTGCTTAAGCCTACCTTCAAAATATCTGAAAAATGAATATAATCCCTCTTCAGAGGTAAATACGAAGAGCCCTAGAATGTAACTAGAGTGTAGATTTCTATTGCAAATATGTAGTACTTTGTTCACTTTAAATGATGACTCAACAATTTTTTTCTTTCTTTCATCATACTGCAGCAGTCGTTCCATTTATCAAAAAGTTTCACCACTTGAAAGTCGTTCAGCATGGAACCAATGCATCTTTTTGTACCTCACCTGAGACAGAGAAGACTATCACAGAGGTATTAGAGCAGGGCTACTGTCAGAACAAAGGATTCATCTTCAGATCCAATCAGTGCCATTGGTCTCAGTAAAGTTTTCCACCCCTATGAGGTAATTAATTAAACCAAGCTGTACATTGCAACCTACTCTGACTCACCTGATACTGGTCAGAAAATACATTCAAATAATGTAAATTATAAATTTCTTCTATTCACTTTGTTACGTTTACCTTGATAATAAGCCTGCAGTTGGTTTATTTTAATACTTTAGCTTCAAGACAGCATTAGAGAAAAAAGGAAACATTTTTTATATGAATAGCTTTATTGTCTTTACATTTCCTTACCTTAAACAAGCTACACCTGTCTTTCAATGTTGGAGAATATTAATATTTCTTATCTTCAGCAGGCAGTGTGAATGTGTGCAGTAAGATGGGGGAGGGTACATTTTCAGTATAGCTGTTGCTACTTTAACATTTGAACAGAAAGAATTGTGTTCACACCTTTAAAAGTTGGGGAAAAAAATATTCCATCTCAGAAAAACACAAGTGGTGTAGGCAATCATCCACATTCCTTCATAAAATGAGAAACATTTTTTTGCCATTTTTTAGGCCACTCAAAAAGCCCATTGCCCTTTAGCGACACATTTCCGTGTCATTGCAGATAACAGCGAAAAAGTGTCGATCAAAATCAAAACACGTTCCCTCTATTTCCTCTTAGATAAGAGCCGACCATCCAGTGGGACGTCACTGGTTTTGTGGCCAAAAAAAGTCAGTCGCTCTTGATCCTTAGGATTAATCCAAAACGAATCGACCAAAATGCGACTTGCAACGATTGGCCGAATCCTTCTAGGATTTAGCTGAATGATCTAACAAAGTGTTTTTTGCTGTTTGTCAATATTAGCCCTCCAGTTCTTGCTCTGAGAAATAACCAACTTTAATCCCATCAGTGCAGGAGGTGGGAAACAGAATGACTAACTAAAATAAATGTTATTTTTTGTATCCTTTTAACACCAATTTCCTGAATGCAAGAAGAAAGGCACTAAGGCTGACAAATAGGACAGCTTATCAAGTTTTAAAACCAACCTTTAGTAACTTTGTGAAAAGCTCAGTCAAAAAGGTCTAAATGTTGTAGGAAAATTCAGATGTTATGAGGTTTAAAAAAGCTGAGAGTATTTAGAACCAACAAGGTAAATTAATCAAACCTACCAGGTTTTCAGGTTTTAGCTGAAAACCTAACAACTAGATGTTGGAATCTAAGATACCTTCTGCTACAGTAAACATGCCTTTCTGTTGTTTTCTTCTGCTTTTGGCTTTTTTTTACCCCTAAAATTTGCCCTCTGCTTGTCCACTTTACTCATCGCTTTACACCCAATGTCTGTGAATGTTAGCCGGTGCAAGGTTTATGAAAATTATGTAAAATTCAGCCACAGAAGAGCTTTAAACATTACATCTATTTTTTAGAACTTTAAAAAGATATTTAATGTGCAGTTTTGCACCTTGGAAGAAATTGCAAGTGATTTTAGAAAGTTTCCTCAGGGGTTTGTGCATTAAAACTGTCTGAGAAGTTAGATGTGAGCTTCCTGTGCTCTGAGCTGGTGTTTGTGTTACCTCTTTCTATTAGCATTTATTACCCTGCAATACTGCCTCACCATGACTCAAGTTCTTCAGTAGCAGAACTGCATTTTAACTTTTTATTATTTTCTTTTTTTAACTGCTGCCTCCAAATATATCACCAAATCAAATTAATAAATTATTTTCATTTTCTTATGCCTCCTTTAGAAATAAAAGCATTTTCTAAGTTTCTTTTTAATACAAGGCTTAGATCTTCACAATGTATAGATTCAAACTTTTGGTGTTTATTGTCTAGTAACTATTTACAGCCTAAGCATCGCCCTTGGTTAAGTGCTATTTTTACACCCCCCCAGCATTGCGCTGAGGAATTATTCATTTTGACATTTCAATTGCAGGTAAACTGTAGCTCTGAATAAAGTGGCATTTAAACTGAAAGTGGCAGGTCAATTAGATCATCTATCAAAGCCTGTTAATGTTTTGTTGTTTGGTTTTTGCGTTCAATATTGTTTGTTGCAGTCGCTGAAGTTGTTTTCTCTTTGGCAAAACCCCATATGCAAAACAAGAGCAAAGGTCATGAGAAATCACAGGGTTTTGAAGCATACCTGATGTTAAGTGACTCTTTCCTCTCGTTGGTGATTTATTCTTTCATCAAAGCAGAATGTCAAGCCATTTGTCTCTTCTTTGTCATTTGGTTGCAAGTGGTTGATTGAAGAGGGCGAAGAATTGCTAGAAGCAGCAAACTGGTGTGAAAATCATAAACCGTCATAAATAATAGTGACAGTTATTTACAATATTCAAGCTGAATTCTTCTCATTAGTGTTGCATGTTGGTTGTCTGAGAATTTTTGAAAATGCTTCAGTGAAGGAACTTTTGCTCTGAAAGGAATGTAAGGACTGAGGAATCTATCTTATCCCCCATGGAGAGGAGATGATTTGGGGGCAGAAGTAACTGAGTCACTGGTGCCTGCAGCTGCGGCAACAAGCAGCTGCAGAGCTTCTAATTGAACAGAGGGATGACGACCTACTTCCGAAAACTGTTATGATTAAAGGGATGCGTCAGATGTATTAAGAGCATAGCAGCTTATTTGAATTGGACTACCATAAATAGCCGCTGGGCTTTGTTTTGTTTCCATGCAACCCCCATCTCTTAGGGAATATATATACATTTTTTTTCCGGAGATAAAGTATCTCAGAAAAGCATCCATGCCCCCAGGTGTTTTTTGAAATACTAAAGCCTTGAATTATAAAAAATATTATTAAAGGTTTTGTATCATCTGATCGACCTGTCTAATATTAAAATGCAGCCTTGGTGTATATCTTTTTAACCAAATATTGTCTTTACCTATAACTTTTTCGTTGCAAACTTTTTTTTCATGCAGCTTGGAAATAATTTCTCCATGTCTTTTGGTTTCCGCTTCAGTAAACTTCGTTTTTTTTAAATTAAATATTCCCAGTTCTATTTGAGTTTCCTTTAAGGCATTCAAGCATTTTAATTAGGGTAAAAGATAACAGAAACAATTGTGAAGAGACAAACAGGCTGATTCCTTCTGCTCAGACGACTCTGATTTATGTATCAGAAGTTGCGAATTTTTACAGTAAACATACAGAAATGATCAGTGTTCACTGGAGGGTATATTGTTAATAACTGCATATATGCTAAAGTGTAAAAGTTATACACTCATAACATTACTAGCAGGCCAAGACCGTCATCAAATTCCAATTTCACTGTGGTTTGGTATCCCGGAGCATTTTGTAAATCTCCTGTGTTAATAATAATGTAAATAATAATTATTTGACCAGAGATTTTTTTTATTTAGGATTTTTCTTAAATGAGCGATAAACCACTAAGAGTCTTACAAATTACATTTTAAATTCTGAGTTGGTACATTTTTACCACAAGAGGTGAAACTTGTATTTTAAATGAGTCCAAACTGTATTTTTTGCTCAAAATGTGTTCATGTCCTACTGTTGTTTTGTGGGTCATAAAATGGAAAAAAAATCATAGCATCTGAATGTTTTCCGTGTTTCCACATTGTGACTTGTATCCTTTACCCCTTGCCTCTGTAACCCCTCAGCTGGGATTTTTGATCAGATGTTTTTACAAAAGCTCTGACATCTTAATAGTGCCACTCGTTTTGTACAGTTGCAAACCATTTGGTCATTCACTGAGATATGTATCCATCAGTGTCTAAATGGTTAATAAATGGTTTGCAGTTATTATCTTATTCCGTTACTTTAAAAGTCTTGAAAACAGCTAGAATTTCCCTACTTTTATGTTTCACAGTTTCTGCAGATATTCATTAAATGCTTGTTACCTTCAGTCCTTTTCTGTTATATATGCACTATTCTTTAAATATTTATTACAGTAAAATATTTAGATAGTATGTAGGGCTTGAATTTTATACCAAAAACAAGTGTTTGGGAAAAAGAAAACATAATGTAATGAAGAGGTCTTTAATACTGGGACTATTTATATAAATAACTTTATATGGACCTTTGCACTTTATTAAATAGAAGCAGGTTGGTTAGCACTATGACTTTTTATTTAGCACTGCAATTTAAGCATAGATTTGTACATAAAGAATAATTTGCAAACGTTGACTTTAAATTTTTTATTAAATATTTATTGAGTATTTTAATAGTTGGTGTGTTGCCTTTTGTTCAAGGATCTGCAGAGCTGCTGTCCATTAATAATTGGGGTAGTTGTCCGTGTAAGAGAGAATTGTTGTTTAGGGCAAGCAAGGGTTACTGTTTAGAAACTTTACCTAATGCTAGTGTGTAATCTGTTGGAAGTGAGTGCAGAGAAGAAGTGTTGTGGTGCAAGGAAAGTGACTTATCTATATTTTCCATGGTCTCTCCCAGATCATATAAATGGGGTCTGGACCCCAGGGGAAGCATTTGTCCAAACACCCTGGAGAGGACATGGTTCAGTCCTTCATCAGCTGTCCCTATTTAAGCCAGAGATTGCGTTTGATACGAGGCTTGATAATGTGAAACTGAATAAACCTGCTGATAGTTTTACTTCACTTTGTCTGATAGTATAATTTTCTCACTGGAAATCCATCCGAAAGGTCGCCTGGTATTGATCACCATTTGGTTTAGCTCTGTTTTTTCTCTACTTCCTCTTCACAACGAAATTAATGAGTACGTAAAATCTATTAAGATTATATGACTTTATGCTGTTATTTGGACCATTTTTAATTATATATGATTAGATCAAAGTGCCTTTCCTCAATGGAAACTGCTAGTGGGATAAGGTTGTTTTGCACTACAAGGTACACCCACTACCTGTGGTTTTAAATTGCTCTTTTCTTATTTTTTTTTTTATTTACCCTTTATTTAACCAGGTAATAACCATTGAGATTAAAAATCTCTTTTGCAAGGGAGACCTGGCCAAGATAGGCATCAAAATTACATCACATCATTACATACGTACAAAGACACACACAAAAAAGCCAAATATGTACTTACAATAAAATTTCAATTAAAACATTGACATGTGAAGGAGTCCAACTCAAAATATCTCATTCTCAGCTTAAAAGTATTCAAAGGAACCAATTTACTAAGTTTCAAGTTATTTTGCAGCAAATTCCATGTAAAGGGAGCAGAGTAAGCAAAGGCCTTTTTACCCAGCTCAGTACTGACACGTGGGACAGAAAACAAGACAACAGCCTGAGAACGGAGAGAGTAATGACCAGTACTTTTTTTCATAAGAAGTGAACATAAATAAGATGGAAATGCACCAAGAATAGCCTTATATATAAATATATACCAATGACAAAGCCTCCGTGTAGCCAAGGCAGATCTTAAAAGTGTTCCAAAATATTATTCAACAACAACAGACTCAAAATGTTTCTCTAACCTTTGTGGCTTTCAAGTCTGATCTTTTCTAATTACTAGCCTGTAAATGAACTTACATAACAATAGATTTTTCAATACTCCATATAATACAACCGGATTTCCACACATAGGTGTTTTGCACTACCACGTGCTTAGCTTCATTTATTGGTATAAACTGTCAGAAGAATAAACAGTTTATTACAGCTGCTTTCATTATGTTTATACACTTATCAGCTATACCTGAGCAATTACTAATACTTAAAGGTCACTATGGGTCAGACACCTCATTATTTGGACTTTATTGGGTGTTCTAGTTGAAAGTGATTACACTGTCGCTACAGAAGGTTGCTGTGTTTTTCATTTATGATTGTCTGCACATGCTGATGAATAGCTCCTCAACCTTTCAAACTCCTTTTCTAATCCACATCTTTTATTGAAATGTTAAAACAGAAAAAGCATTTTCTATAATATGTTGGTTGTATCATGTTCTGCTCCTTTTCAGATAGTGAATCAGTCACTACTTAAGAAAACCTCCTGTTGTGTCTCATTTATAAAAACAGTTATTTCTTTTTTTTATGAAAGACACCAATAAACAGCAACTAATTCTGGATCAAAAACATAGTTTGATTGATTGATTGATTGATTGATTGATTGATTGATTGATTGATTGATTGATTGATTGATTGATTGATTGATTGATTGATTGATTGATTGATTGATAACACACATTGGATAAATTTACTTGTTACATCGGCTCAATAGTCAAAAAGAAGGTGCAAAAAGGAGGAAAAGGTGTATTGGGTATATAAAGTATATACAGGGTTTCACACAGACACCTGGGAGCTTGAGGGTTCTAATCAGTATATTTGCTACTCCCACAAATGCACTTTGCTGGACCTAAATGTCTGATGTATTTCCAGGTGGTATACACATATATATATATATATATATATATATATATATATATATATATATATATATATATATATATATATATATATATACACACACATATACACATAAGAAGTGAGGTCTCTTATTTGACAGGATTATTACACAGGGTATTAAATGGGTATTTATATAAATAGCTATTTATGTATAGTAATTGCACTGGGTATTAAATATGAACAGGTTCTTGCACAGGGTATTAAATAGTGATTGCACATTAGTTATTGCTCAAGTTATTGCAGTTATTGTGTAGCATTGTCGAGTCTGCTTGCAGCAGGGATGAATGACCTGCGGTAGCACTCCTTTTTACAAATAGGGTGTAAGAGTTTCACTAAATGAGCTGCTTAACTCCTCTACAGTCTGGTGCAGGGGCTGGAATGTGTAGTCCATGATGGATGTAATCTTGGAAAATAGGTTTGCTTAAAAACAAAATATGTTCTCAATTGTCTTTTAATCTAATTGCATCATAAACTGTACGTGCTTTGATATCTCAATTTTCTGATTATGTTCACTTATCTAGATGGATCTCCGAAGATTGGGAGCATTGTACCAAAACCTGCGGCTCCCTGGGTTTTCAGATCCGGACAGTTCGCTGCGTACAGTCCCTCCACGATGGCACCAACCGCTCCATCCACAGCAAATACTGCACTGGGGAGAAGCCAGAGAACCGAAGACCTTGTAATCGAGTCCCGTGTCCTGCCCAGTGGAGGACTGGAAGCTGGTCGCAGGTACTCCATAAGCTCTTTGACCAGAGAATGTTACTGCTTAAAGAAAGCCCAGCCCTTGGTCTCAGCTAACATCAGTGGTAAAATATAAATGATTTATGATGTAGTTCAACATTGGTCGTAGCATCAATTATACAGCAGGGCTATTGAACTCAACATGATCAGCTACTAAAGTGAATTATAAAGCTTGTGTAATATTTAATTTGATGTTTTCAGATCTCCTTTTCAAAATAACTTGTTTCCATTCCACAAAGTGAGTCCTGAAAAAGATTGAAAAAGATTTAAAGATTTAAAAACTCAATAATCTAATAATTTTGGCATCCCTGGTGAAGATTCACAGAAAGCCTTAGAAAAGAAGTATGTATTTGAAAAAAAAGAAATGAGTCCAAGTCTAGTCTAGTCAAGTATTATTTCTATTATTTTAACCATCACAGATAAAAATCATAAAGTTCTTCTGGAGGGTAGAGCAGTAAGTTTAAAGAACTTCAAAAACTGATAGGCTAATACAGTTTATAAAAAAAGCAAAATATTCACTAACTCTCCATAATTACGTAGTAGACAACTTATCTATTATGAGGAACTTCTAAGTTTAATTTTGAGTGCAGAAAAAAATTTCAAAAAATTGACAATGATGCAATGGTGAAGAAAGTCTCAGAGCACCACATTAGATAGAGTTTGTCTTTCGTCTTATTAAACTTATTACTGTATAGTAAGGGGCTGGAGAACTGACATGTGTCATCTTCATCTAAATCTTAACTCTTTCCTTGAAAGCCATTCTGTGCTAAACTGCCTCAATAATAATTGGTGTTATTCCTCCGTTTTTTCGGTTTGGACATGCATTTGAAAGATACCAAATACTGAAAAAGGCTTGAAATAAATGCAGACGGCGTACAGAAGGGTTTCTCTTGGAGTCTGCGGATTTTTAGTTTGGTATTAAAATAATGCTGTGTAACTTTTAGCCCTTGGGAACTTCCAGGTTTAGTCCCTCTGAACGCTGTTGTTGATACTGCTGGTCTGTAAAATTTAGCAGATAGTCATGGAGTTACTTGTAAAGACAAAGCCTCATTCCCCCCTATAGATTTAAAACCTCCATCAGAGCACTGAAAATCAAAGCTAATCTATTTGTTTTGTTGCCAAACAACAACTTTAAGGATCGATAGATGTTTAATGGAAGCTCGGTTTGCCGTAAAGCTGTGCTCTGCGTCCTTAGACCTTTTCAGTAATAGATCCAACCATCTCAAGTTACATAAGTGAGTTTTTGAAAAGGGCAGCCCACATGGAGCATACATACACACGTATGGAATACTGACCTGAAAAATAATTTAATAGATCTAAAACTGGGCTAATGCTTGGGCTTAAGAATGCTTTCTGAGAAAAATTTAGGTGCTACAGTTAGCGAAGGGCTGGCTGATATTCCTATCTTAGTTTCTTGTGGTATATTCTGACACTATCTTCTAACAGTTGCGTTTACTTGATACAAGAAAGAACATAAACAAAACTACAGAAGTAATCAATGTAAAGACCTTACCTGGATATATAATTTAGACTGGATTAAAAAATGTCACAACAAGGAAATTTGGCAAAGTTAAATTGTCCAATAACATCCATATTTCTGAACAAAAAATTAATAATCTCAGGGTTATTTGCATTTGAGAATGTGTTTATTAAACAGACTATTCATTTATTCTTCGTTTAAGTGCACTACACTGTAGACAATATCATGTTTTTACCTTTGTGTGTACTGTAATACAACCATAATATGGAAGAGCAAAGGTAGAGGAAAACAAACTGGAGAGAGTAGCAGCACCCATATTCACACAGCTCTGAGAGGAGGATATAGGGTGGGGAAAGGAAAATTGATCAAGGTGAAGAGGTGGACTTTGAAGTACAGTAATTGCGAGCAGATAGATGTAATTTTCCTCTGTACTTCTATTGCTCTGCATTTCATTACTTTCTAATTTTATGCTATTGATCATTCAATATTTTTCATATTCATTTATCCTCTTGAAAACTGAATCACAAAAGGCACACTGTTAACAATTTAACCACTAAAACAATTTATTTCACCATATGGGGGTATCTATATTATTCATTGCTGTATGAAGTTTGAGTGCTAATTTGCTTCACCATCAATAACAGTGAATTTTAGATTCCAAGTTTTATTTGTTTTATAACAAAACTTAAAAGTAAAGATGACGATCTTTTTTCCGGCTGGATCATCTTAATAAGTGGTCCTCCTAATTTCCACTCATTCTGGTGATATGTTTATGTAAGGCCATCCTACGTACTCGTCCAGTTAGCTATCTTTTTCTGAGCATGCGCACTTTCAGGTGTATATCTGTGGTGAGCTATGGTTTCAGACAGTCATTGAAGCTCACCTTTCTCACCACGGTTCTTTTTGAAAATGGCCGAGGGTCGTTAGAGAAAAAGTGTCTACAAAGTGTATAAGAAGAAAAGAGAGGCCTCAGAAGAGGCAGATATATCCCAGAATGCTTTGTGACAACAGAGGTGAGAGCTCACCTCTTATTTTTATTTATTTATTTATTCATATCTCACCATGGAGGGTATCTGGTCAGCTACAAAAACTACACTTTCCTCCAGTAGCTTAGTGTTCTAACTGGTTGCTGTCGGGATTGAAAATGTTTCCATCACTAAGTGGAGCCTTCATCTGTTACACAGATATGGTATATGTATTGTTTAGCAAGGTTTGGACTGATTTTTTCCTGGTGAGTATCCCTAATATAGCGGACAATGGTCTCATATTCCTCATGCACCCCCTGATGCCACACAGAATTTCTGGTGGATTATATATTATGGTAATCATGACACTTACATCTCTATGGCTCACAGTTGGTCTATCTGGACCTTGAAAGCATATTATTTGGTTTTATAGAGACAAAATATCATGTCATGTAAGGATAGTACTGGAAATATATGGAAATTGTTGGTGGGGTAGGCAGTCAGTCAGATTGAATTAGGTTATCAATGGGATAACGAGGTTCAGCTCTGTGGTCCTTCTTGTTTACATTGTGATGTAAAACTTGAGAGGATCAGATCTCAGGATCAGCTTATGGTTGACAGCATGCAGATAACGTCCAAGAGGCAAGGCTGAGGTGGGTTGGACATGTTATGTGAACAATTGGTGGATACTATGGATAAACGATGTTGGAGATAGAGCTGCTAGGCAGAAGGAAAAGAGGACGACTGCGCGGGAGATTAATGTACTTTTTGGAAGAGGACATGCAGATGGTTGGTGTAACAGTTGAAGAGGTGATCTATTAAGGCAGTGCCTGAGCAAAGCAACCAAAAGGAGAGCAAGGGCAAGACATGTTTGGAAGCTTTGATTGCGCATTCTAATTTGTTCCACTGGATTGTGCTTCACAGTAGACTTACTGAGAAGTAATCAAACAAAATTAATTTTGCAATGTTGTCTTCTTTTTTTTCTCGTGATTTAATTGCAAAAGATTGCAGCATAAAGGCAGAACATTACGGAAATAAATATGTTTTTCCTAAATGGATATGAAAGAGACCCTACTTACTTGGTGTTTTGTTTTTTTCTTACCCTTGATGTTTTCAATGGCAGCATTTAGATTACTGCACCCTGCGTTTGATCCAGGAGGACACAGATTTCAGACATTAGCTCATATTTCCATCAACGCCAGCTGTTGATATGAGTGTAACAGGCAGCCAGCAACAAACTGAAATGAACATCCAGCAATTTAACGACACGCTGCTTTTACTAAATTCAGCTGCTAATATGATCAGTGTGTGGGTGACATGATTTACACATATAAATTGTGTCATATTTATGTATTGAAATTAGTGATAAAATAATTTTATGACTGATGCTCAGAAACAGCTTATAACATAAATCTACCTTATTGTAACCGCAGGACTAAATCTTTTAAGTTCTTTATCATTTATTAGATGCCTCAAAATAAACAAAACTTTACATACTATTAAATATAGCATTACATTCATTTTTGAATGTTCTAAGTAATTACGTAGTAATTGCCATTGTTTCTAAAAGAAGCCCCCATCTTCACAGCAGTTTCCTAACTAAGTTCATAAAATCAATATAGTCAATGGGAACTTGCATCATAAAGTAAATCTGTTGAAGGGAAAATCAAAAGTCCACAGCTTCCTGTTACGCAGCAGATAAAATGTGATTCAATTCCCTACAGATTTCACGGTGCAGTCTCACATAAATCCGGTTTAACAAAGGAGGATGGAGTTAAAAAAACAATGTTGTGGGGCATTTAGCTTTCAGGTGGATATCGAACTTGAAGTCAGCTTGTTATCCTGGCCAATTACCAAGACATTGGCTGCCACTTGTATGACCTTCCTCCACTAATCTCTGCTCTGTTGTTGATGGGATTCACCGTTTCTCTTCCTTTCCAAGTGCTCTGTGACATGCGGTGAGGGTATGGAAAGGCGTCTGGTAACCTGCCGGATCGGAGATCAATGCTATGGGGATAAACCCGAGGCAGTGAGGCCATGCAAAGCTGGACCATGCAATGGTAAGTATGCGTGTTTAGTAGGTTATTTTTAAAAATGTAACGGAAATAGATAACTCTTTCAATTTTTATCGAAAGAAAAGTTATTAAAGTCACTAATATCTTTGGAATATATTTGGATCAGTCACAGCAACTGCATCTATAAAGGCTAAGAGGGCAGGGGCAAATAAATTAAAGGCAGGATGAATGGTGCGTTACCTTAAAGTTCCAACATCATAAATTAAGATGGTGTGTCAAAGAGAGGAAGGTATTATCAATTGGTTCATTTCGAAGAGCTGTTTAAAATAGTGCTTCATGTTTGTATTTAGTTGTTTTTAAGAAGCTGACATGGGGTAACTATTTTTTAACTGAAAAAAATTCAATGGGATGATGCAAATCATCCATCTGTTGTTGACCTCAAGATTCTGTGCTGACCAGTCATTTTTCAGTGTGCTTTGGATCTTTGCATTGTGCAAAGGTCTTTTAATAATAGATCAGAATCCTATTTGATGGCACTACTGTCTCATTCTACAGAAAAGTAATTGTTTAACTTTTGGCAACTTTAACTTTTCTTTTATAAAGCTAGGTTTTTAATGTGTAAACAGTTACGCACCTGAAATCATCTTGAAATGTTTAATACAAAACCCATGGATCTAGGACTTGAGTGGTCAGTCGAAATTGTTTGGTTGGAAAATGCAGAGCAAGTGTTGGTCAAACATGCTTTTCAGGTTAATGTACAGGTGTGTGTACCTTTCACGTGTTTGTGTTAGTATGTTTGTGCATCATATGCCTGTGGGTTCAAGCTGTCATACCTTTTACTCTGATATTGTATCTAAAAGTTTACGTTCTACTTTAGTGGTTGTGATATTTAAAATCCCCATGCTTTTAAGTCTTACTTAACCCCTGAAGCCCACCCAGGGACAGGGTTGCAAATTAGAGATTGCTGAAAAACCTGTACATTACAGATGCAACCGTTACATTTTAAGAGGCAATGCTGGTATTAAAGGAACAAGTAAAATAGGTAAATGCTCCTGATAAAAATTCAAAAACCGTAATACCCTTTACACAGATCTTTTCATTACGTGAAAAAACAGACACAAAACCCTGACTTATGCACGGGATTTCCAGAGAGCAATGAACTAATCATCACTCTAGAGCAATGTTTTTCAATCCTGGTCCTCGAGGCACCCTGCCCTGCATGTTTTAGATGTTTCCCAGCTTTCACACACCTGTTATCAATTGATAGCAGATTATCAGGCTTTGCTGAACTGCAATCATCTGAATCAGGTTTGCTGAACCTCAGAAACATCAACATGCAGGGTAGGGTGCCTTGAGGACCAGGATTGAAAAACACTGCTCTAGAGAACATATCTCTACCTTTCCTGTGTCAAGTTGTGGCATGCTTCACACCTCTGCAGTTGATTTTTTGCATTGGATTAGTGATGTAAGGCTTAAATTCAACTTGATTAAGTTGTCTGTGCAAAGATTTTAAGAAAACCAAAATGCTTCATAGAGTTTAGAGGTCTGTGGTGGTTGAATCTCCAGAGAGTTACCAACTCATCACCACTAAGCATCTCAGCATCTGCTGAGCCCTCTATAGTTTTTCACACTCTATTACTTAGTGGTTGAATTATTGTCATTGTGAATCAAATCTCCTTTATTATGACAACACTAACATTTTACTGTGAAGTATTTTGTTATGAGAAAATGTCTTCATTTTGATTTTATAAAATGTATAATCCACTGACATTACCACACTTGAATTCACTGGGCTCTTCAGACCAACGAATGATTTCCATAAATATTGACATGCCCAGGTGATGGTATTTGTGTGCATGGATATAATTTTGTACCACAGATTACTCTTTATCGCCATTGTCACAATTACAACCACATTGAATATTCTATAATCTTATTATAAAATCATCTTAATTTTGTATTTCTATTTTTTAGTCTGTACTATGTTAATTAAAATAAGAAATAAGAGATTTGATATATTAATTCATAATAGTCTTCTGTAATGCATTACCACATTAGTGGTACATGAAGGATTTATAGCCAAAAGACCTTCTCACATTTTACTTCTGTAGGTCTGAAAAGCTCTGTTATCATGATAGCTGTTTTCCGTCAGCTTTAAATGCTTCCTAAGAGGTTTCAAACATCATTTATATTTTAAAGTTACAAAAGAGTAATGAGTGGCGCATGGACCTGAGCCAATACAGGACTTTCCTGGAATTAATTTGTATTGATTTAATAGGAATCATGTTACAGTCCTTTTCCCAGTAGAGGTCTGTTTTTTTTTTCTGAATGTGCAGCTAATTATATACGACCAAAACCCACTGAACAAAAGCAGCACCTTTATGCTTTACTGTAAAGTGCTTTTCCTGCTACAGTCCTATTACTGAATAATCGTTGTATTCCCTCTGTTTGACTTTCAGATGAGCCATGTAGTGGAGACAAATCAATCTTCTGCCAAATGGAGGTTTTAGCAAGATACTGTTCTATCCCAGGCTACAACAAACTGTGCTGCGAGTCATGCAGTAAACGCACTGGAAGTTTGTCTCCGTTCTCTGAGGCAACTGGGACAGAGGGACATGTCCGCTTCGGATCAGCATCTCAGTTACTGGAGACATTGATGGCCAACGCTACTCGTAGTGGCAAGCAAAGCTCAGGAAAAGGAGCTGCAAAACACATCACAACCCCAGCTCCACAAACTAAAGTCAAACCAAATATCTCAACTGCACCACGGCGAGTTCCACGAGATTTAAATATTACTCCATCTTTTCTGAAAAACCAAGAGAGTCAAAGATCTGTCCGCCTGATCGGGAGTAGATGGCCTACATCATATTCTAAAGTTGAGAGATGAAAATAAAGCGGGTTTCCTTTAGGACTCCTCATACCCATCCTCATTCCGAGTATTCACACACCAAATATACCACAGATTGAGAAACAGATAGTAGGAAAGTGAAAAAAGTGCTGGTTCACTTTGATTTTATTGATACCAACTCCCCTTTTTATCCCTGAAATAGACTTTAAATAGTGCGCTCACATGTCGTAGGTAGCTTCCATAGTCTCTGAACTAAGAAAAGTGGAAATAAAGGTTGATATGACCCTAAGGGAATATTGTTTTAATTAAATTACAAAGCTAAATAGTTTATGCAAAATAGCCAAAAGATGTTCCCCTTTGTAAGTCTGACTCCAACTTAATATTTTTTTCATAACGATTGCTGCTGTATTTATAAAAATCAGTCTTGAATTTTTGAATGAGGTACTGAGGTTTTCTTTGTGGTCCCTTTAAGCAATAA
The DNA here is from genome assembly GCF_016077235.1 of Cyprinodon tularosa. Taxonomy (NCBI): domain Eukaryota; kingdom Metazoa; phylum Chordata; class Actinopteri; order Cyprinodontiformes; family Cyprinodontidae; genus Cyprinodon; species Cyprinodon tularosa. The sequence goes on along the minus strand of NW_024039124.1, from coordinate 126,259 downwards.
AATGCCTGACATGTTTATGGAAGGCCCTTAATTTCTGATTGGTTTATTTTATGTCTGTACCATAAGGAGTAAGACCTTTTGCCTGAGAAATCAAGTTCATGCAATAAAAGCTTTATTCTTGTTGACAACATCATTTGTTGGACGAGAACTGTAAGAAAAACTTGTGGTGAACTTGAATCAGCACTTTGCCATCCTTCAGTGTGTCTGGCTCCCCTCAAAACATTTTAGTGCTCAAACAATTAAAACAACCATTGATAAAAATCAAGCATTGATTCTTAAGTTTTGAATTTTCTTTTTTTTTTTTGTCCTAAATAAGAGCACCAACAAAAGCATTTGGTTTTCATTCTTTGCTGGGTGGTTTTGTCTGGTGGATGTTTGTGCCATGCTGTTGCTGCGGCAACAAATCATAGTCTGGTATCTTTTGTTTAAGCAAACTGTTTTGAGATGGCAAAGTGTTTGCTTAAAGGTTTACAGTAGCTCCTCCATTGGATGCTTAATAGATGGAGAACAACTGCAGCAGTCTTAGCTAATTATATCTGCTCAAGGTGCATCTGTAAGGCTGGAAAATAGATCATATTTGAAGTGTTAATTTTGCTGCAGTTTTTTTCTTTTTTCTCAACTTGATGTCTTCCTTACTAAGGTTATTTTTTAAAGTAGGGCTTTTTCATGAGCTGCCATTCTTCTTACCAAAGAGAGAAAAAAAAAAATTTATAAATTTATCTGGCCTGTTTTTTCTTAACATGGCTTAGAATTTCTTAAAATAATTTTTATTTTAATTAAATCACCTGAATGTTGTAAAGTTAACAAAATTATTTAGTTTTATTATATTTACATTTGTTTGTTCTCTCCAATCTATGAGAAATGGTGCCCTGTTATTTCCCAGTTAATATTCAAAAATGCTCTGTAAATACCTCAGATGAAAAAGTTGGTATTACAATGTGATATCAAGAACACCTTAAAACATTTATTTTTGCTGTCCTTTCAGGATGCTTGATAATGGTGCAGTTAACATCAGTCAGAATGCTGAAATATATTTTTTTTACTTATTAATCTTTTTCTGTTTGTTTTGGCAAAATATTTGCCTTTCTTCTTTACCCTAACCATAGTTTTTTTTTTTTTTTTTTAGCAGATTCGCAGGACTTACTTTTAAGTCTCTGACTCTAAAAATCCAAGATTACCAAAAATGTTTTTTGTGTGTTTTAATAATAAGGAGCTTCTAATCATATGGAGGTATACAGGTTTGTGCAGACAAGAAATTTGACTTCCAAAGCACTTTCAACTAGTTTCAAAGACTAATGTAAAAAGTCTTGTTTTAAAGAACAAAATTTGAAAAAAAAAAAATAGCAGCAGTCTATAGGATAAAAATATGTTTTCCCAATTTGGGTACTGCTGCTTAACTTAAGAGTCATCCCAGAATTATGCTTTTATGTTGTTTTTTTTGGCCAATTTAAATAGGATAGGGTGCTTTTAAACTTTGCTGCTTTTTAGTTTTATTTGAAAGAACTTAGTCGGGATTCCATTTACTTTTGTACAAGTTTATATTAGCTACCATTTTATTTTTAAACATCTTAAAGCTACAGTGTGTAATTTTCAGCGACATCTAACGTCCAGACTGCAGACCGCAGCAACATGAACATCTCCCCCCCACCGCTTCTCCCCCCCAACAGTACGGCGAGCGTTACGGGACAAAATGTCTTCCACGACGTCCGCATCACCTACCTTCTCAAGTGATGAGGTTTGTTTACATAGATAATTTTACAGATAGTATTTCATTAGTCTGTGTAGGGTAAAGATTTCATGTAGACTTAAGATAATAAATATCGAGCGCAATGGGAGATCTCGCAATCGCTAGTTTGTTGGCTCTGCGCTGCCGTAGCACAAAGATGTCTGCCTCCATGGCTGCAAGACCCGCTTCTATGTAATTATAAATAACGAATTCTAAGGCAACGCAAATATTAAGGTTAAGAGGCTGAGCTCGTAGATGATGATAAATAACATCGTTATGTATAATGTATTACATTTCTGACTGTGTATCCCTATAATTATTACACACTGTAGCTTTAAATCAATCTTCTCAGTCGTTTCTGAAACAACAAAGAACAAACATATCTGCCATTTGCTAAATATTTTCTCTTTTTCTGACCATTATCCACAAATCTAAGAGGTTTGCATGAAAATCACACGGGATTTTCAGTTTACAAAATAGTCAGACCAGGCAATCTAATCTAAGTTTAAACATCTATAAATTTCCCTGTTTGTGTGTAAATACGATGATTTGCTGCCTTTTCTTTTGGTTAATTGGAGTCAAGAAGCTACTGAACAGATATACCCAATAAATTGGCCTGTGAGTGCAAATCTCATTTGTTTTTTTATGTGTGTATATATATATATATATATATATATATATATAATTTCTTGAAGACTTTCTTTCAGATCACAAAGCTTAAAGATCATTTCTAATATAATCAAAAAGGTCTTTATTAAATAAGGAAGAATAACTGCTTTTATGAAACATTTTTGCATATTAAAAAGACATTATCTTTTTAAACTAGACAGTATCTTTATAATAATATTCCTTAGCTTTCCTCTTTTTAATATAAAAAAAAACATCGACACTGTTGTCACTACAGATTAGTGTTTTTCTACTTTTTTCTTGGGTTTAACAAATTTCCAGCTTTTTGAAAAAAACAGGGACATCGTGCTGACAGCTTGGTGGATATGTTAATTAGGATGCGTCGCTTACTGAGTCTAAATAGCCGCTCTACTAACTCAAACAATGCTTTAAAGTCAAAAAGTTGTGTAATCGTCCGTAGGAAAAACCTTAATAGTAAAGCTACATACACTCTGTTTCCTATCTTATGCAGGCACCCAGAAAAATTCCTTTAAAGAAGATTTAGATACTTTGGAATGAAGAGAATTTTATGGAACAAAGTCTGCCACATTTTGAAAGTATGTGTTGCACTTGGTGCTCATCTAAATAGTGCATTGGAATCGAGGGTGTATAACACAGAGCTAATCCTCATGAGGATGGGGTGCCTCACCAAACTGCTTTAATGTTTTCTATATTCAAAGATGAATTAACTGTCTGGTTATGGTTTATATATGATGTCCCACGTGGTAAGATCATTATCCACTGACTTAATCAGAAACTGTCACGTCATCACTTTCAGTTTCAACCATTTGAAATGGTGAATTGATTGAATCTCCATCGTTACATACAACATATGGCACTAGAATAAATCTGAGGCTCAATCCAAATACGTCAAATCGGTAACGACACATAAGTCATAGCAAAAGTGCTTCCACTCTCTGTGCTTTCTGAATAGTGCTGGCAGTTATCAAGGAGCAGGGACCAGGAAGTTAAACTCATTTAGGATAGGGACCTCCGGACTTTCCAAGATGGCGCTAGGAACTATGTGGTTGACCACAATCCTTATGTGACAAACCATATAGTTAACCAAAAGTTCATCATTTTGTTACATGTGCTTTGTGTGAGACAGGCAAATAGTTTTATAATTGAGAACTTTATCTGTTTTCTCATTTGTGTAACTTTGTTTTTTTGTAGTTCTTTTGTAGTCCAGAAGGCTTTAATCCCAATTTGACCAACGTCATCAAGTGCATGTTTGCCTTGTGATGACACCCAAAATGCCAAAAGCTTTCCGGATTCAGCACAGCAGTACAGAGGTTCTTTCCTACTGAGGATAGTGTTTTTGCTGTTGAGCAAATAAAATGAGAGGGGATAGGAGCTAGGGCAACAATTTGAGATGTTTGAGCCATAGTTGTGTTTATTTTGTAGCAGTGTGGTGCACAAATAGTATACATAGTGTTTGAGTGATGTGGCAATCAATAGACTGCTTTTTCAACATATCACATTTCCTTGGTGTCTTAGCATATCAAACTTTTTTTTTTATTCAGTTGGACATCCTAGTGTTAAAAGCTTTGTAATGCAAAGCCAGAGCATCAATACTTCATATCATCTCGCCTTCACGTGAAATTAAAATACTTGGCAGATACTCAATAGCTTGAAAAGATGGTACACATACATTACTGTTAGAACTTTTAAGTATTTTTCTTTTAAACATGCAACGGTGCTCTAGCAGGATACTAAAGGGTTTTTTGATTGTTTTTTTTCATATATTTTTTGATAAAACTCTTAAACTTCCAATGAGGAAACCACGTAACATTGGATTGCTGCTTTAGGAGTTAAAGGGCTTTACAGCAAAGAATGTGCAAAAAAATCTTTAATGCTACATAGATATTTAATTTCTGTAGGAAATTATTTAGCTGAAAATTATTAAACATTTTTTTTGTTTTTCCTTGCAGCTTTTTTTTTTTAAATCAAGGTTAAATGGATGAGGGATACATCTGAGCTATTTCACCTCTCCATTAGATTGTCTTTACCCTGGTTTTGGAATTGAAGGTAACATAATTTCAAAAAGAACAAAAGAAAAAAATGTTATGTCTTTGTATATGTTTTCAGAATAATTCTGCTTATTTCCAACTTGGCTTCAATATATTTATTGTTAACTAACTGGATATATGAACATAAACTCACACATTCAAATTAATTTAGTGCAGGCATCCCCAAACTCGGTCCTCAAGGCCCCCTGTCCTGCAGGTTTTAGAGGTTTCCTTGCTTCAGCACAGCTGATTTTAATTGACAGCTGATTAACAGGCTTTTGGTCTACTGCAATCATTATAACCAGCTGTGCTGAAGCAGAGAAACCTCTAAAACCTGCAGGACAGGGGGCCTTGAGGACCAAGTTTGGGGATGCCTGATTTAGTGTGTCACTACTAAGTTTAACTTAATACTATAACAATACATACAGGTGGAATTTAGATTCCAAAGGAAGAAAATGAAATCATTGAGCCAATGATTTCATATATATATATATATATATATAAATATAAAACAATATGCTGGACTTTTTATAGGATCATAATGTCAATAAAAACAATTTGTCATAAAATGTTTTCATAAAAGGCTTTTTTTATGGTACACAAAAGTTCATCACAGAAAAATCTTTCGATTAAAAAGAAAAAAGAATCATTACAACCACCATGCATCTGACTGCAATAGCCAAATGTTTTTTTTTTGTTTTCAACAGATAGTTTTCAGCTTTGCCACACTCACTCCCGTGTGTCGGTGTACAGTATAGAACATGTATATAGCGTTGAGAGCATAAGTATTTATTGAAAGTCTAATGGCAGTCTGTGCAGTTAGCTGCTGCAGGTACATCATAGAAACTAAATCAACTTCTTTTGTCATTTAAACAAAAGCAAATGTGATAGAATAGTGATGACATTGTCTTTTTTTGCAAACAGTTCTATGTAAATATACATGCTCAGTTTTGAGACGCATCAGTTGTCAGAAGGCTGTTTTTTTAAAGGTGCTTTGTAGATCTTTAGAGTCCTGACTGTACGTCACAGTGCCATGTACTGACTGACCAATCAGCTGCTTTACTTTAGCTTGTAAAACACAAATTATGCTCTTTGCCTTTTTTAGTGTAACGTTTTCCTCCCCAGTTCCATTTTAACTGCTGCCTTTAAAAAGTTGCTGCTAAAGTTGTAGACATCTTGTTTTAATAGGATAGATATAGATGTTAAAATGACAATCCCTGAGCCGCAGACAGATTATACTGTAGCATAGGATTCTCAATGTACTGTATCAATACTGTTGTTTTATCCATGCTTTGAAGCATTCAGTTGTCCTGACCCTCAGCTTATGTTTTATTTGCTTTTTATTGTATATGTGTAGATGAAAGTGTACACTACTGATGCTGTTTGTTGCAATGGGGAGCACATAGCAATAAAGGATTGGATGAATTAATGTGATTTCTTGCTTTAAGGCTCTAATCCATCATTTCTAAGTAGTTTTGTCACAGAACATTAACATTCTACCACATTATTTGCTACATAAATAAATAGAATCTACACTCAACATGGAACATGTTTCCGCAAATTAGTTTTAGGGCAAAAACAATACAGCTTTCTTTGCTGTAAAATAACATAAAAAGCCATCTTTTCTCATACAAGGTGTTCTTGCTTAGAAGATGTACATCATGACTTTCACAGGTGTCTACTTTTCATATTTTTGTTTGCGGTCAGCTCAGCATGAACACATTTATTTGGGCATCATTTTTGTTCAGAGACCATCTTTTTCAGTCATTACCAAATTCCTCATAACAGCTTCACAGATGTAAATTATTTATACATTATGTTTCAAATGCAGACAAGAGATAGAGAGAATTCTAACAATAAGGATAGCAGAAAGTTTTGCATTAACAAGAGATTGCAGAAGCACTATAGAAAAGATCACAAAGCAGGGGACCCAGGACTGAAACAAAAGAATGACAGGCCTAAAGCTAACTTAAAAGAACAACCTAAATGCAGAAAAAACCTGAGAAATAAGTAAGAGTCTTTAAAGGTAGCTTTAAATGTTGAGTAAATTTCTCCACTTTAAGATCAATATAGTCTACCAATCAATAAATGCAAAAAGAAGAAAATAGAAACATTAAAAACATGAAAATAATTATGCATTGCATAATGAACATCTGCTACTGCATGAACAGCAGAAAACCACTGTAGTCTTTTTCAGCAAAACTGATGATTAATATTACATTGCATTTTGGGAAACACTTCCTCTGATTTTGTAACAATTCCAGGTTTTCCAGGATAATGATGGCATTATGTTTGCAGCTGCGCAGACAGAGCAACACCAGTCCACTCTAATTCTGTTTATCTCACTAATCAAGAGAGCTGAATATGCTCTTTGCTTAAAATACAACAAAAACTGGACTTTATGTTTCAATTGGCTCTCAAATTCTGTTGATAGCTTTGAAATCCCATCTACCATGTTTCCTCATTAGGCAGTTGACAGAAGCTTTTCGCCTCTTGGTACAGAGGAATCCAGCAACCATTCATCGTGCATTTTATCCAACTCATTGGCAGTATAATACTTTGATATTGATGGTACAGTACTTTACAGCTGCTTTACTGACCACCTGTCTCTGTGCAAAATGTATCTTGGTTCCAAAGGCAACTATTAGTTTCTTAATTCTGGCCCTTTGCAGATGTCCTGCAAGCTTTCATATTTTAAGCCATGATAAATCTTATAATGATACTAGATATTATAGTCATTGAAGCTTGTTAAAGAACACATAATGACAAACATTTTGTTCATCACATTAATAAATAAGATGTGCTCCATTTCTCTTGAAAGGTTTTGCACTCTTTATCTTTTCATTTTTTTCGTGGATGAAGACCATGTAATTTAAAAAAAATCAAACTAATGCCTTAAATATTTTTTGCAGGTTTTTTTTCTTTTTTTGTTTTGTTCACTTTTAGTTTTATCCTACAGACTGGATGAGACCTCATTCCGACCCAGTTCCTGACCAGGCCATATCTTTTAAAATACTTTTCCTCTAAAAACCATATAAAAAAAAAAAATCAAACATCTGTCTGCTGAAAAACCCATTAAAAATGTGTATTTTCTTTCCACTCACTTTGCATGTGCACAATGCATGCAATTTAAACATATCCAGAGTTTCATTACATATCGGCTGGGTTATTCCAGCTCTAACTATTTTTAAATCTGTGGCAGCTATACAGTAGAATCAGTGGCCGGGAACTCAGAAGGTCATAGGAAAAGGTTTTAATTGTCTACAGGCCCTTTTGGCTCAGAACAGAATAATTTTACCGAAGGGTGTTGAATATTTTAACATTTTCCTCCCACTGATTGCAATGAAGGAACATGAAGTTACAACCAGTCCTAAAAAAAAATTAATAAAAAAGACAATATTCTAGAATTTGAAGTTAGAATAACAATAAAGTTAGAAAATGATATATTGTTTTATGATTTTCCATCTTCATATTCATATTCTTATATATACTTTTGCATCCCTTTTTTCGTACTTTAAATTCTTATTAAGGTTTATTTTTCAGCATTTTCACTAGCTTGTATAAATAGTAGATTTTTTAGTCAAATTTCCGATTTTATATTTTTTATTAAAACTAATATTTCATGCAATGATAGTTGCATCTTAACAAGCAGAGGTGGATAACCCAGGTTCAGAAAGTAAAACTGTTGCCTTGTTTTCCTTTATCACTTAACCAGGCAATTAGCCCTCAGGTGTTTGGATTGTCCACCTCCGTTAACATGTATCAATATCATAAAGAGTTAATTTATAATTGTGGTAATTTGATTAGATTGTATGGAGACAATAAATTCACGGAGAAAAAACACAGTGTAACACTGGGGGGTGATGCACAGGATCAAGAGACAAATGATGGCCTAATCCCAAACCGCCCTTAACTATGAAGTGTCACTCCCAATTAAGTCACACTTGCAGCTGTGGAAAGTGCCTTGGTTGAATGTGGAGGGTGGTATAAATTAAAATGCGATGGCCTTTTTCCTAAAAAGAAATTGGGCAAATAAACTGTTTCAAAAATGATCTTCCGTCGTGGGATCAATTATGTCTTTTTTCTTTGTCCCATCTTGTGATTTTCTCTCAGTGTGATGGAGATGCAGTAAAACAGCGGAACTTACATTTAAATTCCAGTGTTTCCTCCGCTATCAGGTCGCCGTTGCACTCGCTGGCAAATTCCACCGAGCTTGCACTGATGCAGACTTGATATTGAAGGGCTGAACGGTTAATTCACCTAACCCACTATGAGGTTTGAGATTGGCCTTGATGTGGCAGACACTCGGGAACGTGCAAATGGAGGGTTAGTGTTTACGGTTAGTGTTTAGGGGCTGGTTTGGGATTAGGCATAAGACTTGGAACTCATATAAAACTAGAACAGCTGCTGACAATAGGAGATAGTGAAGAGTGGCAGGTGAGTAGAATTACTAATCAACTGGTGGTGCTGACTGAGGATCTAATGGTCAGAAAAAACAAAACAAATGGCAACACAATTAACAGAAAATATCAAAAACCAAATAGGAGCTAATGTATGAGAAAATTAAACCAAAGAATCTGACGTGAATGGGGAGCGAACTCAGAAATCAACAAAATAGCCTAAACACTATCAAAGACAAGATGCCCAATATAACAAGGAAGAAACATAATATAAAACAGAGAATACCGAATCAGTAAAGAACAAACTGAAGACTCTTTATCAGCCTCACCTGGACCACTCTCCAACGTGCCTCGCTAAAGCTTCATCATTCCAGACGCTCCTCATTAAGATGAATGCCCAGCTTCCCCTTTAGTGCATCAGCTAAACTTTCACCCACCCCCGCCCCATCTCCTCCTCTTATACCCCCCCATCCCCTGGCTTGCTCCAACAACAGTCCTGACCCCATTAGCAGACTACTCTAATCCTCTTCCTCAATGATTCATCCAAGCTCATGTCAACTCACAGCATCATGCTTTCGACTAGGGTCAGAGTGTCAAAGAACTTATTTCAGTCATGTCAATAAAATCTTTCTAATTTCTTTTTCTCTCCATGGGATTCTCTCCAGGTTGAAATAGAAACTTAATGGTTTTGTTAATAATGGTTATGTTTTTTTTTCACTTGTAAGGACCACACCAAAACTTAATAGGTGTTTACAGTTTTAATAACTGAATTGAGGAGGATGCAATGAAAGAATGAGGGATGTAGGGATCAGGGGACGAAAGATTGAGGGGATGAGACATGAATGGAGGAAGTGATAAGGAATGAAGGGATGAAGGGAGGAAGGGATGAGATGATAAAGGGATGAAGGGAGGCAATGATGAAGAGATGAGGGATGAAGGAATGAGGGGGGTCGCTGACATCTGAGGAGTAAACAGAAGGAGTGAACATTTATGTGTGGGGGGATTGATCTCCTGGAGAATTTGGTTCTGGTTCGTTTCTCCAAGCCTGCAATGAACCCCCTTCAGGGTTTATGTTGACTCCTGAAAGTTAAGAAAAGGAAGAAAAAAAAAGGAACAACAGCTGTGTCTCCCTATTACAGATGTACACAAAAATAAGACAATATTCTGCTACTTCTGGTATGTTCTTTATTTTTTACAAGGCAGTAAGGTCCAGTTCCAGGTCACGTGACTTGTGTGAAATGGTGTTTCCATTAAAGTTCTGCTGAATAAAAGAATTTTAATATGACTGAAAAAAACACCTCATCGATTTGCAACATTTTTTAACTGAAAAATGCAACTTTTCCTGAAATTACAGTGTTCTCATTAAGCAAATTAATTTTTGTAATTACAATATGCGCAGTTTGATAGGTAATGGAAAAGCAGCTAACGTCAAACTTAGACTTTAGAAGTGTGCAAAATAAAGGCTTTTCAAAATTTGGGGTGTGGACTTCAGCTGTATAGGTGCCTCAGGAGGCACCTATACAGCTTCTTATGCAGTTGGCATTAGCTCCTCCTTGCATTCCTAGAAGATACACGGTTGCCCACAATTCAAATATGTTTTTTGGGTTTTATAGTTGAGAGCTTCGGCCATTTACTAACTTTTATTTTTTTGTAGTTCTTTCAAAGAAGGCTGAAGTCCCAATTTGAGCACATTTAAGCATCATTAATGTGAGTGTCCGCCAGCTAATGACATCCGTAAGGCCTTAGGCCATCTAAATTCAGCACAGAATGAACTAAAGTTCCTCTACTACCCTGGAAAGTGTTTTTGCTATTGACCCCAAGTATTATGAGCTTGGAACAGGGGGGGAGGAGCTCAAATTTGAGGTATTTGGATTGACCAAGGACTACAGGGACATGGCATCCAGACCCTGCAGAAATACATAAGAGGCATATAATACCAGCTGATTGAGGTGCAATGTCCATGATTAGGGTTGAGAACCTGTGTAGCTTTCTGAAAAGATGAGAGACACAAGAGCCAAAATGCAGTATAACTGAAGGCCACGATTAAAGTCCTTCATTAACACCTCAGCAGAGCCCAAAACTGATAACTCCTATGCTAAGCTGAATGCAGTAATTCATGCAAAAGATCCCGAACATCATAAAGTACATGGATGTAATTTTCAATTACCAAGTTTGACTCCCCTTTTTGTCTGTTTTTCGATAATATTCTTATTTATTGAAGTTCATCTTGCTGTCATCTCCTTGTTTGTCTCTTGTTATCATTTACCAAATGTTTGCTGTGCATCGCTTCACCATTGCTATCAAAAATCTGACTGTAGCACTAGGAGCACTGTGTGCCTTAATGCTTGTCTTTTCTGGTGTATCACTGGTTTTAATATCCTGTTACATTTCATGGCCTTGTTTATCTGATGACCTCACAAAAAGGACGTAGTTTATAGAAGAACAGTCTGCAACTGGGTTAGAAATTCATTATTAGAATATTTCTCCTTTTGATACTTTTATATATATATGAAAAGCAAACATGATATATTTCAATATTTTTTCTGGGTATTCAGTGCACCCTCACTGGGCATCTGACACTGAGCCAGTATCCCAGGGACATGACTGATGGGCCGTTATCCTTTCAGTCGACACACTTGGAGCTGATTTGCACATGGGTGATTTTTTTGGGCAAACTCTGCAGAAACGTGATCAAAGTCGATTGTCGCAGAAGCCTCTGTTCTGAGTTGATGTGTGATATCGTGACTGTGAAGCCTTAACGTCAGTCATGGTGTTTTCTCGTCAAGTAATGGAGAAAAATGTTGGCTGAATTTTCTTTTGAAGCCTATTTTATCTCATGGCTCACATACTGCTTTTTCAGATATAAAATAATCTTTCACCTGCTTCCTTGGAATTAATTTAATCCATATTTCTGCGCAAAATGAATTCATACTATTGATATTTAAAAAAATTTGTATCTCTTTGGTGGTGGTAGTGGGGGGGGTTTGAGTGAAACAAACATTTCTTTCCTTTTTTATTTACTTTGAATTATTAAATCATATATTTTTAAGGAGCTCCTCTGAAAGGTTATGAGCTGTTATTGAGTTACCTTTAGAAAATATATTTTTATAATCTTCAGTGTTGGAAAGAAAGTGGTTTTCCCTTAAGGTCCAGGTGATTGATTTTCAAATGAGACAATATGAATGTCAAACACTTAGAAAATAAAATCTGCTCTCATACCTGAGTAGAGTCACTAAGGCGAGGTGTAAAAATAAGAAACACCATTTTTCTTTACAGGATTTTTTTCAACATCCTTTTGAAATTATTATCAGATAGGAGCATTTTATGTTTTGGAATTTGTGTGGATGCATCTAGGACCATGCAAATACAGTTTTATCAAACAGTTTTTTTTATAAAAAAAATTAATAGATAAGTTTTTTCCCAATAATATGCTGCCCAACATTCATTCCACAAATTGATCTAAGATAAGCATCAATTAGTGAATTGATGTTCCTTTTCACATTCTTAAATGACCTTTTTGTTGTATCAAAATTAGATTTTTGTTATAAAATGTGATGATATACCTGTCTTATTATTTTACTGTGGAATATTTATTAAACAGTCTTGTGAACCATTTTTGTCATTTGTACAGGTATTTCTGAAATATCCAATGATATTAGATTTTTTTTTATCGGAATTTCAAAGGAGTTAAGATTTTAATAGTTCTAAATGCTTAAAAGGAACGAATTTGCCTTTTTATTATTGACCGATATCAAGTCATTTTGTAAACACGTATTCTGCAAAAGTCTAATAACCACTTCATCAAAAATGAAAGCTTTTCATTGTTCGGAAATAATTGTTTATACATACACAGGTGGCAGTGTACGCTGCAAGGTGGCACAGTTTTAGCACTGTTGCCTTCCAGCAAAGAGGTCCTGGGTTCAACTTCTAGTCTTTTTGCTTTGAGTTTGCATGTTTCCTAATACTCCAGCTTCCTCCCACTGTCCACTTGTCATCTCTGAATTGTGAGCATAGGTGTGCATAGCTGTGTGTATTTGTGTAGCCTTGCAATAAAAGATTGGGACAAACTTGTTATCTTTGCTTGTATCATTTGCATATGAACCCCTTTAATTTGTGGATCAGTAAATCTAAAACAAGTAAAGACCATTGCTGAATGTATTTGGATCATGAGCTCACCAAGAGACAAAAACAACAACCTGATTGCAAAAATTATTTTTGTGGTGTTGCTATTCAAAGCACACAGTAATGTTCTATCCTGCTGGAGAACACAGTCCAAACGTAAGCAGCAGGCATAAAGCTGTGCTACCAGTAAACGTTCAATAAATAATAGCAACACATCTGTAATAAAGCTTGTTGTTATTTAAGCTTTATCTGCAGCTTCCGATTTGCAGTGTTCGCCTTTTTGGTTGTCAGAAGGAACGGACATCTCAGCCAAACTATTTCAGTTAATCTGTTTTCATACTGGCTGATAAGAGACTACATTAAACCATTTCTGGACATTTAGAGACTCAAAATGCACAAATAATGTATTTTAAAGCTGAAAAAGTGGATTTTGCATGATATTTGACATTTAAGGTTTTACAGCTGACTTCCCTGTCACAATGGAAAGGCTATGCATCCCGTTTTAGAATGAGTGGACCTTCTCATATCGTCAGTCTCCCTGGAGCTCTTAGCTGAGGCAGTATTTTGTCCGAGAAACAGGCAGCCAGGTTGGCTCAGAGAGAAAGCTAACATGTGCATGACAGTTTATACAACTGTCAGTTTGCAAAACTAAGGGCTGACCTTGCCAAATGTTTTTTGACAGGCTTTCAGGGTCTGGATGACAACACTCTTGTTCAATAGTGATATGGTTTGCAGGGGAAGAGTATCTATATATATTGGCTCTTGGCTCTCAGTGAGCTGAAAATTTCAGACTAATAGGTGTGCAGGTAACATTTTCAACTAACCAGGTTCTGTTAATATATCCCTTATTCTTAAGCTCAAAACCTTTGATGTGTTTTTTTTAATAATACTCAGAGAGTTCTACATTTGTTGGAATTGTTGTTTTATTTCATTTTTTGTTTAAATTGGACCAGTATTAAGCTAAACAGAAAACAGTTAATTCATACGTTACCTAATGAATTCACATATTGATGCCACTAGCCTGACAGCAGCTCTGAAAATTTATGTGAGAAGAGCCAGCTCATCCAGTTCCATTCTGTTCCAAACGTGGGCACTTTCATGGTGTTAATTGGTGAAGCACCCTGCACAACAGGGCTTTTGTTTCAGACTCTGTAGGTGTTGGATAACTTAGAACATGGCGCTTTTACAGAGATGATTTTTAGAGCATTATGGTACACCTTAAAAAAAAAATAAAAAAAAACCCTATACTGTTTTTCTATATCAAAAAACACATACTTTTGAATTCTTTCTTCTTATACTTCAGTTCACATGAATTTGAGCTATTTTCTCAGGTCTCCTTTTAAATTCTTGTGCATTAAGGTTCCCCTGTACCTCATCAAAATAGATCATCCAACATTATGTGTCTTTTAACCTTAAACTGATGGTTCTTCTGTTCCCACATCCTGGTAGAAAAACAAAACAAAACACCATTCTTCTGGTACAACAGAATTTCAACCTGGAGAGACTCACACAAAGAAAAATTGCAATTAAAAAGATTTTATTGACATGAATGTATATTGGCGCACAGACCCCAGCAGAAGACTTTGATGCTATGAATTGACATGCGCTTGGATGAGTAGTTTAGGAAAAGGACTAGAGTAGTTTTCCCCCAGTGGTCTGGACACTGGCAGAGGAACAAGCCCAAGGATGAATAGGACTTAGAATAGCTTGAGAATGAGGGAGGAGGTGGCTAGGAGGAGGGTACAAGTTCAGCTGGTATGCAGGAGGACAGCTGGTTGAGAAGCGTATTAAGTACAGTATATGTTGAAAGATGATTAGCTTCAGACGCGATGCAGTCCCGACTTTGATTGGCTGGAGCCTTGAGTGTTGCACATTAGAGGGTGTTTCAGATGAGATTCATAATATATATCTTATTCTCTCAAACTGCTTTTTTATTAACCACAAATGTTTAAAGGAGAAGTTCGGTTTTTAACACTTTTAGCCCATTTTCTGTAGTGTCCAGGATGAAATCGAATGATCGACACCAAAATGTTGACAATTGCTCCTGTCTCTGCTTTTTGGCTCATTTAGAATCCCCCCCTGGCTGCTTTAGAATGGCTTCCATAGAGCATGTCCGATAATGTCCTTAAAACAACCTTAAACGTTCTTTTTTTAAAATATGCTACTCACCGGGTCGTCAGCGCTGTTCAATGACGTTCCAAAAAAAGTTTCGTAAAGAAAAAACGTTCCTGTAGTGTTTTATTTAGCATTTTGTAAATCCCATTGAGTTCTGTTGGAATAGTCAATATTCCCCTGCCACCGGAAACGAAAATGGGGCCTGTTTACACAGTTGTAGTCTTTTCGCTTCACTCTGTGTACTCCGACGTCGAGAATCAAGAATCCACCTTTCGTATTCCATTTTCAGAGTTTTTTAAAGTGTTTAAAAGAGACGTTAGCACCTCGACGTCGGAGTACACAGAGTGAAGCGAAAAGACTACAAAAATTAAGCCTGTGCTCTGATTTTTTTGTTTGTAATTTCCCTGCAAGCCTACCAAGTCTTGACAGAAAGCAAATATTTCTGACGGGCTGCTTTTTTATCAGGATATTAAGATGCAGAGTGAATTGACTTAGGACAGTTAGGTTTGCTGAAAGCACAGAGCAATTTAATCGACCCTGTAAACCCAAAAAGAGGTCCTGCATTTGATAGTCAGCATGAGACATTCTTAAAACACAGAAGATGTACCGATAAGTGCAGCAAGATTTTTGTTACTTTGTGTATTTACCTAGGGATGCCAGCAGCCTAATAGTCAGTCTGAAAAGCTGCAATGACCAAGATCCAAGTCATCCAGGCGCATAATGTTTATAAAGTTGGCACTCTGGTGGCACTAATTAATTGATGCATGCTGCTCAAAAGGGCTTTTGTCTTGGACTAGATAAGCATCCAATAACATTGTCAACATAGCACAATGAAGATCAAACAAATCTTCAGTGTTGCAAAAACTGCCCTTTCAAAGATTTCTGATAGAGCTCCATCGGCTTAAACACCACAACTTTTTTGTTGATGATATTTGTTTTTGTATTATTTAGATTTTTGACATCTTTTTTTAGGGCAAATAACTTCTTAAACCTCTCTATAGGCTGCTTCTCTTGCTAAATGCAGTTAGCATACTGTGCTGTAACCTCGTCTTTCTCTGTTTTGCTTTTTCACTATTTAAAGGATATAGTTAGTTCCAGGATATTCCATCTGTACTTACCTAGTACTTAGCTATACTGTCCTTAAACTTGCAAGGTGTCATGGGGATCTTGTAGGATACTTTTTGGTACTTGCAGAGACAATTTTTTGTCCTGGGCATTTGTAGGTGATCTTCTAAGAACTCTCCTGGACTATGATGTGTTATGGCTGCAGTAAGTCTCTGCTTTTTCTCCTTTCAGGGTCCTGGAGGCAGGCCTTCTGCAGGTGTTATGTTTTTTCCCTGATTGGTGCTGCTGCTTTAAAAGCTGTCATGCTGCAGCAGTCAGGAGGCTTTTTTTCCTCCTCTCCCTCTTCAGAACTCCAGTTGGTTTGGTTTGGTTTGGACTTTATGATTGAGTTTTGTTAGGTTTGTTTTGCGTTTGTTTATCTCTAATTGGTTATTGGTTTTGTATTAATCTGTTTTGGCTTCTTATTTCAGGTAATCCTTTTTTAGGTTTTACTTAATATAATTTAATAAATTTCCTTTTTCATCAACTCTGAAAATCCTTGTGTGGTCTCCATTAATGTTACCCCACCTAACAAGCCAGGTGGACGTAACAGATGTGTGATTCAAAATTTTGAAGGGTCCATTCTTGGTTCCTTCTGGGTCCTTACAGGGTAAAGTTTCTTTTTCCCTCTGTAATTTCTATTTAGCACGAGGTTGATATTTCAATAATTAACTTTTTCCTTGTTACTGGCACTTTCCCGTCACACCAAGTACAGTCCTAGTAGGTACTATACAGGGAATTATCCTAGATTTTAACATTGCTTCACTCCATTTTAGGAATTCATGAAATAAAAAATTCATTCTATGGTGATGCTAATGATTAACATCGTAATAATGATAAAAGTTGCAACATATCCCTAATATTTTTTCTCTCTTTCTCATCTGTGCTACACCCTGTAATTTCTGGTATATTGGGCAAAGTAATTTGGGTTCAGTGTCAATATTTACTGTTTTTAACCATTTCTACCTGGCTAAAACAAGTTTTGAAGAGTTATAGCTGTTTTAATTTCTTTGTATATTTGTATTTTTCACTGTAAAATTCTTAGTGTTGTGTAGACAATTTTAAGGTCTGTATATGGACAACGATGAAAAATAGCCTTTTGCCAAATCTGTTGCATTTGCAGGAATGCTTGTTATTGTACACTGTCCCTGTCAAATAAATAAAAATAAAAGAATAAATCAAAATGTGCACATATAATGCATGTCAATAACACCTGAAATATATTTTCCAAAAAATTGCATTGCAGAAAATCCTTTAAGATATGATACACATTGATATTGGAAATTGGAATGTAATTTGCAACTCTACTCTGTGAAAATATAATTTTGATCTTAAAAGCAAAAACTTTCAAATGTTTTTGTACACCAATTGTAACAGACCTAATCAGTGCTTACTTTGATCTTGAAATCAATAATTTTGAACTTTGCTGGTGTCTTCACAAATCTTTTCTATGGGTTTACAGTAGCTCTATATTATACAATAGTATACAAGTAAAGCACACCAAAGGATAGAACATGAAGTAAAATACAAATGAGAATACTTATATATACTCAACTCAAAAGAGGTCAGATTTTATCTTATTAAACAACATTTGACAATGAAACAGCAAATTAAAAATGTTTCATAGGTGCTACCTTATACTAAAAAGGAATGGTGATTATAATGACCAGAACACAGGCTCAGACTGGGAATGATTTTTGGCCCTGGCCCAAGAAAGGGCTATATATATTGCATGCATCATTTAGGTAATTAACATTGTATTATTTCTTGAACTCCTTGAGTTGTTTATTGTCACAGGTTGGTTCCTTCAGCCAGCGAATAAGTGTTGATGCTGGTATGATTTGAGGACAACCAGCCCTTGCACGCTCATATTAGGATCAGCCCATTACCGACCGACTGGTATCACAGATTACCAGTCTGAGCCTGGGTGCAAATAATTTCACACTTCTTTGAAGAAACGTAACGTTTTTACTCATTTCATACAAAACAACCTGTGTTTATCTCTGCTTTTATTATAAAAAAAAACACCATAAAGGATTTAGCATTAAGTCATTTTACACTTTAACAGAGCTGTCTAGCTCACCACATTTCATGTACAGTAGTGATGCAGATTAAAGAAGAGCTGAATGCTGTGGTGTATTGTAACAGAGCAGCAAAGCTGAATTAATAAACTGTTTAAGATATAGCAGACAGCATATCTGGAGCAACTTCAGAGTGTTGCAATTAAACTGTCAAATGTGGAGAAATCACGTCACTTCTGGTTGTTGGTTCAACATCCTTGGAGTGAGCTGTTTAATGATGCACAGTTTTTCCCTTAATATGCATCCTAATTTGCATTGGTAGTGTATGCAGCCACACAGCTTGGATTCATTTTTGTTGCATTTTTAAACAACCCTTAATCCAACTTTCTTTTCCTACCTTTGAAAATGTAAAAGCTTTTTTTTATATAAAAAATCTGATGATTTTGGTCAGACAACATTTAATTAGTTATTACCCTATTGAAAAGATTGTGCATTCTGAATGAACTCCATCAAGATCTCAGCTAGTTTATTTCTTCGGAATAACTTACTTGTGCTAATGTGGTTTTCATCCTTCTGTCATGACCAAGCATGAAATAAGCACTGAAAGAAAATGAATAGAGCCAAGAAAAGAGAAGCTCTCTCAGTGATGATTAAACATGAAACATTGTGAAGCTTTCAACACTCTGAGGCACAGGGGAGAGATGGAAACACAAACTGACAATACTAAGGAATTAGAGCGGTAAACCAGCCCACAGGCAGCTTATTGTTTATTACAAAACAAGGAAGTGAGTGTTGGAACCCCTGACTGAGAATGAGTCAGAGAAAATAAGATGTTTTCTTGTTTTACGCTTTTGAAAAAAAGCACTCAGCTTTGGACATAAAAAGTTAACTTTAAATATTTTACATTTCTATTTCCTTTTTTTGCACCTTTTTCTTCACTTTAATTGATATGATGAGTCAAATTCGGACTTGTAATCTCTGGGGCGGTCCTAATTTCAGCGTTCAAGGGCCGGCCCTCCTCAAATCATACAGGCCCCAACACTTATTCTCTGGCCAAAGCACCTACCTGTGACAGTAAATAACTCAAGGAGCTCAAGAAATAATGCAATGTTAACTTGCTATATGATGCATGCAATGTATATAGCCCTTCCTTGCCATGCACATCCTTGTGATGGTTGGCATTTGGTGTAATTTTCTTTTTCTTCAAACTGTAAAATCCTATTTCTTCAAACTGTAAAATCCTTGCAACAAACTAATAATAAAACTAAGATATTCCTTTTATATTTGGCAAATTTATGTTCAAATATTTTGCAAAAATATGTTGCAGTGCATGATGGGGTTTTGCATCTAAAGGCTAATGTTTCCCGTCTTACAGTATGTGCATTGTTGGCAGGTTGGAATGTTTCCTAATCTGGCAGTTTAGGATGGCCGTCTATGGGTAAAAATGGTTTTCTTTAGATTTATGGCCTAAGAGATCAAGAGACTTTGTTTCAAATTGGGCGAGATTTCATATATCCAGGCGGATTATGAAAAGTTTTGAGCTGGAAAATATGAGTCAGTGACATCTGGCAACCCTGATGATGTGGTGAGTGTGGACGTTATGCAGCAGCAGTCACTGTTGCTAACGAAAGCCAGTAAAAACGCATTATAGAAGTCTCCAATTGTTTCCAGTCCGAGCCTGTTTGCACCTGATTTGTGGTACAGTATGCTCCATCCATCCATCCATCCATCCATCCATCCATCCATCCATCCATCCATCCATCCATCCATCATGTACGCAAAAGTTCCGGTCTTTGAGGCAACAGTTTGATGATTACATAGTTTCCCATATTAGCTGGTCAACATTATTGCACTACACTTCTGGTAGCACCAGTGTTTAAGGTTGTTTTGATCTATGTTCTGCATAAACTATTCCTACATCTTTACTTCCTGTACAATTGTTGTCCTTATTGGGTTACTGATACAGTATATCTCTGAAATAACCCTAACCCTTTTAAATAATGGATTACCTACAACTAAAAAGTCTGAGTATTTACCTCATTCATCTGGTGGTTTGTACAGTGTTGACCAGGAGTTTTGTGCCAAAATTTATCCAGACCTGTTTATTGCTATCTGATAGAAATCCAAAGCTTTTCCCGTGGGATGGAGTTCTAATTAAAGAAGGAAATCAACAAACTCTGTCTTATTATCGGTTTCAGCTGCAGAGATGCTGCAATCCATTCGGCTTTAATATTTTATGCTAGGGCATTAAAAATTAAACTACTAAACTTGTCTGCAAGTTCACTGCGAGGGAACTTGCACATAAGCTTGTTTTATTTTTTTTTTCCTTTTTCGTGAAGATTGGTTTCCTATCTAAAAAAACATTAGGTTACCTTAATTCTCATTGTACAAAAAATACAATATAATTTCTAGCGCCACTCAAGATGCAAATTATTCAGAAATATATATAATATACAACACTATACTGTGAAGCAGTATCTATACTTTACTTGAGTATTTATCAATTAGTTTGTTTTGATTTAGAAATGTTTACATTTTCTGTATTTATTTGAACAGAAATATCTGGAATTTACACTCCTTGCAATCTCTTAAATGGCTTTCTGCTTCTGTACACATTGAGAAAAACATGAAAAAGCTTGAATAAAGTAGGAAATATTACGATTTGTTGGACCATAGACTTTGCATGTACACCAGCTGCTTATGCTGCTTCAATCGTGTGATGTGAATGTAGCATCACATCTCGGCTACTTTCCCTTTTTATTGAAAAGTCAGACAGGAAACGTCGCTCCCAAAAGCCTCCAGTCAGCATCCAGGTGTACAGCATTAGCATATAAGGTGATGATGGAGCCACTCTGGCCACCACATGCTACCATATGTAAATAAAATATATTTCTATAAAAAATAAATAAAATAAAAAGAAATTCATCTTCAACAATTTGTAGAAAGTGGAAACCAGGCACCTTAATAAGCTTTATAGAGTGTTTATTAATTAATTGAAGACAGCTTTAGACATTTTGTTGCTCACAGGGACACAGAGAGACCCACAAACAATTGGGCACATTTACATTTCTCTTTGTACAAAAGCAGAACAGAAGTGAGCTTGACAAATTTCAGTAGTGTACATGGAAACAGTTTGCTTTTTTATTACTCTCTCAGTTTCTTACAAATCCAGTTCTAGGATACATCTTAACGAACAAAGAAAGATCATTTCTCTGGAGTTGCACTTCAGTGACCACAGCAATTAAACCCATCTTTCAAGAGGAGACCTTTCCGCCCCCGCTAACGAACATGGGGAAGGTTTACACTGTAGAAGAGGGATTATTTTTAGAATATAAAAAAATACAATTTGCCTTGATTTCAAGAAGACATTAATGGTATGCTTGTGAGAAAATGATTAAATTAGATGAGAAATAATAGAATATGAGTTATTACGCCTACTAGTTCCAGAAACTATTCATCTGGACAAGAATTGGTCTATAGGATATACAGTAATGATTTCAAAACCACAAACAAAACAACTAGCAGATTTATAATAAGAATACCATTGCAAGGAAAATTGTTGAGTATTGTATTTGATTTAAGTTCAGGAATACCTCTGGAATAGAAAAGAAGATTTCAATATGTAGACACCTCAGAACTAAGTTCAGAACCATTCCAGTGAAATGACATCATATTTGTAGTCCTTTTCAGCATATTGAGTGATCTATGAAGAAAAATGAAACAGTATGGAGTCTTTTACACATTATATCAGTTCTCCTTTAAACATCATGATTCTACAGTTTATAATTTATGGAGCCTGATTTTGGCCACTTGAGATATTTCTGATTAAAAATATAAGCACAGGATCAGTTTTTTTCCCCTCTGGCTGAGCAAAGACCCAGCAAACAGTGTCTCTGAAAATCCCCTTTTAAGCTCCATTAGGATTTAATTGTGAGGTAACTGGAAAATAATGATATAAGAATGGCCTTATGCAATGTTCACTTATTACTGTATGCAAAACAAAAATTGACAAGCACATATAAAAAAAAAATTAACTATATGGGTGTTGCTCCAGCATATTATATAACATGAATATTAATAATGTAGTGCAACCGTGTGTAACCAACAGAAGGGCTGTATGATAAACTGTGTGCCAAGCTGGTAGGCTCCTAAGTCCAGGCTGAATGGATTTACACTCTGAAAATGCACATATGATTCAGTACTAATTCAGTCTGTATTTAAAATATTGGCACACATAGAACAGCTGTGGTTAGTAAATGTTAGCATTTGCATAAAACTTAAGAGATCAAGAATGGAGGACAGAAGGCATGGTGGCTGATGATGCCCAATATTCATTTTATCAGTCAGTTGCTTGAGTATCCAAAGTCTAATCAATCCGCCAGTGTCAATAGAAGCCAGTTATGTTACTGTTTGATACATCTGGTGGAAATTATTAACTTAAAACCCATTCAAAATTATTTTTACATGATGAACGTGATATTTATAACTTTTTACAATAAAAGTTAGCCTGCCAAATTCTTTAAGCATACCTAGATTGTTTTTGAATTACAGAAACAACTTTATTTTGCTTTAGGTTTGATCTAAACTTTTGCAATGTTTTATTTTTATCTTGGACAACATAAGATAAGGAACATTTAGATTTTTTTAAGATTTGGTCCACATTAAAATACAGTTTGCATGTGCAGAAAGAGCAGGAAAGAAATGAACACATATGGGAAAAGCCATTTTTATGGTACATATGGTGACAGATGATAAAATATAGGGGGAGAGATGGCCTTTTGGTTAGACAGTAGGGTATTTGCATCCCAATATGGCTATAATTTTGTCCGTTTAAAGCTTAAGACCGCTAAGCTCACAGGGTTCCCTGGGTGCTACAAAGAAACATCTCTAAGGGATAAGTTAAATGCAGAGAACACATTTAGTTATAATGCACAATTGCAATGAAAAGGAGAGGGGTGTGGCTGGAGACCTGCACTGCCAGGACTCTTCATTGCAGACCCTTCACAATGTGGTCTTCTGCACTGTCATTACCAGAAGTTTATTCTGGACATTTCATCCGAAATGCTGAATTCTAATTAGGGGGCCTGAATCCTCTGAAGGTCAAATTCGTCGGCCGATTAAGTCCTAGTGCGGCTACTAGGTCTGTTCGGATTGCAGCACTCCTCATTATGTGGCCGACAAAAGCAGCCTTCTTTTTGCCAGCTCTAAAGGACGGGTCCGATGTTTTGGGTATCCCATGATCTATTGCGAGTCCCAGCAAGCCAACTGCTCCATGCTCAGAGGAACGAGGTGAATGGTGCAGAATAGTAGGACGCAGCCTTCGAGATCAAACGCACCTGAAGCCTTCAGGTTTAGCGCGTAGCACGTATGTGCTGCTGGTTTTTATTACAAGCAGAAGACATTTTTTTGCTAGGTGAGTGCCCACTTACATATACGTTTCCTTACTTTTCCCCAATTAAAGACCAAGAAATCCATTTTCTAATATATAATTTTTTGTTGATTTTCTTTTACTTATTACAACATTATCTGTCTCTTACAGAAGGATGTTTCATTTGTTTCATCTGCAGTTGGCACCATAAGTTAAAAGCTGCATGTCTCACTGTGAAATCTGCAATTTCAACAATAAAGACTGTTCAAAGACAAAAAATAAATTAATTGAGATTTGAAATTTTGTTTTGTCTCTACTGTTTTCTCTGGTATCATGGGGGGAAAAAACAAAGGGTCTTGGCTATTTTCTTAATGTATCTGGGTATCCAGTAATTCAATGTGAGTACACAAATCTAAGTTAATTTCAAATGACACACCCTCTATTGGCAAATCTATTTGATCCAACAGCAAAGGTAAGAACATAGCACAAACAATCCTAAAATAATATATATTATAATACTTGTGAACACACATAAGGGATGTCTGCATAAAATAACTGTTAGTTTTGTTATTTTGATATTTTCTTGCGTTTTATAACATTATCCAGTTGAACTGGATAGAGATAACATGAATAGACAAACATATTTCTATTATGAAGACACAAAAAATAGACATGGAATGAAATATTTCCGGTATATAAGCTTTTATTTTACTTTTCTTTTACTTTTAAAAGCATCAAATAAATGTCTGTTTTGGACAGCGCAGGGTCCTAACAGTGCAGGCTGCAGTTAGACTCTTTTCAAGAAAAGTACCCTATTGAGTACCATTGTAGTTCCATCACTGGAGTACTATAACTTCTACTTTATACCACAAAGCCTCAATTTTGTTTTTTTAATGGGATACAAATTTAAATGTTAAAAAAAGAATGACCAAGAAATAAAAACACTCAATGGATACCAAGTGCAGACCCAGTACCCCCCTTTGTTATCCTTAAAGAAATGCAGAGTCTATTTATTCTAACTGACATCTTGTTGAACAACTTCAGTTATCTGCAACAAGAAGTTTAGCTGAGTAATAAATCATTTCACAGCTTGTTAATATGCAGTTACCATGCTGCCCAAAACTAGATGTGTTGTCTTTCCTTTAAAAAATCAGAATGTTGGTTTGAAGGTAAGAATATGTGATAGTAGGAGGAAGGAGAAGCAGGTTTTTTACAGGTTGCTTCTGCTTCTGAATATTCCTATAAAAATGTATGACAGTACATGCCATTACATCCTCGACTAAAGAAGAGATTAAAGTAGGGAAGTTTGCTTTCTTCTGTGAAGTACATCAGCTTTTCAAAATAAGAAATATTCTAGATATAACTTATTTGGTGAACTTGAGTAAATTACTCCAAATTTATAACAGCAGAAATATAAAAAAAAAAAATTGCCATGAGGCAGGTGGGTCAAGCTTTGCTCACATGTAGATATATGTATGTATAAATATGCATATATATGTATATATATATAGATATTGTATTGTGCTGTCAGTTGTAGAGGTAAAATACTGTATAAAGTGTTTATTAGCCCTTCGCAATTATATAGGACACCAATAATTTCCATCTTTTCATTACAATCCATCCCTATCTACTTAAAAAACAACTCTATCCCAGTGTCCCAGTACTTACATCCTATTAACATTGTGTAGAACATAGGCAAAGACACAAAAACCTAACATTTGGAAACAATCTGCATGCAAACTAAACAAAGAATTTAGAACTCATTCAGTCCACAAAAAATAGAACTTTACAGTAAGTTATGTTTTCTTGTTTTCACCACAGGCACTGAAAGTACAAATTGTTTACATTCAAAACTTTATCTTACAAGAAATTTATTTTTCTTACATGTACTGTAATTGTTAGAAATGGAGAGCTCAGCTGTAGAGAGGCAGTCGTGGGTGAGCGGTTAGGGTGTCAGACTTGGATCCCAAAGGTTACCGGTTCGACTCCCGACCCGCCAGGTTGGTGGGGGGAGTAATTAACCAGCGCTCTCCCCCATCCTCCTCCATGACTGAGGTACCCTGAGCATGGTACCGTCCTGCCACACTGCTCCCTTGGGGCGCCATTGAGGGCTGCCCCCTTGCACGGGTGAGGCATAAATGCAATTTCATGGTGTGCAGTGTTCACTTGTGTGCGCTGTGTCACAATGACAATGGGAGTTGGAGGAGTTTCCCAAAGGGCTTTCACACTATTCACTTCACAGATGCTTTAGTCTTTTTGTGTTTCTGGCTAGTTGCAATAAATGAAAATCACCAAACAGAATATATTAGCGTGGAACAAAAACCCAAACAGCTTTAAAAAAAAAGAAAAAAAACCTTGTGTTATATGTCCACAATTTCAGGTAGTCGAATTTTTCTACAAGATGTTCTTGGCAGGAATCTCACAAATATAATAAAGTTGATGTTATTCTGTAGTTTTTTTTTTTACAAGTAATGTCTAATATTTTCAAATCTTATTAGGTTTTTCCTTTTTCACTCCTAGTTATAAATCATATAGTCAGCAATACAAGACAAATTTCTGATGAACATAGATATAAAAAGGAATAAAATTGTAGCTTTAAAATTTTTGAAATTGTAGTTATGGGTACACCAGATACATATTTTTAGTGTGGAGTATACTTTCCTATAAAAAATGCATTAATGAATATGAATTTATGATGCATTAAAATAAATGTATATTTCATATTCTGCATATTTATTCAGGTTTTTTATCCTTTATTCTGATACTCCAGATGATGTTACGCTGCTTTGTAACCTGTAAACACAATGCTCACAAATGCAAATTAATCTTCAATTCATGTAAATCCCTGCTAATTATCCTTATTTAAATAGTACAAACAAGGTCTGCAGAGAAAATTACAGGCTGAAGGACTCTTTTAGGACGACAACAGATGATAGCACTCAGGTAAAGTGAGAAGGACATGCTGGTATGTTTTACAGAGAGGAGTCAAATCAAGGTTGCAGAGGCAGCATGTCAACACATGACAGAAATTTACCCGAAGGGGGGGCATGAACTGCGCCACAACTAAGATGGCAATGTCTGCTGAATGCAGCAACTTTGCACAGATGAGTGACTTATTATGCAGGCAAAGTGTACAAGTGGGACCACATTACATGTGCTGCTATTTCAAAAGATCCCTGTGGAGATGGGGGTTTGTTTTGCAATCTCTGATGTGTAAAAACTAGTATTCACCCATATTAAACTCCGCCAGAGCTAATTTTCATGACTGACTCTAAGCTTTGACCTCATTATGTGCTACATGAAGTGCAGGCTGAAGACCTGCAACAAGCAGCAATATCAAAGAAAAATTACATTAGGCATTTGCTGCAATGTCGACTTTTTAAATTACAGTGCCCTTACACTGCAGCTAAAGATATGTAAAACAAAAAGCATTAAAATAAATTCAACCTTTAATTAAAAAATGACCATTCGTGATAAATTCCCATACTTCATTGCACCTATAACAGCTCCTATAAAGTAAATCTATAAGAATCTATTTTTGTACTCTATCTTTTAGAATATCGTTGATCATAGTGAGTGTGGAACTTTTATTTGTCATCCATAATTTTCCATTGAAGTTCATTCCCATTCATACTGTTAAAATTTCTGTTCAAAAGCATGAATGAGAATATGAAGTGGTGCACAGGTCCATTTATCCAAGTCACTTTACAATATAGAAAACTCAAAAGAATGTAGAATTCTGGTATTGGTCAGTTGTGTGTTAATCTGCATAAAAATATCTCTAATAAAACAGCTCATCGCAACTTAACATCATCTAAAGTCTGAGCGATTAATAAGTATAAAAAACAGGGCTGAAGGAGGTATAAATCTTATATGCAGGCTGCTTAGGCAGGGTGGTAAGGCCGGTAAATAAAAGCTTAAGAACACTGGCATCTTGGGCTTATGAAGTCTCCATAAAAAACATACATTTTAAGGCTTTTTTACACATCTATATTATACTTATTGTTCTGCTGTTTCCTTTTTTTTTTCTGGCAGAGTTAACCTATAAAGCTCAACTTAACAGCAGTTAAATCTTAAGTTTTTTTTGGAAATTTGTCTTTTAGCTGATTAATCTCTCAGGCTTTTGAAACTCACAATTCTAGCGTTCTGCATATCTAGATATAGTGACCTGTTATCTAAAAGTAAAAAATACATAATTAAATCTTTTATTTACAGAAATGAAAAACCTGAACCATAATGTCAATATTTATCAAACATAGAGGGCGCTTAAATCAAAAAATAGCTCAAGAGAAAAAAAAACTGAATACAAACCTTGTTTCCTGTAGTAACTTTAATGTTAGATGGAGCAGCTAATAAATCGCCTTTTATCTATTTATTATCCTCCGTGATCTAAGAGATAATATGTTGCTATTCACCAATCTAAAATGGGTCATCAGGTACTTTTCAAATCATTTAAAGTCAATCATTCTACATTGAACGAAAGTCTTTTTCAATCGTTGAAGGCATTCAAGACAGATCCAATTTTTTCAAGGATCTTAATAAATTAACCCTTGTATCATATTATGCAAGATGAGGCTTAACAGAGTTTGACCAAAATGGACAACATAATGTCTACGAGAATTATTTTGGACTGACAAGAGGAAAGTGAAGTTGTTGGGCTGTGAGACTAAGTACCGTATTACAAAATCAAACAAAGCTTATTAGTAGAAACTCAAGCCTGGTTGTGGAAAATATGATTTTCAGCCACAATACCTGGAAGCCTTACAGTAACAGAGTCAAGCAAGAGCACTGAATGCAGTGAAGCTTGAACAATATATCTGCCAAATAAAAAAACTCCTGAAGCAATGAAAGAGTCGAGGCCACTGTGGAAATTCTCATGTACTTACAATAATTTTAAAAACTTTTAGAAACTTATAGAGACCATATCATCTCCATTTTGTCCTGTTAAAGTAAAACCTACAAGTTAAAATGGTATATTGTTTCTTAATCCTCTTCACATTCTTTATCTGATTTCCTAAACAGTTTGTAGCCGTCTGTCACCGGGCTGCTGTCCATTGATTCAAAAACAGCCATTAGCTGCATGACGAAACTCCTGGACGCTGAGTGCATCATCTGGGTCTGTAGCCTCTGACCTATTTTATGTTTACATAATCAGCTAATGGAGGGAATCTTTATTGTAATTACTGATGACAGATATCTAATATAAGCTCCTTTCATTTTTTTTTTTTTTTGAAAAATCTATAAAGGCAGAAAATACTAGTTATGTTTAAACTTATTGGAACAAAATATTTTCAAGAGATTTTTTTCAATACTTTGCTCACACATAGAGATTCACAGCATCACTTGATATTAGACTCTGTAAGACATAGAGTATGTACACCAACACAAGAGGCTTAGAGGCCAGTACAAGCCTTCACTTACCTCTCCTAACGTTACAGGACTATGTTCAAACAAATATAAAAATAAGACAACAGCATATTATTTGTTAACCAACATTCTTAGCATTCATCAAATAAGTATTTACATTTTCATGTGCATGTTTGCAGAGCAGATTTCAAAATTTGAACAAACCAGTTGTAGACATGATTCCCCTTCATACGCGCATGAAGAATAAATTCAGATTCATTTTTTTTTTTTTTTTTAAGAATCGGGGGAAAAAACACCCAAATTAGTTTGGGTGTGTTCCACAGATTTCTTTTTCTTTTGTTTAGTTGAAATGACTGTTCAACTAAACAAACATTTAGGAGAAATCTATTTAATTTTGCTTTATCGCTACTACTGTTAGGGTGATCAGATGTCCATGTTTTCCGCGGACAGTCCCCATTTTGGAGCACCTGTCCCCAGTAAAAGGTGTCCCCATAAATGTCCTAGATTGTAATGTCTTATAATGATAATTGATAAAAACATGTTCCCTCAATATTTCAGCTGTGAATTGGCTAAACGAACTGAACTCCTTCATTAATTTTATAAAACGTCAGTAAGATGATTTTGGTTGATATTCTGCAGTCAAACTAAAGAATTCTTATCTGAACATATTTAAAGTGGCCTATGCCTCTGTTTTTTAAAATTTTTAAATACAAAGCTTCAAGTTGCTCTTAGCGGATCAAAAAAAATGAGATGATCAAAATTTGATCCTAATTGTTCCCATTTTTAGTCATGCTGGTAACAGAGAAAACAATCTGAAGAAAATAAGCATTTACCAACAGCATGAGGCTTCTAAACCGCCCCTTTTCTCCTTCTCTCGACAATGGGTCCGCCTCTAAATTTCAAATGCTTCTCAATAGTAAAAAATCCAAAGAGAACCCATTAATACAGCTGCGTGTGTGATCAAAGAGTGGGATTCCTCCAACCTCTGCTTGAGAAAACAGGCAATGTGAAATAGTACGCATAAAGTGGTGGGGTGGCTCAGTGGTCAGAACAATTATATTTTAGAATTTTGCTGTAGTTGCCCAAGCCATACCTTCACTGAAAAACTGCAGTCTGTTTTCTGCAAGCAGGAGCCAATAAAGTGCTTTTGGTCTGCTTAGTTAGATTTAGGATTTTGAGATAATTCCAGAACCCATAAGGAAAATGAGGGCCTGTATAAATTCAATGTCCTAAAAAGAAAGATTAAGAAATACATTTGCTAACTAAATTTTTAAACTGTTAAAACCTCAATCAATCACTAATATTACTGCTGGAAATGTTAGCACCACTGTATAGATTCACTTTATTTGTTACCTGATTGCTAATTAACTCATCAAGCAAATCAGCTAAACATGGCAGTAAGTCAATGCCTTTGGACATCAAGATTCGATAATGATGGGTTGTTGAAGTCAGGATGAAAGAGAAAAGGGAATTTAAATGACTTTCAATGGAAACCAATTGTTAGTGCCAGATTTAGCAGTCTGTGAGTTTACTGCTGAGTAACTTGAAAAGTTACATGAAAGCATCTTTGTTGTTCCCGAAAAAATGAAAAAAAAAAACAAAAAGAGCATTTCGAATTGTGACAAATGTGTGTGCTGGGGTACCACATTAGCCTGATCCAATGTGTTAATATATCAGCTGCAATATGTGGATGCTTTAGTCAATTGAGGCATAAGCAAGATGAAGCTGTTGGTATATTGTGAAGGTGAGGGGATTTTCTTGGCACATAATAATGCCATTAACTAAGTATCACCTAAATGCCACTACATATTTTTTTATGAACACAACATACAAACTTTTAATTGCTACATCCTGCAAGATAATGCACTAGGTCACAAATTTTAAGACATACCAGACTGGTTTCATGAATTTGACAACTAGTTCACTATACCTAAGGGACCTATATTTTCTCTAGATCTAATGATGATTTATATAGTCTTGAATCAAGCGCAGCTAATAAATCTGCAGTAACCAAATTATCTAATGATGTGAAAAGGGTGTAGAATTTCGGAGCAATGGTTAAACATCTTGTTGCACCTTTACCATAAGGAATCAGATATTTTTGTAGAGAAAGGGTCAAACTCAGTACAAGGAAGGAGTGGATATAAGGAAACTTTACAACCTAATATCAGAAAATAATCTGGGCTCTTTCAGTTTTTAATTTCTCCAAAAATCAAGTCTAGTTATAGAAGAGCTCCCTTTTGCAGTCACCTTGCATTGTTTTCCTTCATTGATTGAAAACATTTTTACCCCATATTCTTTACAAACATCTCAAATACTACAACCAAAATCTAAAGTTTTATTCATTCACTTGAAATGTGCTCTGCAGGTGTCATGGTGCATAAGTTTTTTACTGCATCTAATAAATATTCAAAAATACACTTTTATAGAGCCGATGGGAGAGGAGAAAAATGCTTGTAATATTGCCAGACCTTACCTTTTTTTCTGTGCAGAACATTTTATGACAAGTTTGCCCTAAATGGATCATTAGGATACAAAAAACACAATAAGCTTTGAATTTTAACCCCAATAAATTATTACATTTTAACCAAAAAGTAACTACTGTATTTAAACTGGTCTGTTTAAGAGTTGTAATTCTTTACAAGAGTGAAAAACAAAGGTAAGTTGCTCACTTTGAGGAATAAGTTTCACTTTCTGAATAGGTTTTCCTATGTTTTATCTTTCTCCTTTAGTCCGTACTAAAAAATGTCATAATTGGGAACAATATCTGAAACTCATTCAATTAGTTGTGGTACTTTACTTAGGCACGGCAGATTTAAATTTCGACATCCTTATAATAAATGAAGAAAACATCTGTTATCAGATTGACACAGCAGTCACACCTCCACTACTGCATGATCCCTTTTCCAGGTCCTCCATCACTAGTTCCCGTTCAGGGACATGATTGACTCGCCTGGAAGCGTTCCTATCCATGCTGTTTAAGGAAATGGGCTCCAGTGATGTCTGTACATTATTAGCTGGGAGCACAGAGTTCCCCTGCAATCTGTGTGAGTAGCTTTTCCGCCTCTGTCCATCTGCTGCACACAGGCTGAACTTAAACACAGCTTGGAAACCTCGACGGAAATTCTCATTGAAGAACCCATAGATTATTGGGTTGACACTGCTGTTGAAGAAAGCCAACCAGTGTGCAAAGGGGTAGATGTAGATGTTGATAATCCTGTACTGCTGCTCCGTCAGCCTGGCGTAATCACTCAACATCATGAGAGTCCATAGAGGCAGCCATGAAAGAATGAAAAGCAAAGCAACGATGAGAAGCATTTTTATCACCCTTTGCTTCTTCTTTGACACATTGTGGCGGTTGTCCTGGCCTGGCTTTCCTCCAGTGGGAACAGCTGTTTTGAAGAGTGTAATTCCAATCCGAGCATACATGATCACAATGAGGGAAAGAGGGGCAAGGTAGATGTTTGCAAACAGGACAGTGGTGTAAATTTTCCTCATTTCCTGGTTAGGCCAGTTCTCTCTGCACCAGTAAAAGGGGCTGGTCTTGTTGTCGTAACCCAATAAGACTCGAACAGTGTGCTCCTTGGTCACCTGCAGCATCACACCAGAGGGACACATGATAGATATCGCCAGGACCCAGATAACGACAATGATCAATGATGCTGTGGATATGGTGAGCTTTTGCTTGAATGGGTAGACAATGCATCTGAACCTGCAGGTTTAAAGGAGACACTTCATTTAGGCCATACATGAACAGTGAAATTATTTGGACAACTACTGTTTTTTTCAAAAGGGTAATGATGAAAGTGTAGTGATATGCAGAACAGATATTCAGCCAAACTGAACATCTTTTAGTTTGTCACATTCAAACCAAAAATGTGAATGTATTATTTATTTTTTAGGATTTTATTATCCAGTAATAAAGTAATGTATAGTGGTGAAAGGTCAGGAGGGGGATATTCCTTTAGAATAGGTGTAAGCAATGTCAGCCCTTGAGTGCCACTGCCATGGAGCCTTTGTGAACATGCTGGCTACAACACAACTGAAATACCACCTTGAAATCTAAGCACGTTTAGCAGAGGCCTGACTATTCAGTATTTATTTGTTTCAGGTGTGAATGCACATAGACCAGTTTCAAAAGCTCCAGGACAGTGGCTTTGGAGGACTGACGTTGCCTACCTCTTTTTCAAAAATAAAATAAGGTCCAAATGTCTTCAGAATCCATCTAACTGTAGTGAATCTCAGCTTAAGTACAGATGTCCAGTGACTGTGTAAAGGGATTTTTAGAGAACATTACTGGGAATAAAAACAGCTTTACAAAGTCCAAAGAACACACTGACAGATCAAAGAAAGTTGTGAACAAGTTCAAAAAAGAATTAGATGTAAAAACAAAATCCCAAGCATTGGCCTCTCATAGATCTGAGTATAATAGAGGATCTGATCTATAAAAGAACACGGCACAGCAGCAAACCTACCAAGTCATGGCTATCCACCTAAAATTAAAGGCTGGAAAAAAGACCATTTAGTTTCAAGATAATTCTGAAGAAGTTGAAGGGATCTATTGCTCAGATGGGTAAATCTTTTGACAGCTGTTCTCTTCACAACTGCTCTTTAAAAAAAAGGATCTAATAGTTAAAAAATATGTTTGTAATTTGGTGTGCTTGCTAATGTAAAAAAACACCAAAAGCATGAAGAAGAAGGTGCTCTAGTCAGGTGACACCTAAAGACAATTGTCTGGCCTAAATGCTGAAAGCTTTGTGTTGTGAAAGGTTAAACTTCCATTGTGATGAGAAAAACACCATCCCCTTGTTGGAACATGATGGAGGCATCATCATACTTATGATGGTTTTAGTCACCAAGGAGAGGAAAGAGTCAGAGTTGGATGTAGATATAAGGAAAATATTGGAAAAAATACATTTTGAAAGCTATGAAACTGAAACTGAGATGGAGGTTGATCCAGGAAAACTAGTATAAAATACAGCGAGAGCCAGAGGTGGTGGATGTGGAGTCATCAACTCATCTCTATGCCATGTGTTTGTTCTGACCAGGTGAACCAGGGGAGTCAAATATGCACAGGGAATTTCATTATGCAAATAGGACTCACCTGGTTCAGTGCCTGGACAGAACAAACACATGGCATTGAGACGACTTGATGACTCCACATCTTTGGAGAGCTGCAGTGAAAGGTCTGAGTGGTTTCAGTAAAAAGTGTTTTTAAGAATGACCCAATTTATAGCCCCATTTACACTAACCTTTTGAAAACGTGCCTAGAACGGTCCGAGCACGGTAACCGAGATAACTGCTGAGTGTAAATGGCAGGCACAACTGAACCGGACCGTGCTAGACACAACCGAACCGCGTTAAACTGGTACTAGTTCATCGGTAAGGCTCGGCCTTGTTCTGTTCGAGCCTGGATCTCAGATAACAAAGAGCGCATGAACAGGCTGCGTCATCTCCCTACAGTCAATCTCTGTAATCATGAAATTTTAGACATTCATAAAAATACTAACTTCCCTGCCATGTCACACGATTTCCAGTGATGATTCTACTTAGCAGTGTGATAAACCTGAGGCCCCGTCCACACGAAGTCAAAACGAACACGAAACGCTGATATTTTCCAAAACGTTTGCCGTAAAGACGGAGACGTAAAATAAATGTGAGCGTCCACACGAATGCATGAAAACGCTGCAAAATGTATGCCAGGCCTGTAAGTGGCGCTGTGGTGCCAAAGCAAAAATAAGCGACGAAATGTTGGGCATGCGCACTAATATTTATACATGGTTGCCCTGCAGGTCCATTTTCGTGGTTAAGTCAAATTCAGGTGCTGAACTATGTCGTCGATATTGCTCTGTTCTTCCTGGAGATATTCCAGAAGAAGAAGATTCTGTTGTAAGCCCGACAGCAGGGTGAGTAGCATTAGCAGCAACGGCGCCATTGTTGTTGTGATACTGTGTCGCGCATGCGTGTTTAGAGGCGACGCTATGACGCATGCGTGTAAAAAAAAAATATGCGGTTAGAGAGTAAAGATGGAAACGCGAAAACGGCGTTTCGAAATCTTCCCACTCTGGAGGCTGAATAAAAAAAAGATCGTTTACAGACCCCCGAAACGCCGGCTTCGTGTGGATGAGAGCCTGGTTTGGTGAAAAACTTGGTAAGTTTAGGCCAGGGTTCGTCTTCGTGTGGACGGGGCCTTAATGTCTGAAGTTGTTCCCTGCGTCTGTAAGCCCGGATTAGACTATCGTTTGTTGTATCCACTTCCCAAAAGCCTTATAGCGTTGTGTGTTCCCCTTAGCGTGGTGTGTAAACGGTCGCAAGGAACCCAGCTTGGCACAGTTATCTGATCCAAGCTTGGTACGAACTCGGCACGGATCTGTTTTAAGAGGGTAGTGTAAATGGGGCTAACGTCTAGGCCCGAATCTGTATAATACTTAATGTTCAAAGACCCTCTCCATCCAGTTCGGTTGATTTTAATCTATTTTGTAAAGACAATTGCGCAACACTTTTAGACTTCAGATTGGAAAAACACCTGTAGTTTTAATTAAAGCCAAAGGTGATTCCACAACGCATTGAATCATGGATAAGATTAAAAAAAATATGTAGACTCAACAATTTCCAGGTGTGTATCCGTGATATGAATTAAAGCAATTTCTATCTATTTAACTTGTCTTTGTAATGTGAGATAATGTGGGTTATTTTCTAACACTGGAACCTTCTTAGACTATTCCAGCCAAAACAAAGAGAAAAGTTTTTTTTTTCCTAAATTGTCTGTAAAATCTGTTGGATCTAAAGATACAGCTTAACTTATTAAAAGTTTTAACATAGAAAGTATCACTAAATGGTGTTGAAAATGGTCTGATTAGTTCCAACTTTCCTGAATTGCATTTGGGGTCATTCCATTATATCTATAAAGCTGTTAGCACAATTAGATATCATAAAAAAAATCTTAATAGCTTTAACAATTTTTAATCTTCCTACCCTTTCTGATACTAGTAATTTTCTGTCTGATAAGGTGACTTTAAATTGAAGACACCAATGCACTGTAGAATTAATATTTTCTTTCCAGGGGTGATGGTGTCCTCTAGGGATTTCAAACATTGACAATGATATCACAGGACACCTAACCTCTAAATAACAGCTGTCACTTTCAAAGCTTGATAGTTTCTGTCGCCCTTCCATCCTCCATTAAGTCCTCTGAAGCAACTGAATGCTTTGGCTTATGGTATGCAACATATCTCTTTTTTTGGCTTTTTCTTTTTTTTAAGGCTTCCACCCATACCCAGAGTAATCACAATATCTCTATGGGAAATGGGCAGACAGAGAGGAAGCTTTTAGGTCCCCTCTTCTATATAACACCGCTTCAATACATTGAGATTTGCAACAACTCTTTCCTACTGTGGCCAAGGGATACAAATGTGCTTAGAATACATCAACGTGCAGCGAACTGTACAAGAAGTACTGCAAACACTAAA
Organism: Cyprinodon tularosa; assembly: GCF_016077235.1. Classification (NCBI taxonomy): domain Eukaryota; kingdom Metazoa; phylum Chordata; class Actinopteri; order Cyprinodontiformes; family Cyprinodontidae; genus Cyprinodon; species Cyprinodon tularosa. The sequence goes on along the minus strand of NW_024039124.1, from coordinate 89,892 downwards.
ATTAGACTAGTACTGGAAACAATACTTGCAAAATAAAATTTTACCAAAAAAAATATTTAAAAACACATACTAAGAAAAAAAATGCTCTGTTTTAGTAAAAAAAAAAAAAAAAGAATCCTTACCGATCAACTGCAATGGCAACCAGAGTGAAGACGGAGGCTGAAACTGAAATCCCTTGAACCATGCCACTCATTTTACAGACCAGGCTTCCAAAAGGCCATCCTGTTGACAAAAAAATTAAATCCAACTTCTTTAACCACAGGGACAACCTGCTTAAAAAGATTGCATGAGGGCTCTTAACTAAAAGTTGTGACACATAAAGGGGTACTTATGGTTTAGGGAGTCAAACAACAATTTTTCAATGAGAGATGATTATCGACTGAGCACCGGTCATTTTAAAAAAAAAATTATTTTATGACACAAATAATATGTTTTTATGAAACACACAAATATAACAGAAAAAGCAGTTTAGGATCATATTGAAGATTTCAACAAATTTAATGAGGAATCTTCAGAACTCTACATTCCAGGATAAAGTTCCTAGTTTTTGCACATTTGTGGGCATCCTTAAGATAAAACAGTGCAAATACCTTTGCAGTCACATTACATTAAAGAAACTGAGCAAGTCTTGACTACTGTCCTGATAGTGCACTGATAATATCATTACCTTGCAAGAACAAAACTGTTCTGATTGTTAAAAGAGATTTGAAATAAAATTATTGATGGATTATTGATGGATATAGCTGGATTCTGTCAAAGGAAGCTGCCCATTGACAACAACAAAGCTCCAGCAAAAGACTTACTGGCAGCATCGACCAAGCAATTAATACCCATGAATACAAAAATCTGACATCATGGAATACACAGCTATGGGAAGGTTACTGTTGATTGACATACTCTACAGGGAGGCTGATCCAGAAAACTGCAAAAGAAACAGTCTCCTCATAAATTGCTCTATTTAGACAAGTTTAACCTTATTTTAATAGAGGGAAACAGTCATGCAGCCATGAGTTTAAACAGCAAAGTCATTTTAATACAGTGGAAGATATTTAAAAATTGTGGAGATAAAGTAACAGCTTCAAAACCAATAAAAGACCTATCCGCGACCTGGACTACAATTCTGATGTTGTTTGAAGTAGGCCACTCTTGAACCAGAGACAGAGGCTTACCAGTAATTAAAGGAAAAAGGAACAGACTTCTATCCACAGTGCTTACTAAATTTTGAATTTCAACAGGCTGAAAATAGATTAAATGACACAAAACCCAAGCTGGTGCAGTGTGAAATTCCAGTCTCTGTAACCAGTGCTGATTTGCAAATCATACTATACATCCAATCACTTATTTTCTGCACCCACTTTTCCTTAGCAGGGTTTTGGTATGGAAATATTAGCCTAAAACTTTACTAAGTTGAGTGCTAAGACCTTCCATTTAGACCACAATTCTGTGTGAAATATCTTTTTTGGTCTTCAAAGGCACATGAGTGAAATTTTACCACTAGCTGGGCTGTTGAGCACTGTCTGTAGACATGTGACAGAACTTCTCTTTAACTCCACTCCAGCTGCAACCCCAACCTGAACCTTTGCTTCCACATATTTCCAAATGATAAATGGACAGCAAAACAGCATCACCTTCCAAAGGAACATGTCTAGTGAGGAGTTGAGTAACTCATAACTTAGCAAGTGGAGTTCATTTTAGTAAAAGACCATCTCCGGGTGAATGTTTCGATCTATTGAAAGTACTCTGCAGTTTTACTCCCACACTACACTGCTCCCTCTGAACAGGGAGGAAATAAAGCCTTGAGTAGAACCTGTTCACATGAGAGTAGAGAACAACACAGAGAGATGGTTTCTGACATTGCACTATACTACTTTTTCTTTTTATACAGATAAAATAATGATTTTTTGCTCAATGGTTCTATAATATATCTGCTTTTTTGGAGCAACTAAATTTCTTTTTGTTTTTAGAGATAAATCATAATTATTAAGATTAACACTGATTAAGCTTAAACACTTGTACACTTAAACACTTGTAACATACTGTACAGTGAGTCTGTGAACAAAAAATGTTTCAAGTTTTCCAAGATTACCTAATCACTAAGAAACTTTTTAAAGAATACAAAAAAAATCTTTCCAAATAATTTTCAGTCAAAACTCTTTAAAATAGATGCAAATATAATTCAGTGCAATAATCCAAGCCAACTACTGTGTAGTCTGTATAATTTTGACTTTTTTATATGCTGAGTACATTTCTGCAGTGCATGTGCAATAATCCAATTCAACTGCTGTGTAATATATCCTAAGCTCTCAATCATGCATATATTTTTATATCTAAAGGAAACATATTCCAGGACATTACAACTTTTTGTGCTCTTTTTTACTATGTTCACTCTTTTTATATTGTCTGTTGTATTTTTATTTAATGGGTTCTTGTTTTAACTCTGCACTTTATACTCTATATAAGCTACTGGAACCAGAATTTCCCTGAAGGAGTAATCCCAAAGGATGAAAAAAATTGAGTCTAAGTCTAAGGGCCGGATTTATCAAGATCCAATTTTGCGTGCAGTAATTTGCGCTCGCAAACTGTGAATTTTGCGCAAGGGGCTGAACCATGGTTTGCGGGTGATTTAACAAGAGCGATTGCGTAACTGGTGGCAGGTGCAAAACTGTTGGAGACGCCCTATTTAAATGATGGTTTTGCGCGTTTTGTGGTTTGCGGCAAAGTAGTTTGTACAAACTAGTGCATTAAGAAATTTAAATCTTACAGTGACACCCCCACCCCCTCCAAAAATATATATATATATATATATATATATATATATATATATATATATATATATATATATATATATATATATATATATATATATATATATATATATATATAAAGAAAAAACTTTGGCAACCTTTATCCCCTAAGGTGGTATGTGGCTGAATTTCTACTTCATTGCAGTAAAAAAAAAAATAGGTGTTTTGTATTGGCCTGTAGAAAAATGCACATACCAAATGGCTCACAAGAAGTGACTGTGGATGTGATTACTGCGCGTACGCATCCCCGCAGCATTGGCATGTTGCTCCACAGGCGCAGAGGTCGGGGTTCTCTGGTAGGACGTCAGGGCGACATGGCATTTAGAACGTCGGACAGCACTTCTGAAAAACGAGACTGGGAGATCCAATGTTGCAAGGAGTTTTGTGATAGCTGGTATTGCGTGGGTCCTCCTTGTGGCTGGCTCCAAATCCAGTCGGAGTTCCCCCAACAGCTCCAAAATGGCAATGCTGGATAAACGATATGTTTTGATGATCGTTTTCTCGTTCATTCCAAAAATATTCACACGGAGTGAAAAAATGCGTTCTCTGCGTCTTCTTCATTTCGATGTCTCCTTCTTGCGACAATAACCGCTGCCATGAGGTCAGATTATGCATACAGACCATTTGCACCTTCTTTTGAAACGTGTTAAATATAGAGTCAGATACCGTTAGCAAAATTGCTTTCAGGTTTAATAAATCACTTTGTGAGTGCTAAATTAATATATTTACATGTTCTCCTCCCACAAGACGCACTTTTGCATGTAAACGCCCCATATTCTATATTCATTGCAGAAAAAGTACTAAATGGATAAGAGGCGCTATTTAGCACGTTTTAAAGACCAAATCCTTTTAGCACGCTGTTGATAGATCAGTTTGTACATTTTTTAGCGTGCGCAGTGAAATAGCTCACGTTTTTATACACGCAAACCTTTGATAGATCCGGCCCTAAGTCTTAGACATATTTCATCTAAGTCTGATGCCATATTTTGTATAGATTGTAAGGTTATTGCTGAATTTCTTAATTTTCATCTTTTTGGTATAATAAAAAATCTATAAATTTGTATTAATCAAAAATTAGTACATATATTTTTTATTAAATCAACAACTAACAAATTTGACAAGTTGCAGCTTGATAACTCCTTTTGTATGGAATTTGACTTAGCCTTAACTCCTCCACATATATCATTTGAGAGGGCTTCGAAGAGGTCATATCTATAAACACATGAGTGGGACGGGAACGCTGAAGGGATTTGCCCACAGTAACGTTGAAGCTTATAGAGTGGGAGCAGCTTCTATGTCTGTTAGGAAGCCTGATGGCTGAACCTGCAGAGGTGCTGAATTGTGTAGGTGTCTTATCATGGATGACTGGAGATGGTTTGTTTCTTCTTTCTTAAGGAAATCATAACAGTACATATTTCTTCTTTAAATGAAAAAAGAATGTAAATAGGACAACTCCTACTATATGCTTTAATAGCATTATATTTGGCAGGAAGAAGGCGTATAGAAGTCTAAATGGAGCTTTTCTCGTTTATGCTTTTATATTTTCTTCACTCTCAACCCATCTTTGATTTCTGTGTCCTTCTTTTGCTTTTCACTATTTTTAAGAAGAGAAAAAGATGGAATATACAAAAAAGTAAAAAAAAAAAAAAAAGCAGCATTGTGCATATAGGCATCTAGACTACTACTAATCTACTAAGGCTTTCATTCAAAATATTCAGGATTAGAATACAGGAAAAGAGAAAGAATCTGGAGAAAAGTTGGAAGAATAAACATTTCTTGTAAGTTGGAAGGGCAGTTGATAGACGTGTTAGAGAAGAAAGGCAATGTTTCTTTAACTTAATCTATTTGTTACAACCAAACTTATGCCTCAGCTTCAGTAGCAAAGTTGAGCTGTCATGGAAGTAAATAATATAAAAACATGGATCCATGTATATCGACGCCACAAAGCTTAAAGCATCTCAAATTGAATACTTTAACATAATGAGTTCAATGTACTCCTATAGACTCAGCAGTCCCTGGATACTTTGCTACATCAAATGAAAAAATTACCAATAACAATATTTGCATATGGCTTTGCATGTGTGTTTATAGTTTGCCAATAAACGTCATTGAAATTGAAAGCAAGTTGGATTCCCTGAATGGAATCCTCTCAGATCTATAGCTTATAAACCTTGGTGTGAAATCTTTAAGGAAATGTACATCTCTATGTTTTCAGGTTATTTTGAATCTGGTTTTTATATGAGGACTTTGAAAAGGTGAGATCAATGTAAAAACTACAGACTGTTTGAACTAATGTGTTTTCCTGCTTACTGTATACAGCTATACATTCATATTCAGTAAAATGGTAAGTGTTCTCCAGTGAGAGTTTTTTTTTTTTTTTTTTTAGATTAAAGGTACATTTTGAAAAGAGCAACCTTTAAACACATAGTAAACAGACCCTCCATTAAGCCACATTTCTGGATCAAAATGGTCTTGCTTTATGGCTTATGTAATACTCTAGCGTTTAATGTTTCTTTTTTATTAGCTCTTTTACATAAAACAGAAAAACATCAAAATCACAGAAATAAAGGTTTTAAAACAGGCTGTGCATAAATTGTAGATATACTTTCCCAGTATAATGGAACATGCAATAAATTAACTTTTTAAATATTCTAATTTGATGAAGTTGGCTACATTATATATATGTGTACACTATGTTAGGCTAAAACATGAGAGCTGTGCCGCTGACAAAGCTGCAGTTTAAGCTGCATTTAGAGTTCCCTACTTTATTCTGTATAAACTCTGTAAGAGATTTCAACCTAATGTCCTTGTCTTCTCCTCCAGCAAAATCATTGTCTTGCACTCAGTAGTTGCTCTATCTATAAATCACATTGGTAGCTTTAATGTCAATGTGTCTGTTTTCAGAGTTTGCCTTCTGTCCATCTCTTTTAAGTGAGCTGTTTAAATTTGACTCAAAGCCTCCCTCTGAGTTCAACAGAAAGCTTGAGTTATTCTAACTGCACAGACAGTTCAGTGCACTCTGTAATTTAAAGGATTAGGGTTTTCCTTATGTGCTAGTCACTCAATGAAAAACTAAAGTAAAATTCATGGTCTTATTTAACTGTAGAAAAGTTCTTTTTAAAAAGTTATAAACTATTTAAATCTAGTTGACTGATGAAACAGAAGATGTCAAAAGCTGAAAAAACAAAGTACACCTCCTCTGCTTAAAGAAAAAGTCTGTAATCCCAACCTTTTTTTTACTAAGTTGCTTTATAATGTATACACTTTAAAGCTAGGCAGCAGAAACCAAACTAAAGGTGTCAGGCAGAGTGGTGGAGGGCTGATTTAGGGAAATTTCCATATTCTTAGCAAACATAAGGTGTGTGTTGAAGTAGATGTCATTTGATAAATATGATCATATTAACTATAAAATGAAGGAGAATCAACAAAGCCTTGTTGTAAAGAGTTAAATACTCTTGCCGTAGCAATCTGCAAGGTTTTAATTTGTAACGATAATAACTGCTCCTAAATTAAGCCAGCACTTATGCAATGAAAATTTCCACATTTTTTCAAATTGCCATAGAAGAAAGGGGTAAGAAATGGCCCCTGAGTCACACTTCGGATACCCTCCTCCAGTCTATCTGTATAAACAGCTTGATTGATCAGAATAATGTACATTGATGTGACGATCGACTTAAATGGAGCCAAAATTCCTTCCTTTAGGAAACAGTGCTGCATTTTCCTCTTTGTTGATCACTCAGATCTCATTATAGCAGTCTGCTTAAAAGCAGCACAGAACATGAGGCTGCCACCAAAAAGTTTCCCGATGAAGGGCTGGGAGACTGTTGATGAGTTTTGCCTATTTTCTGATTGACAGATTTCTTTGACTTACAGTAGATGCAGCTCAGTTTCTGATCTCTGTGAGAAAAACAAGCCCTCTGCCTTCTGGTTACTGAGATGGAGCTCACGTTCTGATCTCTGTGACAAAAACAAGCCCTTTGCCTTCTGGTTATAGTCTCTGATGTTCCTTTTTCCTTTAAAATGGCTTCCTGCATCAACTTGGCCAATTTTCTCTGTCATTGACTATTCTGCCATTTCTATATATTGCTCAAATAGATGTTGACCACCAACCAAGTGTCATCACTTCAGTCCTATTGATTTAACATTCTCACAATTCATATTTTACCCCCTTCCCTTATAGTTCCTTAACTATTACCTAGAGATTACAACTATTAGACATGTTTTTCTCTTGAGCAATGAGCAGATTGGTTGGTACACAAGTTGTTTTTTCCCCTTCTCAACTTGTGTAATTGTTTTGTTATTTGCAGTTAACTGTTTTTCCTCTGTTTTACAAAAAATAAGTTTGGCGGTATCAAGTTAAGGTAAAAGTTAAAAAGAAAGCTCAATATTTTCTTCTAAATCCCATCCAGCTGCTGACCCTACTGCAGTTCTCATAGAAATAGGATATTTTCAAATAAAGCCGACATACTAATCAGGACTTTGCTAGTCAATCGTTAGTCAATCCATGCAACTCGCTGAGAATGGTTATCTAATCCCCATACAGAATAAAAAAAAGATAAATTAGCGATATTTGTGTATGCAATGTTTCAGTAGAAAATATTTTCAAGCCTTTGTATTCCCTTAAAACTTCTGCTCATTATAAGTAGGGCTTTGATTAACATAAAGCCTAAAAGTTAATAACATACCATGTTATGTCACCATTATGATATCAAAAGGGTCAATAGTCAAAATGAATTAAGGCCACTGCAATTCTGTTAGAGCATACTTTAAATCATGTGCTGTCAGTGTTTCTTAATCTTTCACTGCAAAAGGAGTGGATTAAAGTACAGTCATGATGTCTTCCTGTCTCTGAATTGGCCTTTGATCCATTTAATGCTCAACAGTCGTAACATGAGTGAAGTAAAGGGCTGTGCCTTTTCAACGTTGCTTTAAAGGCTTCTTTGCCACCCTATAATTAATGTTGTAAATGTTTCCATGCATTCATGCCTTTTGGATAAGCAGGCTTTAAACAGGCTTTCATGCTGCAAACCTTTTCGTCTTCAGTCATGCTAAAACAGAAATAATTAGTCATCTGTGATGAAAATAAATCACCTTTAATAAATCACCATAATCTGCTTTATGGTTAATATTATTAAGCAGGAAAGCCAAAGGCATTCTGACTGCCATTGTCATCCTCGCTGAAATTCAAGAAATCATTAGTTGATTTCTGTTAGGTATTAATGGCTTGCTTTAAAGACTGTGAATATAATTGGAAGGTTTTAAATAGTGGAATCCAGGGGTGGGTTTAAAAAATGGATCAATCCATTGTAATCCAGTTTCCTTTGAATGGCCTGACAGTGATTGATTAAAAAAAAAAAAAAAAAAAAAAAAAACTTAAATTGCTCTACTTTTTTAAATGTTGGTAGAAAAACTTTGTGACACAGTCATGGGAATCAAATTGAATATCTTGGGTTTCATGTGTTTTTAGCCACATTATTTACACAACCTGCTCTGAAGTTAGAATTCATTCAAATATTACATTTTTGTTTTGGTCAAGTCAAATTTATAAAACATACATGATGTACATTATATATCTCTACTTGGTTCAATTCATAATGGAAGTATGCATACTTTCACTAATACATCTTTTTGTTTCTAGTATTTGCAACATCGCTAATTTTGACATTTTCTTCCATATCCAAGTATAGTTGTTATTGTGTAATATCCTTTTCTGAATCAAAAAACTCAAACTGAGTCATGAGTTGAATCAAATTTTGCCCTTGTAAATAGAACAAATCCAGGACATTTGAAATGATACCCAGAACTAGTAGAACAGTTTCTACAAGCTAGTGATGAGTTTTCTAAAAAAATAAAAATAAAACAGATATAAAATTAGTCATTATTAAGATACAAATGGTTTTGTGAAAAATACATGGAGCAAAGTGGTAAAATAATCATCACTGATGGTCTTATTCAGAAACATGTACACAAAGGGTTTTAAAAGTGTGTTTTCTGGTATCTTAGAATAAAAAATATTGAATAAGTCATGAAGTGCAGAGAGTGAAGACTTATAAGTTGGCTTCCGGCACTACTGTCACAACATTTACACCAAAATTTGTTCAAAACTATTTTGTTGGCAGACATGAAAGTGGTGATAATCTGTTTTTTATCAAATGTTCTGAGGAAATTCTCCATGAGCTGAACTACTGAGAGTAAGTTTGCAGGGTGATGCAGTTGTTTGCCCAGTTTCCTTGAAGCGAGATGGTTTCTTAGAAAGTCTTAAAGCACACGCTGGGTTGCTTAGACACTCAACATCTACTTAAGATGTTAATCATTGCATGGCTGTTTGTGATGTGCATCTTTGTGTTGCCTTGTGAAGGACTTATTCAATAAGTCCATCATGACATTCCTTTTCAGCTGTTGCTAATTTGCTCTTTTTTTATTGATGATGTTAAAGAAAAGCTCTGTTTACACCTTGAAGCTTTCTCTCTCTGATTTGTTTTCCTGAAAAGAGATCGCTTGGGATAAACTCTTTAAATAACACTTCATATGTATATTTATTAAATAACCATGAGACATGACTGCAGATTTTGAAAGAAATTGTAATCTTACTCAGATAAGAGAAGTTGCTTAGGGTTACAGAAGGCAGTTGCTTACCAACCGGGCTCACTTCACAGGAGGTCGCCCTGACAAACATGTAAAATTATCCTAAAAACGATCTAAGATCATCTTTTTTGTATTTTCATAGTAAAATTTGACATATGAAAAAAAACTGCTATATTTAATGTTCCTCCATTGTAATTTATAAAACACAGTTAAAGCTCCCTTTAAATGTTATTAATCTAAATTTAATATTTCATTTAAAACAGCTTTTTCAGATTTCACACACTTAGAAATTTTTACTTTAATCCCAGGCAATAAACATGCTCTTAGCATTGCATTAGGGCTGATGTTGTTTGCTGTTAGACCAAGGCTAGATATTCAAAGAGATTTTTTTTGGTTTGTTTGTTTCTCTTCTTTTTTTATTTTTATTTTTAGCATTTTTAGCATATAAGCTGAGGTATTCTGAAAAGCTAATAACATGTCATTCTGTTTACTCTGCATATCTGCAAACTGTCCCACACATTTCAGGATTATGTGGTGGCAGAAGGGATTTTACCATCCAAAGACCTTCAGTCAGCTGGGGATTCTCTGAACTTAGTCAGTATTGGACATGTTCCTGATTTGTTTTGTAACAGCTTGTTTCTTCGTTGTAATTCTGATGCTTGAAACCTACTGTTAATGAGAGACTTGAGGTAATCCTTGGACAGAAATTATGATTTGCTAGCTGGAAACTGATTTTGGTAACTCTAATTTCAATGGGAAATGAACCAGCCTACAAATTTATGGTAAACATAGCCTCAGATTAAACAGCTTTTTTAAAAGCGGTAAACCTCACTTTACATATAACATCCCAAAGCAATTGTAATTTTTTTTCTGCCCTGCTTGAACAGAGTGAGAATGCCAAGAAGTTCCCCCACACAACCGGTATTACTAACATTCCCCCACTCAACCAGCATCAAGAACGTGAGCATGTCAACACTGCTGCCACTGGAGATCATTTGAGATGTGTGACATCAAGAGCCAGCTGTCAGGTGAAATTAGCACAGCGTGTGAAAATCCCTGGTGTTTGCACTTAAGATGCTCTTCTCCATGACAGCTCAGAAGTTCAGCTCCCTTAAGGGATTCCTTTATTCCTTGGATCATAACAAAATGTCACACTGATCATTTAGTCTTTCCAGAAATATATTAGCTGTCAATAGATGGGAAATAAAACCATATTTAAACTCACTGTAAAAGTGGTTTTATATAGTATAAACATATACTTTGCAAATATATACATCACATCTGTGGACCCGAAAAGTTAACCTTTCTTTCCCTATATTAATTTCTTTTAAAATGAAGATGTTCTTGATAAGTTAAACTTTTTTTTAATCCTAAGCTTTGTTTCTCATTTTCAAGGTCAGGATAAGTTTATAAAAAGAAAAGCAACACGGAAGAATAATTTTGAGACTCCAGACTTATTATTTTCTGTATTACCTACACCCTAAAAGTCTGACATCTTGAGATATAAATGCCATTACTAGAGGTGCACCTCTAGAAATGTCATTACTTTGTAAGCCCCATGCTGGGAAAGTAATGGTATCAATGGATTCTGTGGTCCTCTCTCAGAGCTACCAGCCACTGTGCCTCCCTGTTGTGTGCCTCCCATATGTCGTTCCAGTACTGTTCAGTTTCCAGCCTTGGTGGGGTTGTTTCACTATTGTTCCCCTGCCACTGAGCGTACACTTTTGCTGGTTGAGTTGCTAACAGCCGGTTTACTGTACCCATCTGGCTTCATTGTCTCCTGTGTATCTCTTTAGGCGGCTGGCCAAGGCTTGGAGCCTTTGTTTGGCAGTTTCCAGTGCTTCAGTTATGGGCATCTGGCTATACCTCTTGGGTACTTGCCTTTTCATTGTACATCTTAGAGCCTCTGTCAATTGACTCACTTCTTTCCTTGTTGCCTTGATTTAATCCTCCAGCCTTCCTTTCCATGGTGGGTATGTCATTACATGGTTGTGCTCACAGCCAAGCATCTCTAGGATCACTGCTGCTGTTCAGTATATCAGCTATGTCAGTGATGGTTGATACAGGAATTGCTTGCAGAGCTTCATTCACATCTGCTAGTAGACTTTCTAATGGTACCTCTCATAGTCTCTGTAACTGGCTTCGGGGTTGCCTGGTGGACATCTTTGCCATGATCTTAGTTTTCAGGTCAGTTGCTGCCCTGTCCAGTGTGGGTGCACTTTTTGGAGCGGGTGAGGGGGCTGGTGTTAACTTCCCTCTGACATGGGGTTCTAGTTCCTCCTTGCTAGAACAGTGCTTTCAAGTTGTGAAAGCAGTTGTTGTTTACGGATGTTAGAACATTGAGTTACTAGTTGTTTAGCTGTGATTGTAGACTGGGGTATCAAAGTCTCCATTTCTCATATAGCCTCTCTGGTTAGGGTTACTTAGGTAGTAATAGAGCCCAGTTCTCACATCTCGTCCATTTCATTTGTGTTGTTCCAGTAGCCCATTTGACATCAAGGTGCTCTGGTTCCCCAACACCTGATGCTATACCTTGAAACAATGTGTAAGATGTAATTGCCATAACAATGTAATCAATACATGTCTATTACATGTACATCATCAATCTAGCACTTTTGGCACATCTGTATTATTATGCCCCATTAACCCTTTAATTTTATTGTTATGGATTTGCAATATGTTATAATACATGATTTAGAGACTTCATTGACTTCGTAATGACTATGCAAGGTAATTTGCGTATTTTTTTTATTATAAGTTAAAGTAATCTACTTATGCTATGAAACAGCACGTATGTGTCAAAGTGATAAATATCTCTCTTAAGCCCCTCTGAAAATGAGAACATCATCATTGTTCAATGCTCTAGCACACATATTGTTTACACTGTGACCAGTCTAACTAGGGACTACCAATATGGCGGCCGGTGGCTTCCTTCAACCCTGCACTACCAACGGGCAATCAGCAATCCAGTGAATAAATAGAGATCACTGGTTTATACTCGTTGCCATTTGCAGATAATCTTTGAATTAAAGCATAACAGTGCTATCGTTATGTGACGTACAAATCTTAAAATTTGTATGTAAAATTGTTTAATTCTGCAAAATCTAGCCAAAAACAGTCGTTGTGCTTATTTTATAGGTTAAAGAGAGGCTACTGCAATTTATTTGTCTAATTGGTTAAAATGGTACAGCAAAATTTCTACGCCAGAGCCTGTGTTGTGATATATTACTGCATGCAATATTCTTTTAGTCTGAGACTACAAAATACAGAATGACCAAGGAGACACTAGAGGATAGGGGAAGGGACTAGAGATAATTTAGGATAATTATTTTGCCATGGGAAACATAACCTAATGATACCTGTTTGAAAAACTTTTTAATAAAAGATATTTTGACAAGGAAGAATCCTATTTTAGTGATCTACAAATGGAACAGATGAGAGGAGAGAGCTTTTAATAAATGTCAAAACAGCCTGCCTTTGAGACTTCATATAAACTTAGGCATTATCTCTAGCAGCAATCTTCTCCAACACCATCTCCTTTTCTAGCTGTAGTGCTAGTGCTCCATATTTTTTAAACACATTCTACATTTATGTATTAAAATCTCTAATTTCAGTGGTTTGAAATTGGCACTTCTATTGCCTGTTGTCATGATGACTCATCGAATTGGTGCTTCACTGATAATCGCTCTTTATACTTTTTATAAAGAGCCATATAAAGATATTCTAGAAAATGTTATGTATGTATTGAACCCCAATCATTTGCTAACATTTGCAAATACAATATGCTAGATGATAACCTTTAATTTGCACTAAAAGTGATATATTCCTGCAACGCTGGTGAGCCTTTTTGTTGTCTGCTGTATGTTTTAATCTAACACAGCCTTAATGACATACAAACCAGTCTCAATATAGCCCCATTTACACTACCCTCTGTAAACTGATCCGTGCCGAACTTGGGTCAGTTAACCGTGCAGAGCTTGGTTCCTTACAGCCATTTAAACACCACGCTAGCACAGTTCTTCACCTCCTAGTGAGAATCTACAGTATTACAGCCCTCTAGAGGTAAACAAGCAAATCAACATGGCAGTAACCGTAACATTCAGGTAGTTTGCCAAGAGTCAGGCAAAGGACGCAGCCTTTGGTGAATTTACTTGACAGAATCGGGTTTTGGGAAGTGGATACGACAAATGATAGTCTAATCAGGGCAACGACAGGAGTTGAGGTTCATCACAGTGCTAAGCAGAATCAGCACCCGTAACAATCGTGTGGCAAGGTAGGGAATACAGTATTTTTATGAATGTCTGAAATTTCATGATTACGGAGGCTGACTGTATGGAGATGATGCGGTTGCTAATGCACTTATCTGACAACCGGGCCAGAACTGGTTTAGTTTTGTCTGGCATGGACCGGTTCAGCTATACATGCCATTTACACTCAACAGTTATCTCGGTTACCGTGCTGGGACTGATCTCGGCACAGTTTCAAAAGGTTAGTGTAAATGGGGCTACAGTCATAAAACTTTTTTCTTTATCTTTGAAAAAAGAATGCAGTCCTGATTTCCTAATTAAATATTTTTACCTAATAGTTTATTAAACATTTTTCATAAATATATAATTAGACACAGATCATTATTGTCATTTCCACCTTGTTCAAGGGTTCCATTATTGGAAAGGATAGGTCTAAGTCCTCTCCCCATTAATTAACCCATCATAATGGCATTCTATACCATAATACAAAATTCAGTTCATATTCAGTTCATAATACAAAGTTCCCTTCATCATTTTCATATATCACAAAATCCAGTAACACAGAAACTAATAAAAAAAGACATAAATACTTAAAATCCTATGGTTTTGGATTGTAGCAAAGATTAAAATTTGACAGGTTTGATGTAAAAGCAAAGGATGAGTCTGACTGAAAGTCCTCGCATACAGTGTCAAAAAGTTAATTAAAAGATGACAGAATTTCAAGCTTAACCAGCAAAATCTCAACCAAAGATTCATATGGAAATAAGACATAATGAAAATTCTCAGAAGCAAACATCAAAAGATTAGGAGAGGTATTTTTACCCTTTTGATCTCTGAATAAAGCATACCGTATTTTCACGACCATAAGGCGCACCGGACTAAAAGGCTCACTCTCAGTTATGTGTCCCATTTCTGTATTTAACACACATAAGGCGCACCGGACTATAGGGCGCATTTTTTATATACAGGTACAAGTCCTCTACTACCTTTAAATACCTCTACTACGTATTTAAAAATACAGCGGGGGCAAAACTGAGTATGACTGTGCTTTATTCATGTATTTATTACAAAGTATTAATCAAACCTGGCAGCTGGCCGTGTGGCAGACACATCGCAGATGACACAGCGCTGTGGTCACTCCTAAATTAACTTAAAATCTTGAAACCTGCTGACGGAATATGTTCGCTTTTATTGCCGGTATCCTGGTGCCTGCAGCTAAAATTATTTAGATGAAAAACACCTGCCAGCAGCCGCGGTGAACCCCAGGCTGCCCAGCCTACAGGCTGCTGATGAAGAGATTTCTGCTGTCAGCGCACCGCTGGTATGTGGGGGTCTGAGCGCCTCCGACAGAAATAGATAATCTGGATGAACTGACTGCAATTATTAAGTTTTCAGGTGGACTTTCTCACTTAAAAACATATTAAAACTACCTTATTCCCACTGATCACAGCAAATATAGCTGCAAGATTTAGATTATTTAGATGAAAAAACACCTGCCAGCCACCGCGGTGAAGAGGAGGAGACGCGCCGGGGATGCTGTTGAATTAAGTTTTCAGGGAGAAAAATAGAGCGGGAGCAAAACTGAGTATGTTTGTGCTTTATTCATGTATTTATTACAAAGTATTAATCAAACCCCTCAAAGTCCTCATCCTCTGTTTCTGAATAAAACAGCTGCGCTAAATCAGACATGCCAGTTTCCCCTTCTTCGCTGTCAGTCACTTTCCGTGCAGCACAGCTCCTCAGAAATAATGCCGGCTTTTGCGAAAGCTTGAACAACAGAGCCAGCAGACACTTTAGTCCAAGCATCTACAATCCATCCGCAAACTGTGGCGTAATCTGCCCGGCGCTGCCTTCTTATCCTGAAACTGTGGTCTCAGTCTGTCATCCATCGCTCCCACGCCGCTCACAGCCTTACTTCGAACGGCTGCTTCACACCGATGTCGAGCGGTGGAAGCTCCTTTGTCAGACCCCCGGGATAACGGCGAGCACAGCGTTCATTTGATTCACCTTTTTTTCACATCGGCTGTGAGATGGGCACGCAGCGATGGTGATGCGTGGAAAAAACCACCTAGTCTTCTCACATACACCTGCCTCAGCCACGCATCCATCCAGCCTTTTCCATTTGCGTTAATATCATATGTCATCAGAGCGCTGTCTGTCTCGCTGGCAGCTCCCAGATCAGCTTCTCTGATTGGTTGATGCGGCGCGTCCAGCAGCAAAACTTCAATTTTTCCATCTCCAGCAGCAGAAGCGCGTTGGTGGTGCTTCAGATGCTTAAACGCTCCCGACGTGCTGCACCAAAATGCGCTGCGGGACCTTTTGCTGCACCTATATGCGCGTCAACCATTGACTTTGCATGTAAACACGCTGCTTCTGCTGCACCTGCTGGGTCCGGTTCACACCGATGTCGAGCAGCGTTAATTTGTTTCCCCATGTTTTTCACATCAGCTGTGAGATGGGCACGCATGGAGTTACATATTAACAGCGATGGTGAGGGGTGGAAAAAAAACACCTGGTCTCCTTACATTCAGCCACTCTTTCATCATCTCCTCAATGAGGTGGTCTCAAAAGTCGCAGTTACAACACACACACCGCACCATAGGGCGCACCGCACATTTTGAGGAAAAAAAAAGACGTTTAAGTGCGCCTTATAGTCGTGAAAATACGGTATTTAAAGCTGAAAAGTTTTCTCCATCTGAAACAGACCCATGGAACTAGCAACTACAAGAGAAATATCAATAATAGAGGCTAAAAAAACGCTTAAAAGAATTGAATTACTCTTTTGCACACCTTACAGCATCCTGCTTTATTTAGACAGACATCTTTAGGTTGTGTCCTTTTTCTAGAAATGGCCTAATTCTAAACTTGTTAAATACCTCATCACACTGTAATTTCCAATAGGCAGGTAAAACTCCACTTTCAAGTTCTCCTCCCAGCGATTTTAATCAACTATGTTCTCTTTTAAATGTGTTTCTAATCTATTTTCTGCTCCTTCTGTTGTGATTTCCCAACTTTTTATCTTATTTTGCCAGTTGTGCTCATTTAAATTCGGGATGCTACATCTGCAATCAGTGTGCCTGCAAGGGATTCATTTTTTATCTGAACTGCTTCAATCTATGGTTTATAGTGAGACTTAGTTCCTAAAAGGTTGCCGTATAGGCAACTTCTCTAATACTGACACAATAGAGCCACAAGCTATTCAACTTCATGCCACATTGCATTGATGTCTTCATTCATGCAAAAGGAGTCCTGACCAGATATTGAGCGCATAATATTTTAATCATCCATGGGTGTTTGTGTTTTGGTTTTCTTTTATAGGCATGAGAGGTGAGTAGTAGCAATTTACATTTAACCAGTTCCATTTACTTGAATACGTTTTTAAAAGAAAATTACTTCTTTGGGTAGGGTTACTGAGCTGAGTGAAGTTGTCCCTATACCCTCTTCAAATCAAGCAAAAAATAGTGTCAAATGTTTGTGCTAGATCAGTGCCAGTTAGCGTTGCCAAGTCCCTGAAAAAAAAAAGTGACGTCTCATGTGCGTGCCAGCTGACCCGATTGCCTATACCCCTCCTGGCGTGGTGATTTTTTCTTAGCCCCCCTTTGTGTGTGAAATTATTTTTTTAACTATTTGACTCAAATCTGCATTTAATTAGATGCATGTTTGCTGTGTGCTTTATATTCATTATTGCAGCCTTTTTTCCACTGAGGTATTTCTTTTTTCTCATTCCTCCCTATATTTCTGCATCCTTTTTTGTTTTTTGGAGGGGGAGCATCGCTATGTGAAGGTGCACCTCCCCTAAAAACAGCATCAGCATTTAAATTACTCTGTTTGTCACCCATACTGCTCTGTTCTCTCCCGCTATCTTCTCCGTGAGCAACACTTGGCTTGACCAATGGGATGAGGGTATTCTGGATCATTGCATATATGTTGTCAGCTCATTGGTCACAACGCAGGACAGGGCCCGGGAACAAGTTTACTGCAAGTTTTGTATGTAACGTGTTCATTTTCCATTAGCTTTTACTGACTATTTTTTTACTCTCAGTAATACCGGACAAAGTGCGTTCCTTTTCCACTAAATACGGGACAGGTGCTTCTGTTTCTAAATACGGAATGATTCTGTTTGTCAAGGCATGGTTGGCAACTGAATAAAGTAATAAAAACTTCTGGAGTGCATTAAAGATCAGTGCGCACCCCCACCTTCTTCAAATTAAACAAAATTGGTGTCAATCAGTTCTGCTTAGTTGTGATGGTTTGTGTATCAAATGTTTGTTTGTGCTGCATTGTTTTAAGTTGCTAAAGAAAAGTTGAAGATCAAAACATTTTGTCAGCAGTTTTAAAACAAAAGCAGCAAAAATAAAATATGCTTGGTGCACAAAGCCGCAGAAATGTAGCTGAAAAAAGTGACAGCAATTTGAATTGGTTCATACCAGCTGCACATTAAAGCACAAAATTAGTTGAATTGCCTGACATGAATTTTGTTTTATTTGAACAATGTGGGTGGGGCAGCTTCACTTGGGGATGGTAATTCTTCCATTAATTCATTTATTTTTTTAACTTTAACAGTATTTTTAGAAGTTAAAATACTCTGATTCTAGGAACATTTCAGGCTCCCAAACAAACTCACTTCCCCAAATCAAAAACAAATGTTTATAACCAAACATTTGCAAACATTTCTCAACATCTATTGCATTCAGGAAGCTTCAGTTCTTCTACCCAACCATCACTGATAAAGAACAGATTAAGACCGTCTCATGCTACAGGAACCTAGGCATGGTTAGGGACTGCCACGTAAGTGCAACTCATGGACTGACCTTAGTAGCACCAAAGCTAAGCAGAGACTCTGCTTTTAAAAGAAACTATGGTCATTTGGCGTCAATAAAAATTTTAACTGACCAATAGTTTTAATGTTCTCTTCTGCTTTTATTGAGAGTATTCTGTATTTTGTAACAGCTGCTGGCTGTGCTGCAGAGGCTTAGAAGAAATCCTCTGGCAAGCATGGAGAAAATATACGGATAGTGAAAGAAAAGCATACAAGCTTATAAAACAATATAGTCCCTCTAAGATCTGCTTTCTATAGGGGGAAGGTATTCCCTAAATTTATTCTTAAGAATGAAGGCCAAATGTTTTTCATCCCACAATCGATTTCATCATTAACTGTAAAGGTAGTAAAAAGGTACCATAAATGACTGAGCTAATCCATCCTTGTTGTTAATAACTTGTATTAATGTCATTTTTGTCTATGTATTTCCTTTATGTAAATGCCTGCTGACAATGCTTCAGAGCAATGAGCATCTACTTACTGACTTACTGACCTCGCGACCTACATGACATCCCACCCACCCAGTTCTTTCACATACATATTTTTACTGTACATATTCCAGTTAAAAGCTTTATGTTGTGAGGAAGTCTAAATTGGGAAAATTGGGATTCTTCTGTTTAAATATGTCAGTTTTTCATAGTTCACGGAGGCAGGAGGAGTTAATGATAAAAGCTATATCACCCATTTATACCCCCCTCCCATCCACACAGTGCTGATTATTGATTTATATTTTGTGTTCCAAAGTCAGATCAAATCTTTTATTCCTGCTCTATTTGCTCTGTTGCTCATCTAGCTTGCCTGGCATCTGCACTAGATGTTTTGTGGAAAAATGCATACCCACAAACCTGTGATCCTTATATTGTGCGGTTTAATAGAACAGATTGCAAATTTAAGTTTCATTTAGCGTTTTGGCCAAGTTCTACCTACAAGCAACCAGGAAGTTTGAAAAAAAAAGTCAAAAAAAAAACAAGACTTAAAAAAGACTTAGACTAAGACAAACTTTAATGCCGTTTTGTATACACAGAGTATATACAAAACTTTTGTTTTTTACAGCTTTCATGACATTTCCTGCAGCAGTGATCAAATGTAAACATTGGGGGGGGGAGAAACATGGTGCCAAAAAAGATAAAAATAAAAAAAATGCATTGATATGGTCAGTTTGATGCAGAGTCCTTGAAAAAAATGGTTATTTGAGTTTAGGAGGCACTGTGACTGAACAACTCCTTTCACAGGCAGAGTTTTCCTGGCTGTCCAGGGCCATCAACCTGCCTTGGTCATTATTAGAACTGAGAGAAAAGTCTGGTCCATGTCTAACCAGGATAAAGGTAGTGGTAAAATCCGAATGAAAATCCAGAATGGGATTATCATAATTCATGGGTAAGCAGTTTTATTCACCTAGCACGAAATGTGGTGGAGATCCTCCTAATAATACAGTATAAGAGAAGAGTTATAGTTAAACTTAGAAGCTCTGGCTATATTACAAAACAGCAAGAACCCTATTCTGGGAGGTCTAGCTCCAGCAAAATATCTCATCACAATGTTGAGAGTTTCTTTGACACAAACAAGCCCTACCATGAGTTCTACCACCCCCCAGGTTGAGATGATATACTTATGCAACCATCTTGATTTAAAAAAGGTGACATACTACCTAATTAGCTAAACTATTTGATAGCATCGACTGTATTTAACACTTTGCTTACCTGTAATTATGTTGTCAAGAAGAGTTGTGGGCATGCAGAAAATTCCCACCAGCAGGTCACTCACAGCGAGGTTCAGGATGAACAGGTTTGTCACTGTCCTCATATTTCTGCTTTTCAGCACGATGAAGCACACCACACCATTTCCCACCATGCACACCACAAAGATAAGCAGGTAGGACACGATGAAGATGGCTGCAGTGGACGGCTGGTGTAGGTAATAGCCAACATATGTGATGTTCTTCCTGGGTGTGATGTACTCCACGGAAGAGTTATAAAATGTCCAGTTGTCGTACAGATGAGTGGAGTTGTTTACTTGTCCTTCATTCATTTTAAATCTGCAAAAAGAGATGAAAGCACACGAAATGGCTAAGCAAAAGTTGAGAGGTGAAATTACTACAAGAAAGCTAACAGCTAAGTCAGAAAGTATGTAAAATACCCATTTAGGTGCATTTATCTGCGTATTTTTCTCCCTTAGTCTGGTAATAAAAAAATGCCCATGCATTCTCCTTTCAAAAGAAAACAGAAATTTAAAATCCTGCATTAAAAAAAAGAAACTGCTGAAGCAAATGTGAAGCAGGCAGGCCCAAGGCAGAGGAAAGATTTGATCAGATAAAAAAAAATGTTAGGATATCCTCAATTTCACAGCAACAGAAATGTTTATTTCATTTTGGACCTCATGAGAGAAGTTAAAATATTGAAAAGGGAGCAAGCCAAAATATAAATGAATTATGTAGTAATTAGTTGGTTTGAAATTCAACACAAATTCTGTTCAAAAATATTTTATTAAAGAGGAATTAAATTTTAAAACAGGATAGGATAAGATCAAACCTTTTTGGCAGCGGATTGCAAACCTCTTCCACCAACCATCCTCATTTACTTTAAAGAGAGATGCTCCAGTTTAATTCTTCCAGATTTACCTTTTAGGAATAATAAACAGTGACTTAAACAGTATGCAATTTAAAACATCCAGACTCTACAACCTAGTTACGCCCCATTTCAACAACAAAGGTTGAGTGATCGGAAACCGGACACACCACTCATTCACTTTTCACCAGAGTCTGATGGCCTGCAACACTAGTTTCACACATAACAACCAAGAAAGATGGATTTATAAATAGAACTAGATCAAGAAACTCCATACAAGCCGCCCAAGGGGACTAAATGACTATTCCGAACACTATCCCCCTGGAACCACATAGGAACACTACTCCCTCTGAAACACATAAAATATAGTAAACCCTTGCCATCCCCCTAAAAAAAGCAAAAATAAAATGCGCAGAAAAATCGGGTGTATCTATCTATGTTGGGAAACTGTTACTAATGTAAATAGTAACTAAACTGTAAAGATGCCTAATTATAGAAAATTTGATATAGATATTGTTATTCACTAAACAGCTGTTACAAGTTCAGCTTTCTTAGTTGCAGTAGACTTGCAACTTTGAGGCATGAAAGTGAAGGAGTCTGAAGAAATACAGATGCCATAGTTTTAAGATTGGTATTTATAGAAATAATTGTTCCCTTCACTTTAATATGTTGAGCACAAAATGAATTAAAAATTAAAAAAAAAGATGTATTTAATTGCACCCTGAGGTCCAAGTACATATTATTTGTTTGTTTCTTTCTCTCTTGTTTCATTACTGATTATTATAGTTGTGAATGAGGGGAACAACTTAAACATACATAAACATATAGAAAAATAAAAGTCACATTTTCATTAAACAACTGTGACAATAATGAGTGCTAAATTAAATGCCCCATATACATAGCTCTGCATCACTAGATTAACTCATTAACCAATGGAGATATACATTTTGTTTACTTAAGGCAGTGGTTCTCAAACTTTTTCTGTCATTCCCCACTTTGGACAAGGGGGAATTTTCAAGCCCCGCCTGTCCCCATCGCCCCAACACAATGCTAATGAAATATTCAACAATCTTAAAATGTTCCAATTTTATTGAAGTAACAAGTAGTATCTAAATACAAATCTACATCAAATAACAGCAAGCTCAAAAATAAAGAAAATAAAAATGCAGCTGTGTCAAAATTTGTATCAAGCTCAAAGATAGAAAAAATTAAAGTGCCACTCTGCAATCTGTTAATAAAAGAAAAGAAGTGAAATCCATCTGGCAAGACAGGTCTATTTATCCCTGCATTAGTGGCTGCAATGAGCCTGTTTTGCATTGCAGTTTCTCAAAACGGGGTTGCAGGCTTGATACTGCCACTCTCAAGTCATGCTCAATGTTCTGCTGAGATCTGTATTTTGTTTTCATTGAAGCAGCAGCTGAAAAGCCCATCTCACAGAGATATGATGTGGCAAAGGGAAGAAGAATGCACACAGCTCTCTGCCCGATGAGTGGATACTCGCTCTCCACTCCTAACCAGAAACATGAACATGTGGCTGTGTGAATCAAACGCCGTTATTTATTTAAGATAAAATATTTCAAATTCAGTTATTTATGATCAACCTGCGCCGTCAATCCCGGCGCATGTGCGCTTTATTTGCAGTCTGGACGCAAAAGTTAAACATGCTGTGTCTCTGCTCTGACTGCAGCGCTGATAGGGACTCCTGCAATAGCGGGGGAGAACGGGGTTGGGACGGGGGAGGCGCCCCACGGCAGCACCTGCCGCTGGAGGACAAGAAAAGGAACGATACGTGCTTTCACGTAAGAGTCTCCAAAAGGCGCTAGATTAGTTTTTTTGAAAAAGAGTCGCTGGAGGGGTCTGAAATATAGCGACAAAGTCGCTGAGTTGGCAACACTGGGGCGCGAAAGTTTATTCTGTTACAAATAATATGCCGACGTCACGTCAATCATTATTTTGGCACTTCAGTTCCAGGTGAAATTTTTCTCATATCTAATGTTCTTTTAATTAGACTGCATGTAGGCTAGTAATGATTACTTTGTGGGTTTGATTGGTCTAAAAAGCGGCAACATACAGCTATAAGGACAGTTTGCTCTCACACATTCTACATTTATAGTCACACACACACACACACACACACCGGAACTTGGCGCGCCCCACCTGTCACGTCTCAATTCCCCACCAGTGGGTCGCGCCACACACTTTGAGAACCGCGGACTTAAGGGAAGTCAGTAAAGATACCGGAGGGACTAAGGACTGTTTCCTCAGTAAGGAGATTGAAATATTACGAGAACAAAGTAGTGTCAGAAGAATGGTAGCATAATGAAAGTTGTGCATTAATAGGCCCCTATTACAACATAAGATTTTTTATATACCATAAGAGGAACATGACAGAAAAAATGTTTTCCAGACATTTTTTCTGATATGGATACGTGGTTTATAGGTGTTGTTTTTAGGTGTTTTTTTTCCAACTTCCGGTAAAAATAGATATATACGTAGATATAATAGATATAACTTCATCTATATGTGTATGATTACGCCTCAATATTGAGGTTATTTGGGGACTCAGTCATCAATCAAAATGAATTAATATAGAAAAAAAATGTTGTCAGGCAACTTCCTGGGTCATTTTACTGCTAAGATATAGACTCCTTGAAGATAAATGCTGCCAGACCATGAACTTGACATTGTCTGAATGCTATAACTTTGAATAGAATAGAATAATACTATAATGTCCCACAATGAGGAAACCTGGGTGCTTTAAGTGGCAATGGGAATGTTTATCAATAGGAAAATGAAGCTTTAGCATAAAATTCAATCTGGAAGAGTCTTATCAGCTTAACCTGAACCATCTGCAATGTCCATCGTTCATCTTCAGCCATTCAGCTCAGGGGCCTCACCTTCTCCGAAGCCAGCCATCTTGCAAGATCCCCTTCATTTATTTCCTGGCCCAGCTTCTCTCTCCCACAGGCAGGCAAACTTTCACCCACCTCCACCCCATCACCTCCCTCATTCTCAGTCCCATTCATTCTCTGGCTTATTCCACCACCACTGTACTACTTTATCAGCTTGAACCCGAGTCGGCCTCGGCAGATGGCCGCTCACACTGAGCCTGATTCTGCTGGAGGTTTCTTCCTGTTAAAAGGGAATTTTCCTTTCCACTGTTGCTACATGCATGCTCAGTGCGAGGGATTGCAGACAGCCAATGAGTCCTCGCAATCAGCCGGTTCTCCTTAGATAGAAATATGTTGAATAATATGATTGTGTTACCTGTATAAATACATTTACGGTAATATTTTCTAGTTACAACTTTTCTCTGTGTGAGTCTCTCCTGGTTGAAATACTGTAA
Source organism: Cyprinodon tularosa (assembly GCF_016077235.1). Taxonomy (NCBI): domain Eukaryota; kingdom Metazoa; phylum Chordata; class Actinopteri; order Cyprinodontiformes; family Cyprinodontidae; genus Cyprinodon; species Cyprinodon tularosa. The sequence goes on along the minus strand of NW_024039124.1, from coordinate 65,527 downwards.
AATTCCTACAGTATTAATGGAAATGCTCATGCACATTTTTTGCTCTTGTTACTTTGTCATACTTACCATTTGCCTCACTTTTAAAAGCTATTATAAACTTCCAGGGTTACTCGCTCTTAACAGTTATGGGGGAAGGGTCCTTGTGAATCATTCTGATTAAGCCAATCATTCACATAATTTCAAACGTTTGGTGCTATTTCAACATAGATATTTTTGGAATAATGAATTATTCAGAATTATTATGTAACTACAGTAGATGGATGGATCTGTTGTTCTGTCAATTACTTGGCAGTAAACCGTCAAAGTAAACGGTATATATTCCCCATGGGTAAAAATTACGACACGTTCCACAGGAGGGAACTCAGATAAATACAAAACATGCCCCCAGTTCAGTTTTTTGAAATTCTACATTCTATCTAGGAAACATGTTGAACAATCAGACTTCTGATTATGCTGGAGTATAAGGGTTTTCTATGTATCTGAGAAGGCATAAAAATCACAGTTTGGCTTGAATAGGGAGCCAATGAAGGCATGGAACTAGAACCTTTAACTTAATTTTCAATAAGCTGAACATTTTAAGAATAGTTTTGGACTTCTAGATTATACAAAGTTACAGTAGTCCAGCACTGAAGTAACACTTACACCAACAAGATGTTCTATATCACTATAAGATAAGATATTTACTATATTTGACAGTGATAAAGAGGCAAAATATGGAAATTGGCTTGGAATTAAATTGATTGATATAGAAATTCTCCCATATAAACATACCTATGATAAAACACTTCTGTTATCATAAGCCACTTTGGAAGCAGAGTTGTAGTTTAACACACATCTCTGCAGCTTCTCTACTGTTACCCACTCTTTACTCCATCCAGACAGTGTCTTGCCCACGACCAAAATCTAATAAATTAGCAAAGATTCCCAAAGGAGTAAATCATGATAATCTAATTAAAATCAAAATAACTCCAATTGGGGAAAAAGTTAAAACAATTAAATGCGGTCTGTTTAACATAAGATCGCTTTCCTCTAAAAGTCTACTAGTTAATGACCTGATTTGTGATAATCACATTGACTTGTTTTGCCTTACAGAAACCTGGCTGCAGCAAGAGGATTATGTGAGCATAAATGAGGCAACTCCTTCAAGCTATTTAAATTTTCACATCCCCAGAAGTTCTGGGCGAGGAGGAGGAGTAGCAACAATCTTCCAGTCTGACTTACTGATTACTCCCAAAACAATTAATACCTACAACTCTTTTGAACATTTAACCCTTAATTTCCCTGATCCAAATTTCAAGGCAAGAAAACCTCTTCTTTTTGTAACTTTGTATCGTCCAACAGGTCCTTACTCTGAATTTTTAGATGAGTTTTCAGAGTTCCTTTCTGATTTGGTATTAAATACTGACAGGGTCATCATAGTGGGAGATTTTAACATCCATGCTGACATTGAAGGCGATAGCTTAAGAGCAGCCTTTAATGCTATCTTAGACACTATTGGCTTTGTTCAAAATGTGAATAGTCCCACGCATTCTCATCTTCATACTTTGGATCTTGTGCTGACATACGGCATAGAATGTGAAGAAATAACAGTATTTCCTCACAACCCTGTCCTCTCTGACCACTTTCTAATAACCTTCAGGATTACTTTAACAGAGTTCTCCTCCCCCAAAAGAAGGTTCAATTTTAGTAGATCTTTATCAGATAGTGCAGTTATAAATTTTAAAGAGTCTGCTTCACTTTCTCTCTCTTCTGTGTCACTGAGCAGTGCTGCAGAGTGCAAAAGCTTAGCTTATTCCCCTTCACAGGTTGATGATTTTGTTGATGGGGTTGCTAGTTCTCTGCGTATTGCCTTAGACAACGCAGCTCCTTTGAAAATGAAAACCATTAAAAATAGAAAGCTTGCTCCTTGGTTTAATGCAGAGCTGCATACTTTGAAGCAAAATGCTAGGAAACTGGAGAGAAAATATCGCTCCACAGGCGTGCGAGAGTCCTTCCTAGTCTGGAAAAATGGTTTACTGCTGTATAAGAGGACCCTTTGTAAAGCAAGAGCAGCATACTTCTCCTCATTAATAGAGGAGAATAAGAATAATCCTAGATTTCTTTTTAATACAGTTGCCAAACTCACCCAGAGCCATAGCTCTGTTGAACCGTCCATTCCACCTGCTCTTAGCAGCAATGATTTTATGGGATTCTTTATAAATAAGATTGATCTTATTAAAAATAAGATCATAAGCACTCCTCTATCCGCGATTGTACCTGAGGTAGTCATGGAATCTGAACCGGGTTTAGACTGCTTTGATCCAGTTGAACTTTCTGAATTAGCAAAATTATTGTCTTCATCTAAGCCTTCAACTTGTACGTTAGATCCAGTTCCAACCAGGTTATTTAAGGAGGTATTCCCTTTGATCTCCTCCTCCATTTTAGATGTGATTAATCTATCTCTGTTACAGGGATATGTACCTAAAGCTTTTAAGGTTGCTGTAATTAAACCTCTGCTTAAGAAACCGTCTCTTGACCCAGATGACTTGGTCAATTATAGACCTATATCCAATCTTCCTTTCTTATCCAAAATTCTTGAGAAAGTAGTTGCCAAACAAGTTTGCGATCACTTCCACCATAATGAACTTTTTGAAGAGTTTCAGTCTGGCTTTAGAGCTCATCGTAGCACTGAAACAGCTCTGGTGAAAGTCACTAATGATATTCTCATGGCCTCAGATAATGGACTTGTATCTGTGCTCGTCCTGTTGGATCTTAGTGCTGCATTTGATACAGTTGACCATAATATTCTTTTAGAAAGACTTGAATATTTTGTTGGAATTAAAGGAACAGCACTAGACTGGTTTAAATCTTATCTATCTGATCGAATTCAGTTTGTTCATGTTAATGATAGATCTTCAACACGCTCAAAGGTTACCTGTGGAGTACCACAGGGATCAGTGCTAGGACCAATTCTCTTTACTTTATACATGCTCCCAATTGGTAGAATTATTAGACAGCATGGGATTAATTTCCACTGTTATGCTGATGATACCCAGCTATATCTGTCTATAAATCCAGATGAAGCTAACCCATTACATAGATTACAGGCATGTCTTGAAGACATAAAAACCTGGATGACTCTTAACTTTCTGGTTCTGAATGCAGACAAAACAGAAGTTATAGTCTTTGGACCAGAGTCTCTAAAAAAGAAACTGATTAGCCAGTCACTTCATTTGGATGGGATTAAACTGATTTCAGATAATAAAGTAAAAAATCTTGGTGTTATTTTTGATCAGGACCTGTCATTTAAATCCCATATCAAAGAGGTTTCTAGAATTTCCTTCTTTCATCTGAGGAACATTGCAAAAATTAGAAATATCCTGTCCAGGGGTGATGCTGAGAAACTAGTCCATGCATTTGTTACTTCAAGGCTGGACTATTGTAATTCTTTACTATCAGGAAGTCCACAAACTGTAGTTAAAAGCCTTCAGCTGATCCAAAATGCTGCAGCCAGAGTTCTAATGAAAATTAAAAAGAGAGATCATATCTCGCCTATCCTGGCTTCTCTTCATTGGCTTCCTGTTAAATCAAGAATAGAATTTAAAATCCTCCTTCTCACATATAAAGCCTTAAATGGCCAAGCTCCATCTTATATCAGAGATCTGATTGTTCCTTATGTTCCTAACAGAGCACTTCGCTCTCAATCTGCAGGTTTACTAGTGGTTCCTAGAATTTCTAAAAGTAGAATGGGAGGCAGATCTTTTAGTTATCAGGCTCCTCTCCTGTGGAACCAACTACCAGTTTTAGTCCGTGAGGCAGACACCCTGTCTACTTTTAAGGCTAGGCTTAAAACTTTCCTTTTTGATAAAGCTTATAGTTAGAGTGGCTCAGGTTATCCTGAGCTATCTCTATAGTTATGCTGCTATAGGCTTAGACTTTTGGAGGACATAGGGACCCCCATTTCATCATTCTGCTTCATTCTCTCTCTGTTCTCCTATTCTGCAGAATCTGTTAGTTCAATCTCTAACCTTCTGCTCTCTCTGCTTTTCCTCAGAGTAGCTTTGCCTCGTCTGTTCCTGTTTGGCTGTGACGTCATCCTGGAAAGAAACATCAGCTGTGCTGCTTCTATCAACACCCTTGTTTATAGATGTTGGAGATCGGCCTGTTTTCCAGTGTGGTCCTGTTTCTCTGACTGTGACTGAGTGGATGTGCTCTCTTCGTCCTCTGGCATGGGAGCTGCCTTGGAGCTCGTCTGCCTGGCTGTGTGTTTCCTGGACGGGGCCGCCTTTTACAGCTGCTTTTTGTATCTCTGCTTCTGTCTCCTTGAACCCCAGTCGGCCTCGGCAGATGGCCGCTCACACTGAGCCTGGTTCTGCTGGAGGTTTCTTCCTGTTAAAAGGGAGTTTTTCCTCTCCACTGTCGCTACAAGCATGCTTAGTGTGGGGGATTGTATTTGAGTCAATGAGTCGATGCAATCAACTGGTTTTCCTTAGATAGAAAACTTTGTATCAATTTGACTGTATGATCTGGTTGAACTGTAAAGTGCCTTGAGATGACATGTGTTGTGAATTTGGCGCTATATAAATAAACTGAATTGAATTGAATTGAGATTTGTGTTTTAAGATTTTGGGAAGCCCCAGAGCACCCAGCTCTTAGAGTGAGATAAATGAGACGCTGTTGTATTAGATGTGTAACCTGCTGCTGATAACAGATCTCACATTTTTTCTTGGGTAAAATCATCATCATATTTTACTACATGTTGACTTTAATTGGTTTGGTAACATCAAAGCTGATATCTTCACTCTGCCTCCACTAGCTTCAGGCATGTTTCCTTTATTTTGGGAAATATCAGTATTAGATTAACACAACATAAACCCTAATAAAACTACACTGATTCAGTCATCCTTAACAAGCTCTAGAATTGTGACATCTAGTGGCTGCTTTTTTAAGGCAGCAGAAGTACATTGATTTTTATTTTTTTTTACCCTTGATGGGGTTTTTTTTTTTTCCTTAAACATTATGCTTGCATTCGTTCTTATTTCTCCACAAACAGGATTTGTGAATGTATTTCTGACATATTTAAAGCACCAGACACATCCAATTCAGGGCAAATATTCAGTTTGAAAGATGTATAAAAAACCATTTAGAGAAAAAATTAACTTATTTATAGTAGTAGCATGATCTTGTACTGAAAAATGTAGATCACTCCAACCTTTAGAGTGGGCAGATTTCTTAACATGTGAATGGAATATTCAGAAATTAAGTTCTTAGCAAAAGCAGCAGTGGCTAAATGGCACCATTAAACATCATTGTGATACAAACTGCACAACTAAATGCATTTATCAACTTTTAATCTTTAATTCTTCTAAAGTTATAAGAACTCCTAATTAGTTATTTTTAAATATCTGGTTTTATGGCGTATCAATAAGAAATTACATAGAAACGATTTATCTTAGCAACTGTAAACTGAGTACGGCAAAGGTTTATATTTGTCTTGCCAGCATTGCAAAGTAAAACATAATAAAGAAGGAAAACCAATCTCCAAAGTTCACTATTATAGAATTGCATCACAAAACCAGTCCATTCTATCCTTATAACAAGGAAAATACACATAAGGAGTTGGCTAAATAGACTGCTTTTTCTGGCAACAGTAAATAATAAGCTGAATATAACTAGAACGGTAAAATATTGGTTATTCTTTGAATCTGTTTCTCTTCGTACAGCCCTTAAGAACTAGATGAAGTTCATTACAGACTCTTTGAAAAACCATTTCAATACACTTATGGGTGCTGCTAGCAGAAAGTGAAAGTTGTTTTATAGCTGAATGTTACACCAGAGTTGGGGCTCTACAAATGTGGCCAAATTATTGTAGAAACTTCTGCCATGGTCAACTGTCCTCATACTTCCATATTAATACACCTATGATAAAACACTTCTGTATATAAAACCAAAAAAAAAAAAATAGAAGCCCAGGACTCAAAATGATCTGGAAAACGAAATAGTCAAGAAATACCTGTGCTCCAACATTGCTAAGATTTCTAAGAATAATATGATTTTGGGATGGATGGATGGATGGATGGATGGATGGATGGATGGATGGATGGATGGATGGATGGATGGATGGATGGATGGATGGATGGATGGATGGATGGATGGATGGATGGATGGATGGATGGATGGATGGATGGAATATGATTTTTGTTACATATATTTAGGAGGCATACCGATGCATTTATCATCACCTGGATTTTAGAATAAATTGGAGGGATGTTTTTATTCTGTAATTTCCTATCGCTATCTGAAATATCACCCCTCCCCCTCAAAAAATCTATCTGGTTCTAGTCAACCTGGCGTGCTGTGGATGTGGAAGTTGATTAAGACAAAATTAAGAGTGAAAAAAGATTCCTCCTAATCTTAGCCTGATAGGCAGGAGTACATTAAAATAAATGGCTGGAGTAATGAGGAAAAAAAATTACAATCAACGAGCTCATCTCACTTTGTCTGCTGCATTAACGCAGAAAGAGTTTGTATAACCACCAATATTTCCTTCTTATCTCTTCTCATTTCAGATGTAGAATAGCTTTAATGATAAATGTTGCAAAGATTAAAATTCTCTTTTGGCGACACATATCAGTTTGAAACATGTTTAATGTAGATCTTCCATACTCAGAATTGCTTTGATCAGAATTACTGAGATTTGTGTAAAAAAATAAAAGAAAAAAAATCTTCTAAATATGCATTAGTAGTTAAATAATCTGCACACAGCTGGTAACCTTAGCACAGGCTGTAGAGATCTTTTCTCTGATCAGATTCACCTTCCATTTTATTCCTGATTGTCTATTTAGGCTTTTGTTAAATTTCAGCAGAAGCACATAACGAGTCAACTTTCTGATGCTGATCATACCGATGACAGCTGCATAAACGGGGCTCAGTGACTGTAGCAGCTTGTTTATACGTTCAGCCTTTTTGCTGCTGCGACCACGACATCTAATTCAGTCTTACCAGCGGTGGCAACGAGAGGTGAAATACTGGGGTGAAAATATGAGCTGGCTCTAGATCCAAAAAGGAACAGTTACAGCATTAGTTAAACGTTTTCTATCGTTATTGTTTTGGTGAGGCAAGAAATTAAAAAATATAATTCCTGTTGCTTAAAATTTCCCAAACCAGAAATGAAAACAAAAAGCAATTAAGTTACTATTCATAATGTGAATTCACCAAGGGCCCAGCACTGGTGGCCCCAATAGGATTTATTTCTAAGTTACAGTAATGAAAGAAACACCAGCTGTCATCAACCAGCTTTTCATTATGAGCTCATTACATTACTGCAGTCTAGTTATCTTGCAGAAGTACCATATAAAACAGTAAGACAAAGAGAAGTGGCTATGGAGGGTTGGGCTTCGTGCATTGGAGCAAAAAAGTGGTGAAGTTATCTTGTAAAAACATTGTAAATCACAAATTAAAACAATATCAGCCTCTGATCCTTTGTAATATCGTAAAAATCCTTACGATCTGCAGCTGCAACGCAAACAACAGGAACCACAGGGGGGCTTAAACACTTTGCAAATGTCACGAATGACAAAAAAATAAATGTCAAACTCACTGAAAAGATTTTTACTGACTGCCATTGTCAACTGCATTTGACTTCACTGTATTATTACTGGAACTGGATTGTGTTGGGGTGATATGCAAATTAGATCAGTTTGCCTTGGAAAGTGCAGAATGTCTCATTCAGTTTTCAATGCTCTATTTAATACCCTTATAAATAAATAACTACTATTATTTGTCATCTTATTCACCTGGGACAAATGCTGGTCTATTTGTTTTCTACATGACTGTTTACAAGTTATGAAATGGAGGTTTTATTCCACTCATGCACACCTTTCTGAAGGTCATGTATGATATAAAAGAAAAAGATGGGGGGGTGGTCAGGTGATTGAGTTTGATTGATGGGGTGGAATATGTAAAAACAAGCAAATTTACGCACAAATCAAATGCTTGTTTTAGATCAGGGGGTAAATCAGAAGGTACAATTATTATGAAGAAATATTGAAAAATAAATATTTTACAACAGAACAAAAACCCGTTCTCTTAGGTTAACTCTTTATTAATGCAGTTTCATGAATAAGAAGGATCCATGGATCCCTTCTTCTCTAAATATCTGCATGTTGTGCCAATAAGCAAACAACAATCCCTGCGCTTTTATCCTCTTTTCCGCTGCACTTTCTATGCCCTTGCTTAAAAAACTTTGCCCATCTAATTGCGCTTGATCCCCTCCACACAAAGAGGTGTCTGTGACCAAGTAATGAGTGCGCACTACGCGCTAAAGGGAAGATAATTAGTCGCATGAAGACGTTAATTCGCTGACCTGAAAGCCTTATTACCAACATTACCTCAAGATTTAAAAAGTGGATACATTTATTGAGCTAAAAGATCAGTAGAACTTATTGAATAACTACTTTGAGATAATTATATGTGTCTTACCTGCTGAGCGTCCACTTAAGTTGACAACTGGCGGAGCGCTTTGTGGGAAACTAAGGAGAGTCCAGTGTCCTTTGAATCAGACATAGATCTAAGATTTTAGAAACAGCTTGATCGATAAGCTCAGGATGAGACAGCCGATCTGCGCTTCATGCTGCGTTTCAGTCCGGCTTCTTGTGCGTCGCTGGCACATGCAGCGCGCAGCCTGCACCTCAGAGCGCAGACTGGGGGATTTACTGTAGCATCCATCCAAGGCTGCCTGTACGTTGACGTCGGGACTGGAGGGGAGGGATTAGAGGGGGCTGAACGGGCTAATGGTTGAATGATATGCCCCTCCTGATCTCTTCCAGCTGCTGACTCTGAAATCTGAAGAGTGATATTAAAAGACTCAAAGCTGAAGGTATGAGATGTGAGCTGCAGTTCAAAGCTCCTAAGTGCTCCATATTTACTCAAATATGCCAACACTTCTATTTAAAATACATAATTTTGTTAATATAAATGCACATAACATTTAATAAATATCAAAATTAAGATGATGGTTAGCAGGCTTTCCGAAATCAAAAGTTATATCCTGTACATATGACTTTTTTCAACTGGTGTACATCACGACTGGGTATATTTTATTTAAAAATGGCAATTTAAATGGCTGTAACTTTTTGAAAACATATGTTAACAGTGATAATTTAAAGCTGTGATATTTAGGGGTCAAAGACTGCACAGATTCCAAGGATCATCTGAATGTCTGCCTCTCTTTCTGCACATTTGAATGACTGGTCCAATCTGTCCAGTCAACCCCATCTCATGGCAAAAACTGATTAGGTTTTAAAATGTTCTGTAACACCAAACTGAGCTTTAAGATGATTGGAGATGAGGCCTTAATTGTTTGAATATCAAATATCTATATAGCAAAATATTGCTTAGGGCTCCACATTTTTCTGGATTTATTTTGTTGTTGTTTTGGCTGTGCAAACAGTCAGTTTGCCTCGCCAGCTGTCAGCTGACTGAATGGTTCATGCTTGAGATATCTGGAAAGAACACCTGATTTTTTCCACATTGTTTTCAAACTCTGGTTTCACGACTAAGCGGGACTTAACAGATATAGTTGATTCAGACAACATCTTACAATTAACATTTGGCTTATTTTAGTGTTTAATCTTTCACTGTAATGATCGCAGCCCTGATGGCTGATCTAATTACTCACTTCACTCACCTGCCTAACCCTCCCCACTCACTAATTATCATTCATCTTATCCACCTGCTCTTTCTGCTTTATATATGGCTCAGCCCAGCAATCTGGGCCGGATCCGTGATTATGTTTGTTTGTTTGATTATATTTTCTTAAAGATATAAGGGATTTGTCAAAATAGGATGCTAGTTCCTATAAAAATCTCCTAAGTGTGACATTCATGCCATTTTGAGCCTAAAATGTTGCCATGGTTAATTTATCTGTGTTTATTTTTAAACTGTGCATGCTGACAAAAAGACAGGCCTTCATGTATATATTGCAACTCTTCCTATTTGGATAATGTTATTCACTATATGTTTAGTGTGGGATATTTAGTGGGATATAGGAACAGCGAGTATAAAGGTAAGAGATACAGTATCATCTGGATAGTCTTATGAGACGTCAAGAATTTAGCATAAATGGCCACAACAGGTCAATTGGTTAACATCAAGCAGAACTTAGTCCAGCATGCCCAGAATCAGTGCAGATATGGCCACTATGCCCAATTATCAACACGTAACATACAATTCTTAGACTACTGCTAAGATTCCCTGAATTAAAAATAGGGCACTTTCATTTGGATGGAAGTGCACGCTCAGCTACTGGCTATTAATTATAGTTTCATACTGTCTTTATAAGACAATTTTTTCTGTAGTTGTGTAGCTGTCCTGCAAATATGTGGGTACAGAAAAAAACTACAGTTTACCTCAAAAGTTTTTTTTACTATGATAAATATACATTCTGAGGTCTTGCCACTGAATCTTTATCTTTCCAAGCTGCAGCTAAGGATGGCCCCTCTTAATATTCAAAATAGAGTTTGTTTTAATTTTTAGTTTAAACATTTTATTTAATTCTAAAAATGACATTTATAATTTATTTTGTTTGTTTGTTTTTAGTTGAACTGGTGAGCTGGCACTTTATAATCTAAAATGTAATTAACAGGTTTGTTTAATCGAAGTGAAGATGCTGAGACAGTTTTCTGATACAAGAAATTTACTGCTGATAAAATAGACCTTAACAACACCTTTTAGATCAGATTTGCTTTATTTCCATCTGCTGTGCAGATATGTTTGGAAAAACAAACACCAACTTCTTCAGAAATAAGAACAAATAAACTAAAATCCTGCTACAGTAGGAATTACATGCAACAACAAACAGTTCTGCTTCTTCTTGTTTTACCTTTGTACCTTGCTTTCCACAGCAAGTCATCTGTCTCCATCTAACCCTATCTTCTGCATCTTCTTATCTCAAACCAACTACCTTCATGTCCTTTTTCAATCCACCCATACATCTCCTGGGTCCTCCTTCTACCTTTTGCCTGGCAGTTCTTGCCACAGCATCCTTCTACTCATGTAACCACTACCCCTCATCTCTACACATCTAGACCATCTCAGCCTGGCCTCTCTGGCTTTGTCTCTAAAACGTCAAACATAACCTCTCCCTCTGATGTACGGGACCTATTCTTGTTGTTCTAATGAAAAACCTCAAAACCCTCAACTTAGTTAGTCCTGTTTAGCCTCCTGTCTCTACTTTGTGCCAAACACAAAGTTCTGCAATAGCATAACATTTTTCTCTGACTTTTCAAGGGTCAAACTTGAAGAAAGACAATTTTTTTAATAAAATTAACACATTTTACTATGATTAATTGTGTTGTAGGAATGAAAAAAAAACTGAAATTAATTTAACAGAAGGGGGGTGATTAAATGATTGTGTTCAAATCAGTGCTTAACTATTAGTGTTTCTATATCTGTGGCGTAGAGGCTGGTTGTCATTGATTTGCTTAAAAAGGTTTTAAAAAGGGGTCTAAGTTGTGTCTGTTTGTGTTCTGGTTTATCATGAGGTTGCCAGTATATCACATGACAAACAAGCATAAACATACTTAAACCAATCAGGGAAATATTCTGGTTCATTTTGTACCATATACATTATTGCTGTAATGCAGTAATTCTACCAAAAGTGTCCAGTGCAGTGTATGCAGCAAAAATTGGTGTGACTGTAGTAGAAAGGACCATAGTAAAGATTTTAAATTGTGGGGATTCATCCTGCTTATTACCATTGCTGGGTCTGTGAGAATTTGGTCCTATTCTTTTTACACACAAGATATCTCCTGACTACTCCTCAAACAACGCAGGTGTGTTGTCCCAAACTCTTGTGGCACAAACCTTTAAATTTGACATACTAACTGAAGGTTCTGAAGCGAGGACAACCAGATAACTACCACCAAGCTGGAGTCCTTAAATGTTTCAGATGTTTTCCTGCTCCAACAGGGAGTGCCGCTGCTGCCAACTCATGATGTTGATCTACCTCTTTGTCTGAATGACCTTATTTGCATATCAGTAGCTTTTGCAAAATCACCTTGATGAATCATTTGCTTGATTTGGGGATCTTAAACCTCAAGATAAATAAACAAAGACACCAGTCATTTTTATGAAGTATGAGATCGAGATTCACTGTTCAAACCAAGCCAGAGAATTCTTAAAACTTCTGCTTCTTTATTTTGACCACTGGCGGGGCATTTTGCATGAATTTGATATATATTATCTATTTTTGTAAATTTGTGTTGTAATTTAAAATAATAAAATGAGAGAGACTCTTACAAATGTTCATGGCTGGCAGCCATAAATAGTAAAAAAAAAGATCTTCTTAAATTAATAGTTAAACATACACCTTGATTCAGAATCAATCTGACACTGCCTTCACTTTTCTTTACATATTGTTTAGTGAGTAGTTTATTTTCTTCTTTTAGTTAGATATCTTAAAAAATCTAAAACCCATCATTATGCTCCAAGGACAACGCTTTTTGCTACTGTAAGAAATAGCATATGTAGTGGAGAACGAGATATTAAATGATTGCACAAGATAATAACATAAAATGCCTTTTTACGCTCATGCTATTGGCATGTTCAGACCTTGAAGAAGACATACCATTCGGAAAAATCAATCTTTCCTGACACTGAAAGAGGGCTCACATTTTCATATGATCTAGTTTTTCTCCTTGAACATGTAAGAGAAGTTATGATTCTTGCTTGCTATTAAACCTTTCTTTTTTAAGTCAACCTTGTAATCATTCAGAAAATTAATAAATGTAAACTTTAAAATGTATTTTATTTTGATAAGGTGCAAATAGCACATCTGCTTCGACCAACTTCACCCTCACTTCATTCCTGTTTGTTATAAGTACCTCATTTTAGTAACATGGAAACAGCAACAAATCCTTTAAAACAACTTTTAGAAGTCCTTCTGTCAAAAAATACACCATTTCAGATTAATTCAATTTAAATGTCTGGTTCAAGAACTGTGAATATTGTAGCCTTTCAAACCCCCTTTAGACACAACCGAGACAAACAGGGAGAAAGGCTTGAACATGTCTGGAACAAAGACCAAACCAATGTGACCTTTGGTTTATTAATAATACAGTTGATGCAAACATTAAAATAAAAAAATGTCTGTTGTATCACATAAGCAAATTAATGAACCTTTAGCAGGGCTCCTGGTGCAGCAAAGTGGTTCAGCTAGCTGATCTGCCACACATCTAGGCGAATCCCCACTTAAATTCAAGAAAACCCTCAAAGGCTTCCCACTCTGATAAGCTGCTAACAGGCTAAAAAGGAGACAGAAAAAAATGACCCCACATAAGTTTTATCTGCAGCCACAGAGCCTGGAGGCAATAAGGAGGAGGACTTCATCCACTTAACACTGTTTCTTGATGGACATTTTACATTTAGAGGAATGCATCCATATATTTGCACTAGAAAGATGTTGTTCCTTTTGTTTTCTCAATTGTGTACTACTTTATAGAAGCTAGAGTAGTAGTAGTAGCCGAGAGTTTGACACCAAGACATAATATTGCATTGGGAAGGACTACTTACACATAGAGACATTATATAGCTTAATTACAAAATTACAATAATTTAAAGTGTTACAATACTTAGGAAAAGACTAATCTAACTTATTAACTACATTGTAAAAAAAAAAAAAAATCTGTAAAAAAAACAGAGAGGGTTCTGGTAATTTTCTGCCAGGATCTTTTCTATTTTTTCACAGAGTTTTCTGTTCAAAAAATTCTGTGTGAAAAAACAAAAAACTGATTTTTTTCTTCTCTAAATGTTTCTCTAATGTAAATTATTAATTTACCTATTGCTGTCAGTGGAGTTGTTAAAACTCTCTTACCTAAGTGGCTCTGATAAACACGGTTTAAAGATCCGTAAAAACAAAGGCGGGAAAATTCCTTCAAATAAAAACAGTACTTTATACTGTGAATTTACGGACATTTGTTAGGTTGGAGAATTTACAAAAAGGGATGAAACGAGAAGGTTTAGTTCACCATTTACCGTTTTATGGCAATCATCCACAGTGGTCATTATCCATGAGTTGAGTAGCTACATCGTATGCGCCATTTACACTGCCCCTCTGAAATCAATCCAGCCAAGTGTGGACCAGCTTGGATCAGTTAAAGGAACACCGTGGATTTTGTGACCTAAAGAATTGACACATATGATTTATTTTAAATTATTCCTCTGGCCAATATACAGCGCTGGACAGTAACAATGCTATGAGTAGGGCTCCCCTTTTGAAATACCGACTATGTAAGTTAAGAGAAGACGCACCTTTATTGGCCAGGTCATGTGACCTGGAAGAATGTATGGCGTTACAGCCATGGGCTCTTGTGGTATATAGTCATGGAGCTAAAGCTTTTGCTCTACTATTTTTTCACCTGCTTGGCAACTGGTCATAGCTTATGCTAGAAAAAAGTTAAAGCTAAAAAGATTAAACTTGAAAGGGATCATGTGCAACTAAAAACAAGAGTCGATCATGGAAAGGAGTTTATTAGTGGTGCAGACTGAAAGAACAAGCCAGAAGTTAAACCGATTCTCTTTACTCAACTTTATTATTAGACTGTTTATTTAACACTTTATGCCTAGCTCACAGTCATGTATCTTCGTAATTGTTTTCGATATTTAGTAGAAGCAAAATACGGGCAGAAAAAGCTAGCAGGCTAACCAGGATGCTCCCTCTGACCCAGTGGCTGTTTACTGGAACTCCACAGCTATTCCTCCATGCTGTGCGATCCAGCCAGTCCCGGTGGTGCTCTCCAAAGACCAGCAGCGTTCCCTACAGCCTCCGAGCTGAAACTAGATGGAAGGCGCGGTCCCCAATCAAAAGACACGGCAGGCTGGCCAGCTGACTGTTATTGACTTTTGCGACAGTGCTGCGGTGCTTTTAGCCACTGGGGCACTAGACGTAAAAGTTACAAGTCTAGTGGCCAAAAGTTACACAGTGTTTCGTTAAGTGTGCTGTATTTGGTTCTTATGACCATTTGCACATCACGCTAGCATGGTTCCTGGACTCTTATTGGCAGTGCACAATACTACAGCTCTCAAGACAAGAATTACGCGAACAAAAATGGCAGCACCCTTAACATTTAGGAACTTATGTGCCTGGATAGCGTCCTCCGCCTAGATTTCAATGAGAGCTTCTGTCTCAGCATCATCCCAGGTTGCACCATTCTCTTTTGATGCCATTTATTGTTAATAGGCTGAGAAGAAAGTTGTGTTGTGAACAGGTGAAGAGATCTGTGAATTACAAAGCCGAACACTCCGGAAAACCTGCAAAATTAGTCAGCTGACTGTAAATAGGAGATGACTCGGTCTGCTGATGCGCTCTGTGTTATCAGAGAACTGAGCCAGAACTGAACCGTGCTGAGCCCTACTGATGAACTAGTACTAGATTAAGCACGGTTTGATTTTGTCTGGCAGTTGCGTTCCATTTACACTCAAGAGTTATCTCAGTTACAGTGCTCGGACCATTCACGGCACCCTTTAAAAAGGGTAGTGTAAATGGAGCTTGAGACAGTCTTTAAACTCTCACAGGGAAACAAAAAGAAAAAGAGAAAAGCTACTCCCTTACAATCTCACCTAAGGCTAATTTACAGGGGCTAAATAAGTGAAAACATAACTTGCCAATATTTCTTAGAAGATGTTAAAATATTTAAAAAGGCAACACATCACACTTTGATACTAAAAGTTTCCTCATAAGTAGAAGAAGAACCAAGTCACCAACATCTCTCAGCCTGTATTTAGTTAAAAAGCCATTTCAATCTGAAAAACTCACACAGTTCCCCCAAAAAGCCGAGGGCGAGGCCGGAGAGTCCGTATGCTCGTAGGGCATACACACTGCATGAAAAGTGAGATTTTCGTCCCCGTAAACCCCCGTAAACTCCCGCAGATCTGCCTGATTTTCGTCAGTTTCCGACAATTCGCAACCCGTGCTTGTCCGCGTTTGTCGTGCCACAAATTGTCGGAAACGGACTCTGACGTATGTGGAGAGCGATCAGCTGTACTAATGGCCCTAATTAGCATATGAATGCAGCAAACCCGCGCGGCTGGCCAGGTCTGGCTTGAATAACCTACTCAGTATTGGCTGAAACCACTATTCTCAAACAAATGAAATCGCTCGTGATTGGCAGCAAAACCACACGTGGCCACGCCAGGCTTTAATTTTCTTACTGAGTATTGGACGGAACCACTTCTTTTTAAACAAGTAAAGTCGCTCGTGATTGGTTGGCATATATATATATATTTACATATATATATTTATTCATATATATATATATATATATTTATTCATTCATATATTTATTCATTCATATATTTATTCATTCATATGGTGTGTATTTATGTTATCCTACACTACTACACAATTATTAGGCTACCATCAAGGACATGAATGAATTTATACAGGAAATGAACATTTGCCAGGAAGCTGTTTATGCAAAGAAAGAGCTTTATTGAAACACACACACACAACTATATACAACGCGTATCCAAACACATGCGTTTCTAAAAATTAAAAGTCCGTGAACGGTCCGTTTGCTTCCTCGGGGTTGGAGGTAACTGGCAGCATTCCCTCCGAGGCAGGTCCGATGTGCAGACGCCTACTGTGCGTGGCCCTGTACTTCTGCATCGCTTCTAACCGGGACTGCAGCTTAACACATAGTTCAGTGAGATCCGGCCTACGAAATGGCGGCGACCGTACAATCCATCCAGAGACACCGCCGAGGAAGGCGGACTTCCAGAGTTCCACTTCCTCATCTGCTAGCACACTCTGCCTCGCTTTCAGGATCTGAAAAAAAAAAACAATGAATCAGCGCACTGCGTATGGACACAACACATCTATTAATGCACCTGAAAAATAGTCACCAAATAAAGTCTTACCCTCTTTCTTCTGGCCCGACTCCGAGCAGATTGCCTCCGCACGCAGCGTGTTGGCTGGCTGCGTATATCTGAAGCTCCTGCGTACCGTCTGAAAATACGTCTTACAGGCAGCTGGAAAACAATTAAATGAGAGTGGTATAAATAAAAAATCAAACGCAAGTCACAGTAACAAGGAAGGAGAAAACATTAAAACAAGTCACTTACACACAATGTCGTCTTTATCAACATCGTGCAAATCTGGACTTGCTGATATGGCTCCGAGCAAATAGGAGGTCACCGCCTCATTGTGAGCCGACAGTATGCTGTGAAAACAAAATGTACAGCTATGATCATCGGTATCCATCCATATCCATTGCCTTTTACCGCAGAATGAAAGCATATTCTTTAAATCTTACCCTTGCTCCGGTTCATAGCGCCTGCAATTAGTCTCTGAGTTGTGAAGACGGCGTACTGCAAAAAATGCACTTTAATAAAGCTTGTTCTTGCAAGGCTACTATTAGCGGTAGCTTAGGCTAGGCTGTTATTAGCCGTAGCTTAGGCTAGGCTGCTTTTACCCTAGCAGGCAATAATCGAACATATATTTACCGCTAGCATCTCTTTTTTGAGTTCGTCTTGTTCGATGCAGAGTCGCCATCGCGTCCAAGAGGAGTTTTACCCCGAAATCCAGACGCTCCAGACCGCCTGCACAAAGCAAAGCATACATCCTCCACTGTGGCTGCACACCGCACCGCTGCAGTTTCTTGGAGATCGTAAAGAGCATGCGCGAGATGAACCAGGGCTTCCGCGGATCAATAAAAATAATTAAAAAATCATTCATTTTTTTTAAATCAAGGCCTTAATTGGCACTAAAATTATTTAAATATGTTTATCGAAGTATTTATAATTCTTTAATAAAAAATGCTTATAAAAACAATTTCGTCAGATATATTATAACGCTCCAGGCGGAGAAAAAGCTAGAGGATATATACACTATATTGCCAAAAGTATTTGCTCACCTGCCTTGACTCACATATGAGCTTAAGTGACATCCCGTTCCTAATCCATAGGGTTCAATATGACGTCGGTCCACCCTTTGCAGCTAGAACAGCTTCAACTCTTCTGGGAAGGCTGTCCACAAGGTTTAGGAGTGTGTTTATGGGAATTTTTGACCATTCTTCCAGAAGCGCATTTGTGAGGTCGCACTCTGATGTTGGACGAGAAGGCCTGGCTCTCAGTCTCCGCTCTAATTCATCCCAAAGGTGTTCTATCGGGTTGAGGTCAGGACTCTGTGCAGGCCAGTCAAGTTCATCCACACCAGACTCTGTCATCCATGTCTTTATGGACCTTGCTTTGTGCACTGGTGCACAGTCATGTTGGAAGAGGAAGGGGCCAGCTCCAAACTGTTCCCACAAAGTTGGGAGCATGGAATTGTCCAAAATGTCTTGGTATGCTGAAGCATTCAGAGTTCCTTTCACTGGAACTAAGGGGCCAAGCCCAGCTCCTGAAAAACAACCCCACACCATAATCCCCCCTCCACCAAACTTTACACTTGGCACAATGCAGTCAGACAAGTACCGTTCTCCTGGCAACCGCCAAACCCAGACCCGTCCATCAGATTGCCAGATGGAGAAGCGCGATTCGTCACTCCAGAGAACGCGTCTCCACTGCTCTAGAGTCCAGTGGCGGCGTGCTTTACACCACCGCATCCGACGCTTTGCATTGCACTTGGTGATGTATGGCTTGGATGCAGCTGCTCGACCATGGAAACCCATTCCATGAAGCTCTCTGCGCACTGTTCTTGAGCTAATCTGAAGGCCACATGAAGTTTGGAGGTCTGTAGTGATTGACTCTGCAGAAAGTTGGCGACCTCTTCGCACTATGCGCTTCAGCATCCGCTGACCCCGCTCCGTCAGTTTACGTGGCCTACCACTTCGTGGCTGAGTTGCTGTCGTTCCCAAACACTTCCATTTTCTTATAATACAGCTGACAGTTGACTGTGGAATATTTAGGAGCGAGGAAATTTCACGACTGGATTTGTTGCACAGGTGGCATCCTATCACAGTTCCACGCTGGAATTCACTGAGCTCCTGAGAGCGACCCATTCTTTCACAAATGTTTGTAAAAACAGTCTGCATGCCTAGGTGCTTGAATTTATACACCTGTGGCCATGGAAGTGATTGGAACACCTGATTCCAATAATTTGGATGGGTGAGCAAATACTTTTGGCAATATAGTGTATATACGTATATATGTGTGTGTGTGTGTTTACATACATACAGGAGTCATGGAACTCTGCTTACAGCTCCTTCATATTTCATTTTATTTGATGGCATTAAAATAATTTCAAATAGCATTAAATTAGAGTCACTCATTCCTGTATGAACCCTGTGAGCGCTTAATTTAATATGACATATTAAAAAAATCCCACCATCATCCAGCATATGTTCAGTTTCTGCCCAAATATATATTTATATTTTTGTAGATTTTTGTAACGGGGATAAGGATAATTCAAAACTGCTTTTTTTTAATGAACTTGTTCTCTTCTCCCAAACATCTCTTTTCATTCCTGTAATAAGAAGTTTCTTTTGAATGGATTTGATTAAAGTTTAAGTCCCTCGGTATAAAATAAATATTTTGATGGAGATGAGAAATCTGCTTCCTCGTTGGTGAATAACCAATAGTTTGGATCCAATCATTTAAATAAACGGTGTTAGTTTTTTTTTTTAATATATAAGAATTGTGCTATAATTTCTAGTCACCGATCTGTTGCTGCTATATTTTAATTTGACGAACCGGAATTTGTCGATGTTCTTTTTCCTGTTTGGTGCGATTGCAATTGTGGATCTTGACCTGGCCGGACCTTATGACCACAGTGTACCAATCTTCTGATGGCTACTTGCAACAGGATAATGCGCCATGTTATAAAGTGAATCATCTCAGACTCATTTCTTGAAACTTTTCCACTTAAGTAATTGTGAATTGAGCATATTGACAGACAACATTTTATTTTTTATCTTAAATGCAATTTTTTTTTTTTTTATAATTACTGCTCTAAATGTATTGCTCTGCCAGCTAAAGATCTGTTTTGGTCTCTATACTTTAATTAAATAAATCAATTCAAGCTAAAATGTAAGAGGCTATACTGAGCCTGATCTCTTTGTATCAGAGATTTCTTACCTTTTAGAAAAATGTCACTTGGAGTAAAAACCCCCCTGCAACCCTGATTTGCATTTGTATAGCTCACAGCATGTTCATTTACATGTTAAAGCCTCCCCTAGAATTCCATGGGGGGGAGGCATGGGGGAACACTGCCTAAGAAAGTACACGTCAATTTCTGACAATGTACGGGAGTTTTCGGCGAAGCCTGCAAATTGTCGTAAACTGCCGCTAACCTGAAGTTCCACGACAATCTACAGTGCCGCATATTGACGAAAATCCCACTTTTCATGCAGTGTACACTAGGGACAGAATAAAGAATGCGTAATGAAATGCTGAGAAGGTTTGCGAACAACTTACCGAGCCAGGTTGTTGATGAGGATGGCAACCACGGTTGACGCCGAAAACTTACCGATGATGATGATGATGAACCCATGATGATGATGATGAACCCATGATGATGATGATGATGATTTACCCATGATGATGATGATGATGATGATGATGAACCCATGATGATGATGATGATGATTTACCCATGATGATGATGATGATTTACCCATGATGATGATGATGATTTACCCATGATGATGATGATGATGATGATGATGATGATGATGATTTACCCATGATGATGATGATGATTTACCCATGATGATGATGATGATTTACCCATGATGATGATGATGATGATGATGATTTACCCATGATGATGATTTACCCATGATGATGATGATGATTTACCCATGATGATGATGATGATGATGATGATTTACCCATGATGATGATTTACCCATGATGATGATGATGACTTACCCATGATGATGACGATGATAACGATGAATCTTGCGGATGACGATGATGATGATGAATCCTGCGGATGACGATGATGAATCCTGCGGATGACGATGATGATGATGACGATGATGTATCCCATTATGATAACGATGATGATGAATCTTGCGGATGAGTCTGATAATGAATCTTGCGGATGAGTCTGAAAATGAATCTTGCGGATGAGTCTGATAATGAATCTTGCGGATGAGTCTGAAAATGATCTTGCGGATGAGTCTGATAATGATCTTGCGGATGAGTCTGATAATGATCTTGCGGATGAGTCCATATAGAACAAATAACATGACGGGATACAGACACATGATGAGACGCAGACATGGTGCATATTGATGCATTGGAAATGCATGCAAAATGGCGTAAAGGATGCATGACGAGACACAGATAGGGAGCATGTGATGCATTAGGGAATGAATCTTGCGGATGAGTCTGATAATGAATCTTGCGGATGAGTCTGATAATGAATCTTGCGGATGAGTCTGATAATGAATCTTGCGGATGAGTCTGATAATGAATCTTGCGGATGATAACATATATGAACAATTGATGCATTAGGGAATGCATGCTAAATGGTGTCAAGGATGCATGACGAGACACAGACCAGACGTGACGTGACACACAGGAGAATGCATGTAATGCCTGACATAAAGGTGAGATTGCATGAATGCGAGCCAGAATGAAGACAGCATTAATATATAGCAAGGAGACAGCATGGAAGACTGCATGAAGCAGGGAATAATGAAGAAAACTGATAAGGAGTGGGAGTAGAAAAATGAGTTAGAGGATGGTCGTGATTTAGGTCAGAAAATTATGAGAATGAGTTGAACCACCACCAGTATTTGTAATAGAGTTACCTAGAGGCAGAGAGAGCGCTAAGCTGCGAGAATTGGTGAGAGTTCTGGGCGGATGAATGAGGTATAGGCTGATGAACCATCGGCCCAGAGCTGAGGGAAGCCTCAGAACCCCGCGAGTAGCTGCGATGCAGCTGCTCGGTCCAGAACGAATGCCCAGATTACCTACTAGAGGGAAGGCCACATGATTCTAAGAGTATCCTGAGGTGGTGAAGGAACCATGAGTGGACGTAGGGTAACCCTGGGCGAAATGAAAGTGCTTAGAATGCCTAAAACATGACGCGCCGAGATGATGAAACGTTAGTGACTGCTGCCAGTGATGCTTCTGATGAAGGGCATGAGAGACTGGGAGGAGGAGTGACCTTATTAGTGGCTTCAACTACTACAAAGTTATCGCAGTGGGCGGACGCGATTCCTTCCCAAAGCCCCACGATGGCAAGCTAGGTAAGGGTAGACCTCACACAAGCAGATAATTGGGTGTGAATAAAAGAGGCCATGACCGCGAACCACCTGTCCTGAAGAACCCCCCAAAACCTACGGATGCAGCATCCATAAAATTTTGGAGCATGGCAGGAGATAGATAATGTCGACATAGAAAAGAAAAATTTCGTTCCAATTTAGAAGCAGTCTGACCAGGAGATCCGAACGGCAGCCTACGTTCAGTAATCTGACCAAGGAGAGGGATGGAAATTGCCGGATCAAGCAACTGGGAAATGAAAGAGCGGCCTTGAGAAATAAGCGCATAGCAAATTAGCTGACCTAGCAAGGAGCGCAATTGCCGTTTAGAAATGACTGATGGAGAACATCAGTTTTGTTTTTTTGTTTTTTTTGATTAAGAAGACAGAACGATAATCAGAAGTACTAATAAGGGGTGGTAAGATGACGGGCTGCTAAGACTGAGGTACGATATATATGAAGCGTGCACGGCGGGGACAGACTGATTCGGATGGGCCTCCTGCAGAAGCTCTAAGTAATCACGATAGATGCTGAATGCGGCCAAAATTGGCCAATAGAAAGATCTCTGGTAGACGGAGATCGGATGATTTAAGGAAAACTGTGACGTCACCTGCTGATGCGACCTGCTGATCGACTTCAGGGGAGGGAAGAATTGAGGGAGTTTATAAAGTGGAAGCAGGACGCTGATTGGACTTCGTGGTGGTGTAGTTTGAAGCTGATTGGCTCGCTTCAGAGACGGATCAGCTTCTGATTGATGGAGGTAAGTCAGAGTTTCTTCAATTGAACTTCCGCTAGAGCTTCATTTCTGAGGCTTTGATCCTCCAGGGAACAACAGTGATAGAGACATTATCAACACATGGAGAAAGGTTTGGAATATTTATAGAATAAACAGAAAGAAGTGGGTAAATTTGAAAACTTTGAGACAAATACTTTGATGTTTACAGTTGTTTATCATTACTCATTCTAAATAGGTGAAGTCTGGCTTTATAGCTGTAAAGAAATAATTGTTTATATAATATATTTAAATTAATTGTTTTATTATTGATTCATTTACTTTCCTCCTTCAGCAACAAGAATACTACATTAGGTATATGGAAGAACTAAAATGAATCTTTTAATCCCTGGATAATTTTTTTTCCCCCACAGTTGTTTTCTACATCACAGAATACATAAGCCTTAACTACAGCTGTATAAAAAGGATTAAACAGCTGCTGTAATTTTGACAATTAAATATGTATTTTAAAAAAAATACTAAAATCATATTGAAAAAACACAAACTAACTCTGTTAAACAGATCTTTTTGCTTTCATTGTGCTCTATAATCTATTTTTGAATTTCATTTTCCCTAGTATTTTTATTCGTTCTGCCTAGTAATTATTAAAGTCTCTATGGTAGGAAGGATAAAGCCTTTGCAGATGTCAGATTTCCTGTTATGCTGTCAGAAAAAGGGCACTGGAGTTTTATCCCACAGAGTAGATATGACATGGGAGTCAATGTGTTTTTTATCCACAGAAGCTGCATGAAGAGTCTGTTTTGAGAACTGTCATAAACTACAAGTTTTGGTCTTATTTGTCATTTGGGGTGGAATTATGAAGGCAGTGTATGTTTTAGAAGAATGAGTCATACCTGGAGAGGAGAAAATATTTACTGTGTAACAAGTGGCACTAATTCTGAACATTTTAGATTTAGATTCTCATTACAAAAATAGCTATAAACATGTAGATAAACATTGTATTTTCTGCTGTGATTTTAATTTAATAAACATTTTTTTCTTCAGCACCTGCATGTAATAAGGTGTGTAATCATGGGAGAAATATAAATCCAATTCCTTCTCCAAAATTATTATAGAGGGACAATACAAGCACATGGAACTTTAGAATGTATGTTGGCTCAGTACCAAGGTAGAGCAAGATTTAAAACAACCTGACAGGGTAAATGTTTGTACCTATATAGCTCTTTTTCAAACAGAAGACTTGACCACAGCGTTTCACACTACTTTCACACAATTATCCACACTGATGGCGGGGTGAACGTAGCAACAGCTGCCCTGGAGCTCACTGACAGAAGCCAGGCTGCCATACACAGGCTCTCTGACCTCCATTAGTAGGCAATGCAAGTGAAGTTTCTTGCCCAAAGACACGGTATTTATCAGAGCCAGAACTTGAACCAGCAACCCTTCAATTGTAAAGGGCAAACCCCTGCATCTGACCCACCGTGCCCCAGACAGAAAACTATATTTGCTGCTCGGGGGCGCTAGTGTGCATGCGAACAATGTAGACGTGTTTTGCCGGTGCTCCTCTCTGCGACTTAAAAATCATCCTGAAACCGCGCTTTACCTGCTCATAGACTCTAAGTGTGTGAATACTTACCTCTCTAAGGCCTCTACTGTGCTGAAGAATCAACATGCCGAAGCCAAACACTTCCAGCAAAGTCAAAACTGCGAACAGCCAAGCCGCGGGAGCTAAAGCTAGTACCGTGGCTGGCTACACCGGCGACTCTCCTGCCAAGTCAGACATGCCTCCAGATAAAACTTATGACATGTGTAAGGCACTATGCAGGGAGATGTCGGAGTCAATCCTACAATGCATTAACGACCGTTTTGACGCCTTTGAGACTAAGTTTCAGTTACTCTCGGCCTCTCAGGCCGAACTACAGGCCCGCGTGGCCGGCCAGGAGCAAGCTGCTAACGACCTCGACACCCGCATGCAAGTGCTCGAAGCTAAGTGTACTGAACTGGCGAGATGCAACACCCAGCTCCACACAAAGGTGCTTGACCTGGAGGCTCGCTCCCGGAGGCACAACATTAAAATCGTGGGAATACCTGAAGGGGAGGAAGAAGGCAGGCCCACCGAATTCGTCTCCACGTTAATCCCGAAACTGCTTGGTGAAGAGCGCTTTCCACATCCAGTCAAAGTCGACTGAGCGCACCGCTCCCTCCAGCCGAAGCCAGCCGCCGGAGCCAGACCACGCATTATCCTGGCGCGTATCCATCACTTTCAGGAAAAGGAGCTGATTCTTCGTCTGGGCAGGCAACAGTCCATGGAGTACAAGAGCAGCAAGGTCCTTATTTTTCCGGATTACACGTACGAGGTTATGGCTCAGCGCCGCGCTTTCCAAGAAGTGTTACGAGCTCTGCGGAATGAAGGAATCAAGCACACCTTACGGTACCCGGCAAAGCTGTACGTTTACCCCCGCGACGGCGGGGCACCCGCGATCTTTGTGGACCCGAAAGAAGCAGCGCAGTCCCTGGGAAAGAACAGCGCGCGTGAAGGGGAGTAGATTAATACTGACATGCTTCATTTACGCCGAGGTGAGACAACTATCTGAGCAAGGCAACTGAGCAGCAGATCAGTGCAGCATCGGGACCTTTTCACACTGTGTTTCATTCAGATATAAATCTGTTATTTCAAAGGTCTTTCCCGAATTACTGCCATACGGGCATAGATTAATATGCAATTGCTGATTTTTGTTCATTTTATTATAACCTGAATATTGCGGTATCACAAATTTTGTTACTGTAACGCAGCAGAGAGGGGGAGGGCGGGGGTAATCTAAGTTAGTGAGTTATTTGCCCAGCAGCTCCTTTTGGGATAGTATGGGATGCTGTGTGCCAGGTTCGGGTGGGCACAACGCAGGGTGGGAGGGGGGAAATGTTGTTTTTGTATGTTCAGATATTCTCAGGCTCAGACATTGTTTTTGTTTGGTTGTTTTTCTGTGTGTTTTTATTTTTGTGTAATGCCTTACAATTGCTGCCAGTTGGTTTATATTTTTCAAGATGTAAGTGCTCAACTTTAAGACGTCTCTCTTTGTTGGAGGATGCAGGGGTCCCGGGATAATATACGAATAGGAGGCAGAAACATCACTATGGTCTCGTGGAACGTTAAGGGGCTGGGTAATGTTATTAAGAGGGGGAAAGTCTTTCGGCATCTAAAATCCTTATCTGCAGATGTGATTTTCCTGCAGGAAACTCATGTCAGAGCAACTGAACAACGCAAACTGAGATGTAGCTGGATATCACAGGTATATCAATCAGCATTCACTTCTCACGCTCGTGGTGTAGCTATCCTTTTCAAGAAAAGTGTTCCATTTCAACTCGACTCTCTCACCACAGACCCTAATGGCAGGTACATTATAGTTTCTGGGACTATTAATTCATTTCCTCTAACTTTCTTAAATACATATGGTCCGAATATAGATAATCCTAATTTTTTTAAAGATGTTTTCAACCTTCTACCAGATGCTAGTAGTACTAACATAATAATTGGAGGTGATCTAAACTGCTATTTGGATCCTTATTTAGATAGATTGTCTTCACGTCCACCTCCAAAAATTGCATCAGTGCAGACCCTAAACAATCTGATTAAGTCCAGGAATATAGTGGATATCTGGAGGATCCAGCATCCTACAGATAAAGATTATTACTTTTACTTACATGTTCACCAATCGTATAGCAGGATAGACTATTTTTTGATTGATTCTCATTTAATAACCTCTGTCGCCAACACCAAATACAACACTATACTAATTTCAGACCATAGCCCACTGTCAATGTCTTTGAACCTCTCCCTTCCTAAACAGAGTTACTCTTGGCGTTTTAACCCTCAACTGCTTTCTGACGGCAAATTTGTGGAGATTATTTCTAGTAAGCTAAAGAATTTCATAGAAACTAATGATAACGGTGAGGTATCTGATTCGATCCTCTGGGAAACGTTGAAAGCTGTTGTCCGGGGTGACATTATCTCCTATGAATCGTCTGCCAAAAAGGCTAGGGAAAAACGTTTACGGGAGATTGAAAACACTCTTTCAATTTACGAGGCTAGATATCGAATTTCAAAATCCTCTGAGGATTACAATAAAATAATTAAGCTTAAGTATGAATATAATTGCATTTTGGGTGGTCAGGTTAATAACCTTCTCTTAAAACTTAAGCAGAAGAACTTCGAACTTGGGGATAAACCGGCGGGGCTCCTGTCGCGACAGCTCAGGGGTGTACAGGCCTCCAGAGCGATCCATTGCATTAAATCAAAAGCAGGTACTCTGTTAACCAACCCTAAAGAAATAAATGATCGCTTCAGAGATTTTTATTGCGAATTGTATTCCTCCAAATGCAATGTTACTCAGTCTGACCTGGCCAATTTCTTTGATTCTCTTACATTGCCTAAGCTTAATGATGCTGCCAGGGATGATCTAAATTCTGACTTCGCATCGGAGGAGATAATCTCTGCAATTAAGTTGTTTCCATCAGGCAAAGCAGCTGGACCTGATGGCTTCGGATGCGACTTTTATAAAAGATTTTCCAACATTCTTGCTCCACTACTTCTTAGAATGATGACCGATTCAAAGAAGGAAAAAAACCTACCCAAAACACTTTACGAGGCTAACATTTCCCTCATTTTGAAGAAAAATAGAGAGAAAACAGACCCGGCCAGCTACAGACCTATTGCGCTCCAGAATTTCGATAGGAAAATAATAACTAAAATGCTAGCTGTTAGGTTAAACAAACACCTGTCATCCATTATTCACCCTGACCAGACAGGTTTCATCCCTGGTAGATATACTTTTTCCAACGTAAGACGTCTGCTTAACACTATATATGTTAACCACGCAGAGACCGACGGAGCAGCGATTTTATCGCTCGATGCTCATAAGACTTTCGACCAAGTCGAGTGGCCATATATGTTGGAATCGCTGCGCAGATTTGGGTTTGGTGACTCATTTATATCTTGGGTGAAAATTATATACGCCAGCCCAGTGTGCTCCATCCTGACCAATGGTGATCGGTCAACTTCATTCTCCTTATTTCGTTCTGTCCAGCAGGGTTGCCCTCTGTCGCCAGCGCTTTTTGCTGTCGCGCTGGAGCCCCTCGCCCTAAAAATAAGAGCTCACCCGGGAATTGTGGGTTTGGAGGTGGGCGGTACTGAAATGCTCATTAGCCTATATGCAGATGACGTCATCCTTGGCCTAAAAAATTCAGAGAAATCAGTTCCTCTTTTATTAGATCTGATCACATCCTTTGGTAGGATGTCTGGATACACCATTAACTGGGCAAAGAGTGAATTTATGCCTCTTTCCAACACTTTTATGACAGGCTTCTTGCAGGCCATTCCTTTCAGATTAGTGGAGGATCACCTAACCTACCTTGGCCTGACAATACCTAAAGACCCAAAACTTATTTTCAAATTAAATTTTATAGAGTTTATTGCCAGGCTTAAACAAAACATAGAAGCCAGGAAAATTCTTCCCTTGTCAATGATCGGCCGTATAAACTCAATTAAGATGGTCTCCTTGCCCAGATTTCTTTATCTCTGTCAGAATCTCCCCATTTTTCTCTGCAGCCTTTTTTAAAGAGCTTGATTCAATAATTTTGTCTTATGTCTGGAACTACAAAAATCATAGAATTTCAAAAGCCCACTTGCAAAAACCAAAATCAGACGGGGGGCTTGGTTTACCAATATTCAAACATTATTACTGAGCTGCCAACGTCAGGACTCTGATGTTTTGGCGGCAGGGGTATCCAGACAGTTTGGCTCCTGAGTCCCCCTCATGGTTGAGAATGGAAGCCGCAACCGTAGTTCAGTCTTCCCTGCCTGCTTTGCTGTTCTCGAAGATAGAGTCATCCGGTATAATAAAAAGTCAAACTTTTGTTATTAAAAATTCTGTTAGAATCCTGAATCAGGTGAGAGGAGTTCTGAGCCTGCCAGCAATATGTGCACAAACGCCAATCTGTGGAAATCACTCCTTTATACCTCCGACAATAGATAAAACCTTTCAAATGTGGAAGGAGAAGGGTCTCACCTCTGTTAGGCATCTTTATATAAATGGACGCTTTGCATCCTTTGATGAACTAAGAGTGTAATACAATTTGCCCCACTCACAATATTTCCGTTATCTGCAAATTAGAGACTACGTTCGTTCCAGGATCACCAACTTCCAAACTCTCCCCAAAAAGCATGCATTTTTTGACGTTATGAATAGCCCTTCTGACTCCAAGCATCTTATCTCTACTTTTGTACGTCTGTTTGATGGCTGTATTGAAGTTTGCACAGATAAAATAAAAAAGGCTTGGGATACTTTGTGCTATCTGTCAAGCATGAAGGTGGAAGGGATGATGAAGGGGTTTGTGTTCTGTTTAGCTGTGAAAACATCTTAGAGAGGAGTCAGTCTAAACTGCTGCTCCCAAAAACTCCATCTTCTGAATTGCGTAGGTTTACTTGGCCTTGTCTTTCTGCGATTCAATAAACAGAATTCTAGCTTGCTTCAGAACCAGGTTTTATGCTTTATGGGGAGGAAGGGAACATTTTATTCTCAGCCAATTTATTGTGCATATTGTGCAGAACTATAAGCAATTTAGACAAGATACATGTAAAAAAAAAATGCGTATAGATATATGAGTGTTGGCTTTATTAAAATCTAGTCTGTCTTCATTGATTTATTTAGCAGATATTCATGTTTTGTTGATTCATTTTCCTTATGGTAGAGTGTGGTTAGTATGTCCTGACCCTAAGCAGTTTTCGGCCACCCCTCAGTCCACATTGGTCCCTGCCTGGGCATACCATGAAATTTTCTGGCTCTTTCACTGCTTACGAGCAGACAGAAAAGGTAAGTGAGCAAGGACCATGGAGGGTTTAGGTGGTATATCCAGGTAGTGATGTAATGAGATTAGCCAAGGCTTCGAGGCGTGTGTCGGATAGTGGGGGTGGCATTTCCGCAAAGCGCTTACCAAGGCTTGCTTCATTAGGGGGAGGGGCCAACATACATGATGTGTGAAACCTCGCTACCCCACCATACTAAGTAAATGCTTCGGGAAGTGGTTCGGCTCGTCTGGAACTTCGACAGGCATTTAAACAGCCTAAGTATTCAGTCAAGATGTGGGAGTTTGTAGGAGACTTGCTGTCAGTTGGATAGAGTTTGTATATATTCTAAAAATATACTTGTTGGGGGAAAAAACAGTCTAGTTGGTTAAAACTATTTGGATTAGATTCAACAATGTAATGATCAAAAACTGAGCAAGCCACTGGTAACAGTTGTAATATTGGTGTTAAGTAGTATTGCTTTCGTGCTTGAAATTAGTCTTGCTGGTGGCTTCAAAAGTGAGATACTGACTTTCATTCCTGAGGTTGATGTTTCAAGCTCCACTTTTGCCTTTTGAAAATTGCAATAATACTTAACAAGTATTTTAAATAATCTGTATTAGTTTGCTCTAGCACAAATATAGATTGGGTGAAAAAACAGCCAATTTAGATTGTTTGGTTTAGCCAAAAGATTGAACACATAATTTCCAACACGATTAAAAACCAAAAACTGTGGAAAAAACTATTATTTTTGACTAAAAATGACTAACACCTTTCATTTTGCTCATCATTGCCCAATTTGCACAAGCACTTTCACTGTTTGCTTGAGCTTATTTCAATGAAATTGCAGAAAACCAGCGTACCTTAAATGATTGTTCTTTTCTGCATTTGCATTTTGCATTTTACACTCAAACAATCTTAAAAAGGTTTTAATGTACTCACCAATCATTAACAATTTCAAATAAACTTAAATGAAAAAAAAAAAAAAAAAACAATTGCAAAGAATCACAGGTTATATTACTAGCTCTAGTTATGCACTCCAGCAGTAAGTGGTGACATGTTCCCATGATGCTTCATGAAATGTGGGGATTGTTGAAGCAATTAGCCCAAAAGGTTTAATGCCTCACTATATCCAGGATCGAGGTTATGCTACTGAGTTTTTGAAAGAAATATCCTTTTGGCTCCCAAACCTTGAACTCTGGAGAAGGCAACAATGAAACAGGCTTCGCTCATGTGAGCAAACACTCTGGAAGTCTGTCCTCTGGTCTCCTCTCCTCTTTACAGCTCTCCTGATTAGCTTAATAAGCCACACCTGTTCAGGCACCTGGCAGTCCCACCCTGAAAGGTGCGAGAGAGATTAGTAGTACCCAGATTAATCTGTTCAGATCTGTGGACATGTCATCCTCATATGAGGTATTGCTGCAAAGTCAGCGCCAGGTAAACAAAACTATTCTTACAGAATAATTTTAGAGAAGCGATTACTAAAAAATGGTTTGTTGATTCAATCAGGAGAGTTTCCTTTGATTGAAAACTGCAACCAATTTGAATAATGAACTTAACTGTGTTGTTTTATAACGAGGCTCTGTCTTTAAATTTTGTTCAGATTTATTCCACATACTGTATTCAAACAACACTGAACATGATTAGACTTTGGAAGCAATTGTGTCCATTTTATGTTTTAAAATGTGGAAACAGGAGGTTTCTGAATGTTTTTTTGGCAAGAGATAGACTCAAGAGGGTCTACAGCAAATTCCCAGAACAGCAGAATGCTTTGTTTTACAAAACTTCAATCAGCTCTGCTTCAATGAATTACATCCAATGTGTGCTTCATTAAAAAACACTTGTACGGATTTTTGCATAAAAGTAGCCTCCTTACCTTCAAGCCTGCATAAACAAAATACTTCAGTTAATTTTCCACCATTTTTATTTTCAATACAGAGGACATTTTTCATTATAATCTACAGTAAGAGCTCTTTAGTGTGTCTGTACGTTCCTATTATCGCCACTTTATGTGGGTCCATTTGTTTTGGGACCTTAGTTGCAGGTATTTAGGACAATGCCATTGTTTCACATGTTTCTAGGTCTTTTCTATTTTTGAAGCCCCTTTTGGTGGAGCAAAATAAGATGAACTATAATATATACAGAACAGCAATAGGCTCTTTCTGCATCACTGCTCCAGTACCTGATTATATTCTTACACACCCTACACATATTCTTACCCACAGATGTTACAGAAAGCACTCAAAGTGTTAATGTCTTAACAATAGCTCATTTTCTAAGGAATTCATTGAGAACGTTTTTCAAAAAATGAGAATGACAAAATAAAGGTCAGCAACATGTTTGTGTAGAATTCTGCATGAATGTCACATTAGTTATGAGATGTAAATTATAATACTTGCAAAATGATTTTTTTCTGTATTTGCCTATAAAGTGAATGTGCATTGACTTTTAAAAACATAATTGGGTGGACACACTCAAACTCATTCCCAGTAGGTAAAATTAGACATATTGGCCTCAGTATATAAATACTTTATACTAAATAATTTAACGGATGGTGCTGTAAGTGGAAGAATGCCTTTTAACTTCCACTATTGTAGACCAAAGTCCGTTACATGTTTTAAGTCCTTCACATTCTTTTTGTGGTCACCAACAACCACCTATCAAAATTTGTCTGATATCCCATAACTCTTCTTAATATTTAATAAGCTGATTTTCATTGACAAACGTGTGTTTGAAGAATAGTCCAGAGACTTTTGACAGTATTGTCTGAAGGAGATTCCTGGAACTTTTTGATTACCTGTTTAATCTGTGTTTAGGGTCACTGCAATGCTGGACCACTCGGCTATAACCGAGTCCCAGTCATCTTATCAGGTCTCAGAACAAAGGACCCAGTATTCAAGGCCAGACAGACAGTGGGATTACTAAAAAAGCATTTAGTTAAACACGGACTGCGGATCTGCAGTAGCAGAGGCTATGATGTTTAAAGCTGCAACCTGCTGGGGACATGAATAATAATCTGACGGAGGATGATTATGAACGCAGGATTCACTGACCTGGTTGAACAGCTCATTCCATACCCAAAGAACAATGTTTATCCTAGCCAGTGGGCTGCCAACAAGATGTGGCGGGTGCCACCCCGAGTGTCCCAGATTCTGCAACTCCAGAGAACATGGTGGAGTCGATAGCCAGGTCAGGCATATAGAACAGGAAGGCTCAGAGGTCCAGGAGTCCAAAGAAAGTTTAGGCAAAACTTTCAGATAGGAACAGGCAGGCTCAGTGGTTGAGAGGCAGAACAGGTCAGGATCAGGTAATAAGAAACACCCAGGTGCGATAAAAACACTCTCCCCACTGAGATCAGATGGGAAGAAGCAGGCTCAGTGGTTGAGAGGCAGAACAGGTTAGTATCAGGAAATCAGAAAGACCAAGGAACTCTAAAAACACTCTCACCACTGGCTAGGGAGAATAAGAATAATCTGGCCCTAATACCTGGGTCCAAACACCTTAAATAGAGACAGGAGCAAGTGTATCAGATGAGCAGTGATTAGAAACCGAGCAGAGTTTGGCAGGTACACTGAATGAGTATTAAGCCAGTCATACAGTAAGGGCAAAAATCATGACACATCTTGCTTTTTATTTCAGTAAAATCTAAACAATTTTAGGATTTTCTTAACGTATACAGTGGACAAATCATGATTTCTGGCAGTTTTTTTTTAATATTGTCCACTATAAAACAACCGAAAACTAAATAAAAAAAATGGTTTAGAGCGTGGATGAGGTGCAGCTGTCTGATTCTCCATCCATCCATCCATCCATTGTATTCCTTTTTATCCGGGGCCAGACCCTGGAGGCAGCAGTCTAAGCAGAGATGCCTAGACTTCCTGATCGACACACACCTCCTCCAGCTGCTCTGGGGACCCCGAGGTGACGCTGGGCTAGCTCAGAGACATAGTCCCTCCTGTGTGCCCTGGGCCTTCCACAAGGCCTCCTCCCAATAGGACATGCCTGGATCACCTCCCAATGGAGGTGAACAGGAGGCATCCGTAACAGATGCCCGAGCTACCTCAACTGGCTCCTTTCGACATGGAGGAGCGACTCTACTCCGAGCTCCTCCTGGATAACTGAGCTCCTCACCCCATTTCGAAGGGTGTGCCCAGCCACCCTGCGGAGGAAGCCCACCGACTCCGCTCCCTCTTCACAGTCAGATACAGTGACCGCATCACTGCCAATGCCACACCAATCTGTCTATCGATCTCATGCTCCATCCGTCCCTCTCTCGTGAACAAGACTAGGTGAGAAGATGACTGCGATGCAGGTGGAGGCCCCCATCGTGTCCTGGATTGTTGTAGACCTGACGGGCAGACCACAGTATGTACGCCTACAGAACTGTGTGTCTGACAGGGTGGTCAGCAACACTGGGGCGCCTCAGGGGACTTTCCTCTCCCCCTTCCTCTTCACCCTTTTCACCTCGGACTTCAGCTATTGCTCTGAGTCCTGCCACCTTCAGAAGTTTTCTGATGACTCAGCAATTGTTGGCTGCATTGAAAAGGGTGAGGAGAGTGAATACAGGACTGTGGTGGGCAACTTTGTCACTTGGAGTGAGCTGAACCACCTGCAGTTCAACGTGACAAAGACTAAGGAGCTAATAGTGGATCTGAGAAGGACCAAAACACCTGTGACCCCTGTTTCCATCCAGGGGGTTCCTTTTGACATTGTGGAGGAGTATAAGTACCTGGGAGTGTACTTTAACAATAAGTTGGACTGGACTAGAAACACAGAGGCGGTCTACAAAAAGGGCCAAAGCCGACTATTCTTCCTGAGGAGGCTGAAGTCCTTTAACATCTGTGGGACAATGAAGAGGTTGTTTTATGAGTCTGTTGTTGCTAGCATGCTCTTGTTCGCTGTCACATGCTGGGGCAGTGGGTTGAGGGTTGCTGAAAACAACAGACTGAACAAACTGATCAAGAGGGCCGGTGATGTTGTGAGGGAGCAGCTGGACACCCTGACCACCGTGGCAGAGAGGAGGATGCTGTCCAGGTTTCAATCCATCTTAGACAATGACTCACATCCTCTCCACGACACACTGGTCCAGTAGACGAGCTCCTTCAGCAGAAGACTCCTCCTACCCAGATGCACCACAGAGCGCCACAGGAAATCATTCCTACCTGTGGTCATCAATCTATATAACACCTCCCTCAAGTGATTCAGCCCCACCCCCACCCCTGTAATTGACATTTATGCACTATTTTTGCATGCCACGTATCACTTTACTTGGATTTATCACTTTGCTTGGACTTTTCACTTTATTTGTATTTAGTTTTTACATATGCATAGATATACGTACTGATATATATACAGAAGAGCTATATGTGTATATAGTTTATCTCTTTTTATTCTTATTTTTTATCTTTATTATATTGTAAAACTGTAACTGGAGCGTGTAACAAAAGTAATTTCCCTCTGGGATTATTAAAGTATTTCTGATCTGATTCTGAAGACCCCCAAGATACTTGAACTCCTCTATTTGAGACAAGTGATCTGTCATGTTTCTTCCCCATTTTCTCAGAACTGTTGTTGGAATGTTTTTAAGAAGATCTGATTCAGATGAAGATTTTATTTTTACTCGGATTTAGAGGTCTAGTTTAGATCTAAGTCTAAACCACTGTGGTGTTGGACAACTAAGGAGACCCAAATGCAAGGAGATCTATAATCTGCGACAATGGTGCTCCAGGAATAACCTAATAATGAACATTGGACTGAAGGAGGTCCAGGATGACTGAACACATTTCTCTCTGCATACAGGGGAAGATGGTAGAGTGTGTGCACAGCATGAAGTTCCTGTGAATTCTCATTTTCCGTGTCCTGTCCTGGACTGAGCTCACCTCTCATCTGGTAAAGAATGCCCAACAACAGCTCTTCTTTCTCTGAAACCTAAAACCGATTGGACTTTCTACTCAGCTGCTTGCAATTTTTTTATATTACATCATCTGTAAGCATCCTGTGTCCCAGCGTGAGAGTTTGGCATTGGAGGACAAAGAAAGGAAAGACTTAGACTGTGTGGTAAGGACAGTATAAGGGATTAGGGGGATACATCTGGGCTCAGTTATTATGCACTGGTCTAGTAAAGGCCATACACACTGCAACCGATGCCACCCGCTCAAGCTGTGCACATTGTCGCACTTCCATCAGGAAAACATTCAGGAATACTAAATTTGAAAATAAATAGACTTGGGAACAGTGACTTCCCTGAAGCTGAAAACACAGTCCTCTCCCTTTAGTCGGACACTCATGTCTAGGGATGGGGATCGAAACCCGGTTCCATCAAGGACCCAGTTCCACTTTTTTCAAAACCCGAAAATCAATAACGTTTGGGCTTATTGATACCACTATCGAGTCTGGTCGTTTTTTTGTTTTTTTCTCCCGGAGGTACTGTAACATAATTGTGTGTCCCTCGAGTCGCGTCACAGCATTTAAATCCAATCAATCCAATCACTGCAGCATGTCCAGCAATGTTTTGGAATGAAATTGTAAGCAAACAGATATTAAAAGTAAAACAAGTGAAGTCTGGCACTTAACTTTGCTCGCGACTCGAGAATGGCTGAACGGAAAAGACTCCTCCTCCTCCTGCTGCTGCCGCTGCACCACATTCGGGCCCGTCTTCATCATCCACTCAGAGTAAGCGCACACACAGACTTTGTAGCCTGTCCGGTCAGTTAAAAATAGTAATTGTGAAATCCGTCTTGTAATCGGAAGCATACAAGCTAGTTAGCTTGAAAAGTAAATAAAGTTTCAGACGTGCTGCGTGATGATGTGTTCAGATTGGCTCAGTAAAACGACAATTAGGTTATCATGATGCGTTCAAGTGTAACGTAAAGAAAACGGGAAATTTAGTTTTTGGCGAGAAACATGAGTACGGTAATACAGTTGTATATTGCTCTAATTATTATAGAATATATAATTAAACTACTGATGCCAACATTTATTAAAAATACAATTATTTATTTGTTAAATATTTTCCTAATCACTAAAAACATGATGAAAAGTGACAGTAGACAATACAATAACCAACAATTGTGAAAATATATTCTAGTTAGTTTTATGTCATTTCGAAGTGGCCTATTACATTAGCCATGTTTATTGAAGGCTAGAAACGTTTTTGTTATGCTCACTTGTTAAGCAATAAAAGCAATACCAGTTCTGTTAAAAAAATTTTGTTGCATCGTCTTTCCACCAAATAACAGAAAAGTATCGATAGTGGTATCGATAAAGACTCGGATCGATAAGGAGTATCGATAAAGGTATCGATATCAATAAATATTAACGATCCCCATCCCTACTCATGTCCCATCTCACCTTCCCACACACACACCTCTCTTAGGACAAACAAAGCAGTTCCACATCCAAACATAATCAGCCTTACTGTCAATCAAACTTTTTCACAAATTGTTACAGCACAGCTGCACCTTATGTAATTACTAGATGCTACCACAAAACGGGGCTTGAATGAGAGGCTCTGTGTTTTTTGAAGATGTGTTGACACCTATCCAGGAAGCTTTTAAGCACATGGAAGTTAATCTTCCTAAGCACATTTTAAGATTGATGCAAATCAGTGCGCCACCCATTGTTCTCTGGATTGTCAGAGTTTGTTGTTTTGATGACTGAGAATTTTCACAGGCACACTACATGGTATATATGCTTGCGCATTGGTTTTCTTCCAAGGATGGGAGAAGAGTATATGTATTTTAATTATCCACTACAGATGCTCAATTTAGATAGATTATATGTGCACACTGAGCCAGTGTCTCACCAAAACTTTATTGTGGTCAAATTATGATAATAAAGATGATTTATTCTTGATTCTCTCTTGTTCAGACCAGCTACACTCTTTTAATATATAAAAATGAGCTCCCTGAGGACATTGGTGCTCAGAAAGTTTCCAGTTCACAAAAAACATGTTCATGTTTTGATGTAATCAGGGTGTAAAAGGCAAGGGTGTTTACCCAACTAAATGATAGATATGCACAAATGAGACTAGATTCTAAGTGTTTGACTCAGTGATATCTGTAATGGTAAGTAAAAAATTTCTAAAATTAAGTGTATTTAACCCTCAATTTGAGTAGGTAAATAAGATGATGTGCCAATGGAATGAGTATTTTTACTCTTAAAATAAAATACTTAGATAATCGGCCCCTCCTTGAACCGCCACCTTAACGTGGTGGAGGGGTTTCAGTGCCTGGGTGATCCCAGAGGCTATGTTGTCGGGGGCTAAATGCCCCTGGTAGAGTCTCCCAAGGCAAAAAGGCTCTGGGTGACAGGTCAGACGAAGAGCGGTTCAAAAACCCTTATGACGAGGACCACAGCGAGGCACGTGACGTCGCCCGTGGACGTCACGTGCCGGGCCCCACCCTGGAGCCAGGCCTGGGGTTGGGATTCGTCGGCGAGCGCCTGGTGGTCGGGCTCTTCCTCGCGGGACGCGGCCGGGCCCAGCCCAAATGAGCGACGCGAGGACATCCCCCAGTGGGCCCACCACCTGCAGGGGGAACCATGAGGGACCGGTGCATAGAGGATTGGGCGGCAGCCAGAGACGGAGACCTCAGCGACCTGATCTGCGGGTGCTTAAACTGGCTCTGGGAACATGGAATGTCACCTCACTGGCGGGGAAGGAGCCCGAGCTTGTGCGGGAGGTGGAGCGATACTGGCTAGAAATAGTTGGGCTCGCCTCTACGCCCAGTCAGGGCTCTGGAACCCAGCTCCTTAAGAGAGGCTGGACTCACTTCTACTCTGGAGTGACCCGCGGGGAGAGACGGAGGGCGTGGGTGGGGCTGCTTGTCTCCCCTCAGCTCAGCCATCTTGTGTTGGAGTTCA
The DNA here is from genome assembly GCF_016077235.1 of Cyprinodon tularosa. Lineage (NCBI taxonomy): Eukaryota > Metazoa > Chordata > Actinopteri > Cyprinodontiformes > Cyprinodontidae > Cyprinodon > Cyprinodon tularosa. The sequence goes on along the minus strand of NW_024039124.1, from coordinate 26,904 downwards.
CCCTGGTAGATGAGAGGGTCACATCCCTTCACCTTCAGGTCAAAGGGAGGACTCTGACAGTTGTTTCGGCCTATGGGCCAAAACGGCAGTACAGAGTACCAGGCCTTCTTAGCATCCTTGGGGAGGGTGTTAGAAAGCGCCCCTCCCGGGGATTCCATCATTCTGCTGGGAGACTTCAACGCCCACGTGGGAAACGACAGTGACACCTGGAGGGGCGTGATTGGGAGGAACGGGCCCCCAGCTCTGAACCCGAGTGCTGTCTCATTATTGGACTTCTGTGCAAGTCATGGATTGTCCATAATGAACACCAAGTTCAAGCATAAGGATGTCCATCGGTGCACCAGGACACCCTAGGCCGAAGGTCGATGATCGACTTTGTAGTCGTATCTTCTGATCTTCGGCCGCATGTCTTGGACACTCGGGTGAAGAGAGGGGTGGAGCTGTCCACCGACCACCACCTGGTGGTGAGCTGGATACGCTGTAAGAGGAGGAAGCCTGAAAGACTTGGCAAGCCCAAACGTGTAGTGAGGGTCTGCTGGGAATGTCTGGTGGAACCCTCGGTCAGGGACGTGTTCAGCTCCCACCTCCGGGAGCGCTTCTCTCAGGTTCCGAGGGAGGTTGGAGACATGGAGTCCGAATGGGCTGTGTTCTCTGCCTCTATTGTCGATGCGGCTGCCCGTAGCTGTGGCCGTAAGGTTTGCGGTGCCTGTCGTGGTGGCAATCCCCGAACCCGGTGGTGGACACCGATAGTAAGGGATGCTGTCAAGCTGAAGAAGGAGTCTTATCGAGCTTGGCTGGCTTGTGGGACTCCTGAAGCAGCAAGCAGGTACCGTGAGACCAAACGTGTCGCGGCCCGGGCGGTTGCAGAGGCAAAATCTCAGGCCTGGGAGGAGTTTGGAGAGGCCATGGAAAAAGACTATCGGTTGGCCCCAAAGCGATTCTGGCAAACCATCCGGCGCCTCCGGAGGGGAAAGCAGTGCTTCGCTAACACTGTTTTCAGTGGGAGTGGGGAGCTGCTGACCTTGAAGGAGGATATTGTCGGGCGGTGGAAGGAATACTTTGAGGATCTCCTCAACCCGACAGACACGCCTTCCATGGGGGAAGAAGAGACGGGGTACTTGGGGCTGGATTCGTTCATCACCCAGGCTGAAGTCACCGAGGTGGTCAAAAAACTCCACGGTGGCAAGGCTTCGGGGGTGGACGAGATCCGTCCTGAGTATCTTAAAGCTCTGGACGTTGTTGGGCTGTCATTGTTGACACGTCTCTTCAACATCACGTGGAGCAGTGTGGTTTTCGTCCTGGCCGTGGAACAGTGGACCAGCTCTACACCCTCTGCAGGGTGCTTGAGGGTTCTTGGGAGTTTGCCCAACAAGTCCACATGTGTTTTGTGGATGTGGAGAAGGCATTCGACCGTTTCCCTCGTGCTGCCCTGTGGAGGGTGCTCCAGGAGTATGGAGTCGGGGGCCCTTTATTAGGGGCCATCCGTTCTCTGTACAAGCGGAGCAGGAGCCTGGTTCGCATTGCCGGCATTAAGTCGGACCTGTTCCCAGTGCATGTTGGACTCCGAAAGGGCTGCCCTCTGTCACCGGTCCTGTTCATAACTTTTATGGACAGGATTTCTAGGTGCAGCCAAGGACTGGAGGGGGTCTGGTTCGGGGACCAGCGGCTCTTGTCCCTGCTTTTTGCGGATGACATAGTTCTGCTGGCTCCCTCCTGCCAAGACCTGCGCTGGGGCGGTTCGCAGCCGAGTGTGAAGCGGCCAGGATGAGAATCAGCTCCTCCAAGTCCGAGGCCATGGTTCTCGACCGGAAAAAGGTGCTTGTCCCCTTCAGGTTGGAGGAGAGTCCCTGCCTCAAGTGGAGGAGTTCAAGTATCTTGGGGTCCTGTTCACGGGTGAGGGAAGAATGGAGCGGGAGATCGATAGATGGATCGGTGCAGCTGCTGCAATAATGCGGACGCTGCACCGGTCTGTCGTGGTGAAGAGAGAGCTGAGCGAAAAGGCAAAGCTCTCAATTTACCATTTGGTCTACGTTCCTACCGTAATGGTCATGAAATCTGGATCATGACCGAAAGAACGAGATCCCGGATACAAGCGGCTGAAATGAGCTTTCTCTGCAGGGTGGCTGGGCTCTCCCTTAGAGATAGGGTGAGGAGCTCGGTCATTCGGGAGAGGCTCAGTGTAGAGCCGGTTTTCCTCCACATCGAGAGGAGTCAGTTGAGGTGGTTCGGACATCTTCTTCGGATGCACCCTGGACGCCTCCCGAGGGAGGTGTTCCAGGCACGTCCCACTGGGAGGAGGCCCAGGGGACGACCCAGGACACGCTGGAGAGACTATGTCTCTCGGCTGGCCTGGGAGCGCTTAGGGCTTCCCCCAGCAGAGCTGGAGGAGGTGTCTGCGGAGAGGGAAGTCTGGGAGTCTCTGCTTAGTCTGCTGCCCCCGCGACCCGGTTCTGGATAAAGCGGGAGACGACGAGTACGAGTAGATAATCGGCACTTAAAATAAAAAATGCAATTGTTTTTTTCTTCTTTTAAATGTAAATTGTCTTGTTCCATTGACAAAATGTTTCATTTACCCCCTCAATTAAAAAAATACCCTTATTTTTAAAAAAAATAACAAATTTAGATTTCAGTTTTTTGCTGTGAGCATCCTAAAAATGATGAGTAGATGGCACAAGGACTCTCTTCCCATGTCCGTTCCGGGGATGGAGGGGCTTGGTTTTGAGGGGTGTTGGGGGGAGGTCGTAGGTAAAGATTTCACCTGAAAATATAAAAATATACAACAAAATTCATTAAGAACAACTCCAGTTAGCAGGTCTTAATACTAAACATTGGTACCTTTTTAAATGTAAAACAAAAAACATGAGCCCCAGAGTGTCTTACAGTATGAAGGTTAAAAGATGGAGATGAGGAAGGAATAGAATGGAAGATGTTAAGGTAGGACTTTATGTTCAGGGAGAAATAATAAATCAATTAATAAACATGGAGCCTTTACCTTCAAGGATGATCCCCAGGGGAAGAGTGACCTGTAGCTCCAGTCCAGCAGTTCTATGATGGGAATGGCGAACATGTGGGCAGTCTGCAGAAGACCAGACAATAGGTTATCTGTTCAGGAGCAGGTTAGATTAGGCGATTAGAAACCAATGACTTCTGCCCAATCCAATTACCTCAGATTGGTAAGGACACTAACCAACACAGTCGCCACAATAAGTGCTTTTTTGAATAGTACTCGCAGTTAGGCCCAGGAAGCTGTGTGCCTCCTAGCGACAATGCAATTAACATAGGGACATCCTAACGCCCCTAGCAACCACCACATGGAACTATAGTGTTGCCCACAATACTTTGCACAATAGACAGCATAGTCACAGCCCACCTTAAGGAGTTGACCAGAAATTCATTATTTCCCTCATCGTCATTACCTTTCTTGGGATAAAGTCCACTACCTGTGCTGTCTGTTGGGTCCCAAAATTCAGCACCCCACAAAACAGAGCCTTGTCTTTACTGTTGGGCCGATAATCTGTGTTTGGCTCAGATTTTCTGCTAATGGTGTGTTCTTGTATGCTGCAGCAAGAGGCTAAAAAAGAGGGAAGATGAAGCAACAGTTGGTCTACGTTTTTTGGTTTTTGATGCAGATTCCCTAATGTTATTGGTGCGCTAGATAGATTACACACACATTACAATATCACCCCCCTCTGGAGCACATAGTGATTTTGTTAAAAGAAAATCCCAATGATCAGGTAAGAGGAAGTTATGGTTAGGCCTGTCAAATACATACATTTATGTGAATTTCATTATCTGAACACATCTTTTTGATTCCAAATCTGTTCCTCCCTGGAACCTTTCTAGAACAGCTCTCCCATAAGATTAAGGGCCAGATGATCTTCTGACATGAAAATGAAAAATCTAATTTGATGTTTAATAAAGTTTTTCATACAAGAGGACTTTGACATACTAAGGTTACAATGACTGTGTTTGAATCCGGTGTCTGTGTCCTCCAAAGGACCCTGTCTACCTGGACTGGAATAAGGAAGAAAGAAGACTTTGGCTATGGATTCAACAAGTCACTCCACCATAAATAAACGTAAACTCTGTCACCTAGAAATAGTGACTGTGCACAAAGCAGGCCAAGAATGGATGCCAAAGTTCTCACTATGGTTTTTTGTGGTATTTTCATTGTTGAGGATATAAGTACCATTGTCCACATACACAGATATTGGAATCTATGGTTGAATACCATTTGCACAGGGACAGATGAAACCTTTCAATTACCTGTAATAGATCTGACTTACTAACCATTTCAATTTACTATTTTCATTAATTTAAGACAAAACTATTTACATACCTGAATTATGTTTAACTGCACTTGCAATATTCACCACTTCCATTTCCCTTAGTCTTCTGATACAGAGGGCAGCTGGCTTCCTTGGACTCACAATGAATCATGAGATACGGTAGTCAGCCAATGATACACCACAACTGTCCTTCCAACCGGGGGCATATGAAGGTGTCTTTGAAATCAAACAGGCGATGTCATCAGACGATGCAGCTAACAGATTCAAACACAGCAGATGGGAAGTGTCCCGCAATGATTGCAAATACAAACACAGGGAGACCGAAATGTGATTAATCAATGTCAGTTTAGTTGGACTTCAAGCATACTGTACATTTAGAGTAATCGGGGTTGTTTTCTATGGTTTAATCTTTTTTTACTTAATCTCGGAAAAGAGGGAGTGCTTTCAGGTTTCGGTTCATTTTGAGAAGTCTTTGAACTATTGTGTTTGACAAATTTAGATTGGCAATGTGTTTTTCTTGTACCGGTAATTAATATGCATAAAGTAAGTAGGTGAAACTAAATAAAGCTCTTACTTCATGAGAACAATGGGTGGGATAGTAGGAAGTTGACAGTGTGTTTTCCTCTCCGTGACAGATTGTTGGGAGGAAGAGATTCTCCCTCTTTGTGAACTGTCACATGCTCAGTGGGGTATTTGTCTCTTGTGAGAGCGCAGGCAGGATGCTAATCATGGCTGCTGGTGTACCCCCGAGTCACTTCTTGTGTTCTGAGGTTTTAAAACAGTAGGAGTAGGAGATGAAAGTCCCACAGCTGGTGGCTGGATCTTGTCAGACGACTTCAGAGCAGCCATACCCCCAGTGGTTCAATTGTTTTGCAGAGAAAGCAAATTCACAGGAAAAAGGAGAGTACAGCCTGATAGGAATCGTTTTTTACCAGGAAGTTTACATTAGAACTTAGGCGATTGTTGGAAACTTCTGGCTTAAAATTTCTTATGAATTTTGAATACATTTATTTGTTTTTTAAGCAAAAGTATTGGTTGTAAAACAAACTTTAAAATGATAAAATTAGCTTGTGAGTATAGGGAGAAAAAGTAGAATAAACAAAGTTTTTGAAAAACCCTAATGTCAGGGACATCAGTTCTTTGGAATTGGGTAAAATCATTGTGAGGATGATAAACACTAACACTACTATAAATTACTTACGAAAAACATTAATCTGTTATATTTGATGTGCCCTGTCATAGCTACAAAATAGGTGTGCTTTTAGATCTTTGCTCCTTTAACCCATATTGCAAATACAAGAAAGAGCATATATGTGCCACAGGATCCATATTTTTACCCCATTTGTTTTCATCCATTTACTATTTACTGGGAGCGCATATGTTCACTTACAAGCAAGCGCAAGGAGAGAATAAAGAAGCTATGACTAATGGTACACACAGACAGGTTTCACCAATTTTATGCACAAATAAGGAAGTAGAAGTGTCTATAAACACAGCTTCTGTGGCCGTAATGCTAACTCAAAGAACCCTGTTACTTTAAGAAATAAAGGCAAAATGTGGCTGGCTCTGTTATCATCTGCTCAACCTTCTATCCTTCCTTCACTCACCTAAACTCTTCAAACTATTTCCAAACTATCACTCTATCCAATACCTGCGGCCCGTACCACAAAGCGAGCTCAACCCAGCAGGATTACGTCCAGCCTATAAACTTTAAGCAATCCACAACAATAAGTGGTTCATCTGAGTGAAATCATCCTGATTTTTGGGTTCTCAGAACTTTGTTAAATTTTTTGTGATATCAATTACACAAGAAACAAGTAAATGCCTGGAATATAAGTATATTAGCTATACAAAGAGAAACCAATTACAGAATAGTAAAAGGTTGGCATATCAAAACGAAGAAAAATAAATAAAAACTATTTAATTTGTCAATAACATATTTTGTTATAACTCCTTTAAGGTTTTCAAGTTCCTTTATTGCGATGTTGGTTTGAGCTGGGTGGAGCGCTTTCTAAGGATCAAATCAATCCTGAAAGCTAGCCTGCCCCGCAGCAGATTCAGTTCAGAGTAGGTTACCAAGGCTGGATTTATCATTAGGCAAAACTAGGCATTTGCCTAAGGCCCCAAGTTCCTAGCCTGGGTGCCGTTCCGAACTTAGTCCCGCCCACAACGTTTGAGGTCGGGAAGTTTGGTCTGGCATTGCTCAATAGTAGCGCGAGTATGCTCGCACAATATCTGGCGGGCCAATCAAATTGTCAGGGTGGGCTTTATACGATGATGGACAGATGATCAACAGTAACGTAATCGATCACGTCACCAAAGCGCGCTTGGTTGACAACAACAATGGCTGCCGCTGGAGAGTTGAGGTGTGTAGATTCTGCTATTAGGTCTGTTCTAGAAGATCTCGACAGCAAATAAATTTTAAAAGAGGAACAGTGAAACGCGATCAAGGCTCATCTTCTTATTCTAGGCGTGCAACTGCACGCTTTGATTTCTGTTGACAACAACTATGCGTCGCTTAACATACGTCACGCACTCCGTTGCTCTTATTGGTTGTAGGTCTATCCAATTGAGTGCAGAGGCATTCTTTTTCCTGGTTCATTCGAAACACGCCCCATAATCACAGCTCTATGGAGCAGTATCAGATTCATATACTGACTAGAATTGAGTAGGACTACGTCAGGCTACCAAGTTCCTGGGGGCCCCATAAAACTACTTTTACCTATGTTTATTAAAGCTAGTACGCCTACTTATTTTTGCACATTAATTATGTTTTTGATGTAAGGTACGAAGAAAACAAAGAGGAAAAGAGCGAGAAAAGGGTTAAGAAGAGAGGAACAAGAGGTAGAACAAACAATGTATGTCTATTCTATAAAAATGCCTCTATCTGTATAATGGCTCTGTTTATGCCTTGTTTTCTCAATTTATAGGGCCCCATGCCTGTTTTTGCATAGGGCCCCAAATTTCCTAAATCCGCCCTGCCAAGGTGACTAGCCTCACTAAGAATGAATCCAGTTTTGTGATACCGGAAAGTCAGGGTTAAACCTAAAGATTTCTGCTTAACCCAGTAATCTCACTCTGTTGTACAGGCCTCAGAACCGACGGCAAAAATGTCCACAAACACCCATATCTATCAAAACTCGCAGGTAATCTGAACGACTTGTGTCTTCTCAGAACACTGGTTGGATGCCTTTAAAAAACAGATCAAGTCATTAGACAACTTCAATTCAAAATGGTGGCCAAGTTTTTGAAATGTCCCTGTCGAGGTTTACCGGTATTTAAAAAAACGCACATGCGAACGAAAGCATACGTTTTGATAGTCATCACTCACTGTAACACTAACTGCCCATTGAAACTCTGCACCATAGAGCTAAACAGATCCCAACAAAGACATGAAAAGGCAAAAGAAAACAGACACCTCCAGAAAGCACTACAGGCCTGTGGATACCTTTTTTTTTTTACACTAATGTTAAGGCACCCAGGATTTCAGAAAAAAACAAACATGCAAGTCCGATGATGTGGCCGGAGCCTAGATGGCATAGCACTCTGCTACACTTTAAGAACAATAGGGGTTTCATAAGCAAGCCGCATTGTTAGAGAAAGGAGTAAACATCAGCAATGATGCTATTTGGATCAGCAACAGGAAAGCAATGAATGTTCTCTAGAGGCTCCTCTTCCTGAAATGTTTAAAGGGGGAGTGACTCCCACAAAAGCTGCTAGTGAGCTTCTCCAGGTATGTCATTAGGTCAGTGCTCATACATTGTGTGGAGGAATGGTACTTCACTTGCACCACAGAGATAATGAAGGCTCTCCAGCCTGTTGTCAGGACAGCTGAGAGGTCATTGGTGCTAAGCTCCGCAAACTGCAAGAAATACAAATTACCTGCAGTACCAATGGTATGCAGGTATCATCAAAGACAGCACACAACCCAGACGCACACTCTTTACACATTTGCCCTGTGGGCAGAGCAATAGAACACTATGAGAATGTATATTCAGGTTAAGGAACAGTTTCCAGCACAGAGCTTTGACCTTTCTTAACTCGTTCCCCCTCCTAAACTGAAGCAGAAGGACTCAGACCTCTCTGCACCAACCCCTAACATCCTAATCTATCTTACTAAGTACTCACTGCTCCACTCTCACCTCTGTTTTTCCAGAGGCCTTTTTTTTCCCATTTGCATTAGGAATACTACTATACTGCACCATAAAAACAAACAATCCTATATATCTCAAGGATAAAATAACTAAACATGAGCTCAGTGGTGTGGTATATGCAGTCAAGTGAAGCAGGTGAAATTCAGGCCTCACATACTGAGAAACCTAAACAGCAGGTAAATAAATGGATGACCTAACACAGAGTAGCAACCTAAATCAGTTTAATAGTCAGTTCATTTCAATTTCAAGGACAAGAGACAGCAATGGTCATACTTTAGATGAGATAGACACGTGTTATAAGAGAGAGGTGAAATAAGTCAACGGTTTGTAGCATGAAAAACCAACACTAGAAAGATTAAATCTTTCCTTCGCCTACTCTGCATACACTACTTGCTTTCTGTCCCTTCTGGCAGTTTAGAATTATTCACATCTTGGGACATGAGAACAAAAGTACATCATTAGGGACAATTTTGTATTGTCAGGCAGCAAGTGTGCAAACACTGAGATGTCTAGTGTCGGGCCAGTAGCTCTTACCCAATTAATGCCTCAATCAGTTTGATTGTCCTTACTGTAGTTTCTAAGCCTTTTACATCTAACCATGATCAGAGCTGCTGACAGGTGAAAAGTGAAATATGTGCACTGAGAAGGAAAAGTCAAACTGCCTTCTACCCTTGGGTATAAGATGCATATAGAAAATTAACATATTCTTGTGAAAAATAAAGCTGTTATCTTTAAAATATTCTATATTAACAATAAAATGTCTGAAACCAATGATGTAGGTCCACACAAAATATTACATTTGCAGGTAGTGGCAGATTTTAAAATATTATTATTGTTGTTTTCCTTGTTTAATAAGGTGTGTTTTCATGTAGGCAATCTATGGGCTTCTCAAATACATTTTTTAACACCATATATAGTAGTTAGGCATGCTGTGAAAGTGTAGAGAGAACACCTGAAAGTTGATTCTTCAAAAGTGACATCTGCCAGAATACTTCCCAAGAGATAGTTCTTTCCTAAAAGGAAAAAACGTATTACTAAAAGGGAATAACTGTGTTTTTATCATTTTACCTCTTGAATAAATGAAGTGCATAGGGTCATACGTGATGGGGAAAGAAGGGCATGTGGTACGAAAGTTGAATATAAATTCAGTGCAGTCTATTGATGTCAGGTTTCACCACTGAAATAACTAAAAATGAATACATCTGTGGTTAACACTTGCACGCTCTTCAAGCAGAGAGCTTGCTTAAAGGTTACTGACAGTATGAGGGAAATTAATCATTACATTAATACATCTGACTTAAACTTTCAGAGATAAGAGCAACGTCGTTACTGGTTGAATGGCTCTGTGCAACTTGTTCTTATCAAAGTTCTTTCAAATAACATTTGCATGAAGCCAGACGCACTTTCATATTTATTTTACTTTTTAACTAAAAAAAAAAAACTGAACCAGCCATGGTTTAGAAAATATTTGCAAAAATATATGAATCCTTTCTCTTATATGGGAACCACAAACTTTGATTAATTTCTTTTTGGTTACTTTCAGTTAGATTAAAACAAAATAGTGAATAGGTTTGCTCACTAATGTTCTCAACAAACCTAATAAGGCCTCACAAACTAGCTGCATTTTTCCTATGATTAAATTGCACAAAGGTTACACACAGTGTTAAAAAATATATATCTAAACCATTGTTTTCTTTCCATTTTCTATTTACTTTCTAATTCTTTGTGTTTGTCATTCATGATATTCTAGAGCAATAGAAATTAGGTAATTGGTGAACGATAAAATTTATTTTAAAACATTTTAAGAAAATCTAGATTTGATTAAAATGCAGATTGAGTGTCCTATCACTGATGTATTTAATAATTTTTCTGATAAGTAAATGATTTAAACGATTAAATATGTAATGTTTTTGATCGTTGCTCCAAACTTCTTTATCTTGGAAAAAAGTTTTTAAAATGATGATATTTCTTCCATATTAAGCTGGACATAAAATAATCTTTAAAAAAAGGATGAATCAAGTAAAAAGCACAATATAAAACTCTTATCTTTTAAACATTGCAGGAGCTAACATGAAGCATTTTGGGTCAAGCCCTCCAGATACCTTCCTTGGTTCTGTGATCTGTGTCCAGATCCTAATCTTTTTATTTCTTTTTTTTTCTCACCTCATTATATTCCTCTTAGAGTTTTTTTTTCTTCAAATTCTCCAAATTCTGGTGCATTAACTGACCCAACTTCCTGCAACACATGTTTCCTGAAATTGCTCTGCCTCCTGAGAGTGTTCTGAATGTGGGTCAGACAACTACCTATAACCACGATGGACTGAATTAGAAAGATTAAGAAATTGATGTTTCTAATTAATTCATGTTTTTCAAAATAAAAGTCAATTTTCTTTAGCTCAACCAAAAAACATGACAAAAAAAGTCTGAATGAAACTAACTTCTGCCACTGATGACATCACTGATACTCGGTGAATATCAACAAAAAGTCATTTGTTTATGGTCTGCAGTTCTTTAATGTATCTTTCCTATCTATTTGATCATAAATTCTGTAAAAAAATAAATTTTATCTATATCATATCCAGCAAAGCCACTGTTTTTGTATGTCACAATGATTGAAGGATTAAAATGTATTTAAGGTGAATAAACTTATTCACTTTACAAAGAAAAAAAGGTTGCTTTCGCCCTAAATCAAAGTAACTACAAAGGCTTTGAGGTTCGAGGAAAGGCAGCAGTTTAATGCTATCATCTAAGTTGTTCTCTGCAACTAAGTAAAATAAAAATGTTAGTTTGAGTATATGAGAGTATGCTTTGTGACGGTCTACTGGAAAAAAGAACAAATAAAAACATATTATACATACACTATATTGCCAAAAGTATTTGCTCACCTGCCTTGACTCACATATGAGCTTAAGTGACATCCCGTTCCTAATCCATAGGGTTCAATATGACGTCGGTCCACCCTTTGCAGCTAGAACAGCTTCAACTCTTCTGGGAAGGCTGTCCACAAGGTTTAGGAGTGTGTTTATGGGAATTTTTGACCATTCTTCCAGAAGCGCATTTGTGAGGTTGCACACTGATGTTGGACGAGAAGGCCTGGCTCTCAGTCTCCGCTCTAATTCATCCCAAAGGTGTTCTATCGGGTTGAGGTCAGGACTCTGTGCAGGCCAGTCAAGTTCATCCACACCAGACTCTGTCATCCATGTCTTTATGGACCTTGCTTTGTGCACTGGTGCACAGTCATGTTGGAAGAGGAAGGGGCCAGCTCCAAACTGTTCCCACAAAGTTGGGAGCATGGAATTGTCCAAAATGTCTTGGGATGCTGAAGCATTCAGAGTTCCTTTCACTGGAACTAAGGGGCCAAGCCCAGCTCCTGAAAAACAACCCCACACCATAATCCCCCCTCCACCAAACTTTACACTTGGCACAATGCAGTCAGACAAGTACCGTTCTCCTGGCAACCGCCAAACCCAGACCCGTCCATCAGATTGCCAGATGGAGAAGCGCGATTCGTCACTCCAGAGAACGCGTCTCCACTGCTCTAGAGTCCAGTGGCGGCGTGCTTTACACCACCGCATCCGACGCTTTGCATTGCACTTGGTGATGTATGGCTTGGATGCAGCTGCTCGACCATGGAAACCCATTCCATGAAGCTCTCTGCGCACTGTTCTTGAGCTAATCTGAAGGCCACATGAAGTTTGGAGGTCTGTAGTGATTGACTCTGCAGAAAGTTGGCGACCTCTTCGCACTATGCGCGTCAGCATCCGCTGACCCCGCTCCGTCAGTTTACGTGGCCTACCACTTCGTGGCTGAGTTGCTGTCGTTCCCAAACACTTCCATTTTCTTATAATACAGCTGACAGTTGACTGTGGAATATTTAGGAGCGAGGAAATTTCACGACTGGATTTGTTGCACAGGTGGCATCCTATCACAGTTCCACGCTGGAATTCACTGAGCTCCTGAGAGCGACCCATTCTTTCACAAATGTTTGTAAAAACAGTCTGCATGCCTAGGTGCTTGAATTTATACACCTGTGGCCATGGAAGTGATTGGAACACCTGATTCCAATAATTTGGATGGGTGAGCAAATACTTTTGGCAATATAGTGTATATTGCATACTAAAAATAAACAACAAAAAAACAGCATTTTATTTGCAGATCTGTTAAACATAAAGCATTAGATTATGTAAAATCCATCAATCCATTTCCCATCATGCTTGATCCCAGTTAGAGTCCTGAGGGGTGTGCCCATCTCGCTGTCTACAGGCGAGAGGCGGGGTACATCCTGGACAGGTCGCCAGTCTATCGCAGGGCAACACAGAAACAAACAGGACAAAGGGGTCGTGAGTTCAAAACCCACTCAAACAGAATGCCACTCTGCGTCTCTGGGCAAGACCCTTAACCCCCGATTGTTCAGCAGGCACCCCATGATAGCAACCCACTGCTCCCCAAGGGGATGGGTTAAATGCAGAGGTACATTTCTCCAATGTGAGATCAATAAAGTTCAGTTACTATTATTATGATCACTTATAATTACTCAACAACATTGATTCTTGCATTGTTGGGTTCACTCTGCAGCAATCTCTCATAGAGTCTGCATGCAGCAGGTAGGGAGGAAAACACACAACTTGAGAGAAAAGTAAAAAGCAGCTGTCTGCTGTAATTTAACTTTGCTAACTATTTTGGTTTCCATTGTGTTGATCACACTTAAGTCTAATTACTGCCTGACCATCAGAATCGATAAATCTCCTTGAAATAGAAAACCTTCCTGACAACACAAAGGAGCCTGAGATCTAATTTAACTCCATGTCCTGATATTCTACATTTTAAAAATACTTGCAAAGCCATTTTCAAATAAAGGTTCTTCATCGAATGTTTGTTTTACATCAGAACTAAAATGACTGCATGGATTAAAAACAAATCTTTCTGGTTGTAGTGTGATGTTTGCTTTGCTGCTTTAAGAACTGGACAACCTTCTGCAGTTATTAGAAGGTGAGAAAATGTTCCCCATTGCTTTGTGAATAAAACCACAGGTGCACTTATGTTATGCAGCAGCTCCACCTCTGAATGAATAAAAAATGAAAAAAACTGTAATGCTTTGGAGGGGCCTAGTCATAGTCCTTTGTTTAAATTCAATTAAAATTACTGTCTAAAACTAAAAAATTAAAAACCTCTTTTGTGGCTGAATATCAACAATTAAGCAAGAAGTTTTAGTCAAACTTGAAGTACGAAACTTAAAAGACTCAATGACTATGACACATTCTCTGTTGCTGTGTTAACAACAAGGGTTTAAGTAGCTCAGGAAAACAATTCATTCATGCTCATTTGTTCTAATTATATAAAATATCCATTATTATGTATGAATGAAGTAGATATTTCCACATTTTTTTAGATAAAAATAAATTTTTTCATCTTTTTTGTTGTAGTCTTTCTTGTCGTATTTTGTATTTCAGAAACTTAATTATGGCTTTCTGCTCTGCATCCCGCAGCAACGCTTTCTTGCACCTAATTTTCCCTGCAAACTTCTCTCTGCAAACTGTGAACACCGCCTGAGAACATGTTTGCACAAAGACTGTGCCATCTCTTGGCACTAGCATCCCCAAGCAAGAACAGATGCCCGGTGGAAGTTTTGAATAAAAATCAAATTGCAAAAGTGCTGTCCAGCTTATATGGACAAACTCTGTGCTCTGGCCTCTTTTGCCCTGCATTTGTAGCCTTTTTATTCCAAAATAAAAGTGTAACATTTGCTTTTTAACAGGAGAAGCAGTAGTATGAGAGGAACCATCTAAACCGATAAAAAGTAATACTTTTTATTTATGGGCTTTAATCCAGGCAAGAATATAAAGAGGGCGGTTTGTATAACCCTCCAGAGGGGATGGGCACCGCAGTGGGTTTCAGGAGAATGGAGTTGCTTTAGATGTTATAGCTCTCATTCATCCATTGATCTTTTGGTTTCTACGGATTTTTATTATTGATATTTCCATTACAAAAATACCCATGGGTTCTGGATTCTTGCCAGAGAATCAATAGGCAGCTGTTAAACCTAGATGCTTTCATCACAACATACAAACATTATCAATAATGAATAGAAAACATATTGAATGCTGCCAGTGATTGCAAATTGACAGAAGAGTCTATGCCAACAGTCTCCATATGTCTACTTTTACAATTCAAACACTATTATAAGAGAAGAGATGAACATTTCTGTTTGGCATTTACATGCTGGAAGAATTTTTGGAATGGCGCATTCATGCTGCTGTTTGTGGACATCTGTTCCCTTGAAGCAGCTGTTTTCAGCAGCTGGTCCAGTTTTATCTAAGACCAACAAGTCCCTTCATCATGTAGATCAAACAGTTATTTCATGGAGAACTGCTGACCCTGAAATCTGTCACAAAGACACTGAGGGAAGATTTATTATTTTTTACCTTCAGGGTATATTTTCACCTGAGATTAGTTTGGATATGCTTTGCTTTGCTTGAAAAAGTGTTCACGTCCCTCAAATCTTTTTTCCCACGCTAGCGATAAAAAATTCAGGGGTTTTATTTTTGTTTTTTAGGATAGACCTAATATGCAAATACATGCAATGCATACTGATGAAGTGGGAGCAAAATCCTTTTTATTTTTTCAAGTATTGATACAGCAACTAAAAGGCTGTTCAGGCATTTTTAAGTAATTCTGTCTGTCAGAACAGTATAAGAGAGCATCTTAGAACATCCTTTTGGACATTTTCTGAAATGGAGTTGAATGCTGATTTTTAACAGGCCATCCATCCATCCATCTTCCATCACAATTATCCCAAGCGGGGTCACCAGGGGTGCTGATGCCTATTTCCAGCTGTCTATGGGCGAGAGGTGGGGTACATCCTGGACAGGTATCCAGTCCATCGCAGAGCAACACAGACAAACAACAATTCACGCACACACTCACATATAAGGAGAATTTATAGAAGCCACTTAGACTGTCCTGTTTTTGGACTGTGGGAGGGAGCCGGAGTACCCGGAGAGAACCATGGCATGCTCAGGGAGAACATGCAAACTCCATGCATAAAGGCCCAGGGCCAGGAATCGAATCCGAAACGTTCTTGCTGCAAGGCACCAGTGCTAACCACTGCTCATGCCTCTTAATATAAACACAGCTTTTTCAATGGTCTAGTTAGAATCAAGAATAAGATGCATTGATCATTCTGATGAGAGTATTTTGGATTTTAGAATCATCTTTGGAGGAATTCCAGGTACACATGTAAGTAAGTAAGTAAGTAAGTAAGTATGTATGTATCAGGAAAACCAGTGGATTTAACTACTATTGTGTTAGACTTCATTGTAAATCCAGTCTGCAGCTTCTTTACAATGCTATTTCAGCAACAGCTTCTAAAGATTTATGTGCCTCTTTTATAAAATACCAAAAGCATTTGTTTCAACCAAGAAGACTTAGACTTAGACAGAACTTTAATGATCTCTTGGGAAGACTCCCTCCGGAAATTAAGGTTACCAGCAGCTTACAGGGCAAAAAAATATTAAGTTAAAATTAAGCAACAAAAAAGTATTAAGTTAAATTAAAATTAAGCAAAATACAAATACAAATAAATATGGAGTTCACTTTTAACAGAAAAAATAAAAAAATACAAGTGTTGCTACTCCTTCCCTCTTCCCCTGTCCCGTGTCGCCTCCTCTCCCCCAGTGAGGCGTTGTACAGTCTGATGGCGTGGGGGACAAAAGAATGACTATTTAAAATCATTCAGACAAAGATTTTGTGTCAGCCTCCATCGTGTATCTGTGGGAGCTTTCATGGATGATCTGCAAAGCTGAATTACTACTAAAAAGCCATAGAACAAATAGATTGAAAGGCAGTTTGTCTCTTTTTGCTTAATTCTTTTGAGTTACAATATTGAGTTTATCTAATGTGAATCAAGTGGAGCGCTTAGAAAATTCATCCTCATTGTCAATGCATCTCTGAATAAAATGTTATAAAAAAAAATGTAAGTGATAGAAGCTGCCGAGCAGACTAACAACAGCACAGGATGCCTGATTGTTCAATGGGAGTCTCATCTGCATTTGAATTCAGAAGTACAGAGAGACTCTTCTTAAAATGACGCTTGGCAATGCATTTTGGCACCATATAGCAAAGAGCTTCTTTCGCTTGGAACTAGGGACGGAGAAGGTTCACGTTTAATCATTACATAAAGAAAAATGGAAGTACTGAGAACACCTGATGTAAAACATAAGAGTCTGCTCCAGATAGAAGCTCACATCAGGAGTTATAAACAGTTGTGTACAGTGATGATCTTTTCCTGTCACAAGACATCCATCAACTGTCACCAAACCGTCTTAACAATAACAGAAATTCACCATGACCCAAAAGTCTCTTCCACAAATAACAGGCCATAAAAGTGAGCAATCTTTAGGTCATATCAGCAGTCTGTGGACACTGCACTTCTACAAAAATGAACAATTAAAGATTACAATTTTTCCTTTACAATTGCTATACATTCAGGGCTTTAACACTAAATAAGTGTTAAAGCCCTGAATGTATAGCAATTATTCAGATTAGGAGCAAAGGTTACTTTGTTTGTGCAGATACCAGTGTGGTATAATTAGCACACAAGCGTACAGCACCAAGAATTATACAAGAGAGCAAAACCTCTGCTTTTTAATTGGAGACATCTCCAACATTTACATGATCAAATATATTATGCATCTCAATAACACAACATTGCATTTGCAACAATATCCAACCATTTAATCCATTTTAAAACAAGTTTTTATTCTACATTTTCAGCTCTGCTACTGTTATAACCATCTACACAAACACTTTAGATAAAACGTAGACCCAAAGAAATGTCTTTTAGACGTCACTTAATGTCACTCATACAGATTCGGTTAAAATAAATTTTTATCTGATCCAGGATCTTCAGAAACATGGAGGCTATAACCTTTGCTTGTGTGTCTTTGTAACGTTTTCATCTAAAGCCAAGCATATGAGAAAGCTACTTCAATGAGCAAAAAGGAAGAAAAAATTTTGATATTCAAAAAGCTTTAGTATAATTCTTAATAAGCTCTAAATTTGAATACACATTTTTCTTTTTTTTAAATCAACGCTGCAGTAGAAAGGTTTCTTTGAATTCCACGCTGGGGTCTTTCTACATGGAGTTTACTGATTCTTCTTTTGGGTGGATGAGTTCTCCCTGCAGACTCCTGCCTCCTCCAAAACCTCAAAAACCTTTATGTTAGGTTAATTAGCTTTACTAAACTGCCCTTAGATGTACATATTTGTGAGATATTTGTTTGTGATGGACTGGAGACTTGTCCAGGGTCCATTTATACCTCACCCTCTGCACCTTCCACTCGCCAGTTTATTTTCCTTGCTTGTGTCAACTGTTCTAACCTTAATGTTAGTTCTGTTTTTAGGCAGACATTTATTTTCTTATTTACGTCTGCCTTCCTTGAGTTTCCTTAGATGGGATTTTTTTTGTTTTTATATATTGCTCTTGGGATTGCTGATTTTTATTTTTTAAGGCTTAGGGGAGAGTGGGGTAAAGTGAGACGTTTTTTACATTTGCTCCCCTCCAAGTGAGCTAAAATGATATATCAGTTAAATTTACACATTTCCCATTAATTCAGGATGTTTCCTTGTTATTGTAATTATCAGAATGTATTCAAGATGAAGGGCAATGAAAATATGATGTTTTTAAAAAAAGTGGTCTTGTGGCTCACTTTACCCCAGCTTAGGGGTAAAATGAGACAGACCAGAGAAGTCAACGGGGTAAAGTGAACCAACTAGGGGTAAACTGATCCACTTACTTTTTCCACTCTGAAACTACCATAACAACATATGTTGTAACAGGTTAGAATCCTGACAGCAGGCCTGACAACCTCACATCCCAGAACAAATGCCAGACTAGTAAAATAACCATTGGAATTGGTCTATTAAGCACATTTATTTTTTCTACAACACTTGCAAGTAATTCTAAACAAAATCAAATACAACATATTGTAATTCAAAATATTTTATTAACATTCAAATGAGAGGTATGAATCACCTTGCTGCAACTCAACTCCTACATTACAAAATATCCCTTTTTTATATGTATATAAAAGTCTTAATATAAAAACACAGTCTCGGGGTCAGAACACAGGACCTTTAGAGCCAGCTAGAACAGCCTGGGACTCAACAGGACTAAATCCACAATCAGAGCATCAGTCATTCTCTACAAATACAGTAGGCCTCTACAACTACTCCACATTCCAGCCCTGAAGATTGCAGGGAAAGATGAAAAGTTGTTCTCTACGTGTGGTCCCTCCACGCCTCTTAGGTTCAGGCAGCTTCTTCACCACATCTGCTTTGGGAACATGTGCCACATCTTTTTCTTTAATAGCAAATGTGGGTCTTTCCCACACTTTTGTGTTTCCCTGAATTTTTCTAAGGAATTGGATAAGAATTTCATCATCTTCAACTTTTTCAACCATTCCAATATACCGGAGGTTCCTGTGTTTGGTTGTAAAGTTAATCATGACAAAATCACCCACAGACAGATCTTTGTTTCCTGGATCACTTCTTTCATCCTCAGAGCTCTCTTCTCCATTATCAAATGGGACAGGGACATCACTCTCCTCAGAGCTGCTAACTACGATTTTCCTTTTTGTTGCTTTCTTTTTCGGTTTTCCCTTTTCTTTGCTATTTTGCTTTTTCCCCGCCAGTTTCTTTTGTCTTTCCTTATAAGCCTCTTCAATTGCCTGCTTCTCAGGAGTATCAGTTATGATGGCTGTCTTCAGACGCTTTCGTTTGGTTTGTGTTCTGGGTGGACATTTGGGAAGTGGTAGTATTTCACAAGGAGACACATATCCAGTTCGGCTGGGAACACGTGGCACATCATAATCAGCTGGCGAGGCACATCCATGTGGACCATGCGCAGTGGATGGATAAGCATCAGCGGGTGAATTATCTGCAGCTGGTGGTTCGTCTGCAGGTGGATCATCTGCAGGGGGTGGACCATCAAGATCATCTGCAGGGGGTGGACCATCCAGATCATCTGCATTGGCAGGCTGCAGCTCAGGGTTTGGCCGGTCTGACACCATACAGGTGCTGGTCATAAAATTAGAATATCATGAAAAAGTAGATTGATTTCAGTAATTCCATTTAAAAAGTGAAACTTGTATATTATATTCATACATTACATACAAACTCATATATTTCAGATGTTTATTTTGTTTAATTTTGATGATTACAAATGACAACAAATGAAAATCTCAAATTCATCATATCAGAAAATTAGAATATTACTGAAGACCAATAAAAACAAAGGATATATAGAAATGTTGGCCAACTGAAAAGTATGAACATGAAAAGTATGAGCATGTACAGCACTCAGTATTTAGTTGGGCCTCCTTTGGCCTGTATTACTGCAGCAATGCAGCGTGGCATGGAGTCGATCAGTCTGTGGCACTGCTCAGGTGTTATGATAGCCCAGGTTGCTCTAATAGTGGCTTTTAGCTCTTCTGAATTGTTGGGTCTGGTGTATTGCATCTTCTTCTTCACAATACCCCATAGATTTTCTATGGGGTTAAGGTCAGGAGAGTTTGCTGGCCAATTAAGAACAGGGATACCATGGTCCTTCAACCAGGTACTGGTAGCTTTGGCACTGTGTGCAGGTGCCAAGTCCTGTTGGAAAATGAAATCTGCATCTCCAAAAAGTTGGTCAGCTGCAGGAAGCATGAAGTGCTCTAAAACTTCCTGGTATGTGGCTGCGTTGACCCTGGACCTCAGAAAACACAATGGACCAACACCAGCAGATGACATGGCACCCCAAACCATCACTGACTGTGGAAACTTTACACTGGACTTCAAGCAACGTGGATGAAGTGCCTCTCTTCTTTTCCTCCAGACTCTGGGACCTTGATTTCCAAAGGAAATGCAAAATTTACTTTCATCAGAGAACATGACTTTGGACCACTCACCAGCAGTCCAGTCCTGTTTCTCTTTAGCCCAGGCAAGACGCTTCTGACGCTGTCTGTGGTTCAAGAGTGGCTTGACACAAGGAATGCGACAGCAGAAACCCATGTCTTTCATACGTCTGTGTGTGGTGGTTCTTGAAGCACTCACTCCAGCTGCAGTCCACTCTTTGTGAATCTCCCCCACATTTTTGAATGGGTTTTGTTTCACAATCCTCTCCAGGGTGCGGTTATCTCTCTTGCTTGTACACTTTTTTCGACCACATCTTTTCCTTCCCTTCGCCTCTCTATTAATGTGCTTGGACACTGAGCTCTGTGAACAGCCAGCCTCTTTAGCGATGACCTTTTGTGTCTTGCCCTCCTTGTGCAAGGTGTCGATGGTCGTCTTTTGGACAACTGTCAAGTCAGCAGTCTTCCCCATGATTGTGTAGCCTATAGAACTAGACTGAAAGACCATTTAAAGGCTTTTGCAGGTGGTTTGAGTTAATTAGCTGATTAGAGTGTGGCACCAGGGGCCATCAATTTTGAACCTTTTCACAATATTCTAATTTTCTGATATGATGAATTTGAGATTTTCATTTGTTGTCATTTGTAATCATCAAAATTAAACAAAATAAACATCTGAAATATATGAGTTTGTATGTAATGTATGAATATAATATACAAGTTTCACTTTTTAAATGGAATTACTGAAATCAATCTACTTTTTCATGATATTCTAATTTTATGACCAGCACCTGTAGATGGTGCAAACGGTTCATCAGGGAAAATGTCTTGGTTATATGGAAAAATCCCAGTGGATCTAAATCCAGAAGTGATGTTGCGTGGTGTCACTGCTGTCATGAAAGCCTCATTCACAAGTCCTGCCGTCTGGTAGATGGAGACTGTTTTGCCGGGGTTAGACCTCATCCACCCATCAAGAGCACGGCTGTATTGGGTCTTGAACGGGCCATACACGGTCACGTCGAGAGGCTGCATGCGATGGGATGTGTGGGGTGGGAGGGTGAGCAGAGCAATTCCATTGCTCTTGGACATTTCTATTGCCTTGAGTGAGATGTGAGCTTTCAGATTATCCAGGATTAGCAGCATGGGACGATCAGGGGTGCAGTTAGTGTGCTGTATCAGGTGATCAAGGAACTCAGGCCAGATGTCTTCATTCATCCATCCCGTTCTAGTGGCGGTACCTTTGGCTCCTGGAGGTGCTCCTGTCATGAAGCAATCCTTAAACTTGACTCTGGGGAAGACGAACATGGGAGGTATGGCATTCCCAGCAGCATTCACTGCACACACCACAGTCACCAGTTCTCCTCTCTCAGCCGATGTGACAGAACCAAATTGCTTTTTTCCTGTCTCTGTCACAACCTGATCAAATAGAAAGTTTAGAATCAATGGCATGTGCAACCAGTATTCTACTACTGGTAATATGCCCTCTAGTGTACCTGCTGTGGCTTTTGTACTGTAAAGACACCTGTTTCATCCACATTGTAAATCATGTGTGGAGGGAAAGCATGCCTGTTAAAGATGAGAGGCAAAGTAAGAACCTTATCAGAATCAAAGCCAAATCTTACAGGTAATGCCTGCGTAAAGCATTTGCGACTAAATAATTAATTCTGTCACCTGTCCATAACTACAGCCAGATTGTCAAAAAACTCCCTGACTGTAGTTTTATTGAAGGCTGTAGCTCTTCCCAGGGATGTTGCCTCTGGAGTTCGGATAGAGAGATGGCGACGTGCTAGGAAGCTGCGAAACCAATCTTCACCTAGAGTAGACAATTCATTATTATAAGATTTAGCTATGTGCCAAAATCAGTTGGCCTTAATTAACCTACAGAATCATGTGACCTCTTGCACACCCTAGCCTACCTGCACATTGTGTCTTTGTCCAATTGTCAGGGACAGGAATATTATTTCTTTCTGCATATTCAAAGGCCAGTTGACGGGACTTAATTGGAGGAAGGCCATGGAACTGTTCAGCTAGTTGTTTCAAGTGTTTGGCAAGCTCCTCCTCCATCTCATCTGTAATAATTCTCTTTGCCTCAGCTACTGCACCCCAGGCTACCGATTTTACTTCCCCTTTCTCTTTTTTCTTTATGAATCTTAAAAGGCTTGACTTGTCAATATTTCTGTCCCTTGCAGCTGCTCTTAGAGACTTCTTTCCTTCCTTGACCTCAGCGGCTGCACTCTCCATCTCCTTGAGGGGTGTTTTGCCCCAGGTTGTCTTCCTGGTGTATTTCCTTGGCATGATGGCTTTTCTACAATGTTTCTGACATTTAAAATAAAAATGTAACATTACATATTAATTAATATGTAATTAATAGTAATATTACATTACATATGCAATGTCATATTACATTAAAATATGTTTACAACTAAACGTAACCTGTGCCTCATGGTTGGGGTAAAGTAAGACACTGTATCACTTTACCCCACAGCATTTGTCTCAATTTACCCCACCTCCACCATTTTTGAAAAAATGACCTTTCTTAGCAATTCAGGCTAACCTTCAGCTAGCATCATCACATGGTTTTATATGTTGGTAGTTCATCAACAGGTATGATATAAGTTTTTGTACTTGAATCAATTTGCTTTGGCACAACAGTTGATTAAGTTGACAGCAAGAAAATTTACTTTTACATGCAAAAAAAACATTTTGTTGGAAAAAACATGCTTACCTCAGCAAAATGAGCTTCTCTCCTTTATGGCAAAGGGGAAATGGGAGGAGCTTGGAAACAAAATGGTCACATGGGCACAAATGTGTTCTGTTGTCTAGATACAGGGGTTGTCTCATATTACCCAGTGTCTCACTTTACCTCACTCTCCCCTACATCTGAATCCCCTATTTCTTTGTTTGCAGCATGGGTACTTCCCCTCCCCTGGACTCCACACAAACAATCTGAAATTGCCAAAGTACCAATTTCCGCAACAAATGTGAAAATGCAGATATTCTTTTATTCTTCTTTAAATATAAAATTTAAGCTGAAGAACAAAATTACAATGAAATATTCTAATGTTTTTCAGTAATCTAGATGTAACAATATTTTTCATCATATTACAATGGTAATGGACGTTTGGATGGTTTTGGATGGTTTGCATTTGTCTCTGTTTAAAGCATCAAAGATGATAATGTATTTCTGGATTCCACTGATAAGGTTTTTATCTCAGACTGATGCAAAATGATAAGACTGAAATTAAATCCCAACAAAACGCAAACATTAAAAGAGTCTTTCGCACACATTAGGCAGATGCCAAGAGACATACACTTGTGCTTCACAATCTACTAATTTTTGTTTCTATTAAAGTTATGCATTCATTTCCTGAATCAGCAATTCAAAGGATTTTCCTGAGCCCCTGAGAATGTCATGGTCCGATTTTTCTTTTCTTTTTTTAGACTTCTTCATCATTGTACCTGGCAGTAACATTTGGATTAGCTGTATTACAGTGCAGCTTCATGCATCTTTGCTGGAGAGTTGCAAGGTGGTAAAGTGAAAATGATTGCACTGTCAGCTGTTTCTGTCCTGCCACATTCTGGCTCAATTTAACTGAAACCCTAAAGAGAAATGCTGTTTTTTAACAAACTCATGTTTTGACTATAGGATAAAGTTGGTTTTTGTTTTTTGCTAAATAAGCTGTTACTCTGAACCACCCATCTTTCGAGATGCACTATGGATGACAACAGCTTTAACAGAGATCCTGCAGTTATATTGCTTTGAAAAAGTATTCACCTTATTTTTAGTTTTAACATGTTTTTATGTAAAACGACCAACAATATTGCATTTGATAATTCCAGACCAATATCAAGTGGATAAAGAAGCCAGAGATGCAAAGTGGATTTAGGCTTTTACTGGCCCTCTCTTTATTTCTATCATCCTTGTCACTTTTTAAAATAAAACAACCTCAAGTTTTTATTCTAGCACCATGTTGTACTGTGGGGGCTATACTTATAGACTGATCCAATCTAAATCTTAGTCGATCTGAAGTTCAAAAGCCCTGTTTGTCAGGGTTTGGTTGTTGTTTTGGACCCAAATGCAGAGGCTGAGAGGCAGGGGTGAGTTCTTACAGTTGTTTTAATGAATTAACACAGATAACAGAGGCAGGAATCCAAAAAAATTCCAACAAAAAAATGTAAAAAAAACAAAACAAAAAAAAAACAGAACCATGGTGACATCAGGGTAAAGAGCATGAGGAGTGAGGGAAAGGTGAGGAGAGATGAAGCAAGACGAGGAATCGGCCTGAGGAACTGCACAAGGAGAATATTTATGGTGGGCTGAACAATGAGGGGACTAATGAGCAGGTTGGGAGCAGGTGTGAAGAGAGCAGTCAAGGAAGGAGCTAGGGAAAAGGAGACCAACACAAGATGGCAACAGAGGGCAACAAATAAAAACCTTAGAACTCAAATATATCCAGAAGATACAAAAAAAAGGAATTAAACCAATAAAACTAGAAAACATGGAGCAAAGTAAAACATAACAGAATCAATACTGTGACACTGTTTAAATGGAAACTATATAAAATGATCCCATTATGACATGCTTATACATGTACCAAACGTTCTACCAGATTAAATCGTTTGAGCATGAATAGAACTGTGAAATTTTTTGGAAATGCTTTAGTAGTAAAAGAAGAAACTGCCTGTTTTTAAAAGAATCTGTACTTGTCTGGCCATCCTCATTTCTAACCTGTATTTGTCAGATCAGATTCGATCAGATTTGTCCATCAGATTTTTTTTTTTTTTTTTTCAGTTTTGTCTGTTGGCGTAGATATTTTTTTCCATTACCAGCCTTAGTCGCATCATACTTTTGTTTTAGTGATCAAGGGCTCAGTGGTACCATATGCAAACTCTCCTTTGCTATGGGGGTAGAGAGGATGGAATGTTCATCTACACATTACATTTAGAGCCACTTCCTCCTTCTAGAACCAGGAGCCAGTGGATGAAGGTTAGTAAAGAGGTCTGTGCATGAACACCAATCAGAATGGTGATTGGAAATTGGTGATCAATGATTGGTTGTCTGTTACTACCAGTATTGCCATGCTCATAAATTTGCAATAACAGACTGGAGGTCTTCAACATGGGGTTTGGGCTTTTTTTTTTTTTTTTATATTCTTATATTTTCCTACAATTTTTCCTACAAATTGAAATGTCTTTAAATATACATTAACATGAATTAAACACACTGTAGTAAACAAATAAATGGAGGCAGAAGATGTCTTTTTAAGATTTCATACTTAGGGGGTCCCCGCTCCATCTCGCCATCAGTTTGGGGGTCCTTGGCCTGGAAAACGTTGAAGACCCCTGATGTAGACACAAAAGCAAAATAATTTGATAGGCTGTTTGGAAATAGTTTAGTTTGGTTTGATGTTAACCAGTCTCTTTTTATTTGTGTATTTGGTTGTTTGTTTGAAATATATTTTGAAGTTGATTTATTTATTGTTGTTTGTCAAAATTGTCTGAAATAAATTAATTTTCATTTACTCATTCATTCATAGACATATTAAGATCTTCACTTGTTTATTTTGACTGAAATGCACAACTCTGTGTGCATCACAGTTTCTTTTCCTAGACCGCTTTAACACATAATTACAAAAAAAGGCGGCCGTAATGCTATGCCTGATCAGTGCAGGTCATAAAGAACACAACTTTGCTGCAAGAAAAATGTTTCTCTTTAAATTTAAGGCAAACATCTTTTTTTTAGTTCCGCAAAACCAGACGCGTGAGAGCAGAAAGGAGTTCAATCTATCCCCCTGAAACAGATCTTAAACACTTTGCTTGTCTTTATTAAGCTCTTAGCTCTAAATTGAAGAAAATTGGAAAAAAAGGTGTCAAAAACCCATCAAAATAACTTGAGACAAAGGTATCTCAAGGTAAACATAAAATGAAATAGATCATTTTGTCCTTGTAGAAGGCACAGCTAAATCAAGCTTATCGCAGTAAAAATGAAAAGAACGAGCAGATTGTGATCAGTCACAGATTGCACCAACTTGATGCTTTATTGCCTCTCTGGCTGCCTTCAATAACCCATGTAGCACTTGAGACATCCTTAATGTGATTTTATTATATATACTGTATATCTATCTAATATATATATATATATATATATATATATATATATATATATATATATATATATATATATATATATATATATATATGGAAGGGTGTGTGAGTACTTCTGTATCTGCAGCCTTTAAAATATTAATAAACTTATCATGTCTTTACACAACCTTCCACTGGTTCATGGAGACCAAAGATGTTAGCCAGTTGTTTTTGTTTTTCAAGGCACCCTGTCATAAGTTACCTGTATCCATTCTTCCATCCATCAGATTTTTTTTCATAAGATAACAAGTCCAGGAAGAAAACCTCAAACCTTCCTCCTTCCAAAGGGTACCTGCGTAATAAATCTTCCAAGCAAGTCCTCATAACCAGAAGCATAAAACCAACCTTGACTGACTCTCTCTGGAGCATCTGCTGCTCTACTCTGTCCTCTCCTTGAATGATAGACTTGTTTTCAAGACTACATTTTTT